>NC_132924.1:86194204-86800871 GCF_047675955.1 Chlorocebus sabaeus
CTGAATTTCTCTGGAAGTATCCATATCTTCCTGAACTCCTACATTGTCTGTAACACCTAGCAAACACTTAGAGATTTCTTTCCTTGTAGTTTAACCAACTTCTTTGTTTACTTTTTCTGTGCAAACAGATTGTAAGCATTTTGAGGACAATAACTATGTTTTATATATTTTTAAATCCTCTTCCTGCCTTCCTATACATTATCCCCTCTTCTTAACTGAGATCTCTGCATGAACTAATCAATCAATAAATGTTGATTTATAATGATGGGTGGGGCCCAAGAACAGGCAGTGGCGACTGGAATGCTATGACTCTCAGAGAGTCCATGTCATCTGAAGCAGAATCCCAGCCAACAGTTAATGCAAAGATTGCACTGGACATGAAGGGGAACATAAAAGAGATATAAGATAAGGTGCCTTCTTGACAGGAGCTGAAAATCTATTTGGCAAGATAAAATATACTCAAACAGAACCATTGAAGAGTAGTACTAAACAGAATGTGATTAAATCCCCACCATGTTCAGAAGAAGAGAAATTAAAAATTCATACAGGTGAGGCTGAAGAGAAGAAATTGTTGGGAGACACCAAAGGGAAAAAGACAGAACCTCATAGGTATTGGAATCTTATGATGTGTCAGGCATTGTGTTGAGTGATGAACATATATTTTTGTGTCTGTGTGTATATGTGTGTGTCTGTGTGTATGTGTGTGTGTGTGTGTGTGTATGTGTGCATACATAATGCTAACTTTTATTCATTCATTCAATAAACATTTTTTAAAATGTGCTTAAAAGACACAAAACATAAAATTTATTATTTTAGTAATTTTTGAGAGTATAGTTCAGTAATGTTGAGTATATTCATGTTGTTATATAACAGAGCTCCAAAACTATTTTGTCATGCAAAACTGAAAGTCTGTATTCATTAAATAACTCTCCATTTCCCTCTTCCTCTGAGCATATGTTCTTTTATCTAACCCCTATAACAAATTTGTGGGATAGTTTTAGGAATGCCATTTCACAAGGAATCAAACAAAGCTTAGAGGTTAAAAAAATTTTCCAAGGTCTTATAATTAATAAAGATAAAACCGCCGGGCGCGGTGGCTCACGCCTGTAATACCAGCACTTTGGGAGGCCGAGGTGGGTGGATCACGAGGTCAGGAGATCGAGACCATCCTGGCTAACACGGTGAAACCCCATCTCTACTAAAAATACAAAAAATTAGCCGGGCGTGGTGGCGGTGCCTGTAGTCCCAGCTACTCGGAGGCTGAGGCAGGAGAATGATATGAACCCGGGAGGCGGAGCTTGCAGTGAGCCGAGATCGCACCACTGCACTCCAGCCTGGGTGACAAAGCGAGACTCCATCTCAAAAAAAAAAAAAAAAAAAAAAAAAAAAAAAAAAAAAAAAAAAAAAAAAAACAAGATAAAACCAATGAGCCATCGATCAGGAAAGGAGTAAGTTATTAGGAACACATAATTTCAGGTGTGATAGAAGAACTACATTTGCTTTTTTGCAGGAGTTGGTTTTTATGGACTATTCATGGGCATGGTAGCTCTTGCCTCTAAAATGTGGCACACAGCACCTGATGCTGCTCTACTCTCAATATTTCTCTTTCCTAAAACTAAGGTATCTGCTGTCTCAAACGATGCTGAGGAGAAATGGCTGCCAGATTGAGAACATCAGAAAAATGGTGTGGGTTCCTATGTTCACATTTTGGGCATGTGATCTTCCCAGGCCACAAGGTATCAAAGACTATTCTTTAGGGTGAGGGATGTTGGATCAAGTTTGAAATCTTGCTAGAAATTTTCATCGGCAAGAGAGAAGGAACGTAAATGTGTCTTCATGGACCGGAAGAGCTGGTCTCTTGGGTTGATAGTAGCAAGGGCAAGGGAGAATCTGGGTGAAAGTTTTTGTCCATATTTTCAGGATGACAGAAAGGAAAGGAAGTTAAAATAAAAGATCTATAGTCTCCAACCTGGAAGAACTTCGTGTTGGCTAAGCCCTTACAAATAGCTTTTTCCTACTGAGATACATCCTGGCAATAGATTAGGCCACATGTGGAGCTCTATGAAGTGGTTGTTTAAGAAAGGTACTGGGGTAGCAGATGTACTTGGAACGAGAAGGCAGGAGTGGAAATGATTAATTGTTGTGAAATAATGCCTTTTATTTGTGAAGAACTATGTTAAGTGCCTTATGCACATTTTGTCTAATTCTTAAAATGACTTTTTATGTTAGGCATTATTGTCCTTATTTTACAAACTATGTCTCAGGGAGGTAAAGAATTTGCCTTTGATTACTGGGTTGGTTATTAAACTAACATCTCTCAGCTTCAAACCCAACTGCTTACATTTTGCTTTTTGATACCAGGGCTGTGGGCATCTGCAAACCATGTTTCTGCTTCTTTGGTCGGTTAAACCCTGTCAGTTGGGCATACTAGAGGAAATTGCAAGCAGGAGGAGGTTCTTTATTTTTTGCTGTTGTTTTTGTTTTTCTTCCTGTTTGCTTTCTGCTGGCTTTCTTTTCCCATGAGCATCACCCAGCAGTATCTCTTCAGCCCTGCAGCAGCAGTTCGTTCCAATAGCAGCAGCAGAGTCCAGTGTGTGGTTTCCCTGACACTGACAGAGTCAGCACCAGTCACTGGCTCCCCTTCTTCGGAGATCTGGGACTCGTAGCACCATGGGATGCCTCCTCCCGCTAAGCTCAGGGACTCAGCACCATCAGATTCTCCTCAGGAGTCTGTGGGGCCTGTGCTCCAGGCTTCTAACTGCTGATAATTCTAATATCTTCACTTTGTTCCTCCAATTCTAGGAATGGTTGCTACCTCTATGACACCTTAGAGTTCTCTTTTTGCCATTTCAGTACTTAATTAACCACTTTTACAAAAATAACAATTTTTTTTTTTTTTTTTTTTTTTTTTTTTTTTGAGACAGAGTCTCGCTCTGTATCCAGGCTGGAGTTCAGTGGTGTGGTCTTGGTTCACTGCAACCTCCGCCTCCTGGGTTGAAGCCATTCTCCTGCTTCAGCCTCCCTAAGAGCTGGGATTATAAGCACACGACATCACGTCCAGCTAATTTTTGTATTTTTAGTAGAGGCGAGGTTTCACCATGTTGTCCAGGATGGTCTCCATATCCTGACCTCGTGATCTGCCTGCCTTGGCCTCCCAAAGTGTTGGGATTACAGCTGTGAGCCACCGCGCCCGGCCAAAATTAACAATTCTTTATATTAATTTCTTTCTATTTAACCTGTATGATTTCTGGCTCTTGGCTGGATCCTAAAACAATTAAATAACTATTACTACTGCTCATCATCATCGTGGCCTCCATTTATTATTTAGCAATGCTTATAAGGTGGTAGAACTAAATTCCTCATAGTGGATGTGGGTGGAATGCACATCCGCTGTATTCTTTTCTTGTTACCCATCTGGCTACCTTTGGGATGGAGCAGAAGTTTTCAGGGGCACAGGCAGTTTGATCTTGCTAGCACTGGTAGTGTCTATTAGCCCTGACTTGATGTTTTGTAATCTAAGCCCCAAAGCAATTCCAGCAAAGCTCTTTATAAGAACCAGGGCTATGTTTATTTTTCCCCATTGACTCTGCAGGGCCAAGAACAGTGTCTAGCAATGCTTGGTAGGTGTTTAGTATGCATTTGTTGAACAAAGGACTGAATGAATGCATGAGCAAGGCTTAGGAATATTAGAATCTTATCCTTTCCAGTGAGTGGATTCTGGAAACTGACTTCTTGGATGTCTGACCTTCTTCCTGATTTGTACTTCTGTTCCCATCTGGGAATCAAGCTTTCAACTGAAACCCAGTGTGTTCAACAGAGGCCTGACAGTCATTCTATTAATAGAACTTCTCAACCCCACACTTCTTGTCCCTTTCGCTATGTATGCCCTTTGAATTGTTGGCTTGAGATGTGCTTCCAATCAGATGGACCCTCCTTGAACCATGGCATTACTGTGGTTTCTGCCTGCTGCTGAGCTCTACTCTATAGGTCTCTATGGAAGCAACCCCACTCTGAGCACCGGGGAAGGCCTCTTTGCCATTTTAATTTGTACAGCAGCTAACCTCTCCTGCTCTGTACTTTCTGCTGGTTGAGCTACCTCTGTGTCTGCCCCAACTCTAATTCCCTGAGCGCCACCCAGGATGCTGGCCCAGGCTCTTCTCTCTGCCAGCCTTTGAAGTTCCTGCATGTCTCATGGTTAAGGGTGCACAGTTTGGTGTGTTTATAATTCAAGTATTTTTCATTGGTGCTCATTATATGCAGCATAAGTCAAACAAACAGAATTTCTTCTCAACCTGACCTCAGAGATGAAATAAAAACTATCTTTGTGTTTAAATAAACTTTTCCTAGCCATCTTTATGCATAGACAAACTTTCCTTGGGATATGGAAAGAAGAGTATAAGAATATACATACCTATATTTGTAATTCAACATGATTTAACATTATTTCCCCCAGCTGAAGTCAAACATGATGTTGCATAAGATTTAAAATTAATCTCATGTTTAGTTTCAACTTACTATGTTGACCTTTTTTTTTTTTTAAACTTGCAGATAAGAACCATTCCATGGGTCATATCACCTGAATGACATCTTTCTGGTTTTGCTCTCTCTGTCTAAAATTTCAGAGAACAGTAGAAATTTCTGCATGACTCAGAATGTCGAAAAGCCTTATATGATAGTAACATAGCATAACAGCATATCCTGTGATGATTTTTCTTTTAATAATCAGAGTTCTGGTTGTCAGGTTATACTAGGAAGCTTTTCAAGATGGGATGCCTTTGAAGTAACCACATAGTTGCTTCTCTCCTTTTTTTCTATGATCACTATTTCTTTAAAATGAATAAGTAGGAGATTGATTTTATGCCCAGAACCCAACAATGAGACCCCCACAGAAGAGGGACAATTGGAACACAGATATGTGAGCAGTTGGGGAAAAATATCAGCAGGAAGGAAATGACCCAGTGAAGTCTCAACGAGTAGAATATGGTTTACTGGAAAGTGTATAGCAGGTAGTAGGGACCCAGCAGTAGGTCTGCAGTACAGACATTACTCCCTCAGAAAACTGGGAAAGGCAGGCAGAGGTTTAGGTATGGTAGATTAAGAGACCGAGGTCCTGGAACAACAGTTTGAGATCAGGAACTCAACAGCTCAAGTTCGCATAGGTTGACTGAGTTTTAGGACATTGAGCTATGGCCTAAGGCTCTGTGATCTTTTCACTAGAAACTGGGGCAAGCAATAATGAACAATAATTTAGGAGCGAAGTTGGACATAGTGAGTCTTGTCTGATTCTCCTATGTGTATAATTTAGAAATCAGAACATTGCTATTAAACAAAAGTTAGAAACAGTTTAGGACAAAGGACTTAGACAGCAATATTCTTCCCCAGACAATACCCCCTCTACTTTTCTTCTTATTGTTTTGTGATTAGTTGGGATTAGTTGGAAGTTGGAAGGGACCTGGGAAGTCATTGTTTTGACACGTTTGTGAATATCAGGTTTGGTGTGGAGTAGTATTTGACTTCTGAGGTATGGATGATGATTTGTGACCAATTAAATATCTAAACTTTCTATACTTTTGAAGTTGTCAACTAGCTGTAATTTTGCCCTCCCCTTCCCTTAACCCAGGACACCTGGTAATGTCTGGAGACATTTTCATTCATCATGACAGGGGAAGGGGGAATGGGAGTTACTGTTACTTCATCTAGTGCAAGGGTCCCCAACCCCCAGGCCATGGACTGATACTGGTCTATGGCCTGTTAGGACCTGGGCCATACAGCAGGAGGTGAGCGACTGAGGAGTGAGCACTACCGCCTGAGCCCCGCCTCCTGCGGATCAGCAGCGGCTGATTGTGAACCCTATTGTGAACTGTGTATGTGAGGGGTCTAGGTTGCATGCTCCTTATGAGAATCTAACTAACGTCTGATCTGAAAAGGAACAGTTTCATCCTGAAACCATCCTCCACCCCTGTCCTTGGAAAAATTGTCTTCCACAAAACTGGTCCCTGGTGCCAAAATGGCTGGGGACCCCTGATCTAGTAGGTATAGGCCAGTGATGCTGCTAAATATTCTACAGCGCATAGAAGTCCTCCACTTCAAAAAATTATCCAGTACAAATATCAATGGTGCTGAGGTTGGGAAACCCTGCTATAAACCAAACAGACTGCCATTCTTTTTTTTTAAATCCTGGGATTCTTTGTCACTGTGGATATGTTTTTTGGGCAATTGTTATACCCCATAAATATTCCAAACTTGTTTTGAATATAACAGAATCATTTTTCGGCAGCAGTTATCTACTCAGCCTCCACAGGTTAGCATTCTCTGGCTATGGCATGTGTTTTTGGGTGCGTGCTTCAGTTCATAGTAGCAGAATAGAATGAAACTCTAGACACTCACAGACCTTCTAAAAGGATTAACACATGACCTTCCCTTTCAGGGTTTTCACCATCTGAGCTACTAAATAAAATAGGTGCTTTACCCAGAGATGCAAGCTTGAAACTACAGTGTGACCTAATATGTTGTTTTTAATGCAGATTAGTTTCTTCAATGCCAAGGTAATAAAAACCTGGAGTGAAATCCTATTATTCTTGCAAGCTGATGTGCATATTCTCTTCTCATACACAAACAGCTTGGAGACTTGGCCTTGATTTTATGGCATCTGTGTATGCTAGGGCCACTAATAAAATGGACCCTGACTGACAAGAGTTGAATGAACTTTGTTAATCTGTTAACCAGCTGAGTTCACTTAGGCCTAGTTGACATTTTTAGAGGAATTACTCTGTAATTGGAAATTTCTGTGCCTGAGAGACTTGGTAGGTTTATTCTACCTTGTAATCTTTAGGTGCTTTTTATGTATCTATCTCGTGGAATCACAGACTTGAAAAAGACTTGAGTGAGGTTAGCAGGCTACTGCACACAGCCAAATCTGTCTTGCCACCTGCCTGCTTTTGTAAAATAATATTACATTAAAACACAGAAATGCTCTTTTATTTACGTATTATCTGTGGGTGCTTGTACATTAAAGTGGCAGAACTGAGTAGTTGGGACAGAGATTATATATCATGCAAAGCCTAAAATACTTATTATCTCTCCCTCGGCAGAAAAAGTTCATTGACCCCCACCTAATCCCACTTCCATATTTTGCAGATGAGGAAACTGACTCCTAGAGGGACTGACTAGACCAAGGTCACACCACTAGTAGAAAATCGAGGTGAAAGTATGATTAATACATGTTTTGAGAAATGAGGATGATGAATATCAGACCACTGACAAGCTGTGTTCTAACAGCAAAATGAAGAGAAAAAATATATTCTGTAAGATGATTTACCCAAAGACAAAAAAAAAAATGGCTTGATTGATTTACTTCTCCCCTGAATAGATCGGTTGTCTTTATGTCATGCAGATAGAGCCGAAGCAGGACTTCAGTCAAATGACATCACAATTTTATGCAGCTAGGAGTCTGTTTTCCAAAGAATGGCAGAGTATTTGTTGGTCAGCCTCCTGTGTCTCAGTATTATATTCCTCAAAAGTTGAAGTATTGATGGTAAGTCAGAGAAGACACTTTGGTAATTGTTGAAATCTTGACTGTATTAAGACTGACTGTCCCTGTGTTCTGCTGTGGCGCCAGCTGACAGTGATGAAATCTATAGAAGTAGGGCACATTTCCATAACATGAATATTCAGGGTTGGTGATGCAAGAATTATTATTAAACCACTGGGAAGGAACACATTCTCATTATTTGATTGAATACTAAATGCTGCCTTTTAAAAATAATTCAGTATGAATACTTTGATAATGAAGAAAGAGAGATGCTTGGAAAAAAAAACTCATACTTTTTTCTCCTCTGGTACATAAGAAGGAAATTAAATTAAGTTTAAAATATATAGCATGTCTACAGTAACTATTTTGGAACCATTAGCTATATTTCATCTAAATCTGTCTTACATATATTGAAGTATAATATAATAGAAGCCTGAATAGAGTTTGATGTGAATGATTTATATAAAAATAAATTATGTAAAGAAGCATGCTTCAGCATAAATAAAGACTCCTGAAAATAAATAAAATGCCTATTACAAATAACAAATTAAAAATTTTTTTTAAAAACCCAGTATTTGTTAGATGTTAGATGTGTTTGCTACAGTTCTGAATTGGATGTGTTTGCTGCATTTCTGTAAATGACACAGTTTATATTTTTCAAGGACCCCTGACACCTCTAAGAATCCTGGGTATTCCTCAGAACTGAGTGTACTTCATATATGATGACAGTTAAGACAGCTGAAGTGCCATCATATATGAAGTACATCTGGTTCCTCATAGCCAAGATGTTATGCATAGGAAATAGAGAAGAAAGGAAAATGATTTGATTCATTCATCCATCAAACATGAATCAAGCCTCTGCTACATGCCAGACAGTGCACAAGGCTCTGGTCCTACACAAATTAAATAAACAGGGTCCTTGTCCTCTAAAAACTGATGATCTAAAGGAGGGTGCAGGCAAGTAAACAGACAATTTCAACAGAAAATGGTATGTATTCTGTAATAGAGGTAAGTTCAGATGCCATTGTGGACAATTTCTCTTCCTTTTTGCTAGTTTCTCATCATTCCTTCTAGCTCTTCTACCCTAATCAGTTTAGGTGGGGTTGTCCCTTAGGCCCAGATAGGGTTTGTACTCTTTTGCATTTCTCTTCCCATCTCCTCCCCCTTCCTCAAGTGTGCTGATTCCACTCTTGATTTACTAATTGGGTTGTGCTTCCTTGACTGCCCTCCCAAAGATGGCCATCCCTTGTTAGTGCCTTGAGTTTTCATTTTCTCCTTCTCCTCATTCTCTTCTCTCTTACAAAAATGAAGCCACCCAATGCCCAATTACTGAAGTTCAGGCTTTCACTAGTAAACCAAATGGATATGGAGTTAACTCATCTACCAGGTGTTCCTATCTATTATCACAACTATACGTAGGCATCTATGTAGCAATTTTATTTTAAGTGAAACTTCTTGCATAATACAAATCCTTTATTTAAAAAGATAGAGGGGTACAAGGCTGAAATTTCAGACATTGTCACTGGAAGCTCCATCTGGTTGCACTATTTAGGTAACAAACAACTGAACAAGAGACTAGGTGAGGCAAGGTCAGTGAGAGACTGGAACAGAAGTCAGACTATTCTTTTTAGCGCAACAGCCACTCATCCCATATTTATTCTTCCCATATTTCTTAAAAGGACATCCGCTCTGTGTGGTGCATGGCAGTGGGATATATTGGGAAGGATCTGGATTTTGGAATCATACTGTGTTCAAATCAGAGACTCAGCTGTTGCAAAAATAAAAATGCGTGTGCAAACACCTAACACACTGCTTGGCTTCAGACCTGTGATCAATATACGTGTTATTTTTTCTTTATTATTTTCTTTCCTGCCTTCACTAAGAGAGATAATAAGAAGTAATCATTTACACATATCTGAGAAAAGAAGCTTTGGAGACAGAGCAACGAGTGTTTCTGGAACTGACCTCCACACAGTGTAAATTCAGAAATCAGCAGATCTGCATTATTTATTCAAAGAGAGAACTGCATTGTAATCACTCTCCTGGATGCATGGAGTGAATGAGTGACAGCGAATACCTCAGTCACTGTGAGATGGCAACCTGAAGCGGGTGCATCTGAGCGAAAGGGCAGATACCTCCTCAAAGGCCAAACAGAAACAAGGCAGCAGGCAGCATTGCAGGGGAGGCAACTGCTGGGAAAGACACAGCAAGGAGGAGCTATTATGGGATGCCTCTCTGTGAGGTAGGGTGACTGTATATATGCTTTGAGACATCAGATCTTCCTCACCAAAGAGCCACTCTGGGCATTCTTGTTTTGACTTCATCCTTTAAGATTTTAAAAAGCAGTAGTCTGAAGCTATTTTGTTTGCTTTAGTTTGCTTTAATGACTTAACAGCATTACAACATGGGTTTAAGTTCAAGAGAGTTTAGAAAACCTTTAGAAGGATAAGTCATGCAAAGTTCAAAAGAAAACATGAATTTTATGCTAATTTTACCTTCGGGACTTAGGGCAGAAGTGGCCAAGCTTTTTGGCAGAAGGCATTGCTGAAAGGTATTGTGTGGTTGTGGGGGAGACAGTGGGAGGACGAACTGAATCAGAAACTGTTTTTCTGTCTGGAATGAGGGGAAAATATCTGAAACTACTCCTTCATTGAGCAGAAGGCCAGGGATAGAACTCCAAAGAACCAAACTAAACTCAATCATGGCAAAGTATCCTCTTTCTCTTTGTTTCTGCTGCCACACAGAAGAGATGAGGTGGGAATGGTCCAAGAAGATGAATGACTACTTCCCAAGACACTGTGGTGAGGAGGCTGTGGAAAGATGGCAGCAGCAGACTGTGGAGAGTAGTCAATTCACTGCGAGTGGTCAGACAATACCTGAACCATTCATGAGACCAAGAAGACACATGGGACAACCTCTTGGGAACAGAAAGTTCAGAAAAGGGCGAAGAAATAGGATGGAGATAGGGATACTCAATGATCTAGTCATAGGATCAAAATGGGAATGCAATTAGGAAGCAGAAGGCCTGAGATAGGCAGCAGCCACTGGGATTGGAAGCAATTTTAGGATGATTTCCCAAAGAGTAGAGATGTTCCAACAATAGCTTGATGATAAATTTTGTATTTTATCAGGCAGTTTGTCACTTCTCCGGGTATTCCATTCTCAGAGTTTCCATTCCGTTAAAAACTGTAGCTTCTTTGGTCTAGGAGTTTCCTGAGTCTGTCTCAGGGCAATAACACCTTCTGGGTTAACTGGAGACTTCATCAGAGCCAGATGGGAGATAACTCCAAAGAGTCGTCATGATAACTGCTGTTGATCAGATTCTTTATTTCTGGGCACCACATAGAAATTAGACTGGGACTCCTTTTCTATCTAACTGAGGGGTGGAAATCATAATTGCATATTTCATTTTGTCATTAGAAATGATAATAAACTCATTGCCATTATACCACATGGTTTAAAAAATAATCTGTCAGAACATTCGTTTCTTGTTGTCAATGTAACCAACCTTATTAAAGACCCTGTATCAACAGTGTTGTTTTGTGGCATAATTAAAATCATATTTCTGACTTGTGTAAAAGTATACACACATGCAAAGTTGTCATATTTTTGGTATAAGTACAGTGATAGAATATATGGGACTTTTGATAACTTACTGATTTTTAAATGACAGAATTCAATTTTTTTTCCGCATCCTGAATCAGAGTTGTTATCTGCTAAGTCTAGTATTAAAAATAACTCATTAATCCAGAGCTGGAAGACATCAGTGAGACAGATTAAAACATTTCCTCAGTTTACATTTCTGGAGTGTGTCTACGTGCAGAGCCTATAGAGTCAGGGGAAACAAGGGGCAGCCCAGTAAGGAGAGGGATGACGTGGGCTGCTGCCAAAGGCCAAATGCATCTGTGACTTCTACTACTGAGGAAATGCAGTATTTCAGATCTCTTTTTAAGGAGAGGACTATCTGGATCCACCAGGGCTACCTTCTTCCTAAAGATCTGCTGTGTCCTGATGCTGAGTACCATTTGCCTTCTAGTGAATTGCTCACTCAGGTAGAATTCAATACTCTACGAAGAAGACTTGTCTTAATAGAAAGAATGACTGTTTGGAATGACTTTGGGTCTCACTGGAGAGTGAGATCATGTACCACGCCCTTCAGCACATTCTTGCCAATTGGCAGTGAATGAAAATTTCTCCTTTGATTGGTCCTTGAAACTTCATAGGACACAGGTGCAGCACCCCAGGTGAATAGGATTATTGGCATCAGTGACTTCAATTTTACTTGTTATATTAGTTTATCAGGACTGCCATAACAAAATATTGTGACTGGGTGGCTCAATCAAGAAAATTTATTTTCTCACAGTTCTGGAGGCTGGACGTCATCCAAGTTCAAGGTGCCTGCAGGTTTGGTTTGTACTGAGGCTTCTCTCCTTGGTCTGCAGATGGATGCCTTCTTGCTGTGTCTTCATGCAGCCTTTTCTCTGTGTGCCAGCACACCTGTGTCTCTTCCTGTTCTTTTAAGGAAACCAGTCCTCTTGATTTAGGGCCCTACCCGATGACCTTATTTATCCTTCATTACCTCTTTAAAGGCTTCACCTCTAAACACAGTTACACTGGGGGTTAGGGCTTCAATATATAACTTTTGGAGGACACAATTCAGTCCAAAACACTTCTCATACAGCTTCTGTTGGTAGAGAACATCAATAGAAATGTAGCATGAGCAAAAAATAAACCTGTTAGTTTTGAGGCACGGAGATTTTAGGGTTGCTTGTTAATGCAGCACAACCCAGTTTACTCAGATTAATAATCACGGCTTGTCTTTTCTCTGAGTTGAGCAGCAACATATGGTCTTGTTTAATGGGACAGGTCTTTTGGTAGGTTCTGCACTCCTATGCACCTGCATATAATCAGGTACACCACACTCCCTCAGAAAGGATGTGTGAGAATCCTTTCAGGTGAGAGGTGCCAAGTGAAATTGCATCAGTGTTTAACTATTATTTATTGAGAACCCATTGTGCCAGACTCTAGAGGTACAGTGGTAAATAAGACAAAATCTCCACAACATTCCTCACAGCTCAAAGGAAGAGAGATATTAAACAAACACACAGATTAGTGTTTATTTTATTACAATTTAGGTAAGTGCTGACAAAATACTATATTTCATTTTTTCTTTTCAATTTTAACTTCAAAGAGGACTATTTTCTCATAAATGAAGCCTGGTATATCTAGAAATTAGGTGACAATATTCCATGGACACATGCTGAGACTGAAAGAGTGGTATCCTAGGCAGGATGACTGAAATTGTGTCAGCTCTTTGCAGTCTGGCTGGGGAGTCATCAGCAAGTAGATGATAACCGAAGTTATAGGAATGGTCAAGATCACCCATGTTGGGCGAGAATAAGGTTGGGTATGAAAAAAGGGAGACCACAGTATGAGCCTGAGAACACCAACATTTAAAGAACAGGTAGAGAATGAGGTTCATTCAAAGTGAGTGGAAACAGAACCCCTTGGGAGGTAAGAAGAAATTTTAAAAAGTAGTACTACAGAAGCCAAGTGAAGAGATCATTTTCAGGAGTAGGAGAGAGTGGACAGACCTGTCAAGGATTCAGCAACAGAACTAAAATGCACACATGGGATTTAACAACAAAGGGGTTATTGATGACTTTAATGAAAGTGGTGAAGATAGAAACAGACCCAGTGAGTTGAGGCATGAATGGGAGTTGAAGAAATACCTGTGGGAATGTCTACAGCTCTTCTAAATTATGTGGTTTTAATTTTTTTAAGAGTATAATTGGATTGTTTTGACACAAAGAGGATAAATGCTTGAGGGGATGAATACCCCATTTACCCTGATGTGATTATTACCCCTTGTATGCCTGTATCAAAATATCTTATATACCTTATAAATATATACACCTACTATGTACCCACAACAATTAAAACTCAAAATATTTTTTATGTGGCTATAAAGGAGAGGAGTAAAGCAAAGAGTCAGTTGGGAAGAAATGAAAATGAGAAAATTAAGGGTGAGTTTTTACATTTTAAGATAGGAGAAACAAATATGAATTCTGATGAGAAGGTGCAGGAGAACAGGAGTTAAAGATGAGGGGGAGAGGGGATAATTCACAGAAGTGGGTACTGAGATAATAGGAACAGAGGAGAAAGAAGGAGGTTAGTCAGGAAAGACTTCTATTGTTAGAGTAGAGAAGGCTGAGCTGATGGCTGGGGAGGAAAATTTATAGATCTGTAGGGGGAAAGAGAAGAAATTTACATCTGATGGTGTGGTGATCTTTAGTGCTATTTACCAGTTCCTTCTGGTTTCTTCTTCAGGGCATTTTGGGATTGCACTTCCCTCCCTTCATGGAGTGGCTATGAGACTTACTTTGCTCATTGAAATGTGGGCAACATCTTCTAGGTTGAAGTCTTTAGAGCTGCTGGGTGATCTGCCACACTCTCCTTTTTCCTTTGCCAAGATGATTAACAGTGTTCCAATGGTGATTTCTTGAATAGCCAGAATCTTGCGTGGGAACAGTACAGAGAAGACCCAGCTGATCCATAATGGACATGTAGCACGAGTGGAAAATAAACCTTGATTTTGTTTTTAAGCCACTGAGATTTTAGCATTGCTTGTTAATGCAGCATGATCTAGTCTATTCTAACCATAACTGTGGCTTGTGTTTTCTCTGAGAAGTCAGACAGGAAATCCTTCTAAGCTGAACTCTAGAGTGAAATTATTATTTATTTTAAAGACAACCTAGCTTATCAATCACTCTCACCAATTTTACACAATTGGTTGAAAACAGAAAAAAATGACTGACATGTTCATTTATGTCAGGAGTTTAGTTTTTTTCTCCACATAGAAGCAGTAATGACTCACAGTTTTAACAGTACAGAATACCTTTCTTAAAATATGCAGATAGATACGCTGTGTTGAGCAGTTTTTAAAAAGTAAAGGATAAGCGCATCATTGACAAAGGAAAACTTTCTTTCTAAAAATCTACTTTAAAATATTCCCTTTTTAACTTACCATAGGATACAAAGATAAGGGCATAACATAGAGAAATACATAAAGTGAGGGAAGAGTGTGTGGGCTCCTGAAGACATCAAGAATTGCTCTTCTACCAAAATATCAAGGCAGAGTTAGGAATTTCAGAGCACAGAGGAAGAAGGTAGAAGACCAGATTTTGATTCATGATAAAAATACGTGAAAGCTAGTGGTTTTACTAAATCTTTTAAACAGAAAACTAGTGTCCATGTGAAAACAACTCCAATACATAGGTTCTGCAGCAGTTGTATCTCTCTTTCTCTCTCTTTCTTTATCAAAAGCCTAGACAGTTCTGAATACAAACCTTATAACATGATTTGCTAACAAGCTTTTTGGGTTTTGCTTCACTTCAATTTAGCATTTAAAAAAAATCCTGAGTGAAAGGCTTTTAGAGAGGAAGAAGGAACAATTCTTTCTCCTTAAGCACAATTTTCACTCAGAATCATGTTTGTATGTGTTTAGTTGCTCTGTTTTTTTTTTAATGGATAAAAAAAGAAATTTCTTATATTCTTTTAATTTTTACTTCAGATGAAATTCCAGGCAAATATGTTGCTATCCTCTACGGCCTCAGTGCTGATTTGGGATGAATTTAGGTATAATCAGAGGCCCTTTCTGAAGCTGGAATTCATAACAAAATTCACAAAAGCGCGGAGCATATAGGCAAGTAACTTTATCTGAGAAGAAATGTATTTTATTTTAATTAACTTGGAAATATCTTATGTACCTCCAAGAATTATGGAAAATGATGATGAAACTCAATAGAGGATGGAAATGCCAGGGTGTTGGGCTTGTGTTTCAGCGAGGCCATTGGCATTTGGCTCATCTAGCCTTTCGTGGAGCTTCAGAGTATTAAAAACAGAAACAGAGTCAGGTGGGTTGGCTCACGCCTGTAATCCCAACACTTTGGGAGGCCGAGATGGGTGGATCACTTGAGATCAGGAGTTTGAGTCCAGCCTAGCCAGCATGGTGAAACCTTGTCTCTACTAAAAATACAAAAATTAGGTGGGTGTCGTGGCACGTGCCTGTAGTCCCAGCTACTTGTGAGGCTGAGGCAGGAGAATGGCTTGAACTTGGGAGGCGGAGGTTGTAGTGAGCTGAGATCATGCCATTGCACTTCAGCCTGGGCAACAGAGTGAGACTCTGTCTCAAAAAAAAAAAAAAAAAAAAAAAAACCACCACAGAAAAAACGAATTAACAAGCAACAGAAAACACAGCTCCAAATATCTTAAACAATATGGAAAGTTGTTGACCCCCCATATCTGTAGGTCTAGAGGTACTATGGACTTGAGAATTGCTCCACTCTGCTTTTCCCCATAAATTTGGTTCACCCTCAGGCTGTAAGCAAGATGATAGCCTCATTTCTCACCATTACGATCAGCCAGGAAAACGTTCCAAAGAAGAGGATATACTTCTGTACCTTGGTCATGTGACACGCTGAATCAATAATCGAAGCTAGGAAAGTGGAATGTTCTGTGTGGTTTGAGCAATACAGAGCAATTCCGGGACTGAGGCATTTATGATCTGTGTGGAAGGGCTACCTGACAGAAAGGAGGAAGGAGTGTACGGAGATTGGTTGCAGTCAGGCAACAACAGCATGTGTAACACTGGTTTGTATAATTAATGTAGCCTCAGTTACTTTCTGTGCCCATTGTAAATTTTACTACAGGGAATTTAAAGTGTTATTTTAGCAGGTGAATTCTGATAGAGAGTCAAGTCAGTGATATAATTGGGGTCTCTCAGAGAGCTAATATATATGAGTATAAATGTGCTTAATTTTATTACTAAGGGCCACATTCCTCAGTCCTCCCTTCTGTAAAGAAAGTTACAAAGCACTCAAAGTTATTTGCTGCAAAGGGGACTTTTATAAGTAGTTAATAACGTTTCATTTCAGAGTTTGCACTGCAGGGCATTTGGTTATAAGGAGATCTTCACATTAATCCAAAACTCTTTCTTGGCTTTCTAACTGTCATTAAAAGCATCTCTTCACTGGTCCATTTACCTCCATTGATAGAAATCTTGCTCCATCCATCTATGGACCTACTGGTGTCTCATTGTGGAAAGGAAAGGCTGTGGAGAATGCAGTGCAACCACTTTTGTAACCCTTTTGTAACCATTCTTATATACACACAATGCTTTTTCTTATTGGGAATGAATGAATTAAAAGCATTACAAGACCAGTGGGATCTATTTTATTTGAGGCATGGCTATGTTGCCTTATCCTTTTTCTATTGTTTTCACTAAGGCCACCCTTTTTACACCTGCCAAGACTTGACATTTATGTAATTCACCTGGAATATAATGTCCCTGGCATGCATGGGAAGTTCATGTGCATCACACACATCGGATCATTGCTTCACATCTTCTCAGTCTTACCTCAGATTCCAGCCGTGGTCATGGAGAACAATTCTGCACAGACGTTCATCTTTACCTTGCCAGAGTCTCTTTACTAGCCTGAATTTTGCATCTCTTGCTTTCTGCTTTGGAGCTTCTGAGTTCCTGGTGCAGACACCTGGGGATCCACTTGGCATTCATTCATGTGGAGGAGAATTAATGCCCCTACTAAGCAGTTTTAGGATTCATTCTGAACAACTCCTTAAAGCTTCTGGCAGAATTTAGCATCAGTTGCTGGAGTATCGGTGATATAGTTTGGATGTTTGTCCCCTCCAAATCTCATGTTGAAATGTGATCCCCAGTGTTTGAGTCGGGGTCTAGTGGGAGGTGTGTGGGTCATGGGGGCAGATCCCTCGTGAATAGTTTGGTTTTCTCCCCATGGTAATAGGTGAATTCTTACTCTTAATAGAGTGAATTCACATGACAGCTCATTGTTAAAAAAGCCTGGAGCTTCCTCCCTCTTTCTTTTGCTCTGTCTCTTGCCATGTGACACACCTGCTTCCCCTTCAGCTTCTGCCATGAATAAAAGCTTCCTGAGACCCTCATCAGAAGCAGATGCTGGTGCCGTGCTTTTTGTACAGCCTGCAGAACTGTGAGCCAGAAATAAATCTCTTTTCTTTATAAATTACCGAGTCTCAAGTATTCTTTTATAGCAATGCAAAACAGACTAATATAGCTGGCCAACTCAATAAAACATTTAAAAAAATAGATTAAAAATTGGGGCATAACTTATAGAAAAGCTTATACATCTTAAATATACAGCTTTATGAATTTTTACATATATATACATCCATCCATGTAGCCACCACCAAGATCAAGGTATATACTATTTTGAGCACCTCACAAATCTACCTTATGCCCTCTTTGTTTTTGAATTTTATGTATACTGTTTTGGAACTGATTTCCTGCACTTAATATTATTCTGGAGGGTCCACTTATATTGTTGCAAGTGTTAGTGGCTGTTTTTTTCACTGTTGTGCAGTATTCCAAATTTAACCACCCACAAATCGTTCTTATATTGGTTTTCCCTTCTTTCCCATTTTAATCTCTCTAGATCTTCATTCCATTTCATTGGAATTATATTCCAGATACACTACCTGCAACCATTTCTCCTGGTTTCCCCACATCTCTCTTCCAGGTCCCTAGTGCTCCAGGTTTATTGTTGAGAGTTAGGAGATAGTCATTCTCTCATTTAGCTTGGCTCCTTACTTGCTCTTTGACTCTAAAAAAGCCATTTCATCACTGTAGGGCTCAAGTTTCCTCAGCCATAATAGATGGGGATCTTTGAGATGCATTCTAGTCTCAAATTTCTGAAAATCAGAACTGAAATTTGTAAGGGTTTTTTTTTTTTTTTTTTTGAGGGGAGAGATGATACTCAACAAACAGAAATAAATAGTGGAATTTCATGCACAAGAAACCATAGGTGAGGGGTAATGTTTTTATATAGATACGTTCTTGGTGCTCTAAAATCTCACCATCTTAGTGGTTGTCGACCTTGTGTCTTCTCCTGAGCTGAGGCAGACTCATCTTCTGCAAAGCGGTCACTGGAAGGAGTCAGCACTTCAGAATGAGGAGCAGCTTGGAAGGAGACAAGGACCCTGGAGTGGAAGAGCAGTGAAAAAGCTACAGGAAATGAAACTGTTTTGTTTCATAGCCACTCTTTTCTCAGGAAAACTGAAACTATGAACCATTTCTGAGATGATTTCTGTGGCAAAAATGTATCTGAAATAAGACATACATTTTATGAGGGTGGCTTATGATAAAATTCACCTGAGATTGTGGGAGAAAGAAACTCTGATGCGTGCGTGACCACACCTTCCCACTCATTCTATAATATTTATTTCACATTAGATCACCTAAACCTTTTCTGAGTAACTACCATAAATTGCACAGCCATTATGGTAATTGATTTCATATTTCACTTGTGGATGTCACCAAGTTTTGTCCTTACTCCGTGATATTGTTTCCATGGTAACGAATGCATTTTAAATGATAGGAAACATGAAGAGTAGAAAAGATCAATTAGTAATATATAATGCCAATTAACATATAAGTGTTTGAGGTTTATACCTGAAACATTTGAAAAAAGGTGAAGCACAATTTTTCGAAAGTAAACAAAATAATCTAACAATTATGGTTAGATATTGGTGAATGGTGCATATACTGGTGTTAAATAAATCTGCACTGTGTTGCACATATCATTTGGCCATGCCAAACTTTAGACCTTTATGTAAATGAACAAATGTGAGTTAATCATGCAATCATCCTTACTAAATTATGTATTATAGTACCTAGATCCCTCCTGCCCCTCTTGTCTAATCTTTCTGTCATTTCATTCTTTATTGACATTTTTTATCATAAGGGAAGGAAGAGAAGGTAATATTAAAATGATTATATTTTGCTTCTCAACAGCTCTGTCTTTGAGAACACATTAATTACTTCATTCATTTGCTGAGCATATTCCAAAAACTAATGCCCTTTGCTGTTCGTCAATCAGGCAAAGCACTTTCCTGCTTAAGAACTTGTGGGCTCAATGTTCCTTTTGTCTGGAAAGCTCTCCCCCAGACAGCTTCATGTATTACTCATAATTTCTTTAATGTCTTTGCTCAAATGTCACCTTCTTAGAGAGATCTTCTCTGCTAGCCTTTATAAACAGTAACCCTTACTGCCAACCTGCATACCCTCTGCCTTAACTACTTTATACTCCGCATTTCTTATCACCATCTAACAAAGCACACATTAATGAATGAATGAATTCACTCGTTCATTCCACATCTTCCCACTAAAATAAGACCAATGAGGCTTACGTACAGAGAATTTGCCTGCTGTCTACTCACTGGTATATTTTGGTTTTAGAATAATAGTACCTGGTGTTTAATAGGAGTGCGATAACTATTTTTTGAATGACTAAATGAATTTAGAGTGAACAAGACAGATTCTGTTCCTACCTTCAGGGATCTCATATTCTGGGGATCAATAGTTAATAGACAAGCTTCTGAACAAAAAATTATAATAAAAATTATATTTAACAAAATTACAATGGAAAGTATATACCATAGTCACTTAATCCAATCTGCTGGGTGTCAGAGAAGATTCGTTGGGAGATTGGCATTAAGCTGAGGCCAGAGGAAGAGTGAGAACAGTAATGGAGTGCTCCAGGAAATGGAATAAACTGTCAGATTGGATGGACCAAGAAGCACATTGCTATGCAATTCTGTTTAGAGCAGAATATAATTTCTGCCATATTTTATGTGACTAGTTCAGTGTTTAACAAACTAACTCTGCATGTTCTTAGGTGAAGTGTGCCCTCTCCAGTTACTTCCACATTTCCCCACTGCTGATTATATTATGCTCCCCAGGATCTACATATTAAATTTACCTTCCTGGCTTTCTGGATCCTACAGGTATGTGAGTGAGCAACCTCTGGTTTAGAGCATTCTAAGGCATCAGAGATTTCCTGGAATTTTCCCTTTGGGAAGGATGTATGCTCAGCCTGGTCTCCTGAAAGCCTTAGTGTGGATCAAAACAATTGATCTACTACTATTATTTTATGGTTTCAAGATATATCAGATAAGGAGTCATATTTTGGACTTTTAAATAATTCAGAGTAATTTTGTTTTTCAGTGAATGCTGTATTTGTAGGAGGTGGAAATATGCATCAAAATGACAAAACAATGCTCTTCAGAAAATGTGACTTTTTAAATGATCCTATGTGCAAAGGGATTATATTTTCTTCCCTGTTAATTCCTGGGTGTGGAGAATGCGGAGGTGGGGGTGAGCAAGGCTTGTGATATACCTCATACCAGCACTCTATGCTCACCTACATCAGACCCTGGCCTTGCAATTCCCAATCACACATACTTCTGGTTTGTGGGTAGTTGGGCCACATGGTCTAGAAGTCAGGACTGGAGTACAGACCCTGGAGCCAGACTCCTGGGACTTGAAGTCTGGCTTCTCCAGTTACCAGCTGTATAAATGTGGGAAGTTACTAAACTTCTCATTGCTTTACTTCCTTCTTCTATAAAATGGGACTACAATAGTGCCTCCTCTGTGGTTTGTTATGACGATTAAATAAGTTAATTTAGGTAAAGCCCTTAGAACAGTGTTCGGTATTCAGCAATTTCACAATAAATTTTAAGCACAGTAACTATTATAATTATTATAGAATATCCAATAAAATCCTGGAAGACATGAACCTTTTCTGGACAAAAGATATATGGTACTGATTGTTCCTGTTGCTCTCAGGAAGAAGATAAATATAAAACAATAATCTAATGACTGACAAATAAAAACATTATTAAAGCTGATGTTATTTAACTTAATAAAATGGCTGTCAATTTATGAAATCTGATAGAGAAAACGTGACATTTTTCAATATGCTAATGGAAAAATTTTTGCAGAATTTGTCTTAAGATTTTACAAGTAACTTCTTCTCGACAAAAATATCTAGCAACCCAAAAATACTTCACAGAAGCAATTTGGTTATAACTTTAAATGGAGAATCCCAAAGTAAAGTAATGTATTTGTGTACAAAGTTCTCCAATACGCTTCATAAAGATTGGGTTGCTAGAGTCTTGACTGTCCTACTTACTGAGCTCTGGTAGCATCGAACTGTGTGATGGACTCTTTGGCTGTGGCTTCTCCTTCTTAGCATATAGCATTTCACTCCACACACAACATAAACAGTGTTCACAAGTATACACTCTCTGCTTCAGGTCTCAAGGTATGGGATTTTAGAACAAAGGCTTCATGTATATGTGTCAGTGCAGACATGGAACCTAAAGATTATGGCTACTACTTCTTAGACTGTGGTTTTAATTTCATATCTAGAAAATGCCAAGTCAGGATTTGAATTTTAAATCCAGACTCTAAAATTTTTTTTTCAGAACTGCTGATAAAGGAGGAGAAAAGAGTAGTTAAAACATTTAAAAGGTGAAATTAGTATGCATTTGTAAAAAAATCAAACAATACAAACATGAGCTGTTCCTCCACTCTCACCCCAGTCTCATTCTTCAGAAGGAACCTATGTTAACGATCATAAATATCCTTCTAGATTTTTCTAAGCATAAACAAACACATGAACATATACGCTTGTTGGTTTCTATTTATCACAAAAATGAAATTATGCTATGCACTTACAACTTGTTTTCCATTTACTTAAAGTTACATGCTGGATAACATTCCATGTCAGTACCCATAGTTTAACCTCATTCCTTTTAATTGCTACTTAGTATTACATGATTTGTGCAATAATTTATTCAGTCATCTCCCTTTTTGTAAATCACAATTCAGATTATTTCAAATTTTGCTATTAGAAACAAAGCTCAAATGAACATTCTTATCTGAGAGCTGGTGTAAATATTTCTAGAGTTGAATTACTGGGTACATGACATATGAATTTAAAATTTTGAGACATATTGCTGAAATCTCTTCCTAAACATTATCTTGATTGTTTGTTTCTACTATCATATATGAAATTCTGTTCTTGCCACATTTTTATCATCTGGACATTATCAATCTTGAAAATGTTTTCAGAACAACAGGTGATCCATGGCATGTTACTGGTTAAAGTTACATCTATTTTACTATTAATGAAGTGAACCTTTTTTCTTTTGTGAGTTGTTGGTTTATATCTTTCCTTCACATTTCTTTTTACCTGTTCTTATGGTAATCCAAAAGCATCTTAAATACATTTGTATTTATCAGTTAAGCATGCAAGTCTTTCTTCGTAATCTGTCAGTTGAAGAATAATTTAACTTCTTATGGTTTTCCGAGTCCATTGTCTCATGAGTGTGTTACTAAGTAGTAAAATAACAAAATTTAGCAGCAGGCTAAGAAGAAGGATAAATACACAATGTATATACCCCATACGTTGTACAACAAATTTTAAATAGACACAACTTGATTGTGTCTATTTAACACCAAATTAGCTGGCCAGCTTAACTAATTTAGTAAAATATGAGATAATAATCACAAGATATAATTTTTTTACTTAACTGGAATGAGAACTCTTAAGGTTAGGGGCAGTGTCCTTCTCCTGTTTGTATTATTAACAATTAGCAAAGTATTTGTGAAATTTGTGGAATAAAAAGAAAACCAGGCAAATCAATGGACTTTTGTTAAAAAAACATAGCAACTCATTCTTTTAATTATTTTTGAACATCAGTAGCTGATACCATACTCATGCAACAAATATGGTATTTTAGTCCTATAGCAATTCTTACGTAGATGAATTTTGCTGTTTTTGCCAGTTTTAATGAAGATATTTTCCCACGTGATTTGTGACGTAAGTTTGTAAATTATCTAAGTATAACCGACTGCTTTTCTACCAATATCTCACATTAATATTTAGAATTGTCATTTAAAAATCATTATATTCTAAATGCAAACATTCACATGGAATTCGAGGTAACGTCTTACCAAATGGACAGAGCTCTCTTATTGACCTATTTTCTTCCTCTTGAGAAACTTTGATATAGAGAAATGACCATTCAAGTGCCTAAGGAATGTCATGAAGGCACTACCATACTAGAGAAAGCCCCATTTTCCTTAAAAAGTAGGCAATTTTGTTATTCCAGGGCTCACTTTCAGTTGTTTTCACCTTATGACTCATGACACGTCCTCAAAGGATGTTAGTGACTATCCTTGAAACTGGAATTTATAGACTGGCTTCTCTTTTTAATTTTTTTTGTAGAAAGGGCACTAGAAAAAGCCTATAGTAAGCTAGCTTAATTGTTGAAAATTTGGAAAGGTTGTGGGATTCACATTAACTACTTCAAAAGTAAAGTCAGGTAGACACAACTGTGCTATTATTCCCGTGACATTGAGCTTAGCTCATAAATGCCTGAAAGTGAATTAATTTATTCTATTCCTTCAAAAACATCTACTGAGCATCTACTATATGCCAGGTGGTGGGCTAGATCCTGGAGATGAGAGGTAATTAAGACATAACCCTGCTCTCCAGGGTCTCCCGGTATAAAGTAATCATTGCTTTACATTTTCATTAACGACAAACAACATTTTCAAGCCAATTGCAAGAATAAACACAGATTCAGCTTAGGACATGGTCAGTTTTTGCACATTCACTGCAACAGGACGGTGCTGTATAGAAAGAACAGAAATCTGAAATTAGATTGAATTTTAGAAATCTGAAATTAGATTGAAGCAGGTGCTGGGAAGAAATCCAGCATAGGAGGCTGAATTGATATCTAGAATCTCTGTCAATACGTAGGCAAACAGTCCTCTCTGGAGGCTTCAAAACAGTAATTAGTGAGAATATGCAATAAGAGAGAATTCAGCATCAATAATCTCAGATGTCAAGGCAGGCAGGCAGTTAGTATCTAAGGAGTTTGCCAGTAAATCTTGAAGTATGTAAGGCATGGTTTCAGAGCTGGATTTTGGGGGAAATTTGAATGTAGGTTTGGTGGAAAGGGGAAAGAATGGAAGGTGTGTAGCAGGTTTCTAGTTCTAAGAGTATTATTAAAGCAGCTATTTAGTCATAGAACAAGGCCAAAACCAGGTTAAGCAAACTGGAGCACATAGACCTCTAGGGGGAGCCCAAGGCTTTTTTCTGTTCTTGCACCTTGCACATCCCCCTGCACTCCTGGCTCCCATTCCCAGGTACAGATTTCACTGTAAAAATGAATGCTGTCCGGGATAGATACAATTCGAAGGCCCTCTTTCCATCATAGTACAAGAAGGTGAAACTTTCAAAAAGATTTTTTTTTTTTTTTAAAAAGGACACAGATGGGCATGAATTCCCTTGTTTCTTCCTTCCAGAATGATGAGACATGGGCTCCTTTAAAGTAGCTATAGCCATTTTTTCTCTGCTCAGTGCTTTTATCCTTCCGTGGGCCTGGACCTAACCCTCTTCTAGTTCCTCTCTTCCACCGCTGCCCCAATCAGCCATGGGAGGCACAGGGGGAGTGTCTCTGCCTTGCTCCTTTTCATCTCCATCATCTCCATCTGAGGTGTGTGGCCTCTGAGCACCTTGGGAGCTTCATCTCATGAGATGCTTTATTCTCTCTTCCTCAAGGATGTAGCCTGGAGAGAATTCTGCCAATGATGATATTCAGGTGTTTATGAGTCCTTAATTCTATGCCATCATATTTTCACTCTTTAAAAGCATCACTCTTTAAAAGAAGAACTTTAACATTTCTTCTTCCCCCTCTTCTTCTTCTCCTCATCCTTCTTCTCCTTCTCCTTGTTCTTCTTCTTATCCTTCTCCTTCTTCTCCTTCTTCTATTTCCTAGTTATCAACTTGATCTACTGGATTGTCAAACAGGCATGTCAATTTCTAACAGAACACAAGATGAGAATTGGGCCTTGGAAATAAACAGAAACTCAGTTACTAAGGCTGGTGCAAAAAGGCCAGGATCATTATACACATTATCGCTAAACATCACAATTCTCTAAGAGAATTTTTTTTTTTTTTTTTTTTTTTTTGGGACGGGGTCTCACTCTGTTGCCCAGTTTGGAGTGCCATGGTGCAATCAAGGCTCACTGTAGTGATGATCTCCTAGAGTCCGGTAATCCTCCCACCTCAGCCCCCCGAGCAGATGAGACGACAGGTATGTCAACATGCCCAGGAATTTTTTAAAATCTTTGTAGATATGGGGGTCTTACTATGTTGCCCAGGCTGGTCTCGAACTCCTGGGCTCAAGCACCTTGGCCTGTCTTGGCCTCCCAAAGTGTTACGATTAAAGGCATGAGCCACTGTGCCCAGCCAAGGGGAATGTTTTTACCCTACTTTACATATGACAAAAGTACATTCACCTTAGGGAACCTATGAAAGGTGCATGAAATTATGAATGGTAAATCAAGAATTTAGGCTTTAGCTTGATAATAAAGCCCATCCCCATTCTACCATTCCAATGGACCTACTTTGTCAAGATTACCAACAGCTTCTATGTTGTCAAATCTAATGGACCTGACTCTATCTGCATTTTGTTGGACTTATCAGAAGCATTGAACAATTTATCACTTTGTTAAAATACTCTCATCTATTAGCTTTTCTGACATCACACTCTTCCACTTTTTCTCTTGTTTGCAAAGACAGAGCTTTCCTTCTATCTTTGCAGTTTCTTTTCTTTTATCTGACTTCTAAATAAAAAATGCTTCAGGGCTAGGTTTTCTTTTTCTAAACACTCTCCATAGGTGATCTCATCTAGTTAGAGGGTTTAAATATTACCTGATGACTTAGTATCTCTTCAGCCTCATGCTAATATTTTCCCTAGCTTATTCTACTCCAGCCACCCTAGCTTCCTCGGTGATATTTAAACATGCTAAGCATGCCTCTGCCACAGTGCCTTTGAATTTACTGTTCTTTCTGTTGGTGACACTTCCACTTATCAGATATGTGCACAGCTTGCATCTTCATTTCTTTCATCTTTGTGCTCAAATATCACCTCCTCAGAGGGACCATCCCTGGTTATGCTGTATTACACAACAGTCACTCCAACTCCAGGCACTCCTGCTTTCCTTACACTATGTTAGTTTTCATCAAAACCTTTATTACCATCTGATGCATTGTGAGCACATAGCAGGTTCTCAATAAAAATATTCTGGATTAAAGCATTTATTAATTAAGAACTCACAAATGTCTATTTACAACTGAGGCTGCTCTCCTGGACCACAAGTCCTAGAAGCCATGGGGTGTAGAAGTTAAGATGATGGGCTCAAGGGCCTGACTGAGTGGACTTGGTTCCCAGCTCTACCGTTTGCTAGTTGTTTGACCCAGTTATTTACTTTCTTTGTGCCTAAATTTCCCCTTTAATACAATAGAAATACTAGTAATTGTACTTAATAATACTGAAAGAACTTATTTCATAAGTTGTTTTGAGGGTAAATGACTTAATACGTGCCAAGAACTTCAGACAGTATCTCATATATAGTAAAAGTGCCCAATAATTCTTAGTTCTTCTTCCTCCTCTCATTCTTCTCCTCATCTTTCTTCTCCTTCTCCTTGTTCTTCTTCTTCTCCTTCTCCTTCTTCTCCTTCTTCTATTTCCTAGTTATCTATTTGATCTACTGGGTTGTCAAACAGGCATCTCAAGCTTAGTGTGTCCAAAGGAGAACCCTTGATTGTTTTCCCAGACTTGTCTTCCCTCCGGAAATCACCATCTCAGTAAATGGCACCACACAATGCTCACAAAATAAAGAGAGATCATCTTCAGTTTCTCTCTTTTCTCTATCTACCTCGTCCAATCCACCAGCAAGTTTGTGAAGATTCTACTTGCAAAATACATCCATAGCTCTGCAATTCCACTGCTATTACTCTAATCCAAGACACCATGATCTCTTTCTTTCACTATACTAATACCTTTAAATGTGTTCATTTCTTCCTCTTGCTCCCTTCAAATTCATTATTATACTAAAGCCACAGCAATTTTTAAAGAAGACTCCCCTGATCATACCCTTCAGTGACTTTTCCCTGAATGTAGAATAAAATCCAAACTCTTTTCCATGACCTACAAGGGCCTGCACAATCTCAAAACTACCTCCCTTTCCAGTCTCATCTTGTTCCACTTGCCTTTTTGTCTGCAATACGTCAGTCACACTGGCTACGTTTTTTGTTCAATGAAACTGTTTTCTACACTTTACTAACTCAGAACTTTTGATTTCCTTCTACCTGGAATGCTATTCCCTGAGTTCTTGGAACAGTTGGTTTCTTTCCATTCTCCATGTCTGAGCTCAAAGATCACATGTGCAGAGATGCTTCTCTATAACACCCTTGCTAAAATTTGGAGATGATACATGCATAATTCTATGATATTTAGATTTGAATAGTTTGCTTTAGTGAAACAATTCTTCTTTGAGTTGTCAGATAAGATTTATTTTTACTTATTTTTATTAATTTAAATATTTGTGCATGTTTATGGAATAAATACATTTGATATTTTGCTACATGCACAGACTGTGCAATGAAAAATAAGGACACTTGAGTTGTCCATCACCTGGAGCATTTATCATTTCTATAATCTGGGAACATTTCAAGCCCTCTTTTTAAGGTATTTTGAAGTATACAATACATTGTCATTAACTATACTAACCCTACTCTGCTATTGAACATTAGAACTTACTCTTTCTAACTGTGTGTTTGTACATTTGTACCAATCTCTCTTTAGATTCCCCACTTCCCAGTCTCTGGTAACCATCATTCTACTTGCTGCCTCCATGAGATCAACTTTTTTAACTCCCACATACGAGTGAGAACATGTGATATTTGTCTTCCTCTGCCTGGCTTTAGTAAAACAATCATTCTTTTTAGTGACTTCCAACCTTTATTTGTTTGTTATTGTTTCAACCTTTATTTATTTATTCGTTTGCTCTGGACAACTTTTAAATTAATAAACTGTTGAATTGAACCCCATTATGTAAAGATGCTAAAGTCAGGACAGCTCTGCTTGTTTTAGAACAGGGTGAGGAGTGATGAACCAGATTCCCATCTTCTCATCCTTTTAGTAGTTCCCTAGAGTGATACTGACTTAGGAGCCCAATTAGAGAACCAACAGTTTGCATAATCTATACCTAGATTAAGTGAATTTTCAATTAGAAAGATGGACATGGCTACATCCACATAAAACCAAAATATCTGGTCAATTTCATAAAGTATCTAGATAAACATTCTTATTGCATTTTCTTGTGATTTTATTTTTACACATTTATTCCTACAACTACTTTTCTTCCCCTTGAAATCAGTAAATGGATATCTTGGGATCCTAGCACCTAGAACCCAGACTTGCACGCGTAAGAGACATAGTAAATGCTTTTAGACTAAATTAAATGCATAGATAAAGGCATACAAAGGTTTACATTTGGCTTTATGCTATTTTGTAACCTCTAAAGAAGCTCTATGTCATAACCTCATTTCACATTTTGTGACAGTGATCCCTTCAAGCATGATATACTTACGGCATGTCTACTGAGTACCGGGTAATGCTGGCTGCTTTCCCATGTCATGAATGTTTTACATAATTCTCACACAAACCATTGAAGCTGGGTGTTGTCCACACTTTTACATATGAAGGACATTAGTGTATTTCATAGAGGTTAATTGATTAATGCCTTGTTAAATGGAAAGGAGAGGATTAAAAATATGACCTTTTTCACCTCAAAGTTCATTTTCTTCTTTTATATTATGAAAAATACAAAGCCTAATTCCCTGATCAGTACAGAAGAATCCTGAAAGAATCATGTTAGTTTTGGAGGTCAGTATTTTAAAGACATAATTAATTAAAAAGGGCACAGATAGGGTTAAAGAGTAAGCTGGTGATATTTGACTTCTTCAAAGTTTATATTAGAAGCTGATAATATGAATTATGTATAATTAATAAAGTGACATTAGCTTTTATTTTACTGAAATTTGGGCTTTGTTAAAGCTTGAAAGAGAACCCTCCTTCAACATTTTCATTCCACAAATGTTGGCGTTAAAAAGCGTCTGCATTCACTAGGAAGTCAGGAAGCCTAGGAGCTCTGAAATTGGGTAGTATCTATTTTTGTACTGCAAAAATAACTAATAATATTTAATTATTTCATTTTTCACATTTATGATAGCACTGATAGGAGACTCTACTAAGCCATAACCAGAATGAAGTGCATTTTGGAAGATTTATAAAAACCAAATGATTACCTCTACTTTCTAGTATCATGCCCAGCTTCCGTTCACCTAGTTAGCAGTAAGTGTGAGGTGAGAAAAACAAATTTATTTTTCTGCAAAGTAGTCTTCAAACAGACATTCAATCACTGGGAGAATGTTAAAATGGCGGCAGTTCAAAGACAAGACTATAACCAGAAAACTATTTTGATAAAAGACAACCTTATCAGTTTAGGCAGAGGTAGATTATCACTAAAGTTTTTCTATGTATGATTTAAAATCACACTTGGAATGTTTCATTTATATTTATTAAAATAATGTTGGAAAGCAGAAAAGAATAATAGAACATAGTAATTCAAAGAATTGAAGGACCCTAAAAAAAGAAATATGAATTAAATTCTGTTACTTTTTCAACAGGTATAGGTTAGTGCTATCAATCTAGATCTGTACCATCTGTATCTATCTATAAAAATGTTTATTATAATTTGTAGGGAAATTAAACTGTGGTCCACATGGTCCCTGTGAATGTAGGAATTAACACCTATTTTGGGAGTCATGACACAATTATACCTGCTTGTTATGGACCCTAGAAGTAGATAGAAGTTTTAACCTTTTTTTCTCTATTAATAAATGAGAAAATAGAAGAAATATTCAATCAACTATAAATTAAACAATCTATAATTTACAATGAAATTAACAATAAAATTAAGAGAGATAAAAGTTATAAAGAAAAAACATAAAGAGAAAAAATGTTGATTCTAAGAGGAGGCTTAGTGAACCCACAGTGAGGTTGAATTGGGGGAGAGAGCAAGGCAAGGGGGCGTTGAGTGCAATTTTCATTTTATTTTATATATTATGAGTGTATTTATTTTATAGCCCCTAATATTTTTAATAAAAATGCACAAAGCATATTTATATAGAAGAAAATATGCTTAATTATTTATCAATTCATTCAACAAATATTAAAGGACTACTTTGGGCTAGATATAGCTCTCCATACTGATGGTACAGTGGAGACCAAGATAGGCAAATTTCTGCCCTCATGGAGCTTGCAGTCTAGTTGGCATACCAATCAATAAATAAATATATTGCATAAGGATAAATAGTAACATGTGCTGTAAAAAAGAGAGCAAGAAACAGAGAATGATGGGAAGAGGGTTTATTTATACTGGCAGAATGGGGAAAGCCTCTTTGAGGAGGTCATAGTGGAACCGAGACCTAATGAGTAACCGAGGGAGCCAGCTGGAGGAATATCTGAGAGAACTGCACGTAAGGCAGAGGCAGTGCAGTCAGTGGAGGGGAAAAGGGGGGAAATAACAGGTCAGGGTGCAGTCTGAGGTTTCAAGTCTAGATAATGAGGGCATGAAAAGGGAGTCTGGAGACCAGTGCTGCTTTGGGAAGGTAGGTAATGTTATCAGTTTAGATATGGTGATTCTGAAGCAAAAGTGAGATATTCAAGTGGAAATGTCCAGTAGGATGTATGGAAAGGAATAGGATGTATGTTAGAAATATGAGAATCAAATGCACAGAAATGACTTAGAAAGTTCTGAGAGCAAAAGGCTGAGGGAGGCATTTTAAGAAAAACCTTCATTTGGTAATGGGGAAGAAAGAGAACAATATAAACAGATAAAGGAGGTATTTTTAATATAATAGATTAAAATCGAAAGTATAAAACAGACTAAAAGGGAGAATCAATCAGAATAGTTTGGGGTCACATAGGATAAGGGAAGAGAGCATTTCACAGAGGAATTGGTAAAACACGAAGCAAAAAAGCAAACAAGTACTTCAGAAATGTAAAAGCATTAAGTCATATTTGGAACCAGATAGTCTTGCACCAACATTTGCTAGGTAAGTGATTTTAATCTTAACTAGGCTCAGTTTTCTTGAGATTATTGCTGGAATTAGAAGTAATGGAACATATTCACAAGTGGTTGGCATGTAATAAAAGATAACCAATATTTTTGACCTATAGAAAAGTTTTCAGACTGGTTTAAGAAAACTTGAAAAATGAGTATAAAGTGTTAAAGTGTGTGTGTGTGTGTGTTTTAGAAACACTTTGGCAGAAGAAACAGACCTGATGATTTTAAGAGAAATAATAGTAATTTCAAAGACAGAACACTTCTATAAGCGTTTCCTTCTACCTCCTTTCTAACAGAGCCACAATTTTCTTCAGATATCAACCATGAAGCCCAGGTTCCTGAGAAGAAGCTGACTTCATCCCTAGCAGCCTTTGGGTCTGATTTTTCTAATTCTGAGATTCCCATATTTCTTGGTTCCCTGTGTATTTAGTGTCTAAGTAACTTTTTATTAAAAAAATTATACTTTAAGTTCTGGGGTACATGTGCAGAACGTGCAGGTTTGTTACATAGATATACACGTGCCATGATGGTTTGCTGCACCCTGCTACAGGTTATTACCTGTACCTACAGATTCTTTGATCTACAGAAATTAGGTATTTCTCACAGTGCTAACCCTCCCCTGGCCCCCCACCCCCTGACAGGCCCGGATGTGTGACATTTCCCTCCCTGTGTCTATGTATTCTCTTTTTTCAACTCCCACTTAATGAGTGAGAACATGCGGTGTTTGGTTTTCTGTTCTTGTGTTAGTTTGCTGAGAATGATGGTTTCCAGCTTTATCCATGTCCCTGCAAAGGACATGAACTCATCCTTTTTATGGCTGCGTAGTATTCCAGGGTGTATATGTGCCACATTTTCTTAATCCAGTTTATCATCGATGGGCATCTGGGTTGGTTCCAAGTCTTTGCTACTGTGAACAGTGCCACAATAAACATACATGTGCATGTGTTCTTATAGTAGAATGATTTATAATCCTTTGGGTATATGCCCAGTAATGGGATTGCTGGGTCAAATGGTATTTCTAGTTCTAGATCCTTGAGGAATCGCCACACTGTCTTCCACAATAGTTTAACTGCACTCCTAGATAACTTTTTATGATGTCTTTGAGTCAAAAGAAATACCTAGCAGTTCAAAACTTCTCAAACCTGGGCTTAGATCATGTATCACCACCCTCATTACCTTAGCCTAACTGATTTTGTGCAATGCTTGCTCTTTATCAAAACAACTACTGAAAAAACAGCTTCTCAAAAGTGTATCATCATTGAAAGGAATGTGACAGCATCTCATGTTGAAATTGTGAATGACCTTGAGCTAACAGTTTCTGTAATGTCCCACAGATGTTGAGTATCGCTATATTTCCTTAAAACATCTAAAATATACTGTACTGCATATCCTTGTGAGTTTATTATAGCATCCTTTCACACAGTTTTGGAAACAGCATCCTTTCACACAGTTTTGGAAAACCCATCTCTAAGTGTATTTTATTTTCTTTGCTACTGATTGGTTTGGGGTAGATGTGTGGTCTATTTTTGGCAATTATGGCAGGAAAAATGTTCTAGTGTAGATTTTGTTATTATTTAGGTATGGTGAGATAAGCAGGTTAGGAGACAACTGTCATCAAAAAGACAGTTTGTTATACTCACAGATCCCAAGAGAAGGGGCATGCCACCCCATGGGGGCTACATGAGGAAGGACTAGTGTTGGTCAAGAGGCAGAAGGAGCTCTTGCCCAAAGGTGGCCAAGATCCTATATTGTGCGTTCTATGGGACCTACCAGGCAAGGCAAGGTAAGAAGGTTAAGGATTGGCTAGTTTTGATAATTTCCACAGGCTGTGGGGCTTAGAGACTGACTGTCCTTAGTTGTTTGATACCTGGTCCTTGGGGTGACTAGGGCAGGTGGATAGTGGTCTGGAGTGTGAGAGCTTGATAAGAGAAGTGGTTATGGGTATGGACTGCGGATTGCTTGGTTTGCATATCAAAGGCATGCTTGCAGGAGAGCCCTTTATGATCTCTAGGAATTGGCAACCTTGGGAAGAGCAGTCTCTCCAGAATTAGCAAGGTCCTAAAATGTCAAAGAATCAGAAACACATCGTTCATACAAGGACAGCGCGTCTGAGTTTCTGGAACAGCTGTGGAACTGCTGCCCTGTCTCTCCCTTTGGAGATGGGAGACTTGGGACTGATTCTATAATCTTGCTAACACCCAGAGGATGAAGATGAGAGAGAGAGGTGGGTGGACCCAAGAGAATCGAAGGACAACAGAGGAGAGTCATTGTATTAGGTTGACCCTGAACCTTATTAATCTTTGGGCTTTCAGTTACGTGATCTGATACGTTGTCTTATTGTTTAAATTGGTTTATTGTTGCTGTTCATTACTGTTGTCTTTTTAGATTTCTGATGACTTTCAGCTGTGCTTTTCTAACATTTACAAAATTACAGTGTGAAAACCCACAGGATCTACTGGGGAGGGATTAATTTTCTAAAGGAAAGGAAAAATTTTTCGAGTCTGCTTTTGATATTAAGATGTATTACAGAGGCTTGCTGAATGTTTGCCCTCCTAGAATAAATGAAGAATACAAGGCTTTTAGTTGCATTTGCATTCAATAGATGACTTAGTTTGCTGACTTAAGTGTAATACATTTTTTTTTTTTTTTTGCAAAAATTCTGAAATATCACTGCTGGATAGGAGAAAGTCATGTAGCATTTCTATAATAATCTCCCACTTTAAATATTTCATACTAGGGTAATCGAAATTCATATGGAGATTTAAAAAATAGCTTACAGGTTTTTAGAAAACACTATTATTTCTTGTGAAGAGATGACTACTGGGGAAATTCTGAATCAAATCCATTTGCTCAGTTTATACTATGTATATGGGGGAAAATAATACCCCCTTAAGATGCAACATTTTTACAAATATCCCTATTAACACACATAAGTAGTACACTAAAAGTGTGTGTGTGTGTCGGCATGTGTGAATTTGTGTATGTATAAACATGTGAAAACCTTACATTCAATACAGGTTACTTCTTATGTCAAATTGGATAATGGTTTAATAAATATGAGAGTTTTGATTTCTTAACAACTAATTTATAAAAGTTTTATTAAATTAATACATACACATGGTTTTTTAAAATAAATTAAATAATACGAAAAGTAATTATATTAAAAAACAGTGATGGCCCATCAAAATTCAGTCTCCAGGGTCAACAGCTTTGAATTCTCTCTTCCTGTGATTTCCATGTTTTTCTATACAGTGTGTTTTAAGTGCTGTTTGTTTACTGATTAGTTCTGTTTGCCATATATTGAGTATTTTTTTATGATTCGTATGTTAATTTCACTGTATTTTCAACCCCGTCTCCCATTCTCTTTTAAAAATTTTTGATTAAACAAATTGTCAAATAAAAATTATGTATATTTATGGGTGTACAACATGATGCTTTGAAATTTGTATACACTGTGGAATGCCTAAATCCAGCTAATGAACATATATATGCATTACATCACATACTTACCATTTTTTGGTGGAATAAGTTCAAGAGATCTATATTGCAATATGGTGCTAAGAATTAATAGCAATGTATTAAACATGTGAAAATTGCCAAGATGATATTTTGTGTTCTCATCCCATGCTCTTAATATAGTTCTAGCACTATTTTTAGTTGAGATAATCTGTGTTTATATCGTTATGACAAAGTACTGTTTATTGAGTTCAGAAGTGTACTATAGTTGCAACAAGTAATTGCCCTGTGTTTTTTTGCCTAAATTATTTTACATGTATGCCCTTTGTTTTTCCATGTACTTCACCATGGCATCTATCATACCATGTATTTATCAAGTCTATATTTTTTTCAGCCAACTTACCTTTGGAGAGCTTGTTCCTCCTGCTTGAATTAGGACTTGTTACTTTCTGGGTACCAAGCTGCTGTCAAGTTGTGGAGTTTCTTTACCCCTCTCTTGGTTCCAGTCATCATTTCCTGAGTCCCATGCCTTCTACTTTCTATTTCGTTTCCTTGTTTTGCTAGAGCATGTTCTCCAGTCGCTCTGCAGGAAAGGCTGCAAGGCAATTCTGACAATATTAAATATCTTTTATTCTGGTTTCAGGTTGGGTTTAGGATATTAGTTTGAAAAAAATAAATTTTATGGAATTTCAAAGGCATTTCTCCATTTTCTTAGTCTCCAGTGTTGCAGAGAAATCTATTGCCATTCTTAGTTTCTGACATTTTTTCTTTTCCCAAGTCTTATTTGTCCTTAAATTTCCCATTCATTTTCATTAATTATTATTATTATTTTTATTTTATCCAGCTCTCCTCTTAATCTCTCTCTTTTTTTTTTTTTTGAGACAGAGTTTCACTCTTTCACCCAGGCTGGAGTGCAGTGGCACGATCTCAGCCCACTGCAACCTCCTCCCCTCAGGTATGGTTTGGCTCTGTGTCCCCACCCAAATTTCATCTCGAATTGTAATCCCCATAATCCCCACATGTCAAGGAAGGAACCTAGTGAGGGTGTTTGTATCATAGGCACGGTTTCCCCCATGCTGTTCTCGTGATAGTAAGTGAGTTCTCATGAGATCTGATGGTTTTATAAGTGGTTCACACTCCCTCCCTCCTGCTGCCTGGTGAAGAAGGTGCCTGATTCCCCTTCTGCCATGATTGTAAGTTTCTGAGGTGTCCCCAGCCATGTGGAACTGTGAGTCAACTAAACCTCCTTCCTTTATAAATTACCCAGTCTCGGGTATTTCTTTATAGCACTGTGAAAATGGACTGATACAGACAGCATGCCAAATCCCAAGTATACAATTCAATTATTTTTCAAGAAGTGAATTAGCCATGTAACCACCACCAGATCAAGATATACCTTTACTAGCACTCCGGAGGCCTCCTTCATACTCTTCCCAGTCATTACAAAGGGAACCGTTATTCTAGTTCTATAAATGTGTTTTGAACTCTACGTAAATAGAATCATTCAGTTGCATTTGTGTGTGTGTTTAGCTTCTTTTGCTCAACATTATAAGATTCATCTAGGTTACCATGTGAAACAAGTTTTATTTTTATAACTGTATGGTATTCTACCATATCAACATACTGAAATTTGCTTATCCAGTCTATTTTTGATAGACATTTGGGTTGGGGCCATTTCAGGTAATGAATATTGTTTATACATTAATTTACATATTCCTTTGATGTACAATTTTTTGTGTTCTTTTTGGGTATATATATCTAGGAGTTGAATTGTTCTGTTTTAGAACATTTTTCTAAACTATTTTCTAATGGGATTTTATCAGTTAATATTTCCACCAGCACTGCAGGAGAATTGCCATTGCTCTGTATCTGCACCAAAGAATGGAATTATCTCTGATAATAATTTTTTAATAAATTGTTTCTCTTTAAATCTGCCAAAAATTTGTTTATGTGTTGGTTGGTTGATTGGTTGCGGCTAAGAACAATGTTTGATAGTTTTATTAGTCTGGTTCTCCAGGAAAACAGAAACAAAATACATATACAATATGCCATATATAATTAATATTATATATAATTATATATAATTTATATATTTATGTGAATTAATATATATATAATTTCTTTGTATAAATGTAAATATACAAATATCTATAAAGACATTTATGATAAGGAGTTGGAGCATGCATTATGGAGGCAAAATTCCAAGATCTGTATTCAGCCAGATGGACAGCCAGGAGAGCTGATGGGGTACGTTCTATTCTGAGTTTAATCTTGAAGAAGTAGAACTCTGTCCCAGCTAGAAGCCTGTCAGGCAGAGAGAACAAATCATCCCTTACTCAGCTTTTTCATTCCATTCAGGCCTTCAAAGGATTGTATGTGGCCCAGCCATATTGGGGAAGGCAATCTGCTTTACTCAGTCTGCAAATTCAAATGTTAATCCCATCCAGAAACAGCCTCACAGACACATGCAAAATAATGCTTAACTTCCCAGTCAAGTTCATACATAAAATTAGCCATCACAATGCTGAAGGGAAGACATAAATGTACAGGATCAGGGAAACAGAAATGTACAAAATTGTAAAATGTAAAAACATTTGGAGTAACACTTTATATCAACGGTATCTCACAATTTTCTTTGAAATCCGTTTGTTGCCTAGAAGTGGGATCCTGAATGTGAAGTTTAACCTTAGATAAGCCCTTACATTGATAAAACATAGATTGATAATTAAAGCATACTTTTTCTTTTCAAACATGTTTTTTTCAGTACTTTAATATCTCAGCTAATATTAAAAACCTGTTTAGTTTTCCCAAGTAGCCATAACTCCACAAACTCATTTTTTTCCCTCATGGTTTCTATTTGAGGAGAAGGCAACCTTCTCCTGCTGGAGTTATTTTCTTTAGGATTTTTATTAGTATGCCTTCTTCAAATGTCATCAGCACTTTGCTTCTCATGGCTGCTATAGCAAATTACCACACATTTAGTGACTTAGACAACATACACTTACTATCTTATAGTTCCGGAGGTCAGAAATATGACACAGGTCTCAGTGGGCTAAAATCAAGGTATCAACTGGGTTGGGTTCCTTCTGTATGTTCTAAGAGATAATCTGTTTCATTGCCTTTTCCAGCTTCTAGTGACTGCCTGCATTCCTTGGCTCATGGCTCCCATCTTCAAAGCCAGCAGTGTAGCATCTTTAAATGTCTAACTCTGACTTCCCTGTCCCTCTCTTCCACTTAGGAAGAAACTTGTAACTATATTTGCCCCCCATCTTCAGGAAAATCCAGGGTATCTTCCCATGTGGAGGTCAGCTGATTAGCAACCTTAATTTCATTTGCAACCTTAATTCCATTTTGCTATGTAACCTAATATATTCAAAGTTAGACGTGCATTCTTTGGGTGTCTATTATTCTGCCTACCACACCCAGAAGGGAGAGGAAACCAGTGTCAGGAGTGAATTTTATCTGCCTACCATAAAAATATGGTGGCCCTTCTTTTTTTAACTTTTAAGTTCAGGGGTACACGTGCAGGTTTGTTACATAGGTAAACTTGTATCACGGAGGATTGTTGTACAGATTATGTAGTCACCCAGGCATTAAGCCTAGTACCCATTAGTTAATTTTTTCTGATCCTCTCCCTGCTCCCACCCTCTGCCCTCTGATAGGCCCCAAAGTATATTGTTTCTCTCTGTGTGTCCATGTGTTCTTATCATTTAGCTCCCACTTATAAGTGAGAATATATGGTATTTGGTTTTCTGTTCCTGTGGTAATTTGCTAAGGATAATTGCTTCCAGCTCCAACTATGTTCCTGCAAAGGACATAATCTAGCTCATTGTTTACGGCTGAATAGTATTCCATGGTGTATGTGTACCACATTTTCTTTATCCAGTCTATCATTGATGGACAGTTAGGTTGATTCCATGTCTTTGCTATTGTGAATAGTGCTGCAGTGAACATACGTGTGCATGAGTCTTTATAATACAATGATTTATACTCTTTTGGGTATTTACCCATTAATGAGATGACTGGCTCAAATGGTATTTCTGTCTCTAGGTCTTTGAGGAACTGCTACACAGTCTTCCACAATGATTGAACTACAATTACATTCCTATTAACAGTGTATAAGCATTCCTTTTTCTATAGTGGACTTTCTGTGCAGTTCTCTTCAGGGCATTTCCTTAAATAACTGCAAAAGAAGGGATAATGCCAGCAAATGATACATTAATGTTTTTGAAGCTATTTTTCCTCCCATGGGCCAATTTCTGTGTGTGTGGCGTTCCATACAAATAGTCACAAAGTAACATTTATCTGCTGTAGTCACTAAAATCTACATATACTCCTGAGGAAAGTTTCAAACTATGGATTTTCACAATACCTCGTAATAACCTTCTGCTTTACGTACCACTTATTATTCTTTAGTTTACTCATAGATAATTATTCTTCTCCCTATTAAAGGGCAAAATAAACATTGAAAATCCCAGACAGGCACAAAGTGTGCTATTGGCACAAATCTCTAATAAACTTGGTTTAGCTTTCAGCTTTAAATGGGATGTATGCCGACATTGACCTTAATATTGAATGCTTGGTAAATACTTTGAAAGCCAGGTTTATTGTGAATTCTGAATTCTTTGTTAAGTAGTGGTAATTTTCATATTTAATTTCTTAGCAGCCAAAGACTTTCTACCAAATCAAAGTGAAATTAGTACCATGTTTGATATAAACTGTAGAATTCTGTTTCATTAGAAAATCCAATTAATCTTTGTACTCATTTATACAATTTACTTTTGCCTCAGGTTTTTCAGAGATAGAATGAGGTTTACCTTATATAGCCTATATATTTTCAGTTCTTATTCATAAGATCTATGTTTAGAATACGCAATATCTGCCATAGAGATTGAATTATTAATATTTGTTCATATTACGGCTCTATATTGACCACGTGTGCAGTTCTTTCTAAGCTTGATCTCAATCATAGCAGATTAGTTTTAGCGTATTGGAAAAAATTCAACATATAAGTACCACAAATTTGATATACTTATTTATAAAATTGTATTGATGAGAATAAGATGTATTTTAAAAATATGAGTCAGATCTGAACTGTTTTGTTGAAAATGATTTGGCTTATGGAAAGTATAATTGGCCCTCAACTTACGTCATTATTTCTCTAATCCTTATTTCTACTTCTGTGCAAATTTTCAGAGAGGTTATTATTGTACATCCTCTCTCATTTAACCATATCTACTTTTGGATCATTTTTCACATAATATTATGTTGTGAACTTTTTTCTATGCCACTTTAAAAAGATTAAAAATATAACTTTTAATGTTTGAGTATGAACCATTGCCTTATTGTTGTTATGTTGTTTTCTATTTTTAATATTATAAATAATGCTGAAAAGACATTTAAAACTTTGAATTTACACCCGACGTTAGACCTGAAAATTTATCATAAATTTTGATATAACAGCTCCATTATTATCTTTATTCAAATAGTCTCTCGTTATAATTCTGCTGTCAACAAATATTTATGTAGGAGTGTATTTGCGTGTTTTCACTTATCAAGATATTATTTTCTCCATTAATATTAAAAGTTTCTTCAAGCTTTAGTGGATTATGGTCAGAAAATGTGAACTGAACTGTGCAGTTTCTGCTTTTTGGAATTGATTGGGGGCTTTCTTTGAAGCTATATTTATCTAGTCATCAAGGTCAAGAACAAAATGGAATCTTTGAAGTCCTCTGAAAATAAGATGAAGAATTTTTCAAAACTTTAGAAACCTCATCTGAAACTCTCTCTCCTCTCTTTCCCCACCATTTCTAGGTTATCAAAATCTAAATGTTTAAATATAACATAATTATTATTTCTTCCATTATGCTTATTTTAAGAAGCTTTAAATTTCTATGTAATGAAAATTCCTGGATTATGAGAAGATTTTTATTTATATTTTAATTCAAGAACTTCCAGGAATATTTGGTTATAGAATACCTTTCTTTCACTTTGTTTATATTTGGTTCATACATTTATTTGCATGTTCATTTTTTTCAAATCAAGAAAGATTTCTATTATATTTTTAATATTGCTTCTATTTGTTTTGCTTATTTTAGAAATAGTGAATCACATAATTTCCCATAATTATTATGTTGGAGGTTTGTTTTTATTCTTGTCTTATTCTCAGTATTTGCGCAACTTTAATGTTTCCTTTCTTCTGAATTTTTGGTGAAGTTTCTTGAGATTGCCCCGTACATTACAGCTCCAGGTTTTTGTAGTATCTATTTCCATTTATTGCTTCCAGTGGAGATATTGATCCTGTGTTGTATTTTTAGTTTTCTTTTAATTCTGTCTTATTTTACTCAGCTCCCTTTGAATTTCATCTAGGGTACTACCCTCTTATGGCTTTTTATGGCTTTCTGCTTCCTTGTTCTAGTGTTTCTTCTTGTGTTATAGTGGGGATGTCAAACTGTTTTCAAGATTCATTTCTGTTCTTATTGTTGCTTTATTCTTGAAACTCTGGAATCCCTTGATAGCACTCTTTCCTGTTTCTCTTTCCAAATTTCTCACAAGTTCATCTGTTTCCTTTTCTGGCTTATTTATCCAGTGGTGAGCACCCACCATGTGCTGACATTATGGCAGGTGCTTGAAATACAATTGGTTAACAAAAACGCTGCTTTTATGGGACTTTTAGCTTACTGAGGACAGGACATTATTCAAAGAAAATCTCAACAAGTATAAATTTGCACCAATAATAATGTTTTAAAGGAAAAGTATGCAGCATCTGTGAGAGCTTATAAGAGGAGATGACTTGCTACTCTAGTTGATTCTAAATAATGATGTTTCTGGGATCCTTATTCATGCCCCACTTCTTGTGTTGTACGTTCTTCTTGAAGCATGGTTTTCATAACTTTCGTATTTCCAATCTGCATGTGGGTGAGTCACTTCTAGGGCCCAGAGAGTAAAGTCCATCCCTAAGCTCAGTGTGTTTCCTGAACTCGAACTCATGTACTTTCTGCTTTATAGACACTGAGCCTGTATGTCTCAGAGACACTAAAATTCAATACGATCTTTTTTGTTCTCTTTTCTACAAAACAGTTTCCCTTGTTAAATTCCATATTCTGTTAGGATTACTATCACCCACCCACTGTCCAAACCATAAATCTGGCACTATCTTTAATTTTTGGCTCTTTCTCACCCCCTCTAATCCATTGGCCTCTTTGTTTACTATTTAGAGTTAGATTGCATGCAATAAAAGCCAATCATGATCTAGTTTCAGCCCTTATATAGCCTCTTCTTTCATTATTTCTCTACTTTTGCTCTAGACATTATCGTAGCCATTCCAACCTGTTTCAGTTCCCCCAATTTTATTTTTTTCCCAAATATCTTTCCCTAAGTTTTCTTCTCCTATAGCATGTATGTTATCTGAAATATCATTGATAGGTGGATGCTGAAGAATGCCATATGATCTAATTTATGTAAGTGGAGTCTAAAAGATGCACTCATAGAAGTAGAGTATAGAATGGTGGTTAACAGAGACTGGGGGAGGGGAGACACAGGTAAAAGTGAAATGATCAAAGAATAGAAAGTTTCAGTTAGGGGGAATAAGTTTTAGTGATCTATTGCACAGAATGGTGACTCTAACAAATGTAATAATGCATTGTATATTTCAAAATTGCTAAAAGAAGATTTTAAATGTTTTCACCACAAACATAATAAATATATGAGGTGGTAGATTTGTTAATTTTCCTGATTTAATCATTCTACAAGGTAAACTTATATTAAAACATCTCATTGTATCCCATAAATATATAGAGTTATTTCTTGTTAAGAAATTAAGAAAAGAAATGCCAACTCTGGAGCTAGAAAACTCTGATTACAAGTCTTGGCTCCCTGATTTACCAGCAACAGGCCCCTAGATCTGTTAATTAATCATGCTGCTCCTCAATTTTGAATTTTTAAGGTTGGGATGGTAATAATGCCTACTATGTAAAGTTTTAGAGGATTAAATGAGATAAGCAAAAGGGTACAATACTTTTCAACAATGGTTGCTGGTGCTGTTATTGCTACTATTAATTAGAACTTGATTAAAGTGTTTCTGTCTCTATAAATTCTTTTCTGGTATTTTCCGGGGGAATTGATAATTTTCACCTTGTACATTCTCTATACTATGGGGATATTTATCTGCACAATAATCTATTGCATTTGTTTGCTTACATGCCATTCTATCTTTTTAACTATCCTGAGATCACCTTGAAGACAGGGGATATGTTTTTTAAACTTGTATACATACTAAGTGACGAACATGCTACATATTGGGCTTAGAACCCAGTTAGAATTTACTAAATATTTGTTGGAAAAAAAAAAAACAGCACTAAAAACACTATGAATATTCTGAAATGAGTACATATTTGGTCCTGTTGCCTGGCAATCTCTGATTTAGCAGAAAAATGGCCTGAGGAATTTGATATTTTGAGCATTCAGACTCAGGAAGTCCAAAAATCCTCTACTTCAGGTTTGCATGCAGTTTTCCAGAATTTCCAGGTACTGTCCTTGAAGGATGTGCGGTGTGTGTTGTTTATTGAAGGTGTCATTAAAAATAACATTGATTGCTTTGAATAATGTAGAATTATATTGCTACATATAACTGATAATATAGTTTTAATCAACCTGAAATAAAGAAATATATTCTTTATAGAAATCACAAGGTATATGGTTTTTTCTTTTTTTGGTTTTTTTTTTTACATCATTGTCTTCTGTGATGATTAGTGACAGGTGAATTCTGTCTTTGTGATTAGAACTTATCCTTGGAAGTTTATGGAACATAAATTAAAGTTTCTTTTTTGGTGTGTGTTCAACATGGGCATCAATTTGATGTAGTGATTTATGACATACCCATCAAACTTGGATATGATATAAAACTGAGAGTAGATAATATGTCAAAATCTAAAAAGAACATGAGCTTGACAGGATCAAATGTAACATTTTAATATTTACTAGAGTAACATGAAATTTTAACTAGGTATGCAAAACAAATTATAGAAATATGCATAGAGCTCTAACTTAAACCTTAAATGCAGTATTTATCTACCTATCAATCTATCAATCATCTACTTAACATTTTTCTATTTATCTATGAACTTTGGTTCATTGGAAACTAAATATTCATTGAGAGAATAATGACCTTGAAAAGGACCAAGGTTGTTTTGAGGATCTAATGTACGGCATGGTAACTATAGATGATAATAATGTATCGTTCCCTTGAAATTTGATAAGGAAGCACATGTTAAGTGTTTTTACTGCATACACGCACACAAGCGCGCACACACACACACAATTGGTACCTGTGGGTAGTGATAGGTATGTTAATCAATTTGACTGTGGTAATCAGTACACAATGTATAAACATATCAAATAATCCCATTGTACACCTTGAATATCATATTAGTTCGTTTTCACACTGCTATAAAGAAATACCTGAGACTGGGTAATTCGTAAACAAAAGAGGTTTAATTGACTCACATTTTCCCATGGCTAGGGAGGCCTCAGGAAACTTACAACCATCCAAACACTTAGAAAACCATCAATTCTCATGAGAGCTCACTCACTGTCACGAGAAGAGCATGGGGAAAACCTCCCTCATAATCCAATTACTCTCCTTCCTCAACACATGGGGATTACAATTTGAGATGAGATTTGGGACACAGAGTCAAATCATATCAAATATATACAATTATTTGTTAATTAAATATATTTTTAAAAGATCTGGATGAAAATGAAAATGTTTCCCTGTTTTGGAAAGTGGTGGTGTGTGTAGCCGTTCACACTGCGGTCATGAGGGATGGGTGTGGCAGAGCAGAGTGAAGCTGGATGATCTGGGGGATGAAGAAGAATAACAGATTTTTGAATAAGTTGCTTTTACATCCTACCTGTGATAAGAAGGCTTGTCTGTGCCGGTGTTGGGTAGGAGAATGGGTGGCTAAATGGGAGATTGATTAATAGTCATGCATTCTCTCATCATCTCAGAGTTTATTATGTGCTCACATGGCTAGACAGTAGAACACACCGCAGAACATGTTTGCTGCCATAGAGGGCTTTGTGGTGCTATAAACCCATTACAACAGATAGAAACATGAAATTTGGACCATGAATTTGATAGACAGGAATAACTGAATCAATACAACTACTAATGCAACTAATGATTTGATATTCATGCAAAAAAAAAGGAATTAAAAATTTTAAGCCCTGAAATATAATTTTGCTATCAGTTTACTATGCGACTTAGTCTTCTGGGTCTTGTAGATGAGGATTAATTTTCATACCCTATTTCTAGAACATTCAGTTACTTTATTAAAAATTTAAGTCTGTCAGACCATTGATTGCCAACCAATTATTTGCCCAAATAGCTGATTTAATTTAGAACTGACCACCCAAATGACTCCATAGGATTGATTTGATCTGTGTTATTAAGCCTGGGTCAGTTAAGCTATTTCAGGCACGAACAGTACGAATTGTACAACCACTCATAATCCAGATAACTGTTACATTCACATGAAAATCATCTTTATATATTATCGTAATTTTACCTGACCTCCTTAATACTCAATGTCAAAACTTAAGAAGAACAGGGCATTTAGAAAGAACTTATTGAAAAACTAAGATAATACAACGAAGTAATAGGTAAGAAGTATGACAGTCGATTTATACAACAGAAGAAAGAAGAGGTTACGAATTAAATGTGTAGGTAGAATATCGGTATTTTGAGGGCTGTATGAAATATGAAAAAATCTTATTTCATTTTTCAACAGATATTTATTAAGTACCTGGTATGGTGACCAATAAAGAATTTATAATCTAGTGGAAATATGCAAAGATCACTAAGCAATTGCAATTGGTTGACAAGCAGAAGTCTAAGCACAGAAAAGAGTGACCTAATTCAGACATGGGGACCAGGACAGGTGTCCCAGAGGACACAGTGTTTAAAATGAGAAGGTACTAACTACAGAAGGTTGTGGGATAGATGGGAAAAAACAATGCTATCAAGAAAGGGTACAGCATGTGTAAAGGCTCAGAGGTGAAGGAATTCACAATTTATTTGAGACATTCAGTGTTTAGAACTTAGGTATGTAACATTGATAGTTTGCGTATTAAATCATAGAGCCATCTGGAACCTGTTAGCTTAGCCCAATTAAACACAATGCTCCAGAGGCCATGGTGTTATCTATCTGGGCTATTTTGTTTTCCTTTATAACTTGAGGTGGCCTAAATTGTGTCAATTGTAAACAACTACCCAGCAGTGTGGTGCAAAGGATTACTCAGAAGACAGTGTAAGTGGCTTAGTTTTAAAAATGATGCAAAGTTACTATTTACTCAATTCCTTTAATAGGCCAAGTATAGTGCTTAGGTTCTTCACATATATTTTTCTCATGTGATTCTAACAATGAGCTAATAATGTTTTCATAGTATAGTTGAAGAGACTGAGGCTAACTGTATCAGTTGGTTCTTGCTGTGTAACAAATTATCCACTCACTCTGCCCATTGACAGTGTAACTGGAGCTCACTAGGTGTTCTGATATTGGCTGGGCTCCCTTATGCATCTGTGTCAGCTGAAGGTTGGTTGGGTTACCTAGCTCTTTTCCACATGGTCTCTCATCTTCCATCAAGCTAGTCTGGCTTTGTGCTTACAGAGGAGCTGAGAGGAGAGAGAGAGATTCACAGAGAAAGAGAGAGTAAGAGAGAGAGATTGCATAAGTGCAAGAACATTTTAAGGCCTGTGTTTAGAAGTAGAACGCTGTCAGTTCTACCATCTTCTACTGGCCATAGTGAGTCACTAGGGCAGTTCTGATTCAAAGGGTGGGGGAACAGACTCCACCTTTTGAGAGGAGGAGCTGATAAGTCCTGTTGGAAAGGATGTGGGGAGACAGAGAGGTCACTAACTGGGGCCAGGGTGTTTTGAAGAACATATTGAAAAAACTAAGATAATACCATGAAGTAACAATCAATTCTACCATAAGAAGAGAGGGCCACATACTTGTCCAATGTCGCCACTGTAGTAAGTGGCTGAGCCACAATTTGATTCCAATGCCTTTTCTCTTTTCACTTGATTCACTGCCTCTCTTGCTATTTACGACAAAATTCTTCAAAGTGTGTATTGATGAGTAAGTATATCCTGCTTAGACATAAAATGGCCTGGAAATGGAAATTTACATAGATGAGTGATAATGTAGCTTTTATTCATTTTGTAACCAGAAAATATTTTGTTAGAGGAAAAAGCGTGAATTGGGAAGTTGGTAATTTAAATTCACAAAATTGTTATCTTGCTAGCTACAAAGTCCTTAGCTACCACAAATATTTTTCTCTCCCCTTTAGACCTATTGTTTAAAAAAAACAAAAACAAAAACAAAAACATCTGATTGTTTAGAAGAGGCAGGGCCCGCATGACAGATGAACAAATTCTGTTTGGATAGAGATTGAATGGAGATTTTCACTTGGGGAAGCCCAAGTGTCTTAATTCCTCCACTGTAGCTGTTTTTCTTCCTTAGACTTTCCTATCTTCATATTGTTGCCATGCATGGATTTGTACTTGTAAGATATTTTATGTCTCTTTATTTTATTTGGTTTTAAATTGCCCTCATATGTTCAAAATGAAATATTCTAACAAAGCATTAGAGTTATTGACTTTAATATGCGTACAGGTTTTGTTTAATAGCAAGAACAGTATCTGCTAAACACTGTAACTCCAGTGGGGTACAATGGACAGATATATGAGGTTGTCTTTTCATTTTTTACTGTACTTGGTTAGATATCAGAGTAAAGCATGCTTTGTAATCTCTCTTTAAATAGAAATTGTACATATATAATAGTGTAGCACATATTTTATGAAAGCTAAACTTAATATCCAAGTCTTGGAGATAGTAATTTATTTTAAATACCTACATTTATATTAAAAATGGTTACTACCCTCAATCTAAGAAAGAATATAACAGTTCTATTGTACTATATGGGTTAGACATTACCAAATTCATTACCTATCTGAATCATAATTGTCAGCCTTCCTCCCCATTATCCATCCAATTTCTTTACCAGCCTTTTTTCCTCTTCTTGACTTTGTATTCATAATGAGAAATGTTAGCAATAATAGCTTTAATAATGGCAACATTGTCTTGAATTTTTATGGCACATTTCTGCTGAGAGGTTTAAAGTGATTCAGATGAATTTCCTTGTTTTCATTGGCAACTTTCCAATGAGTTAGAGTGTTGGAATAAATGCTACCTCAGCTTCACAACTGTCTTTGTCATCCCCTTCATACGACTGATTATTTGCCTCTATCTGACATGAACCTGATCTCTTTCTCACCCCATTCCCAGAGTCACAGGAGCTTCTTATCCCCATAAATGTGTGTGTGTGTGTGTGTGTGTGTGTCTGTGTGTGTGTGTATCTATTGCTTTCAACTACCCTTTCCTCTTACTCTGGGCACACCTGGGGGTTTAGCAATGCTCTAGACTAAATAATATAAATGAAAATGCAAGAACTTGCCAGAAGTAACACTTAACTGAAATGCCAATTCTGTTTATCAGAAATGTGACTAACCTTAGCTCATGACAAATGATAATTTTCACATCTAGACAAGAAGAGGAAATAATAGGATTCATGAAAATTCAACTTATAAAATATTCAGTTTTGGATGAATTGGATAGGAATTCTGATACAGGCAGTAAAGACTGGGAGATACAGAATAACGGTTTTTGCATGCTAAGTGCATTTGATTAAATAATATCTTGTAATGATTTTCTTGTTAATTGCTAGTCACTGATGTCAGTGTTGCCTCTGTGATTATGAATTTTGTGATTGATTATATTGGCATAATACAGCCTAAGAGAAAGAGGAGAAGCTCTTGGACACAGACATTATTTTTCTTTCTTGGGATCCTTATTCTTTTTTTTTTTTGAGACGGAGTCTCGCTTTGTCACTCAGGCCGGAGTGTAGTGGTGCGATCTCAGTTCACTGCAAGCTCCACCTCCCGGGTTCACGCCATTCTCCTGCCTCAGCCTCCCAAGTAGCTGGAGGCGTCCGCCACCACACCCGGCCAATTTTTTGTATTTTTTAGTAGAAATGGGGTTTCACCGTGTTAGCCAGGATGGTCTTGATCTCTGACCTCGTGATCCGCCCTCCTTATTCTAATAATAGTTTTTAGTTTTTAACATTTAAAGACATGCACAAGTGAAAGAAAATATCAAGTCAACTGCATTTCTACATCTCAGAAATCTTAAAAGTTATGCTGGAAAAATGGTACTAAAAGTAAAATATGAAATTTTAAAAATAGTCACATTTTAGTTGAACTCATGAAAAACTTGTAATATGATTAAGAGCTGGCATTAAAGAAATGTGTGATTATTGAAGACTATATAAACATCTATATTTTATTCACTTATAAAATGTTCAGTAGTTTTGAATGTTGTTCTAAAGCAAAAGTGGATAACATTTTTCCCATGATGCTTTAGCAGCTACTCATTCTCATTTTTACAATAAGATTTTGTTTAAAATATCATACTACATATTTTTGTTGTTAAAGTAGAGATGAAAACATTGTGAAGTGCTGAACATTTAGGTTATCCTATAGATTTGCACAAATAAAAACATTTTTAAAAATCATAATTATATAATATAATTAAGAATATATTAGAGATATTATATATTACAATATTTTTATATGTGTATATATATCGGGTTTTTTTCCTGGGAAATAAATCCCTAGAATCAATAAAAACCATTTGGCATATATGCCCTCAAATTCTAAAATTAATTGATTAAAATATTCAAACTTTCCTAGCTACGTAAACTAATTGAAAGCTTATGATGAACCGCTTTGACTGGTATTGTTAATTCCTTTGTTGCATCCCCATGATAGTGCCTAAATTCAGTCTATGTGATGATCAGTATATTCTTTTAACTTGGCTAGGCTGTGGTCCCTAGTTGTTCAATCAAATACTAGTTTAAGTGTTGCCGTGAAAGTATTTTGTTGTGATTAACTCTCATAGTCATTTGACTTTTTTTTTTTTTTTTTTTTTGAGACAGTGTCTCTCTCTGTCACCCAGGCTGGAGTGTAGTGCTGCCATCTCGACTCACTGCAACCTCTGCCTCCCAGGTTCAAGCAGTTCTCGTGCCTCAGTCTCCCCAGTAGCTGGGGCTACAGGTGCATGCCACCACGTTTACTTTTTTTTTTTTTTTTTTTTGTATTTTAGTAGAGACAGGGTTCCACTATGTTGCCCAGGGTGGCCTCGAGCTCCTGAGCTCAAGCAATCTGCCTGCCTTGGCCTCTGAAAGTGCTAGGATTACAGGCATGAGCCACCACACCTGGCCTATCATTTGACTCTAAATAAGGGAAATTATCCTAGATACCTGGGTGGGCTGACTCAATCGTGAAAGGTCTTCAGATAGAACGAAGACATTTAAAAGAAAGATGAAATTCTACCTATGTATTGCAGCTTCAGGTCATGCCATAGAGTTTTCTGCCTGCTTTTTCTGATACCCTACCCTATAGATTTCAGACTTGCCTTGTTGGCCCCCACATTTCTATAAGCCAATCCCCTGCAAAAAAATCCTTTAATGTATACCTCCTACTTGCTCTATGTCTCTGGTTGAACCAAATTTGACCTCCAACTTCCCTTCCAACAGTTTCACCTGAACCATTTTTTAGAAATTGCTATAAAGAATTTCTGAGCTGTAGATAAAAGAATTGCAACAGCAACCCATTACTTTAATGTACAGTATCTAAAAGTTGTCCTTGCTTTACACAAATATTTACTTCACGTGGCATCCCAATTTGCAGCATAATTTTCCAGATTCCTATTTCTGTCTACTGACCAAGAAGGCTTTTACATTCCCCTCAGTTGACTATACTTTAGACTTGTTTCTTCCTGACTATAGGCCCCTGGCCTCCCTTTCCTTGGAGCATTTACTTTAGAAAACTTGCATTTGTAAATACCTTCTCAGTTCCTTTGAGATGTAAATCTTCCCCCAGCCTCTTGCCGGCTTTAGAACCAAGAAGTGTCTTTCTCAAGGAGCCTTCTCTTTGAAATGTAATCATCAAGGAAGATAGAGGCCCTGTCTCCCACTCTCTGTGCGGGGTGGTGGGTGGGGGAGGGGGAAAGGAGGCTAACTTCCGTAATCACCAATTAGCAGCCACAGATAGTTGACAACCTCTGTTCTTCAATGTCTTCCAGTACTTTTCCACTAACTCACCCCAGTGTTTAAACACTCTCTTGTTTTTGTTTCAGTGGAGTTGAGTCCAATCTTCCTCCCCTATTTCTATAGTCATGAGTAAAGTCTTCCTTGCCTGTTTAACTGTCCAATGCATTTTTTCCTTCCACTACAATGGGTCATAAGATTAGAGTGTGCATTCTTCAGTTATTCATAATTTGGTAAATACAAATTCATGTAAATCAGACTTTGTATTACGAGCATGTTGACTTTGGTATAATGATTGGTATTTTGACAGTATATTCTATTTATAAAAATAGATTTTTAATAATCGTATGCAAATTTTTGCATATATAGAAAATTATTACAAGGTACTTATTCTGAATTAGTAAGGACCACCAGTAGTTTATGTAATAATGCCACTACTATAATGATTTAGCTTAATATCGGCCAGCTAATCGTTACCATCATTTCCCAGCTTTTTAGCCCACTCCTTTTTTTTTCCTCTTCCTTCTCAAACCTAAAGACTAAGAACACAAGAAAAGAGCAGCCATTAGTAATTTTGTGCCTACACAGAGTTTTTGTTGCTATCTCAAACAGAAAAAGTTTGTTTGCAGAATTTTAATGTGAGTCCAGTTGCTTCTGCTATTGAAAACAGAAAAACTAGAAATTGTGAAAAGCCATAGAGAAGTTCTGTTTAGATTTCCTATGTCTGAGAGACTCTTAATAATCCCACATCTTCCTCCAACTTCTGAGTATAATCATTTCCCTGAAATTACAAGGTCTTCTATTTGTGGCATTATTGATTATTGAGCTAAACAAACTAGGGTGGCTACTGGTCAATATAACCAGAGTTCTAGCACATGTAACAAACAGGGGAGTGTATTGCTGAGGAAGCTTGGACCCTGTGATTAAGCATGCAAGAAGGAAATGTGTAGAGGACTCCAGGCCCAAATCTGTGCTTTGGAGGCAAAGCAAGCCAAACATAAAAGTACAGCTGCTTTTTATTTATTTATTTATTTATTTATTTATTTATTTATTTATTATTTTTACTGTCTATGTATCTTAAATATTAAGAGTATAGTCTTGACGAAAGGGGCCACATGCCAGTTATTATATTATGACCATTATATATGCTGGAACTTAACAAATAATTAGTGTAGAGAATGACCTATGTTTAAGGTTCTGTATACATAGATTGTTATATTGATTACTTCATATAAAAACTTTCTCACCAATTTCTTTTTAGAGCAAATATCTTTTAAACCTTTTTTTGCATAAAGTATTGTAATCTTATTCATCTATAATTCCAAGAAAGTAAATATAGAGACAGTACTCTGTTTACACTCCCCAAACAAGAGTTATTATAAAATCATAAATATTCTCCCATATCTAACAATAAAAGATTAAAGTTAAAAAGTGTAAAAATAAAAAGCAACACATTAGAACATACTACTATATATAATCACTTAACCGCAAAGGAAGTCACTAAGAAAGGAAGACAAGAGTCTCAAAACAACCAGAAAAATGGCAACATAATGGCAGTACCAAGTCTGTACTCATCAATAATAACACTAAATATAAATGGTCTCAATTCTCCAAGTAAAAGTTATGCAGTAGCTGAATGTGTAAGGAAACAAGATCCAAGAAACCCACTTAACCTATAAAGACTCAATAGACTGAAAGTAAAGGGATAGAAAAATATATTGTGTGCAATTGGAAAGCAAAAAAGAGCAGGAGTAGATATATCAGACAAAATAGACTACAAACCCAAGACCGTTAAAAAAAAAAAAAAAAAAAAGACAAAGGAGGTTTCCATATAATAATTAAGGAATCAATTCAGCAGGAGGATATAACAATTATAAATAATTTATGCACCCAACAGCAGAGCTCCCAAGTATGTAATGCAAGCATTAATAGATCTAAAGGGAGAGATAGAATGCAATAGAATAAATAGTAGGGAACTTTAACACCTAACTCTCAATCTGGACAGCAAATCAACAAAGAAATAGTGGAGTTAAACTACACACTAGATCTAATAGGCCTAATTGACATTTATAGAACATTTTACCCTGTGCTGCAGCATACATGTTGTTTTCATTGGCACATGAGACATTCTCCAGAATAGACCATATCTTAATCCACAAAACAAGTCTGCACAAATTCTACTACAATAGAAATTATATCAAGTATCTTTTCTTTTTTTAAAATTTTTAAATTTCGTTATTTTCTCTTTTGAGATGGAGTCTGGCTCTGTCACCCAGGCTGGCGTGCAGTGGCACAGTCTTGGCTCACTGCAACCTCCACCTCCAGTGTTCCAGCGATTCTCCTCCCTCAGCCTCCCGAGTAGCTAGGATTACAGGTGTGTACCACCATGCCCAGCTAATTTTTGGGTTTTTAGTGGAGATGAAGTTTTCCCATGTTGATCAGACTGTTCTTGAACTCCTGACCTCAGGTTATCCACCCACCTCGGCCACCCAAAGTGCTGGAATTACAGGTGTGAGCCACCGTGCCCAGCCTCAAGTATCTTTTCTGACCACAAAAATACACAAACACATGGAAATTAAACAACATGCTCCTGAATGACCAATGGGTCTATAAGGAAATTAAGAAGAAAATTTAACAATTTTTTGAAATAAATAAAAGTGGAAAACAACATACCAAAATCTATGGGATACAGCAAAAGCAGTACTAAGAGGGAAGCTTATAGCAATAAACTCCTATGTAAGAAAAGTAGAAAGACTTCAAGTAAACAACCTAACGATGCACCTCAAAGATCTAAAAGAGCAAGAACAAACCAAAGCCCAAATTAGTAGAAAGAAAGAAATAATAAAGATCGGAGCAGAAATAAGTGAAATTGAGACTAAAAATATACAGATCATCAGAAAGTTGGTTTTTTGAAGACAAAATTGACAAACCTTCAGCTAGATTACTTAAGAAAAAAGAAGATGCAAATAAATAAAATTAGAAATAAGAAAGGAGTCATAACAACTGAAGTCTCAAAAAAACACTGAATCATTATGAACAACTATATGATAGTACATTGGAAAACAGAATAAATGGGTAAATTCCTGGACACATATAATCTACCAAGATTAAACTATGAAGAACTAAAAAGCCCCAACAAACCAACACCAAGTAATGAGACTGAAGCAGTAATAAAAAGTCTCCCGTCAAAGAAAAGCCCAGGACTTCATGGATTCACTGCTGAATCCTACCAAACATTTAAAGAGGTATTACCAATCCTGCTCAAACTCTTCAAAAAAATTAGAAAAGGGAATACTTCCAAACTCATTCTGCAAGGCCAGTATTACCCTCATACCAAAACCAAGCAAGGACACAACAAAACAGAAAGCTATAGGCCAATATTACTGACAAATATAAAAATATGTAAAATATATAAATATATAAAAAATAGAAATATATCCAAATGTAAGTATATGGAATGTTAAAAATCCTCAACAAAATACTAACAAACTGAATTCAATGACCATGGTCAAGTGGGATTCATCCCAGAGATGCAAGGACGGTTCAACATAAGCAAATCGTTAAGTATAATACATCACATTACCAGAATCAAGAAAAAAAACCATATAATTATTTCACTAGATGTGAAAAAAGCATATGATGAAATTCAGCATCGCTTTATGATGAAAACCCTCATCAAACGGGTATAGGAGGAACATACCTCAAAATAATAAGGGCCATATATGACAAACCCATGTCTACCATTGTACTAAACAGGGAAAAATTGAAGGCCTTTTCTCTGAAGAGCAGAACAAGACAAGGATGCCCACTTTTACCATTATTATTCAATACAATACTGAAAAGTCCTAGCCAGAGTAATTAGGTAAGAGAAAGAAAAAAAGGCCTTCAAATTGGAAAAGAAGTCAAATTAGCCTTGTTCACAGACAGCATGATCATATTATACTCAGAAAAACCTAAAGACTGCACCAAACAGCTATTAGAACTGATAAAGGAATTCAGTAAAGTTGCCGGATACAAAATTAACATATAAAAATAAGTAGCATTTATATATGCCAACATCAAATAATCTGAAAAAGAAATCAGGAAAACGATCCCATTTACAATAGCTACAAAAATATAAAATACCCAGGAATCAATCTAACCACAGAAGTAAAAGATCTACATAATAAAAACTGTAAAACTCTGATGAAATTGAAGACACACAAAAAATAAGAAGATATTCCATAATCGTGTATTAAAAGAATTAATATTGTTAAAATGACAGTACTATCTAAAACAATTTACATATTCAATGCAATCCATATCAAAATATTAATGATATTCTTTACAAAAAATAAAAACATTCTAAAATTTATTTATTTAAGCTAATTTAAAATGTGAATGATTTCTTTATTTATTTTACTTTTTAAAAAAACATTGTGGGTACATAGGTGTATATATTTATGTGGTGTATGAGATGTTCTGATACAGGCATGCAATGTGAAATAAGCAAGTTATGAAAAATGGAATATCCATCCCCTCAAGCCTTTATCCTTTAGAGTTACAAACAATTCAATTACACTATTTAAGTTATTTCAAAATGTACAATCAAATTATTATTGACTATAGGCATCTTCTTGTGCTATCAAATAGTAGGTCTTATTCTTTCTATTTTCTTTTGAACCCATTAACCATCCCCACATACCGTCAGCCCCTCACTACTTTTCCCAGCCTCGGGTAACCATTCTTCTACTCTCTATGTCCATGAATTCAACTGTTTTGAATTTTAGATCCCACAAATAGGTGAGAATATGCAATTTGCCTTTTTGTTCCTGGCTTATTTCACTTAACATAATGACTTCCAGTACTGTCCATTTTGTTGCAAATAACAGGATCTTGTTCTTTTTTATGACTGAATTAGTACTCAGTTGTATATATGTATCACATTTTCTTTATTCATTTGTTTATGGACACTTGGGTTGCTTCCAAATCTTAGCTATTGTAAACAATGCTGCAAAAAACACAGGAGTGCCAATATTTCATTGATATACTGATTTCCTTTCTTTTTGGTACGTACCCAGAAATGAGATTGCTGGATCATATGGCCTCTCAATTTGTAGTTTTTTGAGGAACCTCCAAACTGTTCTCCATAGTGATTATACAGTCCCATCAACAATGTACAAAAGTTCCCTTTTCTCCACATCCTTGACAGCATTTGTTATTGTCTGCCTTTTGGATATAAGGCATTTTAACTAAGGTGAGGTGATATCTCATTGTACTTTTGATTTGCGTTTCTCTGATGATCAAAGATGTTGAGCACCTTTTCCCATGCCAGTTTGCATTTATATGCCTTCTTTTGAGAAATGACCATTCAAATCTTTTGTCACTATTTTGACTGGATTACTAGATTTTTTTTTCTGAGAGTTGTTTGAGCTCCTTATATATTTTGGTTAATAATTTCTTGTTAGAGGTGTAGTTTGTAAATATTTTCTTCCATTCTGTGGTTGACTCTCTACTTTTTTGATTATGTGCTTTGCTGTGCAGAAGCTTTTTAACTTGATGTCCTTCCGTTTGTCCATTTTTTTGCTTTGGTTGCCGGTGCTTATGAGGTATTGCTCAAGACGTCTTTGCCCAGGCCAATGTCCTGGAGATTTTTCCCAATATTTTCTTGTAGGAGTTTCATGGCTTAAGGTTTTAGAGTTAATCCGTTAATCCGTTTTGTTTTGGTTTTTGTATATGGCAAGAGATAAGGGGCTAGTTTCATTCTTCTGCATATGGATATCCAGTTTTCCCCACACCATTTATTGAAGATACTGTCTTTTCCCCGGTGTATGTTATTGGTACCTTTATAAAATATAAGTGAACTGTAGGGGTATGGATTTGTTTCTGGGTTCTCTATTCTATTCCATTGGTCTATGCATCTGTTCTTATGCCAGTATCATGCTGTTTTGTTTACTAAAGCTCTGTAGTATATTTCAAAGTCAAGTAACGTAATTCCTCCAGTTTTGTTCTTTTGGCTTAGGATAGCCTTGGCTATTCTGTGTCTTTATGGTTCCATGTAAAGTTTAGGACTTTTTTTTTTTTTTTTTCTGTGAAGAATGTCATTGGTATTTTGATAGGGATTGAATTGATTTGTAGATTACTTTGGGTAGTATGGACATTTCAGTGATACTGTTTCTTCCAAACCATGAACAAAGACTATCTTTCCATTTTTTGGTGTCCTCTTCAATTTCTTTCATCAGTGTTTTATAGATTTCATTATATAGATCTTTCATTTATTTGATTAAGTCCTAGGTATTTAATTTTATGTGTGACTATTATAAATGTTATTACTTTTAAATTTCTTTTTCACATTGTTCACAGTTGGCATACAGAAATGCTGCTGAGTTTTGTGTGTTGATTTTGTATCCTGAAACTTTACTGAATTTACTTACCGGTACTAATAGTTTTCTTGTGGAGTCTTTAGGTTTTTCCAAATATAAGATCATATCACCGGCAAACAAGGATTATTTGACTTCTTCCTTTTCAATTTGAATGCCTGTTAAATCTTTCTCTTCTCTGATTGCTCTAGCTAGCACATCCAGTAGTTTGTTGTATAACAATGGTGACAGTGGGCATACTTGTCATGTTCCAGATCTTAGAAGAAAGTCCTTTAGTTTTTCCCCATTCAGTACAATACTAGCTGTGGGTCTGGTATGTATGGCTTTTAGTATGTTGAAGTATGTTCCTTCTATCCCCAGTTTTTTGAGAGTTTTTGCTTTATGAAGAATTGCTGAATTTTATCAAATGCTTTTCCAGCATCAGTTGAAATAATTGTATGTTGATTCATTCTGTTGATATAATGTATTGTAACACATTGATTGATTTGTATATGTTGAACTATTCTTGAATCCCAAGATAAATCCCACTTTGTCATGATGAATGATCTTTATAATGTATTGCTGAAGTAGGTTTGCTAATATTTTGTTGAGAATTTTTGCATCAATATTCATTAGCAATATTGGTCTGTAGTTTTTTTTTTCTTTGATGTGTCTTTGTCTGGTTTTAGTATCAGGGTAATACTGGCCTCATAGAATTAGTACTCCTCCTTTATTTTTTAGACTACTTTGACTAGGATTGCTATTAGTTCTTCTTTAAATGTTTGGTAGAATTTAGCAGTGAAACCATCAGATCTCAAGCTTTTCTTTACTGGTCTTATGCTTTTCTTTACTGGGACACTTTATCATGGCTTTGATCTCATTTCTTGTTATTGGTTTTTTTTAGGTTTTTCCTGGTTCTTTTGGTAAGTTGTATGCATCTAGGAATTTGTCCATTTCTTATGGATTTTACACTTTATTGGCATATAGTTGTTCATAACAGCCACTATGATCCTTTGAATTTCTGCAGTATCAGTTGTAATGTCATCTTTTTCATTTCTGATTTTATTTACTTGGATCTTCTCTTTTTTTCTTAGTCTGACTAAAGGTTTGCCAGTTTTGTTAAACTTTCAAAAAACCAGCTTGTTTCATTGATCTTTTGTATCATTTTTCCATTTCAATTTCATTGATTTCTGCTCTGATTTTTATTATTTATTTTCTTGTACTAACTTTGGGTTTGGTTTGCTCTTGCTTTTCTAGTTCTTTAAGATGCATCATTAGATTGTTCACTTGAAGCTTTCTTTTTCTTTTTTGATGTAGGCACTTATAGATATTAACTTCCCTGTAGTACTGCTTTTGCTGTATCCCAGAGGTTTTGGTATGTTGTGTTTCTTTTATCATCTGTTTCAATAAATTTTTCAATTTATTCCTTATTTTTTTTTGTTCAGCCATGGGTCATTCAGGAGCATATTGTTTAGATTCCATGTATTTGTATAGTTTCCAAAATTCCTCTTATTAATTTCTAATTTTATTCCACTGTGGTCAGAGAAGATACTTTATATTTTATTTTTTGAGTAAAATATGGTCTATCCTTGGTAATGATCCATGTGCAAGGAAAAGAATGTGTATTCTGCAACTCTTGGATGAAATGTTCTGTAAATATCGATTAGATCTCTTTGGTTTACAGTGCAGACATAATCTGGGAGGCTCTTTGGAGGTCCTCATGGGGGAAAAGTTTATGTCTAGCCAAACAGGCAGCACTGACTGGCGTGTGGAAGAATTGCTGTCAGCTTTACCACTTTCAGTCACAGAAGATACACAAAGGGACAGTAGTCTCAATAATTGTTTAAACACATTTTTAAAGGCCCATTTTGTTTTCCTCCATGAAAAAACAAATTTTCTGGCCAATCTAGTGCTAAGTGCTGGAATTCTATGTTAGGGCATTTTGAGTTCCATTCTAATCTAATTTAATTCTAGTGAAACAAATTTTCACCTGAAAAGCATTGATTGATTTCTCTCTGTAGTGATTCCTTTTTAAAAATGCACTTGAAACTGGGTTGACATATGAACAGGAAGATTCTATTTCTTCTATATTTCTTGGCATCATTGTCTGTACCCAGCAAGAGAATTGCAAGGCTATCTTTGGATTATCTGTGCTTTTATATCTAATCTTGTTTGAGATGCTTTTTATGAAAAAAGATGAAAGTATGAAAAATGTAAATTTCTTTAGATACTTTAAAGATTTATAGGTCTTTTCTTTTTAAATATATTCATCAGTAAATATTTTTTCTGTTTTTATGTTTAGGTATATATAATGTAAGAATACAAGTGTAAGATAAATAACATGACTGTATGCCAGTTCTAGAGTTTATATTATAGTTTCAAATTTAAAATACTTAAATGATGTTTCATGGTTTGGAAGCAATTTTGCCCCTACTGCATTCTCAATTTATTGAGTAATTTGTTGAGCAATGACTAAGTGCCAGGCATGATGCAAGGCCTGGGGATTAAGACCCTTTATTTTCAAAGATCTTAAAGGGTAGTAGAGACTATGCACAAAAGAGAAGCATTTGTAATATAATGGGATAAGTATTTGAGTGGATTTATATTCCATTTTTTCCCCATATTATGGGTGATATAAGAATGTAAGAAAATAACTGTGTTTTAGGAAAAAGATTGGATATGTTTGTCTGGTTCTGATCTTGATTTTCCTGCCAATTGGTAAAATAATCTTGCTATATTTACGTTCATGCATGGGTGATGTGGGGGATAAAAACAGTCGAATTAGGTGGTACATATATAGCAGATTTTACACTATAAACCATAGTATGGGTAAGTTGATCTTAATGTCATAGGTGAAATCTTTGAAAAATGTAGTGGCAATTAAAGAATTTACAGACCATAAAAACCAAACATAATGCAATGCTATATATGTTTATACAAATCAATTACAAAAAGGGTATTGTACAACAATTTCTAAACAATGACTTATAATTAGTTGCAATTTAAAGTATTCAACAAAACCTGGAAATTCATCAACAATCCTCAGTCCTGCTGAGTGCTTCTGAAATCTCCAACAGTTTTGCTCAAATGAAATGAAAATTAAAGATGAAAGAGTTATATTTCTAAGAATTGGGCTTAGCTCAGAATATAAACTTGGCCTAGTCCCATCTAGGTCACACAAATTTGCACTATTGTTTCTGTATAATAAAGAGATCCAAGGCATTTTTCTAATTTTTCAGTGTTGGTGGCAGAAATGACATGCAGCAAATGTTCATTTCTGAGCAGGAATTACATCAGAAGATCATCTACTTCCTCCTGGGCTTAGCACACACTGTTCTCTCTAAAGTGCAGACCCATCAGCATCTTGTATTTCTATCCTTTTCTTGATTTCTCACTTTGGCTTGCTCTTCCTAGTTTAGGCTGCTTGAGACTGAGGTTGCAACCCTGTAAAAAGTGTCTTGGGTTTGTAGCTCCACACGAGAAGCTTCCAAATTTCAGTCATGAAGTGTCACTTTCTCATGCTCATTCAGTATCTCAGAGTCACACTAGGTTGGTAAACTTATCCTCGTGCTCCACTTGGAAAGGGGGACCAGGGTAAGAAAAACCAATTAGTTTATCTATTAGAAAAACACACCTAATCAAATCGAATGGTAATGGCATAGAGTGTAGACAGCTAAGCCCTTTTACTTACATTATTTCATTTAATGCTCACACCAACTCTGAGAGAGGTGCTACTACAAAGGCCACACTACTACAAAATTCCCATTTTACAGATAACAAAACAGAAGTTAAGAGGTTAAACATCACACCACCAGTAATTTTAGGAGAATAATAATACATTTTTATGTAAAAGGTATTTAATAAGCAATGTGCAATCTAAAGTTTCATCAGTGTCCAAAAATCGAAGGTTTACTGAAATGTCTAATTTTAAAAAGAATATAAATCTTTACTAATATGATACTTTCTATCAAGACTAGAGAAATATGTTTAGAAAATCCCACTTTTTGTAAGAAAGAGAAGAAAGAAAAAGAAACTTCGTAGTTGGAGTTTCAGTCTGAAAATGAAAAAGGGAGAAAAATGGGCCAGCCTTTTCAGAGAAGATTGTTGAAACTTCCTAGGCATAGGACTTGGTGCTGATGAGAGCCTTTTTACCATAGGAACATATGTGGAAAATCAATACTGCAGGTCACAAACCCTGTCAGTAAATTCCTGCAGAGGAGCAAAGACCATATAGAAGTGCCAGCCAGAACAGATGTCATTCTTAACTTCATTTTCTCCAACAGAGAAATGCTTGCAGATTTAAAATTGGAACAAAATCTTCACATAAGCAATCATGAATTGGCAGAATTAGGGATTCTAAGAGAAGGCCTGGAAAAATCCTCAAAAATGAATTAAAAAAAGGCTTAAAAACCTGATTTTGGCAAACAAGTGAAATTATAAGGCAGACATTCAATCCATTTTTTTTAAAACATTCCTGCAAAGCTATAGTCACATGTTTTTCATCTCAGGCCCAGACATGAGCAATGCCCCATGTCAAGTCTACTAGAGCAGGGAGGACATGATAAGCTTGAGCTGCTTGATTGGAATTATGATAGACAATATTCGTGGCATCTAGGGTGACTCTGGTGTAACCCTATGCCCAACAGATCTAAGTGTCTCCCTGGATTGTCATACCTGCACCGGGGCACCTGTCTTGGTTTCCAGCTAGAGTGAGAGCCATTCATTTTTGCCTATGGTCTCAACACATTTCTTGATGCTTGCCATTGAAATGAATCTCATTTGTTTTACTTTGTGCTGCTAACTGAGGTCTTGTTCAGACAAAACATATTTTTCATAACTGAGGTTATAATATTTACCCACTTTTGAATATTGTTTATTGCTTTGTATCCCCAGACTCATACTCAGATAATATCCTATGATGCTGTTAGAAGTAAGCTAAATTTTGTTGTGGCTTTTTCCATACCTGGGACAAGGGCCCACCCTTCATGCTAGTTAGTTATTCTCAAAACCAGTTAGTCCCTTCAGTCTGCCTGGCAGAGTTCCCCGTATGTCTTACCATGTTGCTCACATTATCCCATGGTTCTCATGAGATGGATTTCCATTAGAGTGAAAAATTCCAAGGAAACAGAAAAAATATTAAGAACATTAAAAATTTAACATTATGGGTCATGATATAGAAAGGTTGATTTAAGGAAATAATTCAGTAAAGAACAAAAGTGTACTTATAAAAAGTATACGTGATAGGAGCTAGGATCTGTGTCCAGTGAAGAATATAGGGTGAAAAGCTGTGGAGTTTAAACTTCTGAGTGAGAAAAGAGTTGCAACCTATGGAGAGAAAAATAGAAGTTTTTGAACTTCCAGAAACAAGATATATAATAGAATCATACAAAAAATGGGATCTTAGCAATTCCTTCTGTAACACTGCTGATACTGATCATCCGCCCACAACTCAAAATTTTGCAGCTCTGGGGAACTTATTACTGGTAAGTAGGCCACTTTACAGAGGAAAATAATAAAGGAATATATATTCTTCTTAATAAGTAGAAACAGGCCGATAGCATGGCACTAAAGATTTTTAATGCTTAAAAAGACTTTAACATTTTTAGGAGGGAGAGCCTAAGCTACAGTCTGAACTGGACTGAACATGGCTCTGGGACTCAGGGAAAACATACTACAAAAGGAAAAAACTAATACATATTTTCTAACTAGTTCAGCTACCTACCTCTATTCTAAGGACACTATTATCCATTTCTTGAGACTGACTAATGGCCAATGCCTAAGATGTGAAACGGTCAGACTGGAACCCATATTTCTTTCATCATAAAATACAAATTCATATTTCCATGTTGTTACAGTATTGCTAATAGTTATTGTTATTCAGTAGTCTGCTTTTATCTGGATATTTACCGGCTGGTATTTTCAGTCCTTCGTGTACTAGATATTTGGGTAGAGAAGGAAGCCCCATTTTTTGCAGAGGGCTGAAGCGTTGCTTAGTTGCTTAGTACCTTCTTGAACAGGAGGTGACTAAGGTGTAAGAACTTTTTATTATTTGTCAGAGACTGCCTTATGATAATTAACTCATGTAATTCTTATTTTGACAGATTTCTGACCCATGATATCCTAAAATAGCAATTTATATATTATTAAGCAAGTTGAAGTGTGATTCCAAAAGAAAATTGTAAAATAGACAGAATTTATATTTCTAGTGAATTATAAGAAGTATTCACTGAATGAATTAATAGTCGTGGTTAGTAGAGTAGAATGAAAAAATGATTTACATCCAAGAGATTACAAAATTTTTTTTTTTTTTTTTTTTTTTTTTTTTTGAGACGGAGTCTGGCTCTGTCGCCCAGGCTGGAGTGCAGTGGCCGGATCTCAGCTCACTGCAAGCTCCGCCTCCCGGGTTTATGCCATTCTCCTGCCTCAGCCTCCCGAGTAGCTGGGACTATTTGAATACATTTAAGAGAAAAAAATGAGTGAAGAAAGAAGGGGTGAAAATGAGAACATGACAAAAGATTCTACAAAGCTAGGATGCTCACAAAATCAAACAGAGCAGCAATGACTGGACAGTGATCAACTGATGGTATTAGCAAGGAAAGGATTCTTAAGTAAAGATGTCTAGTGAGCTTCATGGATTTTCTGTGAAAGGTTAGTGATAATAAAACTTCTTAGAAAACTTCACTGAAATCACCATACTGTTGCCTTCTGCTTCAACATGATCACACCGGCTACTCTGATTAGGGTACTGTTTATAAACAAGAGTGTGTATGCCTGTGTGTATGTGTGCACCCGTGTGTATGTGGAGACAATATGTCTCTTAATGAAGATGTTTTATGCATCTTTTGAATGTTTATATTCTATGTCTACAGATACCTTGTTCCAAAGTATTTGTAGAAATAAAATTAGCTCTTTAATTGATTATATCATCATGGGAAATTAGGAAAATATCTTTCCTTTTCCCTCTTCTGTAATTCTGCCTCGAATTGGTCATTAGGATACGTTGAGTTTTTTTTTTTAAATATCAATTTCCTCTCCTCCATTGTTGACTGTACTTTAAGTTTGGTGCTTAATAACCTTTACTATTGCCTTCTAACTGGTTCTGTTGCCTCCTGTCTCTTCTTTCAATTTATCTTTCATATTGCCTCTGAGTTATCTCCTGAAGAGAGATCTGATCCAATGGCCTCTGTTAAAAACAAAAACAACTTATATGGCTCCCCATGGTGGAGACAATAAAGTTCTGCATTCCCTATTTCAACTATGAATTATCTAGGATGCATTACTTGACTATGTTTGGTACTAACATTCTGTGCTCTTAAGTATTTTTGTCTTTTTCTTGTTGTAAAACCTTGCCAAAATGTATTAGAAATCCTGATTTAATTATTGACCTACTATGATTATACTGTTGGTCTTATTTTTAGTTGTATTGCTATTCCCAGTAGTCATTACTATATAGTATATGAAAGTTAAGGGCTGGAACAAATTTGGCTTTAACTTGGCTTAGTTTTCCACTCTATGCCTTTCTGTGCACAGTGCAGTGCACCTGTTCCTCAACACTTCCCAGCACTTCTGGGCTCTTTTCCCTTGGCACACTCTCCATGTAATGTAACCTTCCTGACCCTACATAGCAACACTTCACCTGTCATTGAAGCCAGAGCTCTAACTGTACATTCTCTTTCAAGCTTTCTCTGATCTCATTTGTCTTCTTTACTTCTTTGGAACCCAACTGCATTTTCTTTTGGACTTTACCATAGCACTGAACTTTTTCTGCTAGAACATGCAGTTAGCTTTTAATCTCACATTTCCTCTATTCCTTTGAAAATTTCTTGAAGATAGATGTGATGCATAGCTCATTTTTACTGTCTTGAAGGCATAGATGAAAAGTGCTAACTTTATGAAGAGGATGCTTACTAAGTATTTATTAAGTGGTCAAGTGGGTGTTTGATGGATCAATATTTCCTCATGTGTGTTCTGCAGAACTCTATTTCTGTAGCATTTCAGTTGGTTTTATATGAAATGGAGTTCTATGGTCAAAGAGATTTGGGAAATTCTGTGTTTAACAGAGTCAAACTGTTTTATTTTTAAGTGAGATACTTATTAGAGCCTTAAATGCTGAAGTTTGTCGTTCTCTAATGGTAAAATATTTTATCCAGCATTTCCAAACTTACATGGGCTACAGAACTCTTTATTCACAAACTGCCATGTTACATATAATCCAGTGAGAAGATCTGGCTGACCCCTGTTTTACAGTTGCAAACAGTTCTAAACTCCAAACTAAATAGCCTTGGAGTTAACTAAGTTAGAGACTAAATCTTTAACTGAGTTGACATATGAAGATGCTCTGATCTTCATGAAGCTATAGCCTTTGACTTTTGAGCTGCAGGAGGCAATCTCAGTGAGACTCAGCAGGACAAGCACTGTTAGAGGATTTTTAAAACCGTTCAGGATGTCTAAATTACAGCTAAGCAGAATGTCTCAATATTATGTAATTTATCCTAGTATACAGGCTATTATAAGGAAATTTTCACAATTAATTTTTGTTACTTGATTCCTCTTAACTTATCCACTTTGATGACATACATTTTGCATATTTACCATAGCATATGAAAATCTTGAAGAACAATTTTATAGATGTGCAATTGTGAGGGCTTTATACAAGAAGAATTGCAACTCATTGTTCACAGTCAAAATGAAACAGGGCTTGATAAGTAGTTTTTCGAAAAGGAATTCGTCCTGCTCCAATTTCAACATGCACATCAGTAATATGCATGATAACCTGCAATGACAAATCACATGATATCAATAATGTTTTAGAATGTAATGTATACTCAGTTTTCACTTGGAATCTGCATTAGGAAATAATGGAAGAAGTTGCCTTGGGAAAATATATTTCAGTTTCTGTCTATCATTCTCTTCATCTCAAGCATAGTCTTCTGAAGCGCAGAGCTGTATCCTTTGTTTCCTTTGTATACTCCTCCAACTTGAGTTCTGTTCTGTGTACCCAGTAGGCACTCTAAAGACATTATTAGGCTGACGCCCAAGTAAGTAGGTACCTTCATTAAGTTTTAAATGCAAGAACATCTTGATAATAAGGTATGGTGGAGTGTAGGGGTGGTGGTGGGCAGAAGCACCAGGCCCTTGGAGACTGAGAACAAAATTCAAAAGACCTTGATAAGCAAGAAACAAATATAAAGACATTCTCTGGTACACTCAAAGAACAAAAATCACATTGTATAAATGTAAAATGAGTAATAAGGAGTTAGGTCCGAGTACCTCAGGGAAACGTGGAAAAGTCATCACAAATTACAAGAGCTCCCATGAGTCAGTAATATGGCGCTTTTAAAAACTGAACATTTTCCCAAGGATATGTTAAAAAGGAGAATAGTAGGCAAGGTTATGCTTGGAGTCCATCTCATGTTAAATGGCACACTTAAATGAGATAACCTGAATATATAGTGAGCTAAAGAAATAAAGCTCAACTGACATTTCAATTTTGTGAATTTTTCCTGCAAGATTCCTGAAAATACTGTGCCAATTAAGTCTCTTTCTAAATAATGGCAGCATCCACAAGCTCAGATCTCAAATTCCCAAGTATCATATTGGTTACAATGTAGATGAAGTATCCTTTGTGTTTCTAACCATGATGAAATGACAACCAACATCCTGGGGAACCATTCCCATGTAAAGAAGAGTGACTGCATTCTTGTCCTTGTAATACTCTGGTAGTGTTAGGAATGGTATTCCCATCCTGTCAAACTGTGTGCACCTCTTCTGCTGAGTATTCATTAGATTTCAGTTACACATGCTATGGGATTTCAAAGATCTGTAATGATTGAAAAAATTCAACATCGCAATTAAAAGAACTAGAGAAGCAAGAGCAAACACATTCGAAAGCTAGCAGAAGGCAAGAAATAACTAAGATCAGAGCAGAACTGAAGGAGATAGAAACACAAAAAACCCTCCAAAAAATCAATGAATCCAGGAGTTGGTTTTTTGAAAAGATCAACAAAATTGACAGACCGCTAGCAAGACTAATAAAGAAGAAAAGAGAGAAGAATCAAATAGACGCAATAAAAAATGATAAGGGGATATCACCACCAACCCCACAGAAATACAAACTACCATCAGAGAATACTATAAACACCTCTATGCAAATAAACTGGAAAATCTAGAAGAAATGGATAATTTCCTGGACACTTACACTCTTCCAAGACTAAACCAGGAAGAAGTTGAATCCCTGAATAGACCAATAGCAGGCTCTGAAATTGAGGCAATAATTAATAGCCTACCAACCAAAAAAAGTCCAGGACCAGATGGATTCACAGCCGAATTCTACCAGAGGTACAAGGAGGAGCTGGTACCATTCCTTTTGAAACTATTCCAATCAATAGAAAAAGAGGGAATCCTCCCTAACTCATTTGATGAGGCCAACATCATCTTGATACCAAAGCCTGGCAGAGACACAACAAAAAAAGAGAATTTTAGACCAATATCCCTGATGAACATCGATGCAAAAATCCTCAATAAAATACTGGCAAACCGGATTCAGCAGCACATCAAAAAGCTTACCCACCATGATCAAGTGGGCTTCAACCCTGGGATGCAAGGCTGGTTCAACATACGCAAATCAATAAACGTAATCCAGCATATAAACAGAACCAAAGACAAGAACCACATGATTATCTCAATAGATGCAGAAAAGGCTTTTGACAAAATTCAACAGCCCTTCATGCTAAAAATGCTCAATAAATTCAGTATTGATGGAACGTACCTCAAAATAATAAGAGCTATTTATGACAAACCTACAGCCAATATCATACTGAATGGGCAAAAACTGGAAAAATTCCCTTTGAAAACTGGCACAAGACAGGGATGCCCTCTCTCACCACTCCTATTCAACATAGTGTTGGAAGTTCTGGCTAGGGGAATCAGGCAAGAGAAAGAAATCAAGGGTATTCAGTTAGGAAAAGAAGAAGTCAAATTGTCCCTCTTTGCAGATGACATGATTGTATATTTAGAAAACCCCATTGTCTCAGCCCAAAATCTCCTTAAGCTGATAAGCAACTTCAGCAAAGTCTCAGGATACAAAATTAATGTGCAAAAATCACAAGCATTCATATACACCAGTAACAGACAAACAGAGAGCCAAATCATGAATGAACTTCCATTCACAATTGCTTCAAAGAGAATAAAATACCTAGGAATCCAACTTACAAGGGATGTAAAGGACCTCTTCAAGGAGAACTACAAACCACTGCTCAGTGAAATAAAAGAGGACACAAACAAATGGAAGAACACACCATGCTCATGGATAGGAAGAATCAATATCGTGAAAATGGCCATACTGCCCAAGGTAATTTATAGATTCAATGCCATCCCCATCAAGCTACCAATGAGTTTCTTCACAGAATTGGAAAAAACTGCTTTAAAGTTCATATGGAACCAAAAAAGAGCCCGCATCTCCAAGACAATCCTAAGTCAAAAGAACAAAGCTAGATGCATCACGTTACCTGACTTCAAAGTATACTACAAGGCTACAGTAACCAAAACAGCATGGTACTGGTACCAAAACAGAGATATAGACCAATGGAACAGAACAGAGTCCTCAGAAATAATACCACACATCTACAGCCATCTGATCTTTGACAAACCTGAGAGAAACAAGAAATGGGGAAAGGATTCCTTATTTAATAAATGGTGCTGGGAAAATTGGCTAGCCATAAGTAGAAAGCTGAAACTGGATCCTTTCCTTACTCCTTATACAAAAATTAATTCAAGATGGATTAGAGACTTAAATGTTAGACCTAATACCATAAAAACCCTAGAAGAAAACCTAGGTAGTACCATTCAGGACATAGGCATGGGCAAAGACTTCATGTCTAAAACACCAAAAGCAATGGCAGCAAAAGCCAAAATTGACAAATGGGATCTCATTAAACTAAAGAGCTTCTGCACAGCAAAAGAAACTACCATCAGAGTGAACAGGCAACCTACAGAATGGGAGAAAATTTTTGCAATCTACTCATCTGACAAAGGGCTAATATCCAGAACCTACAAAGAACTCAAAGAAATTTACAAGAAAAAAACAAACAACCCCATCAAAAAGTGGGCAAAGGATATGAGCAGACATTTCTCAAAAGAAGACATTCATACAGCCAACAGACACATGAAAAAATGCTCATCATCACTGGCCATCAGAGAAATGCAAATCAAAACCACAGTGAGATATCATCTCACACCAGTTAGAATGGCAATCATTAAAAAGTCAGGAAACAACAGGTGCTGGAGAGGATGTGGAGAAATAGGAACACTTTTACACTGTTGGTGGGATTGTAAACTAGTTCAACCATTATGGAAAACAGTATGGCGATTCCTCAAGGATCTAGAACTAGATGTACCATATGACCCAGCCATCCCATTACTGGGTATATACCCAAAGGATTATAAATCATGCTGCTATAAAGACATATGCACACGTATGTTTATTGTGGCACTATTCACAATAGCAAAGACTTGGAATCAACCCAAATGTCCATCAGTGACAGACTGGATTAAGCAAATGTGGCACATATACACCATGGAATACTATGCAGCCATAAAAAAGGATGAATTTGTGTCCTTTGTAGGGACATGGATGCAGCTGGAAACCATCATTCTTAGCAAACTATCACAAGAACAGAAAACCAAACACCGCATGTTCTCACTCATAGGTGGGAACTGAACAATGAGATCACTTGGACTCGGGAAGGGGAACATCACACACCGGGGCCTATCATGGGGTGGGGGGAGGGGGGAGGGATTGCATTGGGAGTTATACCTGATGTAAATGACGAGTTGCTGGGTGCTGACGAGTTGATGGGTGCAGCACACCAACATGGCACAAATATACATATGTAACAAACCTGCGCACGTTATGCACATGTACCCTAGAACTCAAAGTATAATAATAAAAAAAAAATGAAAAAATTCATATACCTATTTTGGATAATTCATGTTGAGTATTAAATGGAAAATGAAATAGAAAGATTATTTCTCTTTTATTAACTCATTAAGACTATTGTCTAATACAGTTAAGAATTTTAAATAAAATATGCAACCGCGGAAAACTAAAGCAAACAGAATTTTGCCATAGCTTTATAATGGTGTGTAAACTCAGTTTGCCACAAAAGGCATTTCATTAGAGGAGAATGTATATATCAAATATATTCTAAAACTGAAAAGCAGAAATTCCCCATTTTATACAAGGCAACTTAAAATGTAAGGAAATAGAGATTTTGAGCAATATAACTGATATGTAGATGAGAAATATTTCAACTTTATACTTCATAAAAAAAACACATTTTCAAATTGACCATTATAAAAACTAGTTACCCTGCCACGAGGAAGCCCAAACATCTTGCAAAAAGACCCACATCAAGAAAAATGGGAACTCTGAGTCGATAGCTCCATCTGAGCTCTCAGAGGCCAGCTGACCCCATTTGTCAGTCATAGGAGTAAGCCATCTTGAAAGAGGATTTTCCAGCACCCAGTCAAGCTGCCTACTTCAGGTTAGGCTCTCCAGAAGCAAACACTGAGATGGAGTGGGTAATACAAGTGGGTATGAGAAATCAACATCTGTGAAAGGAAGAGGAAACGCAGGACTGAGCAGAGGAAAAATCTAAGTCATAATGAAGGTCTGACAAAGCCCTTGCCAACCAACTATAAAGCTCTACAGTGGAATTTGCCCATCAAATATGTTCAGTGTCAGGTCTGAATGAGCAGACCTTTGTATTCTTGCCTTGCTCAGTCATCAGCTGAGAGCTGCCCTGGGAAGGATGTGACCTCTGGATGAAGCAGCTCTCTGCATCTAAGACAGATCCTGAAAGGACTGACAGCTAGAAGCGTATGCTAACCACACACCCCACAGCTGGACAGCACGTCTTTCCTTGAAAGGGGAGGATCTTCGTGGTGCATCTCCTTATCTGCCCCATTGCCCCAGCTGATGCTGTGTGGAGCAGAGATGAGGTTCCTTGGGGAGGTTTTGTTTTACAGCAGTAGTAACTGTGATACACCAAAAATTTTCCAAGTCATAAAATGACAAAAAAAGTGAAAATTCTAGTTTAATTTAGGTACTTATTTATTTGATCTCTGTATGAGTAAGGATTATTTAGGAATTTATTCGTTTGGTCACCATAAATAATGGAAGGAATCAAAAAGAAAAAATATCAAGGGATAGACAACTCTTTAGCATAAAAGCATCATAAATGAAAGTTTGAACAACAAATGAGACAATATTTATAACAAAAAATAGGCAAATAATTTTTATCATATATGATATACTCAGACAAATCAGTAAGTTTTAGTACAGAAATAGGCATGTCAGAAAAGAGTCATCTATCTCTCTATATAGATAATATACATATAAAAACTGCTCATTCTTGTGAATACATAAAGGAATACAAGTTAAAACTAAAATAATTACCAGTTTTATTTACAAATAAACAATATTAAAAGAAAGTGTTAATGTTTATGTTAAGGTCATAAACATAAGATCATATGATGTGCAATAAGGCCATTCACATTAACAGTGGAGGAAGGAGAATTTCATAAGACCCTTTTAGAAAGCATCTTTGCAATAGGCATTAAAAGTTTTAAAATGCTATGTTCTCTCCCATCCAGTAATTAAGTTTCCCAAACTCTACCTTGCGTAAATATTCTGAATATATGGGCCAATATTTTTACATTAAAATGTTTATTCTTTTATTTTTGTTAATAGTCAGATAAGGAGATAGCTGTAGTAACTGATGAGATAGAACGTTATATGGCCACTAAGTGTACTGTTTTCTGAGAAATTTTAAAGGTGAAAAAATGTTTATTATGTTGAAAAATTTACACAGAATCTATATACAATACAAATCCAACTATGAAAAAATATATATGTGTTCGAAAATGTGGCAATGTGTCCATAGTCACTTCTCCTAGGAAGTTGTTCACATAGTAGTATTAATTTCTACCCACTTTGTACAGAGTCATTTCTTTTTAAATTTGCCACCTTAATATAAGGCATTAATGTCTTTACTTTCAGTTCAGGGAATGTACAAGTATCCCAGACTATTGGATAGAGTGCTTCCCACGCAGTAATTTTCAAGGAATTCACTCTCAAGCACTTTCAAATGCTGAGCTTCTTTCACTCACCTTTGGTTGTTGTGGCCAAACATCCCCTTCTTCTGCTGAATCTCCTTTCTCTCCATAGCTTCCTCTCTGGGACAGCTGTCTCTTATTCCTCTATTTCAATCATAGTTTTCCGCCCTGAACTGTGTCCAAACAAGGTCAGAATTATCTTTAAATCTTTGTTGCTGCTCCAGTGTGATCTTCAGTTTTTATTGACTGTGACAAAGTAGATGATATAGGAAATATACATAAAGTGATTTGGGCTAATAAATGCTTTTGCTTGACTTATCCACATTATTGTAGCAAGACTTATGCTGGTTAGAGGAGACCAGATGAATTAAAAATCCCTTTTACTTGACATCCTGTATTTCTGAGAACTTTTGGGAAGGAAAGTACATTATATTTAACTTGTAAGACAGTTTGTATTCATGAAATCCACAAAGTTCTAGGAAAGTATGAAGTCACACTGAAGATTTGTCATCAGAGGTGTAGAGAAATGACTCAATCGCCTCATGAGATCTCTGTGTTCAGGTTTTTTTTTCTAATCTGTTTAATGGCAGAAGAAGTGGGCAGTACTATGGTCTCTTACACTACTAAAAACTAGTGTTAAAAAGTAATGCTAAAAGTAGCGTATTCTTACTCAGAAAATTCTCTGTGTTTGACACAGACTCTTTTTTGAGAGAAAAAGAGATAATGAATGTATGGATTTTTCAAGGGTATTTTAGGTACATTCAATGACTGCACCATCCTCTAAAGCACATCCCTGCATTTGATTCTCTTCCAATAAAGGAGAAAATCAACAGAAGCAAAGTTGACAGCAAAAAAAAAAAAAAAAAAAAAAAAAGTCATGCTGCCTGTGACAATGTGTCTGGGACACAAAGCATTGACCTTGAAGCACTGGCCCATTCATTTGTGGATGATTTAATCACTAGGACCTTTTAACATCTGGGTCATTGCTCCATGACATGTGATCCCATGGATCTCCCTTACTCCTGTTTTCTCACATTTTCTTTATTATTCATCAAAAGGAGACTCGAGATCTCTACTTCTATGAGTATTGACTCAATCTCACATAGGGAAGAAATAGGGCAAAAATTGAGAACTAAAGAAATTATCAAACCATTATTCACAGGTGAATTCTACTGAAAAATATTCTTTAACTATTAAACTCAAAATATTTTCTACATATCTGTTATGTAGATATTAATAAACAACATTTATTTAGAAATCCAGAAGAAAAATGACACCCTAGCTGGGGTAGTTGGGAATGTGGATAAGAAGAAAGAGAAGTTTATGTCAGGGAGGCTACTGAAAATTGGTCTTATAATTACAAAAGAAAAGAACCATCCATTCTAGAGATAACATAATAAAAGGTGTGTGTGTGCGTGTGTGTGTGTGTGTGTGTGTGTGAGATGAGTTAGGGTTTATTGTTATGACCGTAATAAACAAAGTGAATTATTTTGAATTTATTTATCTGTTAAAACAAAAGCAGAACGTAACAGGTAAAAAACTTAATATGGAAATATTAAATTTCAGTACAAACTAGTAAATTTGCATTGGGAGAATGAGAATCAGAAAGAGAAAAAGACCCTAATTGAAACTATTTTATTTAAATAAAGGGAATAAAAATAAATTTGTGTTTGATTCATTATGCATTATTAACAAGTAAGTAATGTGTGCTGGAATTGTTATGTTAGTTTAAATTTTATTAAAATAATTCAATTCCTTGCAAACATTAAAAAGAGAACATGATCTATATTTTAAACCCATATTAGAAAGGGAGTAACATACGTGAAAAGAAAAACTTGAAGGAAAATACAGAACATTATGAAGACTATGTAGAAATACTGAAAATGTTTGAGTAATGCTGAGTCAAATATAAAAAATTGAATATGTGTGGATTATATAATTGATGCAAATGTAAATTCATGTGGCAGACAATATGTGAACATGTTAGGACAGTGGCATTAATACTATTGCTATCATTATTAAATTATATTAAATATTATCTTATTTTAAAAATATTCCTCCAATGCTTTATTCTGAAGAGTCAAATAGTTTTTATAATTTTTTTGAACTAATATGTCTTTGAATAAAATGTCAGGAAATTTTTGCAAAGAAAATGTTTTATTTTTGTTTGTAAACAACTTTAACAACCTTGCTTTATTTTTGATATCTAATAACTAACCATTTACATAAAAGCATCATTTATAAAATTAGTTTAATGATGATGTGTACTGATCTATGATGGAATTGAATTATAGTTCTGATAATTATCAAAGTGATTACATTTCATGACTTAAAAAAAAGTTTAATAATCTTTTATTTTTTTTTTCATTTGGCATCATTGGAACATCACTAGAATGATCTGCCTCCTCTTTGAGCTGTTTCAACATATGTTGTATTTCCCATGACTTAGTACTGAACATCTAGTTACTGGAGCAGAAATGGAAAATGCCATCAAAGAGAGCTGAAAATCCTTATTTTCCTCGAATTTTCCCTGAGGACATGGATAACTCTTATTATTTCATGTTGTTCATGCTATTAATGCCACAGCCCCAGCAAACCAAAGCATTAAAGGTTCCCTGCAGCCACAGGATGCATTGTAATAAGAAAAGGCAGCATGATTGTTCAGTGATGTGATGAGCCCATCCCATTTCAGCAGCCTTAGGGAATGTTGTTCCCCTGGTGAGATCCATAGATCTGATTGATCAGAAATTGTCTCTGTCTAGACTTAGTTCTTGGTGGAATATATTTTCCTTGTAGAGGAACCATTTTTCCAGTTCTGTAATGGTTTTGAAATGATCAATTTGTAAATGAGGAAGAAATGTAGGTAGTGAGTAACATTCATATTGTTGAGTCATGATTAACTACCTCATAATCCCAGTATTTCCAAAGCTGCATTTAGCACAGAGTAATCATTGAAGTCACTGGGACTGTGCTGATGATATGCAGAATTTTAAGTAATCCATGTTGGACTCTCAGTGAAATTTCAAATCCAAAAATCATATGAAAATGGAATGTAGTTAAAATAGATAAAAACAACATTAGCTCTTTTAACCCTTTTTTATAATCCTGTGAGGTGGAACTAAGCTGGAGACATTACACTATCTGATCTCAAAATATACTACAAAGCTATAGCAAAACAGCACAGTCCTGGCATAAAAAACAGACATATAAACCAATGGAACAGAATAGAGAGCCAAGACATAAGTCTATGGATTTACAGTCAATTGAAGGTGCCAAGAACACACAATGGTGAAAGGATGGTCTCTTCAATAAATGGTGTCAGGAAAACAGGATATCCATATGCAGAAGAATAAAATTAGACCCCTATCTGACACCAAACACAAAAATCAACTCAAAATAAGTTAAAGACTTAAATGTTAGACTGCTAGAAAAAACACAGGGAAAAGCTTTTTGACAATAATTGGGCAATAATGTTTTGGATATGACCCCAAAAGCACAGATAACAAAAACAAAAATGGACAAAAGTGATTATATCAAACTAATAAGCTTCTGCACAGCAAAGAAAACAATAAACAGAGTGAAAAGACAACCTACAGAATGTGAGAAAATATTTGCAAGCCATACATCAAATAAAGGGCTAATATCTAAAGTACCTAAGGAACTCAAACGATTCAATAACAAGGACAAAAATAACCTGATTTTGAAATAGGTGAAGAAGCTTGTCTCAGTACACTTGTGCTGTTACAACAAAATACCATAGGCTGAGTAATTTATAAATAATATAAATTCATTTCTCGCAGTTCTAGAGGCTGGGAATTCCAAGATCAAGGAGCTGGCATTCAGTCTGATGAGGGCCTTCTAGCTGTGTCCTTGGCATGGCAATAGGTGAAAGGGTGTAGCTCATTTCCTCCAGCCCTTTTATAAGGCACTAATTCCATTCATGAAGCCAGAGCTGTCATTCTCTAATAACCTCCTAAAGGCCCACCTCTTAATACTATTGTGTTGGGGATTAAATTTCAATATGAAAGTTTGGAGAGGACACAAACATTTAAACCATAGCATTCCACTGCTGGTCCCCCCAAATTCATGTCCTTCTCAAAAAGAAAATACACTCATTCCATTCCAATAGCCTTAGAAGTCTTTAAGTGTTCCAGTATCAGCTGAAAAATCTAAAGTCCAGAGTCTCATCTAAATATCATCTAAATCAGATACGGGTGAGACTCTAGACACAATTCACGCGGAAGTAAATTGCTTTCAAGTTGCGAACCTGTGGAGTCAAACAGGTTACGTACTTTAAAATACAATGATGGGACAGGAACATGACAGACATTCCCATTTTAAAAGGCCGGACAGGAAAGAAGAAAGGGGTAACAGATACCAAGTAAGTCCAAAACCCAGTAAGGCAAATCATATTAAGTCTTGAGGCTTGAGAATCATCTTCTTTTTTGATTCCATGTCCTGCCTATCTTATACTCGAGGGTGGAAGTTAGGCCCCTAAGGCTCCAAGTGGATGAATACGTAATGGAAATATACATTCTGGGCATCTGTTTGACAGCATAGTGACTACAGTTAATAATCATGTATTGCATACCTGAAAAATGCTAAGAACAGATCTTAAATATTCTCACTACAAAAAAATTAATATGTGAGCAAGATTTAATAATTTCTTAATGTATACATGTACAAAAACATCGTGTTGCATACCATACAATTTTGTAGAACTTGAATATCCTTTCTTCTCCCTGCGAAAATAGACTCTATCAGGACTGGCTGAACTAGTAATGTCTCTTGCAAAAATCAGGAGCATCTACATTGAGCTATAAAAATGGAAAATAATTAGATCCGTTGAGCAAATATCATCCTTATAATATAAAAAAATACTATGAATGACATAGGTTTGATACTCAGGCAAACTGAACAAAGTAGAAAACAAGGTCAATTGTTTAATTAAAGTTAAAATAAAGGTGCATTACTAGACAAAATAGGTGGAAGCTGAACTAATGATTTCTAAAGTCCTTCCATGATAAAAGCCAGTGTTATAATGAGGAATGAAGGCCTTGACAGTCCATATGTGGTAGGCTGAATAGTAGTCCCCTAAAGATATCTAAATTTCAGGCCCTACAACCTGTGAATGCTGTGTTAGATGACAAAAGAGACTCTGAAGGGTTAATATCCAGAATATAGAAAAAACTAATGCAACTCAACAAAAAATCAAATAACTTATTTAAAAAATGGGCAAAAGATTTGAATAGACACTTATCCAAAAATGATACACAAACGGTCAGTAATCATATGAAAAGATGCTCAACATCACACTAATCATCAGAGAAATACAAACAAAAACAATGAGATATTGCTTCACGCCCATTAGGACAGCCACTATAAAAAAATGGAAAATAAGTGTTGGCAAAAATGTGGAGAAATTGGAACTCTTATGCCTTGTTGGTGGTATTGTAAAAAGATGCAAATGCTGGAAAAGCAGTATGGAGGTGCCTCGAAAAATTAAAAGTAGAACTACCGTATGATTCAGTAATTCCACTTCTGGATATAGATCCAAAAGAATTGAAAGTGGGATCTCAAGGAGATATTTGCATACCCATGGTTATAGCAGTGCTATTCACAATAGCCAACCCAAATATCCATCAACAAATGGATAGATAATGTGATACATACATAAAATACAGTATTATTCAATCTTAAAAAGAAAGGAAATCCTGTCACAGGTTACAACATGGATGAATGTTGAGGGGATTGTGCTAACTGAGTAAGCCAATCAAAAAAAAGACATATACTGTGTGATTTCACTTATATGGGGTATCTAAAGCAGTCAAACTCAAAGAAACAGAAGCAGAATGGTGGTTACCACAGGGAAGGAAAAGGTGGGAAAAGGGAGTTTAATGGGTATAGCATTTCAGTTTTGCAAGATGGAAAAGTCCTGGAGATCTGTTTCACAACAATGTAAATATAATCAACACCATTGAACTGTACATTTAAATTGGTTCAGGTGATAAATTTAGTGCTATGTGTTTTTGCCACAATAATTTTTTTAAAAGGGACTTTGCAGGTGTGATTATGTTAAGGATCTTGAGATGGGGAGGGTATCCTGGATTATACAGGTGGACTCACTCTAATTACAATGGTCCTTACAACAGGGAAGCAGCAGATCAGAATGAGTAGTAGATGTGACAACAGAAGCAAGAGATTAGAATAATGTGGCCATGAGCTAAAGAATGCAGCTAAGGAATGTGGTTTCTAGAGGTTGGAAGAGGTAAGAAATGGATTATTCCGTAGAGCCTCCAGAATGAACCAGCCCTGTAGAAACCTTGACTTAAGTTCCATAAATTTTACTTGAAATTTTGACTTTCAGAAGTCAGACTTTCAGAACGAGAGAATAAATTTGTCTTGTTTTAAGCCATTAAATTTGTAATAATTTGTTGCAGCAGCAATAGGAAACTAATGCGCCATATAGGAGCTCCAGGAAAAGGTAGACAGAAGCCTTTGAGATGAGTCCTTGGTGACTCTAGTCTAGAGAAAGTAGACATAGTTTCCTTTAATGTATAAAGAAAAGGGCCAACTTAAAACAAGGTAATAATAACTTACTCTTTGTTGCTTGGAGGAATGAAGATTGGGTTTAATAATGGTGAATTTTTTCTTCCTCTGTGATGAACCTGTAACCTATAAGCCTCGGCAACATCTATCATGATTTCTAAGTATCACAACGAACATCTAAAACCACCACACTTTCATCAAAAGAAATACAAATTTTACCTTTTCCATAAATATGATCACCCAGATTGGATAAAATATGATTTGATAGTGCTAACCCAAATTTAGAATTATTTTATGTAATTAAGTTTATGCTGATAACGTCTGAAAGTTGTGATAACTGTACACTGTTTTCTTTCAACTGATCAATATACCCAGAGAAAAGAAATATTTTAACTTAAATAGTTTATCACTAGCCAGTGTGTATGCATTCAATAGGAAAAAAATAACTTTTCTATTGACATGCAAGTCTTCCTATAATGAGAAACATTAGGAGTTGAATAGAGCTAGATTTTGTGCAACCGTTAGCTCAAAATCACATATAATATTAATGGCAAATATATTATATATATGGCTGTTGCATTAGCAACATATTTATCCATATGTATAGTTTTGAGAACATATATATATATATAGTTTTGAGATTCTTTTGCTTTCAAACATGTGAATGTCTTATTTATGAGGCCAATTAATACTTTACAGTCTGAGTAGTAAAAATAATAAAAATAGTCAAGAAGGGGCAAAAGGTTTAGTAAATATGCTGCGCAGGTCCCTGTGTTGGGAACATAATGTAGTTATTAATGAATATTGCTGCTTGACCCAACAGATTTAGTCTATACTATCTTGCATTTATATTATAGAGTAACAAATGCTTTTATTCCCCTTCCAAGGCAGGATAAGCCTCAAACAGAAAACCATAATATTGAGCAGATGATTAAAACCATTAGCTAAAATCTTTTATGACAAAAAGATGAAATGTACTAGATGATGGCACAGGAAAACATAAAAATGCTATTTTTATAAGTGGGGACATTTTACCTTCTTTAAATATGATTCAAGGTTTTTCTTTCTTTTGTTATTAAATAATTTCACTATTATCTATATTTGCACTTTGATAGCTTATTTTTTCCTCTTTGCTATATTTAACTTCATTAGAAGGTATACATTCACCAGTCTTTTGAATAGCATACAGTATACAATTAATATACTTCCTATTAAGACATAGACAAAATGCACTACAACTGGCTTTCTTGAGACAACGTTCACACATATATACAGTCTTTTGAAGTATACATTTCATAAAGACTCTTGCATTTTGTGTTACATTTATTAAAGCTCCTTGCATAAATTTTCATAATTTCATATTTTATTAGTAATCGCCATTTCTATTTTTCTTGTCTCATCTGAAACATACTTACTATTTCCATTAGAAAAAAAATGTCATTTCCTAACAATACAATGAAATACTATAAGAGCTTGTAGCATCAATAGAATGAGCATGCCACTCCCTTCTTCCCATAAGATGAATCTAAAATATGACTTCTAATTTCCGAAGTCCTGGGATAAAATTGAGACACAATCTATTTCTCTTTAGGTGCTGAACATTGGAACTTTATTTCTAATGAATACTTAACCTCAATCAAATACACCCTTATCAAAAGTATTTACAGCTCTTGTGGGGTTCACTATGTAATGATTCCACCATTAGACTTAGAAATTCATACTTCTTACCTCAATACATGAATCACACTTGGATGTAGCAAGGTATCTGAGTCTAAAAGTTTTAATCTCAAACCATAACTTTTTAGCATATAGTATATTTTCCCTGCAACAACTAAAAAATCTATAAATATCACACAGAGATATCAGTTGATCAATAAGTAATTATTTGAGAGCCTATTACATGGTGGGCACTGGTAATAAAGAGGATTCCTACTCTGAGGGGCCTGCGCTTCCAGCAGAGAGAAGGAAAAGTCATGTAAAAAACCAAACAATAATTTCAGGTAACAATAGGTGCTTTCTAAGAGGACAAATATGGTGATTTAAAGAGTGACTGTTGGGGATCGGGGGATGACTGCTGGTATGGGCCAGGAAACATTTCATCAAGGAGGTGGAAGAAGAACCCAGATGGGTTCTTCTCAGTAGAGGAAAAAAATTAATAGTCATACAAATATCTGGGGAAGGGAGTTCCGGGCAGGACTAGCAAGTGCATAGACTCCGAGATGCAAAAGGAAATCCATTAATTCTGGAGCTTTATACTGAAAATTTGGACAGCAATGAAGTTGAAGAAGAAAGCAGAGTCAGGTTCTATGAAGCCATGTAAGTCACTGTAGAGTTGAAGCTGTAAGTATATTGGGAAGCTATCAGAGGTATTCAAGCAGGTGAATAATAGATCTTAATTTCACTGTAGGAAGATGATGCTGATGAGATTTCTTTTACTTATTGCCTTTCTCATTCACTAGCTCGCCCAGGACTGTCAATTTTTTCTCTATCATAACCCCTTTTATCCATCTTCTCTTCTCCATTCCCACTGTCACTATTTTAATTCAGGCTTCTATTTTTATTTACTTGAACTACTACTATAAAGTACTAACTTGCCTCCTTACCTTCAGACTTTTGGTTTTCTAATCAGTTGTGATTTCTCCTAGCAGATTCTCCTGACTTAAAAACTCATCAACCTCCTAATGCTTTCAAAAATTAGCTGAAGCATCCCTATGTAGAAGGTTTCCAGAAAAAAGTCCTGTATTTGTACTTCACATATCTAGAGGTCTGGCAAGGTGGGCTTAGTGTTGTTAGATTTATTTGAGGAACTGAGTTTCCCGAAGAAAGAGATTCACTTTTAAAAAGACAATTTCTTGATGATTTGTTTGAGTTCCTTCTAGATTCTTGCTATCAGTCCTCTGTCAAATGTATAGTTTGTGAATATTGTCTCCCATTCTGTAAGTTGTTTATTGGGTACAATGTACACTATATGGGTGATAAAACCCAGATGTGATTAGTATACAATTCATCCATGTAACCAAGTCACTTGTACCTCTGAGTCTACTGAAATTAAAAATAAAATAAAAAAGAATTTCATCCCACTAGCTTGGTCCAAAAATATGGGGCGAATGCTGGAGATGAAGGCTGATTTTGAATGTAACGTATACATGCTACTCAGGTTTCTTTTTAGCCCAGTTTCATGAACTAAAGCAATGTTTTTTGGGGAAATTATCCTAAGTAGAGATTCTTTAAAAGAAAATGAAAAACATGCAACAGTACTTTGTGTCCTCACAAAAGGTACACCATGACCTACTCTCTTATTTAGAAAATCTGTGAATCTCAAAGACAAATCTTGGTAACAAAAGTGAGGTTACTAAGCACTCTAGACAGATAACAATGAGTTTCTCCCACTATCTAATGGAGAAAACTATCAGCATCCATTTAGCATTTATTGGAATAATCTCAATGGTTTCAGCTTTAACTCTACCAGATACAAGCTTTCTTCAAATCTGCACTAATCTTGTACAAATCAGTGACTTATTCAGTGCACAGTTTGGCTATTAGTGGAAGTTAACACAAACAGGCCTGAGATAAGTGGATGATAGTGTAAAACACATCGTGCTGTGGGTTTATATTATAGCAATTAATCTAGAATCTGGGAGGAACACAAACTTGCACCTTAATGTCATCACTCACTCAAAATCATTCCTCATTTAGTTCATTTGGGAAGCCTTGGCACTGCCTGAAAATAAAGGATTAAGAAGAAAGTTGCCACATCCTGCGGAGAAAAGGCAATTATCTTTTATTTGGTTTCCAACTTCCCTTGTAAATGTGCCAACAGATAAAGTGTTGGTGTGAGTTCAGGGCTGTTAGAATTTTTTTTTTTTTCTCACCACATGAGTCAAGCCTATCCTTAGGCTTTGCTTCCCAGAGATGGCTGTGTACCTAGCAAGTGTTATCTTTCCGTGTTTATGTCTCCATGACAAGAATTTACCATTTTAAAATAAAATGATCAAGTTGGTGGACTGATGGCTTTTGTGATCACACCAGACTGATTACTCGTTTCCAGTGTTGAAGACTGGTAGTTTTAATGCTTTCCCTTGGGATGTTGGATTCCAAGAATGACAAGATGGGGGATCTTCTTCCTCAGTCTCTGTCTTTCAAGGACCCCGTACTCACCCCTGGCTGTCCCCACAGGAGTGCTGAAGCGTGACTGCGACAGGTTTGCAGTTGTGCAAGAGATCCATTCAGCCCCACGGAGATGACGGGAAAAACGGCTGACACAGGAGAGTCCAGAGGAAAGAATGCGGAATTTTGAATCAGAAATGGAGTCATGACTCTGCCGGTTACTAACCAGTTTTATATATCATTGAGATTACTTCTTCATTTTTTTATTGCAGTAAAAAACACATAACATAAAATTTACCCTCTTGACCATTTTCTCAGTGTACCGTTCAGTATTGTTAAATATATTCACATTTTTGGCAGGGCGCGGTGGCTCACGCCTGTAATTCCAGCACTTTGGGAGACCGAGGCAGGCGGTTCACGAGGTCAGGAGATCAAGACTGTCCTATCCTATTTCACCTAGCTAACACGGTGAAACGCTGTCTCTACTAAAAACGCAAAATTTAGCAGGGCGTGGCGGCGCGTGCCTGTAGTCCTAGCTACTCAGGAGGCTGAGGCAGGAGAATTGCTTGAGTTCAGCAGGCAGAGGCTGCAGTGAGCAGAGATCACACCACTGCACTCTAGTCTGGGCGACAGAGAGACTCTCTCTCTCTCACTCTCTCTGTGTGTATATATAAAATATATACTATATAAAATTTGTATTTTTTTACATTTTTACTGTTTTTACATTTTTACATTTTTGTGCAATGGATCTCCAGAATTCTTTCATCTTGCAAAACTGAAACTCTATATCCATTAGATAACTCCTCTCTCCTCTTTCCTCCTTTCCCCACCGTCTGGTAACCACCAGTCTACTTTCTGTTTTTATGAGTTTGACCACTCTAGTTACCTTATATAAAAAGAATCATACAGCATTTAACTTTTTGTGACTTGCTTGTTTCACTCAGCATAATGTCCTGAAGGTTCATCCGTGTTGTAGCATGTGACAAGATTTTCTTTTTTAAGGCTGAATATTTCATTGTAAATATAAAATGTAATTTTACTGCATATTTCATTGTAAATATACAATGTAAATTTACTGAATATTTCAGTAAACATACATATACATATATACATATACATATGTACATATACAAATATACATACATATACATACATACATATACATATATACATATACATACATATATACATATACAAATATACATATATACATATACATGTATACGTGTGTATATGCTACATTTTGTTTATTAATCCATTGAGATTACATTTTATTTATTTATTTTTATTATACTTTAAGTTCTAGGGTACATGTGCACAACGTGTGGGTTTGTTACATATGTATACTTGTGCCATGTTGGTGTGCTGCCCCCATCAACTTGTCATTTACATTAGGTATATCTCCTAATGCTATCCTTTCCCCCTACCCCCTCCCCACAATAGGACCCAGTGTGTGATGCTCCCCTTCCTGTGTCCAAGTAATCTCATTGTTCAATTCTCACCTATGAGTGAGAACATGCGGTACTTGGTTTTCTGTTCTTGTGATAGTTTGCTGAGAATGATGGTTTCCAGCTGCATCCATGTCCCTACAAAGGACACGAACTCATCCTTTTTTATGGTTGCATAGTATTCCATGGTGTATATGTGCCACATTTTCTTAATCCAATCTGTCACTGATGGACATTTGGGTTGATTCCAAGTCTTTGCTATTGTGAATAGTGTGCAATAAACATACGTGTGCATGTGTCTTTATAGCAGCATGATTTATAATACTTTGGGTATATCCCCAGTAATGGGATGGCTGGGTCAAATGGTATTTCTAGTTCTAGATCCTTGAGGAATTGCCACACTGTCTTCTACAATGGTTGAACTAGTTTACAGTCCCACCAACAGTATAAAAGTGTTTCTATTTCTCCACATCCTCTCCAGCACCTGTTGTTTCCTGATTTTTTAATGATTGCCATTCTAACTGGTGTGAGATGGTATCTCATTGTGGTTTTGATTTGCATTTTTCTGATGGTGAGTAATGATGAGCATTTTTCATGTGTCTGTTGGCTGTATGAATGTCTTCTTTTGAGAAGTGTCTGTTCATATCCTTTGCCCACTTTTTGATGGGGTTATTTGTTTTTTTCTTGTAAATTTGTTTGAGTTCTTTATAGGTTCTGGATATTAGCCCTTTGTCAGATGAGTAGATTGCAAAAATGTTCTCGCATTCTGTAGGTTGCCTGTTCACTCTGATGGTAGTTTCTTTTGCTGTGCAGAAGCTTTTTAGTTGAATGAGATCCCATTTGTCAATTTTGGCTTTTGTTGCCATTGCTTTTGGTGTTTTAGACATGAAGTCCTTGCCTATGCCTATGTCCTGAATGGTATTACCTAGGTTTTCTTCTAGGGTTTTTATGGTATTAGGTCTAACATTTAAGTCTCTAATCCATCTTGAATTAATTTTCGTATAAGGAGTAAGGAAAGGATCCAGTTTCAGCTTTCTACTTATGGCTAGCCAATTTTCCCAGCACCATTTATTAAATAGGGACTCCTTTCCCCATTTCTCATTTTTGTCAGTTTTGTCAAAGACCAGATGGCTGTAGATGTGTGGTATTATTTCTGAAGGCTCTGGTGTTACATTTTATCTTCAAAATGAGAAATAATAAATCATTTTTACCTCAAAGAATCATTGTTAACATCTAGCATAAACTATATTTGTCAATATTATATTGGAAAGTCATGCTTTAGATGTATTGACCAATGATTGATTAAATCTGTAAATCTGAGTTCTATCCTTGGCTCTGCTATTCATTTTCTGACTATATATCAATAGCCTACTTGCTTTGGGGCCACAATGTACTACTGTCTACTTGCTCTGGGGGCCACAATGTACTATCTGTTAAATCATATTGTCTTAACTACTGAAGAGGACTGTTGAAAGATGAAAAATGCAGATTCATTCCTCATAGTAATTCATTCCTCAGTAATTCCTGGAGCCCAGGTACTCAGTCCTTAGCATCTCTGAGATCACTCAGGAGAGAAAGCTGTAATCTTACAGAGCCTTGGTCTCCTAATCTGTAATACCGATTGAAGCTAAACAAGCTCCCCCAAATTACTGAACTTTAAAAACACCAATTTAAAAAAACCTCTAATGATAAACATATACATTGTACATCCTCTTCAACATTATTTTGACATTTAAAAAATACTATGTGTCTAAAACCAAAATACTGTATAATTTTAGAACCTGCTTTTTCAAAACTGTACATTCCAACCACTCCCTCCTCCTCTCTGTCAAAGTCTAATGATGACACAGATGCTGTCCACTTCATACCCTCAAAATATCCCACAGAATTGCACTAGATAAGCATTAAGGCCCATTTGAAAATTCCATGATTTGTACTTTTGAATTTTTAGGTAATTTTCCATTGCATCGGTTCTTCTGGTGTTTTCAGGATCTGTGCCAAATGCGAGGCTGCCCTTGCCACTAAGGACTTCTAATATTGCAACTATCAAGATGATGATGAACTCATCAATAGATGGAGAGAGACTGCTGTGTTTTGAAGGACTCTGGATAATAAATAGGTAATACTAATGAACATTATACTTATTTTTGTTTAAACTAGGAAAAATAAAGCAATGGTAGCAAGTTTGAAAGTGTCAGTTTAAGAATTATACTGATTGGTTAAGCACCTGATTATTGAATGATTGAGTCATGGGAGGCTAGGAACAGAAAGACACAGAAGTTTGCTGAAGCCTCTTCCTCCCCAACCCAGAAAGCCACTAGGGCTTAATCACCTTGTCACAAGGTTGTCTAAGTTCAGACTTGTATCGGAGATGGAATGGGTGAAGGTCATCAAGGGAGTGTGAAATGGAAAAGTACGCGGAATAGAATGAACTTTCTGATTACTATTAGAATTTTTTTAGATTGACTTTCAATATTTCAGGTTAAATTCAGTTAGAAAAAGTTGAATTTCTCTAAGGCAATGTTTAAGATGTAACTATCTCAGAATAACTTGCTAATTTACATATTTATAGCACTTCGATTTAACAGTACTGAAAACTTTTAAATAAAAATCTAAATACTTAACAGTATGTGAAGTATGTTATGTCTTATTGTGAATATCTAAATGTATTTTCAGCAAGAATCCTGAAAATAATGGCATATATAACTTTTTTATGTATGTAAAATCAAAACCTCTTATTTATTCTATTGATAAAAAATTATTTATATTCTTTGGTGTTATTAATTGAATATGCAACTTTGAAAAAAAATGGGCTAATCAGAAAGTATGCTGACAAAACAGAACAGAAGCTAGAACAAAAAACAAAAAACAAAACATGGACAAGGTATTTTATTTTATCTAGATGTAATCTCTATTCTTAGTATAGTGCCTAATATTATAAATGATGAGAAGGTTAAATAAAAACAACTGAAGTAGAGTAAAATTTTGATGTGCATATATATTCTGATTTTGAGCTTCAAGAAAGGTATATTCAATTTTTATTAACAGAAAATTGGTTTATTTTTGTTCTTTTAAAGTAACTATTTAAACAACATTAGTGTGAAGGAGTGCCAAATTATTGGTTGGTTCTGAAGGTTAATATATTTCAGTCTGATTACAAGGACATCTTATGGAATTCCCATGGCTTTGCCTGTCCCTGAGACACCTGCTAATTAGGCAGTCACAAAGAAGTACAGATGAAGGAGTGATTAATCTGACCTGGGAGTGCAATTGGTAATTCAGGAAACCTCCACAAAAGACATATGGTTAAACTTAGTTTTGAATAATGGTATGGTGTTCACCAGGCAAAGGGAGGAAGTCTATCATAGAGGATGCAATGTTAGCCCAAGGCACAGCAATGTGGTTTGTTTGGAAAACTGATGGTGTTTCAGTGTGGACATAGAGATGGGGCAGATTAGAGGTCAAGACAGAAGATCTCCAATGCTCGATGAATCAGAGGTGGAAGGAGAAAATGGGATCAAAAATAATACTAAGATTTCCAAGTCATATTCATTTGCTCTTGAACCATTTTTGATTGCTATGCACATGGGTACTACAGCATTTTTGATAATAATCTTGTAAGAGCACCTACAAACAGGAAACCTCTTTGTTACCAAACATTAAGGAGAAAAAACAAGAGTATTTATAAGAATGACAATAATTATGTAAAAAATCTCTTCCTGAGAGAAAAGCAAAAAATCAATTAAAAAAAAAGATTAAACCTCATTTAACTTTGAAATTTTTGCAATGTTAGAAAGAGATACTGTTTAAAAATACGGCTATTAACAAATCCTCCTCTAATCTAGGGAATATAAAATCAATCACCAAGCCTCTTAGTGCTTTACTCAATTGTGTGTGTGCGTGTGTGTGTGTGTATGTGTATGAGAGGAATGAAAGAGATACATTTTAGAAATATTCTTTTAAGAAGGAGATAGGCAGATATAACGTGCATAATCTGCACAAGGTAATAAACTTCATTGTGTATAAAGATGCATAATTATTTGGTTAGACTATAAACAGCAGAAGTATATAAACAACCGAATTTATTTAGGAAAAAATATATATATATGCACCAATGATATGAAGTCAAAGAAAAATGGAACAAAGTACATTATAATTGTTGTTTCTTCAGTGATAATACCAGATATAGCAAGAGTTTCTTGCTCCCCCTCATTTCCTGGTGAAAGAGTGCAAACTATTACCACTCCACAGACACATTTAAAATGCCCTCAACTGTTTCTGCAAATCCCCAGAGATAATCTCATGAGATTTCCTGAATCAATCCTCTCAGTCACTGCATAGAGTCACCATGTTTCTTCTTCTTTTGGCCCATGTTTCTTTTGTAGATGTCACCAAGAAGATTTACAAAGGTGTGTTACACTCTCTCTGGTTCTTGAGTTGTCTGCTATTGCTTCTGCGAATCACCACTGTACAAGATTTCTCTGGACTAAAGTTATTCTATTCAAGAGAGGAGGATACTCCAAAATGCACACACATCTATATGACACTCCTTGTCAAGCAGGTCCCAAATATATGCCAATAGTATTCTTATAGATTTACTTTCATCATGTACAAACCACTTTTTCAGCAACTGATTGAACATCTATCTCTTTTCTTTGGGCTTAAATAAGATTTCATGGGTGCTAGCCTGGAAGCTCTCAGTCTACTCAACACAGGACTTGCACATTTTGCTAATCTTTTTCTTGTCTTTGGATTGAAGCTTAGCATTCACAAATAGTTGTTTAATTTAAAACTCTATAACAATACTATGAGGTAAGTGGGATGGATATTACCACCATTTTATAGACCAGAAACCTGAAACTTGAAAAGCTGCATTTACTCAGCAAGTAAGTTACAGAGCAAGCACTTAAGTCCACGTTGTCTGAGTCTAGAATCAGTGCATTATGCTCAGCTGTCTCCATAAAGATGGAGATGTGGTGCATATCAACTGCCACCTCTATTGCTTAATAACTGTGATCAATTATAGAGCAACACCCCACCCTCACTGAGCGGATTCCCCTCACTGAACGTAAGCATCTCATCAAAGCCATGATTCCTGTCTCCAGAAAAATGCACATCAGTGGGTAGCCCCATACACGCACACACTTCACATAATTTTGCAAGTTGTTACAAGGGTTTTTAAAATATCCCAAACCTTAAGTCCCTATTCAAATGGACAACTGTCTTGTAGATGCTGATTCTGTCCTTTAAGGACAATTTTATAAAAGAGGTTTTACTACGTGTATTTTAGTGCTAATGCTGTATATTCTTTTCATTTCAAAATCTTTTACCCAAGGCATATTTCCTTTTAAAAGATTTATTAAAAATGCATAAAAATAATTGGGTCTATGTGGTAAAGTTCGATGGAAACACTCAAGAATTCTATTTTCCTGGAAGCCATCTTAACAAGTTATGGTTTCTTATCATGTTTACAGTAATGAATTGAACTACCAAAAAATACCTAGGTATTTGACTTAATTTTGTGTGTGTATATGTAAACACATATAATTACTTTAAATTACTCAGAGCCAACTTGAGTAAACACTTCTTGAACAAATACTTCATGAAGTCTTTTTAATAACGTAAAAATACGTTTACATAACGTGAAGTAACTTATCCTTTTGGTCAGTTGAGTGGTTAATTGACTAGTATCTGATCAATATCAACAATCTGTCTGAAAATTGCAAAGGACAGTAGTGGAGTCACAGGCTCAGACTCAGTGGTTCTCAACTATGGCTGCACTTCTGAATCACCTGGGGACTTTAAAAATCCTTTATGCTTTGGTCCCAGTTCCAGGAATTTTGATTTAACTGGTGTGGAGTGTGGCATGAGTAATAGGATTTTAAGAAAAGCTTCTCAAGTGATTCTAATTTGCATCTAAATTTAATAACCACTGTTCTATCGCATTTGTTTTCCCCCAAATGGGACAATTCTCAAAAAGCCCAACAGAGGGTATGACTTTATAATCTATGAAGCTGGGGTAAGTTTAGATTGTTTTCTTAGGCGAGAAGCAGGGTTTAACAAGATGATAGCTGGCTAAAGTAATAAATTTAGCCCATACTTCCATCAACAAATCTTTTTTTTTCTTATCACACACAACAGATAACATCTGAATTGATAAACATGCAGATATATACTGATTACATAGTCTATGTAATTAACCTTTCCATAATGCCTGATGAATTATAATATATGATTGTATTTAATCAGAATCATGGAACAGGTTAACTGTAAGACTCATCAGAACTGTGTGATGCAGCTCCTTATTCTGAGCATGTTACAAAATGTCTCATATACCAGAATACATTTTTGAATCACAGTTTAATGAATCCCATCCAATGCTTTTAAAAAACATCAAACAACCAAACCCTTAAGGCTGAATTCTTATCATTAGAGAGTTTCAATTATTTACACTATATCTAGAGTGCTTTAAGGAGTTAGAATAGTGGTGGAGAGGAAAAGAAGAATCAGAAGTCTAGAAGAACCCGAGGAATATGGGGTCAGCTTATTTTTTTTAAACTCATATTTAATGATGTCTTTCCTTGAAAAGTATTCCTCCCATACCCCCGTTTCAGAAAATGGAGACATAAGCAGTTGGAGATACATGTAGTATCTGAGGATGGAGAAGAGTAGAAAGGATGAAGAAGAGAAGGACAATTTTAGGACTGACTCTTAATGGATGACCTTGTGTTTACTTTCTCTACTCCTGCCCTCAGTCTACAAAAGGACTAGCAGAACAGCACCTGGAAGGACTGGGAGCAAAGAGTTACCTAGGGAGAAGCTTTGACTTTGAAATGTAGATTAAATCTCAGGCAGAGTGAATGGGAAAAAAACACAAATACATCTTGACATGCATCATTCTATGAAGAAAGTCATTGGTAGCTTGATGGGGATGGCATTGAATCTATAAATTACCTTGGGCAGTATGGCCATTTTCACGATATTGATTCTTCCTATCCATGAGCATGGAATGTTCTTCCATTTGTTTGTGTCCTCTTTTATTTTGTTGAGCAATGGTTTGTGGTTCTTCTTAAAGAGGTCCTTCACATCCCTTGTAAGTTGGATTCCTAGGTATTTTATTCTCTTTGAAGCAATTGTGAATGGAAGTTCATTCATGATTTGGCTCTCTGTTTGTCTGTTATTGGTGTATAGGAATACTTATGATTTTTGCACAATGATTTTGTATCCTGAGACTTTGTTGACGTTGCTTATCAGCCTAAGGAGATTTTGGGCTGAGACGATGGGGTTTTCTAAATACACAATCATGTCATCTGCAAACAGGGACAATTTGACATGTATCATATCCTCCTATTCTCTTTTCCTGTCATCTCCATTTTACTTCATAATGTTAGTTTGACAATAAAACTTTTTTCCTAAAATTCGTTGTTTTATTTTAAGAATACATGGCAACAGATATCCTCCCCTCCCCAAAATGTGGGATCTGGATTTACAAAACGAACAGAAATGATTAAAAGAGAAGTAAAATATCAAATACTAAAGTCATCAGTGTGAAAATTATCAGAATGTGTCAACATTCTACCCTAAACATTAATAGCTATGTCTTAATAATAAGGGCAAACACCTATCAAGTACTTGATGTACTAGGCAGACTTTTAATTTACATGAATTAATTTATATAAATTTCATTACAACTCAAGAGGTAGGACCTACTGTTATCTCGATTTTACATATGTAGAAATTGATCCCAAAGAGGGAAGTAAACCCATGCAAGGTTGAGGTCAGATTACATTCCCAGACATTTAATTTCCACAGTCCATATTATTAATCACAATATCACCTATACATAAAAACAATTTAATCCAATTGGCGGAAGGGAGAGGAAGTAGGAATTTGCATTTCTGGGAAGAGTGACCAAGTATTGCAGGCAGTTAGGTGGAAAATCTCTGGAAAATTACATTAATATTTCCCAATTAGAAGCATGTCAAAAACTAGACTTGCCAGGGAAAATGTTAAAAAAAAAAAAGTTTCCCAATTCCTTAGATAAGCAAGACTGAAGGCTGAGGTTGGAAAGCTCCAACTTTGCCATAGATAAAATAGGAAAACACAAGAAATAATCTAGGAATGACTACTTTGGTCAGCACTAGCAGTGGTAAGCAAGGGGGTCTGAACAGAGGAAAATAATCACCTCATCAGAAGACAGTGGTAACTATTAACTGATCCTGATATAAGAGTTTAAACAAAACAAGAAAAAGAATAGAGACCAAGTTCCCCAGTACTGGCTTCCAGAGCTTTTGGATCTTTCTCATTCCTTCAGCAGGGGAATGAATAACTAAAATAGGTTGGATGTTTGTCTCCTACAAATCTCATGTTGAACTGTAATTCCTAATGTTTAAGGTGGTGCCTGGTGGGAGGTATAATATTTAGATTATGGGATAGATCACTCATGAATGGCAGCAGCACTATCCCCTTGGTGATGAGTGAGTTCTCACTCTGGCAGTTCATGCAAGATCTGGTAGTTTAAAGAGCATGGCATCTCCCCCATTCTCTCTTACTCCCTCTCTCATCAGGCGACATTGCCTTCTCTCTCTTCACCTTCTGCCATGATTGTAAGCTTCCTGATGTCCTCACCAGAAGCTGATGCTGGAGCCATGTTTGTACAGCCTGAAGAACCATCAGCTAATTAAACCTCTTTTCTTTAAAAGTTACCCAGTCTCAGGTATTACTTTATAGTAATGCAAAAATAACCTAACAAAGAAAATTGTAGTGGGATGTTGCTATAAAGATACCTGAATATGTGAAAACAGCTTTGGAACTGGATAATGGGTAAAAGTTGGAAGTGTTTGGAGGGCTCCGAAGAAGAAAGGAAGATGAGGGAAAATGTGGAACTTTTTAGAGACTAATTAAATGGTTGTGACCAAAATACTGAGAGAAATATGTACAGTAATGGGGTCAGGGGCGATACTGGGGTGGGGACAGGACACAGGAGGCTACTTCAATAAATATGGACAGTAAAGGGCAGGCTGATGAGGTCTCAGATGGAAGCGAGGACTTTATTGGAAACTGGAGTAAAAGTCACCCATGTTATGCTCTAGCAAAAAAACTTGGCTGCCTTACATCCATGCTCTAGGGATTGGTGGAAATTTAAACTTAAGATTGATGACTCAGGGCATCTTGTGGAAGAGATTTTTAAGCCACAAAGTGTTCAAGATGTGGCGTGGCTCCTTCTAACAGTCTGCAATCAGATGCTGTAGCAAATAAATGACTTAAAAATTGGAACTTATACTTAGAAGGAAAACAGAGCACAGAGCATACAGGTTTGAAAAATTTGCAACCTAGCCATGTAGCAGCCTAGCCATGTGGCAGGAGAGTAATCCAAGTAGGCTGTGGAGAACTTGCTAGGGATATTACAATTATCATGACTAAAAGGGAGCCACGTGTTAATATCCAAGAGAATGGGGAAAAAGCCCCAAAGGTATTTCAGAGATTTTGGAGACAACCCCTCCTCTAATAGGCCCAGAGGACTAGAAGGAAAGAATAGTTTTTTGAGCCAGGCCTGGGGCACTACTGCCCTCCTCAGCTTCAGAACACAGCTCTCCACATTGTGGTCACTCTGTTTCCAGCCTTGGTTCAAAGGGGCCTAGATACAGCTTAGGTCACTGCTCTGTAGGACACAAGCCTTAAGCCTTGGCAGCTTCCATATTGTGTTAAACCTGCAGGCACCCAGAATGCAAGAGTGAAGGACGTTTGGCAACCTCCACCTATGTATCAGAGTATGTAGTGGAAAGCCTGGGTGCCCAGGCAGAAGCCTGCCACAGGGGCAGAGTCCCCACAGAGATACTTTACTAAGCCAATGCCAAAGGAAAATGTGGTGTTGGAGCTCCCACACAGAGTTTCTACCAGGGAACTGCCTGGTGGAGCTGTGGGAAGGAGGCTGCTGTCCTCCAGATCTCATAATGATAGACCCACAGGCAGCTTGCGTTTTGAATCTGGGAGAGATGTAGGCACTTCAGATGTACTCCATCAGAGTAGCCATGGGGGCTGCACTCTGCAAAGCCACAGGGGTGGAGCTGCTCAAGGCCTTGGGAGCCCACCCCTCACACCAGTGTGTCGTGGATGCAGGACATGGAGTCAAAAAAGACTATTTTGGAACTTTAATATTTAATGACTTCCCTGTTGGGTTTCAGACTTGCATGGGGCCTATTGCCCCTTTCTTTTGGCTGATGTTTGGGAACAGTAATGTTTACCCAATGCCTGTAGCACCATTGCATCATGAAAGTAAATAACTTGATTTTTATCTCACAAACTCATAGGTGGAAGGAACTCATCTCCAGATGAGAATTTGGAGTTTAGGATCTTCGAGTTAAGGCTGGGATGAGGTAAGACTATTATGAAGGCATGACTGTATTTTGAAATGTGAGAAGGACATGAGAGTTGGGGGGCCAGGGGCAGAATTTTATGGTTGCAGTGTTTGTCCCCTCTAAATCTCATGTTGAAATGTGATTACCAATGTTGAAGATGGGGCCTGGTGGGAGGTGATTAGCTCATGGGGGCAGATTCTTCATGCATGGCTTCGCACCATCCCCTTAGTGATAAATGAGTTCTCACTCTGGTAGTTCACAGGAGATCTGGTTATTTAAGAGAGTCTGGGACCAACTCCTTCACTTTATCTTGATTCCTCTCTTGCCATGTGATATACTTACTACTCCCCCTTTACGTTCTGCCGTGGTTGTAAACTTGCTGAGGCCTAACCAGAGTCAGATGCCAGCGCTATGCTTCATGCACAGCCTGCAAAACCATGAGCCAACTAAACCTTTTTTTCTTCTTAAATTTTACCCGGTCTCAGGCATTTCTTTATAGCAATGTAAAAAGTGGTCTAATACAGTAACCATCAGCACATTTTCTAGGAAAGGCATTGGATAGTACCCAGGTGAATATTAAATTAATGAGAATTTACTGGTATGATTTCTAAATTCTTTTGTTTTTGTTTTTATTTTGTTTCCTTTTAAAAAATTTTTCTGAAATATACATATAGAAAATTGCATAACTCAAAATAACAAAAAGATCAACAAACTACCACACAGTGAAAATTCCCATGTAACCACTGCATGTGTCTAGAAATAAAACATTAATGGGACCACAGAAGTGCTTCTTATACTCTCTCTTGACTTCTAACACCATGTATTAGTTTGGCCCATTTTTGGATTTTATATAAATGGGACATGCAATGTTTATTCTTTTGTGACTTGCTTCTTCTACTCAACATTGTGAGGTTCATCCCTGTTGTTGCATGTAGCACTAATTCATTCACTGTCATTGCTATACATTGGTTGTGGTAGATTGCTATAATAATGCCTCCCAATATATCATGCCCTTTTGTGTACACACCCCTTTGCAATGTGATGTTGCTTCTCCTGCTATCAAAAGATGGAGTCTATTTCTTCATCATCTTGAATCTAAGCTGGCTTTATGATTTCTTTGACATTGATTGTGACAGAAATGATACTATGCAAGTTCTACAGTTCAGGACTAAAATCCCTTGCAATTTTGTCTCTTGTTCTCTTAGACCATTTGACCATAATGCTGTGAAAAAGCCCAGCCTAATCTACTCAATATGAAAGTCTCTGCAGAAAGAAGAATGGAGGTTCTCTGGTGACAGCTGGTACCATGTTCCAAAGGCCATTTTCAGCCTGCAGATTCAGGGAAGACATCAGATGACGGTCGCTACATGATTGAGTTCAGACAAGAGCAGTAGAAGAAAGTCCTAACCAACTCACAGAATTTTAGAAAATAGATTGGCTTTTTAAGCATCAAATTTTACAGTAGTTTTTATGCAACCATAGATAATTGAAAATATACATACAAATATAATTTATTTATCCATTTACTACATTTGGGTTATTTCCAGTTCTGGGCTATTACAAATAGTTCTACTATCATTTTTAGGACACATATGTATGCTTTTCTGTTAGATACGTATCTAGAAGAGGAATTGCAAGGTCAGTATTAATAAATATTGGTAAAGGGTTATATTTCCATACGTAATATAAGAGAGCCTAGTTGCTCCATGCTCTCCCTAATCCTTGGTAATGTTTGTTACTTTCATTTGAATCATTCTGGCACGTCAGTACTATTATCTCAGTGTGGATTTGACTTACCATATTTTCATTTTTGTGTAAAAGTACCTTAAAAATAAACTTAAATATGCAGAGATCCTAAAACATTTCACCCAAGTGTTTTCTCTAAGAAGCTTACCTGAAGAAGGAATCATTCATGCATGTGCGCAGACACACACAAACACACATACACACATACAAAGCAACATTCTGTTTTGTTTAATGATCCACATATTGTATTCACTTTTGATCAATATTGATATTTCTCTATTCTCTTTTTATTTGTACATTTCTAATTGTCCTTTGTCTACCCTTTTATTTTCAACCTATGAATTACATTGTTTTAGATGTCATCATGTATGCAGTAGATGAATATGAGAGCATTATTTATCAAAACGTATGGGATTTTAGGAAAGATATACTCAGAGGACATATTTATAACTTTAGGTACTTTCAATATATAAAAAAGAAATAAAAACAATAAATGAAGCATTCCTTTGAGAAGTCATAAAAAGAACCAAATAAATCTAAGAAAGCAGAAGTAAAGAGTCAAAGATAAATGCAGAAGTCAATGAATTAAAACTAAAGAAAGTAGGAGAAAGTATTAAGTTAAAAAAGAATTGACTTTTCAGTGAAATCCAAATTAAAACAATGAGGTACCATCTCATGCCTGTTAGAATGACTATTATCAAAAAGACAAAAGATAATAAATGTTTGCCAAGATGTGGAGAAAACAGAACTCTTGCGCACAGTTTATGGGGATGTAAATTGGTACAGCCAGCATGGAAAGGAGTATAGAGTTTCCTCGAAAAAGTAATAATGGGGCTACCATATGATCCAGCAACCCCACTTTTTGGGTATATATCAAAAGGAAATGAAATAAATGTGTTGAAAATTATCTGCAATCTCATATTCATTGCAGCATTATTGAGAAGAGCCAAGATATAGAATCAACATAAGCATCCATCAGCGAATGACTGGATAAAGAACATGTATAGATACACATTGGAATACTATTCTGCTTACAAAGAAAGAAATCCTGTCATTGACAGCAACGTAAATGAACCTGGAGGACACAATGTTAAGTGAATTAAGTCACACAGAGAAAGACAAATTCTGCATGATCTTACTTATATGTGGAATCTAATAAAGTTGATCTCATATAAGTAGAAAATAGAATGGTGGTTGCCAGGGGTTGACTGATAGAAAGAAGAGGAATGGGGGAAATGTTGGTCAAAAGATACAAAATTTTAGTTAGAAAAGGGGAAAAAGTTCAAAAGACCTACTGCACAACATGGTGCAATATATAGTTAAAAACAATATATTCTAGAAAATTGTTACAAGTAGGTTTTAAATATTCTCACCACAAAAATAACTATATGAGGTAATGCAGACGTTAGACGAAGAATAGCTCAATTAAGCTATTTCATAATGTATATGTATTTCAAAACATTATGTTGTACATGATAATGCACAAAATTGTATTTGTCAATTTAAAATAAAATGTTTAAAACAAAATTTATGAAGGAGGGTTGTTAAGCAAAAACGGTAGATTGATAAAAAGTAAAATTAAGAAACTCGTTACAGATTTGGTCTAAAAAACTTAAAATAACAAATAAGCAATTAGCTAGATTAAACAACAGTAGAATAAAAAAGGTCCCATAATTAGACAAACGTAGCAATAAGTAAAAACAAAGTAACCATAGATAAAGAGGAAATTAGGTATATAAGATTAATTTTTCAATAGTATAATAATTTTGAATATATTAGTGAAATATACAAAGAAATGAAAAAATAAAAATAGCAAGATTGGTTCAAGAAAAGATAGAAAAATGACAAATATATTAATAAATATGAACAGTTGGGAAAATTGTCCAAAATGGTACCTCAGAAACTCTGGACTGAGATAATTTTATGAATGATCTATTTTAAATTTTTAATGAAAAATTACTCTGATATTATTTAAACGTTTTGGAAGCATCAAAGAATAAGAAAACTTTCTGGCCTGTTTTGAAAAACCATCATCATATTGCTACTTATGCTTGACTGTGATCATGCAAAAAAGAAAGCTATTGCCCAATTTCAATCTCACATGGCAATATTGTTGTAAAAAATTTTGTTATAAAAATTTTAGGACATTATCAAACAAAATACATATTAGAATATACACTAGTATGTATTCTAATATAATATAAACATTCTATATTAGTATTAACAATAGACTCCTAGTGGTACTTTCTTTAAAATCAGGGAAAAGACAGGAGGGAATTCAGTTTACTAATAATAAACAGCCTAAATCATGAGGGCATAAAGATCTAGAAGGAGCACAATATCCGTATTTAGACAAGGAAAAGAGAGACCCTGGGAGCTATTCTGGGGCCGTGTGAGCATTTAGAAACAGTTTTTGAAAAGTGACTAGGCAAAAATTTGCCCAGGACCCTTTCAAACCCGGCAATCCCTTGTAATCCAGGATAATGAAAGTTGCTGCATCTCTTTGATTTCCAACAGGTAACTCTCCAAATTCCTTAGCTCACAATCATCACTGCCTGACACTCCACTACCTAGAGATCTTTTGAGGTTAAGCATTTATGCATACACCTTGGTGGTGCAAGGTGACTCTTCTACTAGGTTATCATATCACTGACACGTTAATGGGGGACAATAGTAGCTAGTATTTATTGAGTGCTTAACCACGTGCCAGGCAGTGTTCTGATATCTCATATGTAAGATCCCATTTAATCCTCGCAATAACCGTATTACATATGTGGAAACAGAGGTATAGCAGTGTGACATAACTTACCCATCATCACGAGCTAGTAAGTGGCAGGTAGAGCTGAGATTAAAATCAAGCAGCTAAGTGCAAGAGCTGCTGCTCTGAACTACTATGCCACATTATCCTGTTCTCAGAGTGCAGAAGTCCTGTGTAGGGGGCTTTCCAACATTCCAACTACATTTATTCAAAAAACATTTACTGAGAGCTACCTGTGTGCAAAGCATCATGAAGCCTCTGTAGTTGATAAACACGTAAACATGACACTTTTCTTGACCTCAGGAAACTTATTCTCCATGAAAGGAGATGCATATGGGAATAACAAATGGCCCCTCCAGGCTGGAGATAGGGTACTTGGTTGTGGTTGTGGGTGGATCAGGGCCCCTCAGCTTACATTTAGTGGCAGAGAATCTTCTTTGGAGAAACCATGCTTTTGGGATTCCTCATTTTACCTATGAGAGCACAAATCTATGCTTATTTTCTCTGCTGTGTATGGTGAGTTCTGTATTTTTAATTTGTTTTGAACATATATCATGAAAAGACAAAGATATTTTTTTCCCCAGGTATTTTATTACTCAAGTTTCAAAAAAAGTACAGAAAATAAACAATAAAGAAATATGAGTAAGCAACATAAGACTTCCAAACTTTCCCTTTTTAGGGAATGAAATAAGTAATATCATCCTAAAGATAAAGACCTTAATTTATTCTCTAACTTGGATAACCCACTGGGAAAAAACCGTGATATTCATAGAAGGGTGAGAGAAACCAGTCCTGCTAGAACTGCTCTTCAGTTGTCAGCACATTTTAATGAAATGCCAGTCTTTTCATGCCAAATTCTGAAGGAAATCTCTGGGTACCAATTGATGAAACGATTTAATTCCCAAATGGCATCTAAAGTGAAATAAAGGCTCTCGCGTTTTGCAGAGCACAGCACTCTACAAGTTCAAAAGGTAAGACGTGCTTGCAGTATGTATAAACTGTGGAGTACATTTGAAAATAAAATTTTTAATTATGTTTGACATTTCAGGCCCAGCGCTGTCATCCTGAAGAAAAGTAACATCTGTTTTGACATCTCCAGTGGTAGAGACTTTAAATCAGTTTCCACATTGCTTATCTGCTGGCTAATCAGAATGGATGCAGTATTCTTACCAACTCATTGACAGGCAAAAAAGAAAAGAGATGCAGAGAAATAGGGCTAAACTAAAACTGATATGATGAATTCAAATGAAAAATTTAATGGCCTTTGCATAAATTACACCTGAATTTTCATTCAATGTAAAATTTGAAAATTTCATTTAATTCCTAACTGTACAGGGATTTATTTTTTCTTTCTTATTCCTCATGTGTACCTTTGCTTCCACTTAAATATAATAAAACATTAAAGCATATTTTACTTCTCAAACTATTTGGTTTCATCTTAAGCTCAAGGTTTGAGTTGGAGAAAATTGATTTGTTATTTTCAATAAGATGTGCTATAAAAATGCAGGATTTCAAACTGCAGGTATTAGAAAAACATCATGTTATATTGTTTCTTTAATGGTTGTATAGTCTTAATATCTCTTCACTTATTACAAACATTAGATTTAAAAGCATAGTCAATAAAAACTGCTCCCTACAGGAATTATAACTTCAATGTCTTCCGTGTTTTTGAAACTTTCTTAAAGCTATACCAACTTAGTTTTAGTATCTCTTATAAAGAAAAAGAAAAAAAGATTTCCACTTGAATAAGTCAGGACTTCCCTCAAAACTTTACCTGGATTATTTGGGTAACAAGTGGGTTGCCTCTATTCTCTTTCTTTCTTTTATATGTGTAAGCATAGACTTCATATTGCTACTTAAGCACTAACCTATTCATTGTAAACTGGCTGAGTTACAAAAAAGTTACATACACAGTTTTCAGTCCAGCTGGCCAACTCAGTTAAGCCATTTTGTTAGTATAGATGTCAGTATATATGCAGCCTGAGTTAATAGAGAAGCTGGGAGAAGCTTACAATGGATTTTATTGGTAAATATATGGGAGGACAATCCTTCAACCAGATTAATACTATGAGGGACTTGTGTGTTCTTCAAAGTACATGGCAGAATTTAAACAAAGGAACTTAAAAGTGATTAAAATAATCTTTATATTAAATATGCCTAAATAGTTAGAGATAGGCCATATTGAAAAATCTAATTTACAAAACAAACAAAAGAGACAGGATTATAAAAAAGAATGATCTGTCACCATTAATAACAAAATAATGGTTTACCATCTTTTCTTTGACTTTATGTATAATAGAAACACAGTTTATAGGATACAGTAGTAAACACGGTTCAGGCCTCCTCTTCTAAGGATTAAAAATGTTTAGATGAACCTGCATTTTCTTTAATGCCAGAGTGAAAGTCAGTAAAAACAGTATTTGGCAAAGTAGCTATTAATTTTTGATGGGTTAAAATAGATAAATGGTCTAGACTTTTTGCTTATAAATTGTCATGATGTCATTTTTGGAGGAGTTGTAAATATAATTCCTCCCTTCATCCTTGCCACTCCATCATAGAATTCTATATTATTTCTTCAAAGTATAGAACATACTACATATTCTCCATCATTACATAAATTACTGTCAATGTTTAATTCTTAGTACATCTATTGATATGATTTGGCCTTGTGTCCCCACCCAAATCTCATACTGAATTTGGATCCCTCATGTTGGAGGTGGGGCCTGGTGGGAGGTTATTGGGTCATGGAGGTGGTTTCTAATGGTTTAGAACAATTCTCCTAGTACAGTCTTGTGATAGAGTTCTCATGAGATCTGGTTGTTTGAAAGAGCGTAGCACCTTGCCCTTTGCTGCTCGTTCTCTCTCTTTCTCTGCCTCTTTCTCTCCCTGTCCCCCCCCACCCCCTCCTCTGCTGGCCATGTGAATATGTGCTTGCTTCCTGTTCACCTTCTGCCATGATTTTAAGTTTCCTTAGGCTTCCCAAGAAGCAGAAGCCTGTACAGCCTGCAGAATCATGAGCCAATTAAACCTTATTTATTTATAAATTATCCAGTCTCAAATATTTTATAGCAGGGTGAAAATGGAGTAATACAAAAAATTGGTACCAGATGAGTGGGGCATATCTATAAAGATGCCTGAAACTGTGGAAGCAACTTTGGAACTGGGTAATGGGCAGAGGTTGAAACAGTTTGGAAGGTTCAGGAAAACACAGAAAGTTGAGGGAAAGTTTGGAACTCCCTAGAGACTTGTTATATTATTGTGGCCGAAATGCTGATAATGATATGGACAGTGAAGTCCAGGCTGAGGCGGTCTCAGATGGAGATGAGGAACTTATTGGGAATTGGAGCAAAGGTCACTCTTGCTATGCTTTAGCAAAGAGACTGGCAGCATTGTGCCCCTGCTCTAGGGATCTGTTGAACTTTGAACTTGAGAGAGATTATTTAGGGTATCTGGTGGAAGACATTTCTAAGCAGCAAAGCATTCAAATTCTGACCTGGCTGCTTCTAAAAGCATTTGCTCAAATGTGTGTGAAAAGAGATTATCTGAAAGTGGAACTTATATTTAAAAAGGAAGGAGAGTGTAAAAGTTTGAGAAACTTGCTGCGTGACCATGTGGTAGAAAAGAAAAACCTATTTTCTGTGGAGAAATTCAAGCTAGCAGCAGAAATTTACATAAATAACGAGGTGCTGAATGTTAGCATCCAAGACAATGGGGAAAATGCCTTAAAGGCATCGGTATAGTTTGGCCCTGTGTCTCCAACCAAATCTCACCTCGAATTGTAATCCCCATAATCCCCACATGTCAAGGGTAGGACCAGGTGGAGATAACTAGATCACAGGGGCAGTTCCCTATGCTGTCCTCATGATAGTAAGTGAGTTCTACCAATACTTTTATAAGCATTGGGCATTTCCTCTGCTTGCACTCACTTCTTCCTGCTGCCCTATGAAGAAGGTGCCTGCTCTCCTTTGTCTTTCACCATGAATGTTTGTGTCCCGAGGGTCCCCAGCAATGTGGAATTGTGAATCAATTGAACTCTTTTCTTTATAAATTACTCAGTCTCAGGTATTTCTTCATAGCAGTGTGAAAAAAATACAGGCATTTCAGACACCTTTGCAGCAGCCCTTCCCATCACAGGTCTGGAAGTTTAGGAGGGACAAATGGTTTTATGGGCCAGGCCCAGGATCCCACTGCTCTGTGTAGCCTTGGTACATGTGCCTTGCATGGCAGCTGCTCCAGCCATGGTTAAAAGGGGCCAAGGTACAGCTGGGGCTGTTGCTTCAGAGGATACAAGCCACAAGGCTTGGTGGCTTCTGTGTGGTGTTAAACCTGTGGGTGCACAGAGGGCAAGAGTTGAGGCTTGGGAGCCTCCACTTAGATTTCAGAGGATGTATGGAAATGCCTGGATGTCCAGGCAGAAGTTTGCTGTTGGGACAGAACCCTTATGGAAAACCCCTACTAGGGCAGTACAAGGGGGAAATGTGGAGTTGGGGCCCCACACAGAGTCCTCATTGGGGCATTGCCTAATAGAGCTGTGAGAAATGGGCTATTGTTCTGCAGATGGTAGATCCACCGGCAGCTTGTGCCCTACACCTGGAAAAGCTGCAGAGACTCAACACCAGCTCATGAAAGCAGCCACAGGGCCTGTTCCCTGCAGAGCCACAGGGGCAGAGCTCTTGAAGCCCTTGGGAGGCCACCTCTTGTGTCAGTGCAGTCTGGATGTGAGACATGGAGTCAAAGGAGATTATTTTGGAGCCTTAAGATTTAATGACTGTCCTGCTAGGCTTCAGACTTGGGTGGGACCTGCAGCTCCTTTGTTTTGGCCAACTTTTTCCCCTTTGGATAGGAGCATTTACCCAATACCTGTACCTCTTTTGTATCTTGGAGGTAAGTAACTTGTTTTTGATTTTACTGGCTTATAGACTGAAGGGACTTACCTTGTCATAGATGAGGCTTTGGGCTTGGACTTTTGAGTTAATGTGGAAATTTTGGACTTGGACTTTTGAGGTAATGTGGAAAGTTTGGGCTTGGCTTTTTGAGGTAATGTGGAAAATTAACTCATTTTTGGGGGTTAAGACTTTGGGGGACTGCTGGAAATGTATGATTGCAGTTTGAAATGTGAAAAGGACATGAGATTTGGATGGGGCAAGGGTCTCCACCCAAATCTCATGTTGAATTGTAATCCCCAGTGTTGGAGGTGGGGCCTGGTGGGAAGTGATTGGATCATGGAGGTGATTTCTAATGGTTTAGTGCCACCCCCCTAGTAGTCTCTTAATAGAATTTTCAGAAGATCTGGTTGTTTGAAAGTGTGTAGTACCTCCCCCTTTATGCTCTCTCTCCCCTGCCAGCATTTTAAGATGTGCTTGCTTCCCCTTCACCTTCTTCAATGATTGTAAGTTTCCTTAGGCCTAGCCAGAAGCAGCTTGCAGCTGTACAGCTTCCAGACCTGTGAGAAAATTAAACCTTTTAATAAATTACCCAGTCTCAGGTATTTCCTTACAGCAGTGTGAAAATGAACTAATACCTCTATATTGCATGCACAAACCTATTAAAAGTGTCTTATTAAAAATTATTTAGAATTTGAAGCTATCATGAAGTAATATTTATTTTTAGATTATTGTTTTTTTGTGTGTGAAATATAAAACACCTTGATTTAAGGAAGAGAAGATTCGACATCTTTTTTTTGTACAAATCATTACATTTTATCCTCACAAAGTAAAAACTAGTTTAATACTAGCTAGTACTAGAAGCATCACAGATATGCTTTGAACTAAACAATCATTTATAGTAGATGTGACGCACCACTAATAATTATGTTCTGTCAAGTATCTTATTTAGTTATGATCATTTTATCCTGGAGGACATACTAGAGAGTTACACTGATGAAGGCTGGACATTTTGTGGATCTTTTATTGAGATATATTTTCATGGATCAGGTGATTGTAGGATATACCTGTTTAAATAGATTGTTACCACCATCACCACCACAACAGCAACAATAGTATTAAATAACCGTGGGTTTTCTTGAAGAAATTACCATGAGTTGTTCTTCTTTAACTAAGTGTTTTACTCCATACAGTGTATATAAGCAATGGATACAGGAATCAGGAATGTTGCTGATATTCTTGGCCATATACAAAAAAATCAACATTTCCAAATCTCTTTCTATGATATTGCTCTGATATTATTCAAAGACAAAATTAATTTTTCAATAACTCAGACATAAGTAATTTTACTAAGAACTTGAGCTTTTATAAGAAATAATAAAAACATAATTGAATAATAAATGGTGACAACAGAGTTAGCATTTTTTTCTTCTCCTTTTTCAAATATTAATTCTGTTAGCATGGTTAAACGACCTAGAGGTTCCTCTAATTTCAGAAAATTCTCTTCATCTTAAAGTCCAAGTGAGATAAAAAGCAAGGATGAAGAAGAAGGAAATAGTGTGAGACTCAGGATATTTTAGGTAAGAAATTATCTACCACATTTCCTTTTTCTCCCCTTATCATTTGAGTGATATGTTTTGGAGTCAAAGCTAAGTTGGTGTCCAACAGAAAGGGCACTGAAAATGTTGTTTAAGCCAGTTGTTTGTGTAGGCCTTGTGACAAAAGAGCTGAGGGGTGGTGTCTTCAAGATCTTGATTGAGAAAAAATTCAGCTTTTCAGCTAAGTCATCTTGTAGGCAATTGAGTATAAAATCCTAGTTAACATTTTCATAGGCTGAGGCTGATAGAGGATTTGAGGACCTGGTGATGCTGTTTATTTTACACTGTGGCCTTTATGCACAAATGCTTTAAGGCTAAAAAGAGAGTGTTGCAGAAATGTATAGTATCTAGTGTTCATACAACTTCAGAGTTGCTCTTCAGCGTTACTCCATATTTTACTTCAAGTGATTGTGATAGTAGATAGTGTTCTATTAATACTTGTTTTAAATTAGTTAAAATAAGAAGTAAGCAACATAGCACTCATGTACAATACAATGAGTTATGTATGTATGTTTTAAGCAAATTTTAGTCATTCACACGTTCCTTCTTTATAAAAGATATCCCATTTCAGGTTTGAATTTAACATGCAATTTATTCAGTAGGACATTATATATTATGTCTTTCTTTTCAGATTTTTTGGCATTTTAATCATAAAGGAGATGCAGGCTAATATTAGTAGTTCAAAAAACAAAAAGGTGAAAAGTGTAATTATTCCTTCAACAACATTTCAAATTCTGAGTCAAGCAATTGATTTTTTTATTTTTTAAGACATTTCTCTTTGGGATATACAGATATATACTTCGAAACAAGTGAAATTTGTGATTTTACACCAAAATGCACATTTGCACTTAATATACAAGATATCTTTGAAATAAATAGTAACATAACACTTTAAAGTTTTCTATGAGTTTCTTTTTTTCTCTCTCTCCATTTTTTTTTTTTTTTTTGGATATGGAGTCTCGCTCTGTCGCCCAGGCTGGAATGCAGTGGAGAGATCTCGGCTCATTGCAAGCTCCGCCTCCCAGGTTCAAGTCATTCTCCTGCCTCAGTCTCCTGAGTAGCTGGGACTACAGGTGCCTGCCACCATGCTCAACTAATTTTTTTGTATTTTTAGTAGAGGCGGGGCTTCACCATGTTAGCCAGGATGGTCTCAATCTCCTGACCTCGTGATCCACCGGCCTCATATTATGTTTGATACGCTTTTTCTTTCCTGAATCAGTAAAATTTTGTGGCATTTGAATGCTATGAAATATAATTTGATCTATTGTACACTGTCCAAATAAATGTTATAACTGATAATTACTAAGTTAACTTGATTAGTAAATAGGCAAAACTTGCAAAGCACACTCAAACCTCTGTTCCGACCTTTGAATCATGTGTTTTTCTTACATACCAGTTGGATTTGCTAGATGATTTCTATATCACCACTTGAGACTATGTAGTTTGTGTCTTTCAGCTTTCTTGTTATATCTTATAAATATTGGATAGTAGGAAATATTAGTAGTTAATTGAAATTAGTTTGCCTTACAGTTCTTAAAATATTATTTTGATTCCTAAATTTATCAATATGATTACTTTGTTTGTTTTTCTCAGAGATAACTTTTACTTTTAAAATCTTGAATAACTCTTTTCTAAGAAAATCACAATATAAAAATTAAATTTACACTCATAAGTCTATGCTGATATAAATAAATGGTTGATAAATAAATAAAAAGAAGAGAATAAACAAGTCTCTGTAAAAGAATTCCAAATGAGTATATAGATACTCCACCTTCAGAAAGGTAGAGCATGACTTTCTACTCCTTAAGCGTGGGTTGCAGATAATGACTTTCTTCCAGAATAAAGGGAAGAAAGTAGTAATTTCACAAAGGAGAACCTGAGAAGCATTATATCAGGTGATTGAGATTAAAGTCAGCAGAGATAAGACATGTTGATAGTATATACTCTTGTACTCTTGATATGACATGGAAAGAATGGCACTTTACCTCTGTATTCTTTCTCCCTAAAACCCGTAACCAAAACTAAACATGAGAAAAACATCAGAGAAATTCCAACTGAGGAAAATTCTTCAAAATGCCTGGTCAATACTCCTTCAAACTATCAAGGTCATCAAAAACAAGGTAATACTGAGAAACTGTCACAGCCAAGAGAAGCCTAACAAGAAATGACAAGTTGATGTCATGCAATATCTTGGATAGATTCCTAGAACAGCAAAAGAACATTAGGTGAAATCTAAGAAAATTTGAATAAAGTATGGTCTTCAGTTAATTGAAGAAATGTATTTGCTAGGCAATCTCTTCTATTGGTATATTAAAATTAATTCCTAGACTATTGATAATGCTTTTTCAGATATTCCATTCAATTCAATATTGTGCCAAAACAAAGAAACTGACACTATGCTCAGTTAAAAGACAATCTGTAGCAAATACCAGTACATTTTTCTTTTTCTTTCATATATCAAACAAAATCAATCAAAATCCCATTTAGTGTACTGGAGTAAGAAAGGGATCAACTATCTCAAGACTTTCTTAATGGAAGAAAATCAAAGTATAATCATTTATAAATTAAAGAGGGAAATACATTTATAACAATATTGGGCATGACTACTTAGAATATAAATTACTTGAGATTCCATATATGACATCAGTCTTGGAGACAATCTATACTTGAAGATATGTCAAAAAAGATTACGTTTTTATGGAATCATTTGCAGTTTAATCTGCCATGATTAAAGACTATTAGGTAATGCCTCTTATACAAAAACTTTTAGCAAATGTGTGAGCTACAGTTCTAATTTTGCTGTTATTCTCAAGCATTATCAGAAATTTGATTAAATTTGTTCATGGCCATGAGATAAATGAAAATGTACATATATTCTATTTTGCATCACTAGTGGTATATTCTTAAGAAGAATAGCACCTTATGGAGGAATCTTATGACTGAGGTATCATTATTTTTATTTACTGTGTGCTGTAGTGCATACATTAGCAGGCATATTATCTGGTGAATGGCAGCATAATGTAGAGAAACAAGACTCTGGAGAACCATATGGGAACTCTGTGTTCCCATAGCAACTTAAGCATATATTGAAAGGATCTGTTTCCCTGACTAGTCTCCTGTATAGTGTAACGGACTTAGTACAGGGGCTGTATCTTGTTTTTCTTTCTTCTTTTTATTATTATTATTATACTTTAAGTTCTAGGGTACATGTGCACAACGTGCAGGTTTGTTTCATATGTATACTTGTGCCATGTTGGTGTGCTGCACCCATTAACTCTTCATTTACATTAGGTATGTCTCCTAATGCCATCCCTCCCCCTACCCCCCCCCCCCCCCACAATAGGACCTGGCGTGTGATGCTCCCCTTACTGTGTCCAAGTGAGCTCATTGTTCAATTCCCACCTATGAGTGAGAACATGTGATATTTGGTTTTCTGTTCTTGTGATAGTTTGCTGAGAATGATAGCTTCCAGCTGCATCCATGTTCCTACAAAGGACATGAACTCATCCTTTTTTATGGCTGCATAGTATTCCATGGTGTATATGTGCCACATTTTCTTAATCCAATCTGTCACTGATGGACATTTGAGTTGATTCCAAGTCTTTGCTATTGTGAATAGTGCTGCAATAAACATATGTGTGCATGTGTCTTTATAGTAGCATGACTTATAATCCTTTGGGTATATCCCCAGTAATGGGATGGCTGGGTCAAATGGTATTTCTAGTTCTAGATCCTTGAGGAATCGCCACAGTGTTTTCCACAATGGTTGAACTAGTTTACAGTCCCACCAACAGTGTAAAAGTGTTCCTATTTCTCCACATCCTCTCTAGCACCTGTTGTTTCCTGATTTTTTAATGATTGCCATTCTAACTGGTGTGAGATGGTATCTCATTGTGGTTTTGATTTGCATTTCTCTGATGGCCAGTGATGATGAGCATTTTTTCATGTGTCTGTTGGCTGCATGAATGTCTTCTTTTGAGAAGTGTCTGTTCATATTCTTTGCCCACTTTTTGATGGAGTTATTTGTTTTTTTCTTGTAAATTTGATTGAGTTCTTTGCAGGTTCTGGATATTAGCCCTTTGTCTGATGAGTAGATTGCAAAAATGTTCTCCCATTCTGTAGGTTGCCTGTTCACTCTGATGGTAGTTTCTTTTGCTGTGCAGAAACTCTTTAGTTTAATGAGATCCTATTTGTCAATTTTGGCTTTTGTTGCCATTGCTTTTGGTGTTTTAGACATGAAGTCCTTGCCCATGCCTATGTCCTGAATGGTATTACCTAGGTTTTCTCGCTTTTCTATTCTTATCACATACACAGTGATTTAAGTGAACCATTCTGATTTTAAATGATTTTAGAGTCAGATGAGTGGACTCCAACATAATATATAAATCTAATCCCAACTATGCTACTTACTATCAATATGACAGTAGAAAAAGTACATTTCCTAATTCACAGAAATGAGATTATCTGTTTAGAAGGTTTGACCTGGGGTGAATACCAAATAAGTATTTGGCTTTCTCTAACTTAGTTAAAGTTGTGGACTTTTTTCAATATCACTTCAAGCATTGTTTTTATTTCCATTATTAAACAAATCGCTTCTATTATCATTGTAAGAATCAAGCCTTAATTGGAAAGAAATGCCTTTGTTCAGGACAACTGATGGGTTAGATAGTAGAGAAGTATTTTTAATAGCTGATGACTCAGCCTTGGGCATAAAGGAAAACTAGGTTATAATTCTTTGCATATTTTCTTTCAGGAAATATAACAGAGTTAAGACAATGCTTTTATTTTTCTAACTTTAGAGAAACTTTGGTTCCTTTTTTTGATTTTCCATTTATTGCTGTTTGTAAAAAATAAAAGTGAAAAAGAAAAAATATGAGTAATAAAAGTGTAGAAGTTTTATATAAGGTTTATGTGACTTAAATACACTAAAATTTGAAGGACAAAACATGTAAGGTTAATTCACTTTAAAATATTTCAATATTTTCTTAAATATTGCACTGCTATTTTAAGTTAAAACACTCTATTTTTTTGTTTGCATTTTACTTCTAAGAAAAAACTGACATAGAAAAGATTAGTTGTCTCTTCAATCAATACATTCTTTAACTACTGCTTAGTCTTCTATTCTTAGCATTATTCTGTGTATATTTACTCACTCTTTCAGGCTGTCTCTCCTTTTATTACTGGACACCACTACTTCTATGGTGTCATATTCATCTGGAGTAAGAATATTATACTCAAATATAAAGTGCAAGAGGCTATGCAAATAAGGCATTCTACTACACAGGGAGGAATGGTTGTGATACTGAAGTGTGAAGGACTCACCTAGAGTCATTACAAAATGTATTTACTTTCCAACATTCTGATGTCTAAAGAAGATGTTCTCTGGGTTAAATTGTTTTATCAGCTGACATTTTGCTAGTTGTGCTTTATCTAGAGCAAACATTACTAACCTGGGGTCCAGAGATAGAATTCATCTTTATTTGGGTGGAAAAAAATCTTTTTTTAAAAAATAATGTAGTATTAAATTGTGAATGAGAGTAATCAACCAAAATAGTATTAGGAGTAATTATGGTTTTTCTCACCATTGTAAATCAGAGATGTTTTTGTATCAAACTATAGTTGGTACAAATATTGCAAAACATTATTTACATTCACTACTACTTTAAAATGTGGTGCTTATTAGGCCTACCACTGGGTCTGGTTACTTAGTGCCATTATAAAAAAGATGGATATCTACTTTGTCACAAATGACTTTAAAAATATTTTATAATTATGTTTCAGTCTAGCTGGTTATTTTTGTAACATTATGTATTTTCTTTCATACATTAAAAAACCTCATTCTGAGAAAGAATTTATAACTTCACCTAATTTTTCTTTTAATCAGTTATTAGAAAAAAAGCATAGAGAGATCCTGAATCTCCCTAAAATTTTGATCCATGGATTCAAGCCTCATAATCTCACTTCAGAATCTAATTATGTGTGGTCATTTTTATACATGAGGGAGAGAGAAATCCAAGAGGCATATTTTTTCTAACACTTATAGAACATAACTCGGGAGACAGAGGGTGGAGTAAGATGGTAGAACAATAAGATCCAGCCAGTAATGCTGTGATTCTTGCAGACTTGCAAAAGTACTACCTTGATGGTCTTGGATGAGATCTGGTAGAAGTGTATTAACATTACAAATTTTGTCCTTCAAATTTTACCCTATTTATTTAAGATCTGGTAGAATTATCTGAATTACTGCACTTGAGATGCTCCCTAAAGCAGATACAGCTTAGGTCACAACACCCATGTCCTCTCAAATATCTGAAAATCCTTCCCAAGAAGGACATCTACAAATAAGCCCAGCCAGTGAAGACCACAAGAAATATCTAACCTTTCAATGCCCAGATACCAAAGAACATCTATTATCATCAACACCATCCAAGAAAACATAACCTCACCAAATGAACTAAATAAATCACTAAGGACCATTCTAGAAAAGCAGAGATATGCGACCTTTCTGAGAGAGAATTCAAAATGGCCATGTTGAGAAAATGCAGAGAAATTCAAGATAAAACAGAAAAGGAATTCAGAAGTCTCACAGATAAACTTAACAAAGAGATAGAAATGCTTAAAAAGAATCAAGCAGAAATTCTGGAGTTGAAAAATGCAATTCACATACTAAAGAATGCATCAGAGTTCTATAATAGCAGAATGAACCAAGCAGAAGAAAGAATTAGAGAGCTTGAAGGCAGACAAATTGAAAATAAGCTGTCAGAGGAGGCAAAAGAAAAAAAAAAAGTAAAAAAAATGAAACATGCCTACTGGATCTGGATAATTGCCTTGAAAGGGCAAATCTAAGCATTATTGGCTGTAAAGAGGAGGTAGACAAAGAAATATCGTAGAAAGTTTCTTCAAAGAGATAGCAACAGAAAACTTCCCAAATCTAGAGAAAGATATCAAAATCCAAGTACAAGACATTTATAGAACACCAAATAGATTTAACCCAAAGAAGACTACCTCAAGACCTTCAATAATCACACTCCCCAAGGTCAAGGATAAAGAAAGGATATGAAAAGCAGCAAGAGAAAAGAAACAAATTAACATACAATGGAGCTCAAATACATCTGACAGGACATTTTTCAATGGAAATCTTACAGGCCAAGAGAGTGACACATCTAAAATGCTAAAGGAAAAAGTTTTTACTGTAGAACAGTATTGGCAGTGAAAATATCCTTCAGACGTGAAAGAGAAATAAAAACTTTTCCCAGATAAACAAAAGCTGAGGAAATTCATCAATACCAGCCCTGTCCTACAAGAAATGCTAGAGGGAATACTTCAATCAGAATGAAAAAATGTTTCCCAAACAAAAGTTGAGGGATTTTTATCAATACCAGATCTATCTTATGAGAAATGCTAAAGAGAGTACTTTAATAAGAAATATTAATAATAAAAGGGCATTAATGAACAATAAGAAATCACCTGAAGGTACAAAACTCATCGGTAATAGTTAGTACACAGAAAAACACAGAATAATATAACACTGTAACTGTGGTGTGTACACTACCCTTAACCTAAGTAGAAAGACTAAACAATAAACCAATCAAGAATAACTACAACTTTTCTAGACATGTGAATACAATAAGATATAAATAAAATCAATAAAAAGTTAAAAACCAGGTGGATGAAGTTGAGGCATAGAGTTTTTATTTTGTATGTGTGTTTGTTTATGTAAATAGTGTTAAATTGTTATTAGATTAAAATAATGAGTTACAAGATAGTACTTGCAAGCCTCATGGGAACCTCAACAAGAAAACATAAAATGGATACAGAAAAAAATAAAAATAACAACCCTAACTCATGTTATCAGAGACAACCACCACTTAGAGGAAGACAGAAAGGAAAGAAAGAAGGGGGCTGGGCTCGGTGGCTCACGCCTGTAATCCCAGCACTTCGGGAGGCCAAGACAGGCGGATCACAAGGTCAGGAGATCAAGACCATCCTGGCTAACATGGTGAAACTCTGTCTCTACTAAAAATACAAAAAATTAGCCGGGTGCAGTTGCGGGTGCCTGTAGTCCCAGCTACTTGGGAGGCTGAGGCAGGAGAATGGCGTGAACCCAGGAGGCAGAGCTTGTAGTGAGCTGAGATTGTGCCACTGCACTCCAGCCTGGGTGACAGAGCGGGACTCTGTCTCAAAAAAAAAAAAAAAAAAAAAAAAAGAAGAAAAGAAAAGAAAGAAAGAAGAGAAAACCACAAAACAACTAGAAAACAATTAACAAAATGGCAGGAGTAAGTCCTTGCTTATCAATAATATAATAACATTGTATGTAAATGGATTAAACTCTCTAATCAGAAGACACAGACTGGCTGAAAGGATGGAAAGAAAAAAAGACTGATTGATCTGTTGCCTACAAGAAACACACTTCACCCATAAAGACACAGAGAGACTGAAAACAAAGGGATGAAAAAAGGTATTTCATGACAATAGAAACCAAAACAGAGCAGGATTCATTATACTTACAATAGACAAAAAAGGTTTCAAGACAAAAATGGTAAGAAGAGGCAAAGAAAGTCGTTATATAACGATAAAGGGGTCAATTCTGCAAGAGGATATAACAATTTTAAATATATATGTATCTAAACCTGAAGCACCCAGATTTCTAAAAAAAATTATTGGAGCTAAAGAAAGAGATAGGTCCCAACACCCCACTTTCAGCATTGGGCAGATCTTCCAGACAGAAAATCAACAAAGAAACATCAGATTTAATATGCTCCATACACTAAATGCATCTAACAGATATTTACAGAATACTTTATCTAAGACTTGCAAAATACACATTATTTTCCTTGCACATGGATCATTCTCAGGATGGACCATATGTTAGGTTACAAAATAAGTCTTAAAACACTGAAAAATTGAAATAATATCAAGCATATTCTCTGACCACAATGGAATAAAACTAGAAAATAATAACAAGAGAAAATTTGTGAACTATACAAATAAATGGAAACTAAACAATTTGCTCCTGAGTGACCAGTGGGTCAATAAAAACGTTAAGAAGCAAAATGAAACTTTTTTTGAAATGAATAATAATGGAAAAACAACATATGAAAACCTATGGGATACAGCAAAAGTAGTACTCAAGGGGGAAGTTAATAGCTATAAGTGCCTACATCAAATAAGAAAAAAAAAAAAAGACTTCAAATAAACAATCTAATGATGCATCTTAAAGAACTGGAAAAGCAAGAGCAAATCAAACCCAACATTAGTACAAGAGAAGAAGTTATAAAATCAGAGCAGAAATCAATAAAATTGAAATGAAAAAACAATACAAAAGATCAATGAAACAAAAAGTTGGTTTTGTGAAAAGTTAAATTGACAAACCTTTAGCAAGATTAACTAAAAATAACAGAGAGATGATCCAAATAAATAAAATCAGAAACAAATATGGAGACATTATAATTAATATTGAAGAAATTCAAAGGATTATTAGTGGCTACTATGAGCAGCTACATGCCAGTAAATTGGAAAATCTAGAAGAAATGGGCAAACTCTTAGATATACACAACCTACCAAGATTGAACCAGGAAGAAATCCAAAACCTGAACAGGCCAACGACAAATAATGAGATTGAAGCCGTAATAAAGTCTCCTAATTAAGAAAAACCTGGGACCTGAGAGCTTCCCAGCTGAATTCTACCAAACATTTAAAGAAGAACTAATAGAAATTCTACTCTAACTATTCCAAAAATAGAGGAGGAGGAAATACTCCGAAACTCACTCTATGAGGCCAGTATTACACTGATATCAAAATCAGACAAAGACACATCAAAGAAAGAAAACTACAAGCCTATGTCTCTGATGAATATTGATGCAAAAATCCTCAACAAAATACTAGAAAACTAATTTCAACAATATATTAGAAGGGTAATTCATTAAGACCAAGTAGAATTTATTGCTGGGATGCAAGAATAATTCGACATAAACAAATCAATCAGTGTGGTACATCAAATCAACAAAATGAAGGACAATTGCAATGATCATTGCAATTTATACTGAAAAAGCATTTGATAAAATTTAAGATCTCTTCATGATAAAAACCCTAAAAGACCCAGGGATAGAAGGAACACACCTCAATATAATAAAAGCCAGATACTACAGACACATAGCTAGTATCATACTTAATGAGAAAAAACTGAAAGTCTTTCCTCTGAGATCTGGAACATGACAAGGATGTCGTGTCATTGCTCTTATTCAACATAGTACTGGAAGTCCTAGCTAGAGCAATCAGAAAAGAGAAAGATATAAACAACATCCAAACTGGAAATGAGGAAGTCAAAATCCTTGTTGGCAAATGATATAATGTTTTATTTGGGTAAAGCTAAAGACTCCACAAGAAAGCTATTAGAACTGATGAATAAATTCAGTAAAGTCACAGGATACAAAATCAACATTCAAAAACAAGTAGAATTTCTGTATGCTAACAGTGAACAATGTGAAAACGAAATTAAAAAGTAATAACATTTATAATGGCCACACATAAACTTAAATATCTAGGAATTAACCAAATAAGTGAAAAATCTCTATAATAAAAACTATAAAACACTGATAAAAGAAATTGAAGAGGACATCAAAAAATGGAAAGACATTCCACGTTTAACAATTAGGAGAATAAATATTGTTAAAATGTCCATACTATCCAAAGCAATCTACAGACTCAATACAGTCCCCATCAAAATACCAATGACATTCTTCACAGAAATAGAAAAAAAAAATCCTAAAATATATGTGAACTACAAGAGACCCAAAATAGCCAAAGCTGTCCTAAGCAAAATAAATAAATAAATAAAACGGGAGGAATCACATTCCCTGACTTCAAATTATACTACAGAGCTATGGTAACAGAAACAGCATGATACTGGCATAAAAGCAGACACATAGAGCAGTGGAACAGACTAGAGAACCCAGAATTAAATCCACAAACCTACAGTGAACTCATTTTTGACAAAGGTGCCAAGAACATACACTGGGGAAATGACAGTGTCTTCCATAAATGGTGGTGGGAAAACTGGATATCCATATGCAGAAGAATGCAACTAGAACCCTATTTCTCACCATATACAAAAATACAATCAAAATGAATTAAAGACTTAAATGTAAGTCCTCAAACTATGAAACTACTGTAAGAAAATATTGCAGAAAATCTCCAGGACATGTGTCTGGGCAAAGACTTCATGAATAATATGCAACAAGCACAGGCAACCAAAGCAAAAATGAGCAAATGGGATCACATCAAGTTAAAGTTTCTGCACAGTAAAGGAAGCAACCAATAACGTGAAAAGCCAATCACAGAATGGGAGAAAATATTTGCAACCTACCCCTCTGACAAGTGATTAACAGCTAGAATATATAAGCAGCTCAAACAATTCTATAGGAAAATATGTAATAATTCAATTTAAAAATGAACAAAAATATGAATTGACATTTCTCAAAAGAAGACATCCAATGGGAAACAGGTATATGAAAATGTGCTCAACATCATTAATCATCAGAGAAATTCAAATCAAAACATCAGTGAAACATCTCACCTCAGTTAAAATGGCTTTTATCTAAAAGGCAGACAATAAAGGTTGCTGAGAATTTTCAGAAAAGGGAGCCATTGTTCTCTGTTGCCAAGGATGTAAATTTTTATAATCACTATAGAGAACAGTTTAGCAGTTCCTCAAAAAAACTAAAAATAGAGCTACCATATGATCCTACAGTTCCACTCCTGGGTATATATCTGTAGGAAATAAAATTGGCATATTGAAAAAATATTTGCACTTCCATGTTTATTGCAGCACTATTCACAATAGCCAAGATTTGGAAGAAACCTAAGTGTCCATCAGTAGATGAATGGATAAATAAAATTTGGTACATATACACAATGGAGTACTATTCAGCCATAAAAAAAGAATGAGATCCAGCCACAGGAATGAAAGTGGAGATCATAATGGTAAATAAAATAAGACAGGTACATAAAAAGAAATCACATGTTTTCACTTATTTGTGAAATAAGAAGTTCTTAATTTTTTCCAGCTTTACTGAGGTATAATTGAAAAGTAAAATTGTATATATTTAGAGTGTACAATGTGATGTTTTAATATATGTATACATTGTGAAACGATTATCAGAATCAAGTTAACACACGTATCACCTCACATTGTTATCAGTTTTGTGTATGTGAATTGAGAACATTTAAGTTTTACTCTCTTAGCAGATTTCAAGTATACAATACAGTACTATTAACTATGGTCACTATGTCATACATTAGATTTCTAGCAAATGTTCTTAATTTAATATAATCAAATCTAACATGGAACATCTAAATGGAACTTACTTTTGACCAAAATCTTGAGTTAAAACACAGAGAAGTCACCAGCTATTATAGGTAATTTAATCTAAAGGAATATCTAACATGAAATCAGTGAGAGTTGCCCATGATTAGAGGTCATAGGTCAACAAACTCCTAAAATTGTGTGCAAAAATTTATGTATATCCCCCAAGGGGGATCATATCTTTCACTTGGTGTCTTTGGTCTAACACAGGATAAAAAACACTGGGGCAAGGTCTTACGAGGAAGCTGAGTAGTTAAGTGAGAACACACCAGAGTAGGGATAGATATCACTAGGCTGGTGCCCAGATCTGCATCTGCTTCTGCCTTTCCTGAAAAAGATGCTTTTCACCTTTTTTGGGGGTCTTATGAGAAATATGAATCTGTCAAGAAGATCAATTGAAATTTTTAAAATTCTTTGGACCACAGGGGTCCTATGAACACATAGAGATGATACACAATGAATTTTAAATTAATGTTCAAATTTGGATGTTTTCTTAAAGAATAAAGTAATTACAGTTTTTAAAACTATTACTCTGGAGAATAGTTGGAAGGGCTAACTCTTGGCAACTAATTATCACTTGATTCGAACCAAGGAGAGATTTTTTAAAAATTAGAAATTTTGGTAAGAATCCTTTCTCTTTATTAATCATTAGATTGGAAAGCACCATTGGGCACCTTTAAAACTATAATGTGCTTGGCTATCCATTTCTTTAGTCGTGTGTTTGTGCTTGCAAGGAAAACTCAATGCTCCTAATTGCAAACATTCAAAAACAAACAAAAATAAACAAATCACCAATAAACAAAATTGGTCTTTTTGTGTTGCAAATTCTGAGCTATTCTACCATCATAAACTCTGTCAAGCAGAAACGATGGAACCATGTTCCAGTTTCTAAAATGCACGTCTTCATTGCACATACTGCTTCTTGCTTATTGTCCTTGTTTTCTCATGTTTAAAAATCATTTGTGGGAAAAGGTAATTAGGACTTGCAAAAATCTTTAAAATGTGATACAGTTTGGGTATGGATCATAGGAGCAGATTTCTCATGAATGGTCTCACACCATTCCCTTGGCGCTGTCCTCGCAATAGTGAGTGACTGCTCAGGAGATCTGGTTGCTTGAAAGTGTGCAGAACCTTCTCTCTCTCTCCCTCTTTCTCCATTCTCACCATGTGATATGCCTGCTCCTGCTTTGCCTTCCACTGTGATTGGAAGCCTCCTGAGGCCTCCCAGGAAGCAAATGCTGCTATGCTTCTTGTATAGCCAGGAGAACTGTAAGTCAATTAAACCTCTTTTATTATAAATAACCCAGTCTCAGGTATTTCCTTATAGCAATGCAAGGATGGTCTAATATAAAATGTTTTGCTTATAGTGTAATAATTTTATTGGCTTTGTATCCTCTAACTAATATTTCTGAAGCCCCTTTTATTTGTACACTTCCATAGCCATTCAGAGGAAATATCTCACTCATAAAAAATACTTTGCCATATGGTGTTAGAAGAGTCTATCTCCCAGTACTTAAGTCATTTTTTTCCAAGTGGCAAAACCTGCAGGAAAAACACAGGTGGCAATTTGGCACTGACTTTGTAACATAGTATCAATTCCAATTACGCTGCTGGACTGCAAATCTATCCTGAAGTGAAGAATCAAATAGTTAACAAACCAGACAGAAAGGTAAAGGGTTTTTTTTTTCCCCTCTCTCTCTCTTATTTCAGGCACTGGATCTCAAAGTGATGGTTATAATGCTATATACAAAGTTGACTTGGCACGGTGGCTCATGTCTGTAATGTCAGCACTTTGGGAGGCTGAGGTGGGTGGATCACCTGAGGTCAGGAGTTTGAGACCAGTCTGGGCAATATGATGAAACCGTGTCTCTACTTAAAAAAATAAAAATTTATACAAATTAGTCAGGCATGGTAGTGGGCACCTATAATCCCATCTACTCGGGAGACTGAGGAAGGAGCATCGCTTGAACCCAGGAGGCGGAGGCTGTAGTGAGCTGAGATCGCACCACTGCACTCCAGCCTGGGCAACAGAGCGAGATTCCATTTCAAAAAAAAAAAAAAGAAATTAGTTGTGTACGCCACTGTCACATGGTTTGAGGTTTAGAGGTTAAACAAATGTGACTTCTGAAATTTCATGCAAAGAATAAATAAAAAATTGTACCTTCTAGGTAAAAAAAAAAAATCATACCTTGTAAGTGCTCTTAAATGCTTTATGTCACACATAAGCAAATCACTGTAAATAACACATATAGACAGTTTTATATACCTTTAAGTGCAATACAATTCAAATGCATGGTCATTTTCAGCTATACAGGATTTAATCTGATTTTTCCTACTAATAAAAATTTTCTTTTGTAAATGTAGTAATTTAACGTTGCACCTATAATCCTGAACTTCTTTCACTTAACAAAGTTTTGACATATAACCTATAAATTCCATAAAGCTCACAAAAGAAAGTGGCCGAAAATGGACAGGCCAAGTAAGCAAAGTGGCCAAAGAATTCTAATCTTCTGAGAATGTGTCACTGAAAAATTGTCATATATAAGAAGTATGGCGTGAGAAACATCATCTGGCAGGCCACGGGAAAGGTTCATTACTATAGGTCAAAGATAAAGACATCCTGCAAAGTGGCAAAGGAATGTTCATTTAAGAAAAAGAACTGAAGAACTTATAATGCTTGCCCATTAGAGAAAATATTGAAAATAACTGAAATTGGAAATAATTCCATAATGGGAACTTGTAAAAGGAGCCAAAAACTCAAATGGAAACAAATAAAACAAAACCTGCAAAAAATTCCTAGCTTTCACTGTAATTAAAAATTTGATGAAAATTGTGCTTGTGTAATGGTGTTGCAGTTCGACTCTATTGCTATATGCAGTCATTTCCCTTTAAAATTGTGGAATGCAGCCTGGGCAACCTAGCAAGACCCCATATCTACACAAGAGAAAAATTAAAATACTAGTTGGGCATGGTAGTGCATGCCTGTAGTCCTAGCTACTTGGGAGGCTAACGTGGAAGGATCCTTTCAGCCCAGGAATTTGAGGCTGCTGTGAGCTTGGATCACACCGTTCCTCTCCAAACTGGGTGACAGAATTAGACCCTGTCTCAAAAAGAAAAATAAATAAAAATAAAATTGCAGAATGTCTTCACATACCCAGTATTTTATTATTTGAAAAAGTAGTTTAAGAAATATTTTGAAAAACAACACAATTTTTATTACTGGATATTAAAAATACATGGTTCTATTTATTAGGTGAATTGTGTCTCCCCAAAATTTATATGTTGACACCCTAGCACTCATTTCCTCAGAAAGTCATTGTATTTGGAGATAGCACCTCTGAAGAAAAAAATTAAGGGCCGGCTGCAGTGGCTCACGCCTGTAATCCCAGCACTTTGAGAGGCCGAGGCAGTTGGATCAGTTGAGGCCAGAAATTTGAGACAAGCCTGGGCAACATGGTGAAACCCTGTCTCTACTAAAAATACAAAAAATTTGCTGGAGGTGTTGGTACACACCTGTAATTCCAGGAAATTGGGAAGCTTAGGCCCAAGAATCACTTGAACCCAAAAGGTGGAGGTTGCTAAGATCATGCCAGTGCACTCCAGCCTGGGCAAAAGAGCAACACTCTGTCTTAAAAAATTAATAATAAAAATAAAATTAAAAAAAGGGAGAGAGAAAATTAAGTTAAAATGAGGTCATTAGGGTGGGCCCTAATCGAATATAACTGGTGTCCTTATAAGAAAAGGAAGCAGATAAGGACACACGAAGAGATATCAGGGATGCATGAACACATAGAAAAGATCATCTGAGGACACGTCACAGAAATGGCCACCTGCAAGCCAAGGAGGGTCCTTGGAAGAAAGCAAACTTGCTGGCACCTTGATCTTGAACTTCCAGCTTCCACAAATGTGAGAAATAAATTTATTATTTAAGCTGCCCACTCTGGTATTTTGTTATGGCAGTTCTAGCAAATTAATACACTCTATGTAAGACAGTGAAAGTAACTGGTTCTAAAATGACTATTGTAAATATGTTCACCTATGTCAGTAAGTTACTTGAATCATCACAGAATTATAAGAAGAATTTAAACACACTTAAGTAATCTAAGAAAAAAATAAAATAAATTATGATATCTCAGCCATCATTTAAATAAAAGCTTTTACCTCTTTTTGAGAGATTAAGTTTTCCTTTTTTTCCCCAAGATGGTGGATTAGAGGCTTTTAGCATCCCTCAGCCACTTGGAAATAGTGAAACTGTTTGAACTTTATTTGAATTCTGTGAACTTTATTTCAGGAATGAAAATGTGAATTCACTGGAATAGTGAAAGACACTTCAGATCCCAGACCGAAGGTGGGCAAGCAGCCTCTGGGATGGCATTTGGCTGATAAAAGTGAGTAAAGCCACTGCTCATGAGAGAGGCAGAGAGTCTTCCTTTATGACTCATCTTCTCACTAGGGACCCATGTAACCCAGGCCAAGGGAGAGCCCTTTATTTCTTGAAAGTCCTGAATCTAACTTGGGGAGAGGTTAGGAGATGCTGAAAGGGAAAGACATCCAAAAATGTGGGAATTTTCCTAGATTTGGGACTGAGAGCAGAACACCATTTTTAATTCTGGTTCATACGGTGATATGGTTTGGCTGTGTCCCCACCCCAAATCTCCTCTTGAATTATAATCCCTACATGTCAAGAATGGGACAGGTGGGGGTAATTGGGTCATTGGGGAGGTTCCCCCATGCTGTTTTCATGGTAATGAATGAGTTTCATTAGATCTGATGCATTCATATATGTCTGGCATTTCCCCTGTTTACTTTCATTCTCTCTCCTGTTGTCCCATAAAGAGGTAACTTCTGCCATGATTCTAAGTTTCCTGAGGCCTCCCCACTCAATGTGGATCTGTGAGTCAGTTAAACCTGTTTCCTTTATTAATTTACCCAGTCTCCGGTATTTCTTCATAACAGCATCAGAACAGACTAATATATACAGAGTCAGTCTTTTTTTGGTGACTCAGTAGAATGACCACTCATACATTTTAGTGTTAGGTCAGAGATTGGAGGAAGCACTTGCTCTAGAGCAGGAGGAGTGCTCCCACAGCCAGAATTGAGTGATGAGTGTGGTAAGTGCCCCAGTAGTAGGCACTTGATTTGGGCTGTCTCCCAGTGCGAGACTGAAGTGATAAGAGAGTTGCTGAAACCGCAGTTTATCCTGGGTGGCAAAACATTGAGCCATGGAAAGTTTTGCAATCTGGAACTGGTCTGTGTTTGTCACTGCTGGTTGCCCCAGCCTGCCCCCTTGAGACTGTGGTGCAGTGAGGTCCTCTCTGCTCCACACCCAGGCATTTCTCCAGGCATTCAGAGCACCCACTTGCCTAGATTAGCAGTCTGAGCAGCCCCATCCTTCCTGTGCAGAGACTGTGGCATAACAGGGTGCTCATCACTGTGCTCCATGCCCAGGCATACCTCTGGGCATTCAGAGAATATGCTCACCTGGATTAGCAGCCTGAGCTGCCGCCAGCCTTCCTATGGAGAGACTGTGATGCAGAGGGGCCCTCTTCAATCATTCCCAGGGACATCTCCAGGCATTTGGAGTACCTGCCTGCCTGGATTAGTAGCTTGAGTCATCCCGCCCTTCCTGTGCAGAGATCTTGGTGAAGTGGTGATCTCTCCACTTGACACCTGTGCATATTCCTAGGCATTTGGTGCAGTCTCTTGTAGGGATTAGCTTCCTGAGCTGCCTTCACTTTCCTGCAAAGCTTTTTTTTCACCACCAGCTGGTCCACTCCTTGTAGGGGACAATTTCCAGGCAATCAAAATACCTGCTTGCCTGGATTAGTAGATGTCTCTCCCTTCTTCTGCAAAGACATTGTTGCAATAGAGGTTATTCCATTCCTTGCCAGGGATAGTTGTTCACTTAGATAAGTGCCTGAGTCTCCTCTTGCTTCCTGTGCAGAGATCTTGGCAGGCAGCACACTCTCTAAACCACGCCCACACATATCTCCAGGCATTTGGAGCATCAACACTTCTAGATGAGGAGTTTAGGCTACTCCGTCTCCCCATGCAGAGAATTTACGGCAACGGAGGTTTCCCAACTCCATGCCTAGGCACAACTCCGTGTGCTTGGGGGGCATCTATTTGACCACACCCACTTGGTACTGGTGCTTGTGTCTGCCATTAGGGAAACTGTAGGCAGGCCTGCCCTGTTCAGCTCCACCCAGCTTGATCTTCCTGCTGGGACTGAGCAGGGAGCTCAGACAATGATGTGTTCAACAGATCAACACAATACCTAAGGCAACAGAGAGCTTCCACTAAAAACAAAGATCAAGTGTATACCCATCCAGATTACCAGTAGCCAGGCCTTACCCATAAGTGCTACCTTCTGACCTACAGGTTGAATAGTACAACACAAGAGGAAATCTGATACGGGTGCCAAACACTGGAGAACGAGATCAGCCTCCTGAGACCTCCACCATCCCAACCCCACAGGAGGCAGTGAGTATGCTCACAAACCCAGCACATCAATACTACAAACAGCCGTTGAGAAAGCTACCATACAAAGGCTAAATATAAGCATGTAACTTAAAAAGATTTCTTGCCACTGAAAACACCCAGAACCAAAGCCAAAGGACCCTACAAAACAATATATATTATATACACCTCCTCAAAGGGAGAAAAATTCCATCCAAATTAAGGCAAAATTTAAAAAGTAAGGAAAGATAACATATCCAGATAAAAGAACCAGATAAACAACTCCAAAAGTATTAAAAACAAGAGTATTACAACACCACCAAAGGGGAACACTAACTCTACAGCAACAAATCCTAGCCAAAATGAAATCATTGAAATACCAGATAAATAATTCAAAATACTGATTTTAAAGAAGTTCCATGAGATCCAAGGAAAAACAATACCAACAGAAAGAAATCATAAAAACAATTCAGGACATGAAAGAAGAAATAGACACAATTTAAACAAAAAACTTCTGGAAATGAAAAATTTATTGAAGAAGTTACAAAATACAGTTGAAAGTATTAACAATAAGTTAGATGAAGTGGAAGAAATAATTTTAGAACTCGAATGTAGATCTTTTAAATTAACCCTGTCAGATAAAAATAAAAAGAAAGAATTGAAAAAGTGAACAAAGCCTTTGGGAAATACAGCATTGTGTAAAATGTCCAAAGCTGTGAGTTATAAGAATTTTAGAGAAAGATGAAGAAAAAGTAAAACATATGTAAAACCTATCTAAGGAAATAATTAAAGAAAACCAATAGCCTTATAGAGACTTAGACATCCAGATGCAAGAAGCTCATAGAATTCCTGGAAGATAAATTACAAGAACTTCACCAAAGCATATAGTCATTAGACTGTTTGAAGTCCACACAGAGGAAAGAACTCCTAAGAGCAGCAAGAGAGAAGCATCTAATCACTGACAAAGGAAATCCCATCAGACTAACAATGGACTTTGTGGCAGAAACCAGAAAAGATTGGGGGACTATTTTTAGTTTTCTTAAAGAAAAAACAATGCCAACCAATAATTTCATATCCTGCCAAACTAAACTTCACAAATGAAGGAGAGATAAAGGCTTTCCCAGAAAAACAAATGCTAATGAAATTCATCACCACTAGACTGACCAGCCAAGGAATGGTCAAAAGCATTCTAAACATGGAAACTAAAGGATGATACTTGCCATAATAAACGGTCACATAAATCAGTTACATAATTGAAATCAGTTACACCTAGAAATCAATTACACAGTTGAAACTCCTAGGTAATTTTATAACAACACTATGACAGAAACAAAACCTCAAATATCAGTATTAATCTTGAATGTAAATGGCCTAAATGCCCCATAAAAAAGAGTGGTGAATTGGATAATAAAACCATCCACCTACTGCCTACAAGAGAAACATCTAGCTTTAAGATAGGTACAGACTCAAAGTAAATGGGTGGAAAAAGATATATCACACAAATGGAAAACAAAATTGAACAGGAATAGCCATTCTCATATGAGATAAAACAGACTTTGAACCAAAAAATAGTAAAAGAAAAGACAAAGGAGAACATTATATAATGATGAGTAAAAAGAATGAATCAGTAATTGTACTAGTCTGTTTTCACAATGTTATAAAGACACTATCTGAGACTGGATGATTTATTGAGAAAAGAGGTTTAATTGACTCACAGTTCCACATAGCTAGGGCAGCCTCAGGAAACTTACAAGTATGGCAGAAGGTGAAAGGAAAGCAAGGTACATCTTACATGGCAGCAGGAGAGAGAGAGTGAGCAGGGGAAATTCCAGATATTTATCAAACAACCAGATCTCATGAGAACTCTCTTGCTATCATGAGAAAAGAACAGGGGAACCACCCCCATAATCCAATTATCTCCCACCAAATCCCACCCTTGACACCTGGGGATTACAATTCAAGATGAGATTTGGGTTGGGACACAGAGTTAAACCACATCATTGCACTCCTGGCTCCTCCCAAATCTTATGTCCTTTTCTTATCTCAAAACCAATCATGCCTTCCCAGTGTTTCCCCAAAGTCTTAACTCATTCTAGCATTAACTCAAAGGTTCAAGTCCAAAGTTCAAGTTCAAATCTCTTTTTGCCTATGAGCCAGTAAAATCAAAAGCAAAGCAGTTACTTCCAAGACATAATGGAGGTACAGGCATTTGGTAAATGTTCTCATTCCAAAAGGGAAAAGTTGGCCAAAACAAAGGGGGCATAGCCACCACACAAGTCTGAAATCCAACAAGGCAGCTATTAAATTTTAAATCCCAAAATGATCTCCTTTGACTCAATTTCTCACATTCAGGGCACACTGATGCAAGGGGTGGACTGCCAAGGCCTTGGGCAGCTCCACTCCTGTAGTTCTACAGAATACAGCCCTTTTGGCTACTTTTTCCAGCTGGCATTGAGCGCCTGCAGCTTTTCCAGGTTCGTGATGCAAGCTGCTGATGGAACTACCATTCTGGAGTGTAAAGAATCATGGCCTCTTCTGACAGTTCCACTAGGCAGTGCCCCAGTGAGGACTCTGTGTGGGGACTCCAACTTCACATTTTCTGGACATCCAGGTGTTTCCATGTACATCATCTGAAATCTAGGAGGTTCCTAAAACTCACTCTTGTCTTCTGTGCACCCACAGGCCCAACACCACATGGCAGCGTCCAAGGTTCGGGGCTTATACCCTCTGAATCAATGACCTGAGCTGTATCTTGGTCCCTTTAACCCAGCTGGAGTCACAGTAGCCGTGATGCCAGGTACCATGTCGTGAGGCGGCACAAAGGAGCAGGGCCCTGGGCCTTGCCCAGGAAACCATTTTTCCCTTCCTAGGCCTCTGGGCTTGTGATAGTAGGGGCTGCTGTGAAGGTCTCTGACATACCCTGAAGACATTTTCCCCATTTTCTTGGATATTAACATTCAGTTCCTCATTACGTAGGCAAATTTCTGCAACTGGCTTGAATTCTTCCCTAGAAAATGTTTTTTTTTTTTTTTTTTTTTTTTTTTTTTTTTTTTTTTTTTTTTTCCTATCATTGCCAGGCTGCAAATTTTCCAAAACTTTATACTCTGCTTCCCTTTTAAATATAAGTTCCAATTTCAAATAATCTTTTTGTGAATGCATATAAATGTATGCTTTCAGGAAAATCCAGGTCACATCTTGAATGCTTTTCTGCTTAGAAATTTCTTCTGCCAGATACCCTAAATCATCTCTCTCAAGTTCAAAGTTCCACAGATCTCTAGGGCAGATGCAAAATGCCACCAGTCTCTTTGCTAAATCATAGCAAGAATGACCATAGTCCCAGTTCCCAATAAATTTCTCGTCTCCATCTGAGACAAACTCAGCCTGGACTTCATTGTCCATATCGTTATCAGTACTTTGGTCAAAGTCATTCAACAAATCTCTAGGAAGTTTCAGACTGTCCCACATTTTCCTGTCTTCTCTTGAGTCCTCCAAACTGTTCCAACCTCTGCCTCTTACCCAGTTCCAAAGTCATTTCCACATTTTCAGGTTATCTTTATAGCACTGCCCCACTACCTTGGTACAAATTTTCTGTATTAGATCCTTTTCACACTGCTACAATGATACTACCTGAGACTTGATAATTTATGAATAAAGAGGTTTAATTCACTCACAGTTCCACATGGCTGGAGAGGCCTCAGGAAACTTACAATCATGTTGGAAGGTTAAGGGAAAGCAAGGCATGTTTGACATGATGGCAGGAAAGAGAGAACGAGCAGGAAAGTGTCAGACACTTATCAAACAACCAGATTTCATGAGAAGTTCCTTATTATCATGAGAACAGGATGGGGGAAACAATCCCCATGATCCAATCACCTCCCACCATGTCCCACTTTGATATCTGGAGATTACAATTTGAGATGAGATTTGGGTGGGGACACAGAGCCAAACCATATGAGTAAAAAGAGATCTTCCAACAACAACAAAAAAGTCCATGACCAGACGGGTTCACAGCCAAATTTTAGCAGACATAGAAAGAAGAGCTGGTACCACTCTTATTGAAACTATCCCCCAAAATTAAGGAGATGGGGTTCCTCCTTAACTCATTCTATGAAACTAGTATCAATCACTCTGATACCTAAATCAGGAAAGAACACAACAAAAAGGAAAACTACAGGTGAATATTTCTGATGAACTTAGATACAAAATTCCTTAATAAGATACTAGCAAACCAAATTGGATTGTCCACAGTCAACGTAGAGGGAAAATTCTGAAAGGCAGCAAGATAGAAGCATTTAATCACCTATAAAGGCAATCCTATCAGAGTAACAGTGGACTTCTCAGCAGATACCTTACAAACTAGAAAAGATTGGGGGGAAAAGCACATCAAAAAGATAATTCATCATGATAATGTGGGTTTTATTTTAGAGCAGATGCAAAGATGTTTCAACATCTGCAAATCAAGAAATATGATTCATCACAGAAACAACTAAAAACAAAAACTGTATGATCATCTCAATAGATGTAGAAAAGTCTTTCAATAAAATCCAATATTCTTTCCTGATAAAAATCTTCAATGAACTAGGCATCAACGGAACATATCTTGAAATAATAAGAGCCATATATGACAAACGACAAACCCACATCCTCATTACACTGAATGGGAAAAAGCTGAAAGCGTATCCCCTGAGAACTGGAACTAGACAAGGGTATTCATTCTCACAACTCATATTCAACATACTGGAGGCACTACCCAGAGCAATCAGAAAAAAGAAAGAAATAAAAGGCATCCAAATTGGAAAAGAGGAGTTCAAATGATCTCTGCTCACTGATGACGTGATTTTATACCTACAACCTCCTAAGTCTCCTCCAAAAGACTCATAGACTTGATAAATAAATTAATTAAAGTTTTATGATACAAAAATAAATGCACAAAAATCAGTAACATTTCTATACACCAATAGTTCTCAGCTAACAACAAAATCAAGAACTCAATCCCATTCATAATAGCTGCAAAATACAAAATACCAACGAATACATTTAACCAAGGAGGTTAAGGATCTCTATAAGGAGAACTACAAAACAGTGATAAAAGCAATTGCAGATAACACATGCAAATGGAAAAACATCCCATGGTTGTGGATTTGAAGAATCAATATCATTAAAATGACCATATGCCTAAAATAATCTACAGATTCAATGCAATTTCTCTCATATTACCAACATCATTTTTTACCAAAATTTGAAAAAACAATCCTAAAGTTCATATAACACCAACAATACTCTGACTAGCCGAAACAATCCTAAGAAAATAGAATAAATTTAGATGCATCACATTGCCTGACTTCAAATTATATTATAAGGCTATCGTAATTAAAACAGCAAGGCACTGGTACAAAAATAGACATATAGATCAATGGAACAGAATAGAGAACCTACATATAAAGTTACATGCCTACAACCAACTAACCTTTGATAAAGTTGTTAAAAACAAACAATAGGGAAAGGACATTCTATTCAATAAATGGTATTGGGAAAATTAGCTAGCCATATGCAAAAGAATGAAACTGAATCCCTATCTCTGACCATGTATAAAAATTAACTCAAGATGGATTAAAGAATTAAATGTTATACCTGAAACTATAAAACTCCTGGAAGAAAACCTAGGAAAAACTCTTCTCGAGATTGGCCTAGGCATGAATTTATGAACACCCTAAAATCAAATGCAACAAAAATAAACCCTGACAAATGGGACATAATTAAACTAAAAAGCTTCTGCACAGTAAAACCAACATTCAACAGAACAAACCTAAAGAATAGGGGAAAATATTTTCAAATTATGCATCTGACAAAGGACAAATATCCAGATTCTATGAAGAACTCAAATAAACTCAAAAAGAGAGAAAAACAAAAACAAAAACAAAAACAAATCCCAGCCCCATTGAAAACTGGGCAAATGACGTGAACAGACATTTCTCAAAAGAGGAAATACAAGTGCCCAACCAACTCTTGAAAAAAATGCTCAACATCACTAATCATCAGAGAAACACAAATCAAAACCACTATGATTTATCATCTTATGACAGTGAGAATGGCTATTATTAAAAAGTCAAAAACCAACAGATGTTGGCACAGATGTGGAGAAAACGGAACACCTATACACTGTTGGTGGGAATGTAAATTAGTTCAACCTCTATGGAAAACACTGTGGAGCTTTCTCAAAGAACTAAAAATAGAACTACCGTTAGACCCAGCAATCCCACTACTGGGTATCTACCCAAAGGAAAATAAATTATTATATTTAAAAAGACATCTGCACCTATATGTTCATTGTAGCACTACTCATAATTGCAAAGTCATGGAACCAATCTAAGCGTCCATCAGTGGTTGACTGGATAAAGAAAATATGGTATATATGGATCATGGAATACTACACAGTTATAAAAAAGCATAGAATCATGTCCCTTCCAGCAACATGGATGGAGCTGGAAGCCATTATCCTAAATGAACTAACTCAGAAACAGAAAACCAAATATCACATTTTCACACTTGTGTGAGGTAAACAATGGGTACACAAGGGAATAAAGATGAAAATAATAGACACTGGAGACTCCAAAAGGGGGAACGACAGGAGATGACAAGGGCTGAAAAACACCTGTCATGTACAGTGTTCACTGTTTGTGTAGTGGTACACTAGAAACTAAATTCCCATCGGTATGCAATATTCCCATGTGAAAAACAAGTACATGTACTCCCTGAATCTAAAATAGTTTTTCAAATTAAATTCAAAAATAGAGATATTCTTGGGTTGAAATATGCACTACTGTTAACCACCATTGTTTCTTCAGTCTAAGTATAGAAGTAACAAGTTTATTTGACAAGGAGGTTTGTCAAATTTGTCACACTGGAAAGAATTCCAGCATATTTTGGGGCAAGCTCAGAGATTATTCCATAACCTATTTTAGAATATTAAATGATGCTTTCTTTTAGAGTAAAAATTGGTAATTGATTTCTTTGCTAATGTCAGTTTAATCCTGCTTTATTTTAAATGTACAAGTAGCTTCATTCTTTGTTGCCTGTTAATTTGAGAGAGGTCTTCCCTACAATTAATTTGGCAGTTATTTTAGATATTAGAGACCTTTAAATGATCACAGACTACCACCTTAATGGCAATATCTTTTATTTTCTGCCACATGCATGACATTTGGTGTAGATTTGCTAACTTAAGTTATGGCTGGTTCATCATTTGAGGCAGCAGTTCATATTACTTAAATACTAGACTCAGTAGACTTCCTGATGCCAGCTTCTTCACACATTTTTTGATGTGTGACTACCAGTTAATCTTATATGTCAAAGTGTTTCTATTTATAAAACAAGATTATGGATACCTTTTATCACATTGTATTTCTCAAGAAGGTTGATTTATAAGATACAAAGTGTACTGTTCTTATAATAAATATGATAATCTTTGAAAAGAATGTGATATTCAGAAAGAAGTTACCCTAATAATAAATATAAATTTTTAATTAATATATTTTTATATGCAAATCAATTTTTAATCAGGGATTGTTAAATAGTGTGTGAGTATTTTGCTTTATTATTTTTCTGTAATTTGTCTGTCTGAGCAGATATAATATCTAAGAAATGGTGGCCAAAGGATATAAAAGGAAGTAAATTTTAATCAGCATATTTTAAAACTTGAGAGTAGTTATGGTAAAGGATGAAAGGTTGGAGGTTTTAACTATTGATTCTATTGATTGTCATTAAATTTATACATTATTTATGAAATAAATAATTTCTATTATACCATGAAAGAAAATTTATAAATACTACAAATAAATTCAAATAATTTCTAAATAAAATCATTATAGTGCTTTTTGTCATCATTTGATGAAAGGGAAAAATAAACCCTGAAATATATAGAGGTATAAAGTAACAATTATAAGTAATTAACAAGAGTACACTAGACTTTTGTTGTGGTTATCAAAAGGTCCAGGGCTGTGAGTCATGTATAGCTTCATCTTCCCTGGCCCTGGAAAAGTACAGAATAATGGGAGACATGGCTTTTTTTTTCTTTAATTTTTTTTTTTTTTTTTTTTTTTTTAAATAGACGGAGTCTTGCTCTGTTGCCAGACTGGAGTGCAGTGGCTCAATCTCGGCTCACTGCAACCTCCACCTCCCAGGTTCAAGCAATTCTCCTGCCTCAGCTTCCCAAGTAACGGGGACTACACGTGCATGTTGCCACACCCGGCTAATTTTTTGCATTTTAGCAGAGACACGGTTTCATCATGTGCCCGGCAGGTCTCGAACTCCAGAGCTCAGGCAATCCTCCCACCTCGGCCTCCCAAAGTGCTAGGATTACATGCGTGAGCCACCATGCCCAGCTTCCTCCCTTCTTTTAAAGCAGCCCAAATTATCCTCAGAAACTCATGCAAAATAACACAATTCCCTATTATTTTCATATCAATTGTAGATACATTATATATTAAATGCTTGCTACTTCTCCGGTAATTAAAGTAGATAACAAAATTCACACAGAATGTTTTAGTTATTGTACAACATATCTTCAAAATAAAATAATAACAAAGGTCTTGGTATAACTTATCCACTTAAAATATGTCAGGCTATAAATGTATAAGGGGTTAATGTGTCCATTTCTTCTCACTCTTTCTATTTATAGACCTTAAGAAAAAAATTTGGCATGATTTGTATAAGAAGAAAATGTCAAAAGGTTATAAAACACTGCCGAGAAAACATTTTTAATGAGTCTTCCAGAATCCTGAAATAGAAAAGATCAGAAATAAGGTTATTGTAATGAAAGCAGTTAATAAAACCAGTGTTCAAGACATGTTTTCTAGTATTATTTCTACCTACCTATACTGCATAATTAATGGTGGGTAAGTTAGGTTGTAAACTGTGAGAAAAACAACATATTTTCCATCTCTGGCTCCTAGCTCTCCTGCAGGCAGCTGGGAGTGTTTTCCAGAAATAGAAGATGGCTGTAACGAACAATAAAATATGGGCAGTGAGAGTCACAATAATCTCTTTATCACATCTGTCATCACTGTACATACTGACAGTTTTATCAGAATGCCAGGGAGTCTGAAGGCAATGTGTCATAATCTGTGGGGATGCCTGGTCCCAAAGGATTTATGACTTCATTAGGAAACAAAGGAAGAACTTATATTAAATATAATTTTTAAAAATGAATTCACATTTCCTAGTAACCTGGAATGAGATTTTGAATGCTATATTAAATGCATGCTTCCATGACACAAATTTGCTTTTGCCGTTATTCATTACCTTTCTTTTTTTAAGTTCCTCTTTGGCTTCTTATAATCAGAAACACAGAGCCCTGGGTCTTGTATTTAATTGTTTAATGATGTTGAAAACCTCAAAACCCAGATGATGAAACTCTCTGGTGGTTGTAGTTTTTTCTCTGTGTCTTCTTATCAAATCAGTCAGTAAAGTAAGCCACTTGCCCACACTGCTCAAGCCTGAGTTCTTATCCTGACATACCAATTAATTATATAACTTTAGGACTAAATAAGATTGTGTTCAAAGGTGCTGGAAAAGGTCAGAAAAGCTGGGTTCCAATTCAGCTCTTAGGAACTGTGTGACCTTAGAAAGAGAATCAGTATATGTCACCTCAGGACATTGCTGTGAGATCAAGTAAAATAAAGTCTTTTGTAAAGTAGAAGATTATACATTGATATATTTGTTCAATAGTAGAGAATAGGTGTATATTATTAAAGCAACAAAATATTCCCAATGAAAAGTACTGGACTGGAATTAGGACATTGGGGTTCTAGGCTTAACAACATGTTAAATAAATTCTTCTAGTTGTGTGCTGTGGTGGCTAATATGGGATTTACCTGAAGTTATTGGTAATACAAGGCTGCTAGTTTGAAGATCTGGCTAGTATCCTATCTTTTATTTCTAAAAGTTCTACCTGTCAGACCTTAGGTTAGTCACTTAACTTCTCTGGGACACTGGTTTATAGGAACATAAAGGAATTAGATTAGATGACTCTTAACTTCCATTCTAGTCTTAAAATGGCCTACTGCATTCACCCGCCTCCTTCTTTGTGTTGAAATCTGGTAAGGTCAGCACAGAAAGGACCTTCGGACTCAGCATTTTCTGTTGGAATGTGGCTGAATAGAATTGAGGTTTTTCCATTATTGACTTTCCTGTTCAGTTTATCATCACATTACAGATTCTGGTACAAAGTACTCTATATCGTGGTCATCAGGATTCTAGCTTGTTTTTGCCTGAGATTTGCAGAGATACGTGTAAATATTTCATCATTCGAACTAACACTTAAACTAACCCTTTCTTTTTCTTTTTTCTCTTTTCATGAAACACCTGTTGAAGAAGCACCTACATACTAATGTTGTCAAAGATACAGACCATCAGCAAATCAAAATTCAGAACCGCAGGTAGCTTTCTGAGGGTAAAACTAGAAAGATTCCAAGAAACAATCATTCTGTGTTTGAAAGAACCATGACTCCCAAACTATCACAATCCTATTTCACGTTACAACTATTGTTCATGCTTTCTGTAATATCTTGTCATTTTGACAGATTAAGCGAATTCATGTTAAATTACACAAAAGCAGTAAAGTAAAGCATCTAGGTATAGAAAACATGCATAGAAAATCATAATTTATTTCAGCAAGGCCACAGAGGGTTAATTATCAATGTTTTGACTTTTATTTTCTGCCTCTTTTGTGATTTGGAATTATGTTAAATCAATTATCTCTTTAATTATTTTATTTTCAATCTGTGGTTGTGTGTGTGTGTGTGTGTGTATATAGATATGAACACACACACACAATGGGATAGACCAGCAGGCTGGAGGCTGGAGACTGCAGATGCAGAGAAGAAATTGTAGTTCAATTTCGAAGCAGTCCACTGGTAGAATTATCTCATCCTCTGGGGAGGTCAGTTTGTTCCTGTTAAGAGGTTCAGCTGATTGTATGAGGCCCACTCATGTGATAGAGGAAAATCTGGTTTACTCAAAATCCACTGATTTAAAGGTTAATCTCATAAAAAAAAATGCCCATCCAGAAACAGCTAGAATAATGTTTGACCAAATATCTGGTTAGAGTGGCCTAGTTAAGCTGACACATAAAATTAACTATCCATAGCTCTTTCCCTGCACTTTATTGTTTTCTTTAGGATACTGTTCTTAGCTCCCCTCAGCTATCTCCAAGGCTGATTTAAAAGTGCTTATTCACATAATGAATAAGCACTTTTAAACGTATTTCAGTTCTCATCTCTTGCAATACCTTTAGTTCTAACATGTTTTAAAAAACTCATTATCTTTTATCCCTTATCTACTGCTTTCTTTTATTAATGGCACCATTATTCAATCTAAAAATCTTGGAGTCATGTTTAAATTCTCCCACTTTATCCTTTTTTTCTAGTGAAATTCCAATTCACACACTTACTCACTCAACAATATTTATTAAACATCCTCTAGGTAGCAGATAATGTCCTCAGCAATGTCAACAAAATAATGAGAAGGCAGACAATTAGCAAACTATCACCCCAATAATTTTAATTGTGGTAAATGTTATGAAAGAAAAGCATAGTATGCTAGAAGACTGTAAAACTGAGGGGCCTCATACAGTGTGAGAGTGTCAGGGAAGGCTGGGATTAGGAGGATACCTAAGAGTTAGCCCAGCAAAATTGAACGCTAAGGAGAGGAAGAGTACATCAGGGAGAGGAAACATGAGCAAAGACCTTGAAAAAGAACGAAATAAGAGGCAACAATGATGCCTGAGTACTGAGTCAGGAGCTTTTACCCTCAGAGTGACCCCATAACATAAGTATCATGATGTAGATACCAACTTTTGATCCACTGTAGAGACTCAACAAATGTCAGTTGCATAAATATACATTTTAACTGAGGAAACAGGCTCAAAAAGATTACATAAGGAGTTTAAGTTTATACAAGATTAAGTGGCAGTGAGGACTCCACCTTCTGGAGAACACTCAGAGAGGAGTGTCATTGCCTCTAGTTACTCCATTGCTGGCCCATCAGCAAAACAAAGAAACACCATCTAACTCCTAAATCCTAGGTAAATCCTGGTAAAACACTGTACAATATTCTGATTTTGTTAGACCAAGAATGATTTTTCTAGCGTTTGGTTTGTATTATTTTGATCATTTTGGAATATATTCACATCGATTAACCCTAGATCTTGATTAAATGATTCAGTTTCTCTTCTGCTCTTAATTAATCTTAGTATTCATTTATTGCTTTCTTTACTAAAAGCAATAATGACTTCTTTTTTTAGTCTTTTTTTTATTATTATACTTTACATTCTAGGGTACATGTGCACAATGTGCAGGTTTGTTACATATGTATACATGTGCCATGTTGGCGTGCTGCACCCATTAACTCGTTATTTACATTAGGTATATCTCCTGATGCAATCCCTCCCCCCTCCCCCCACCCCACAACAGGCTCCGGAGGGTGATGTTCCCCTTCCTGTGTTCAAGTGATCTCATTGTTCAATTCCCACCTATGAGTGAGAACATGTGGTGTTTGGTTTTCTGTTCTTGTGGTAGTTTGCTGAGAATGATGGTTTCCAGCTGCATCCATGTCCCTATAAAGGACACAAGCTCATCCTTTTTTATGGCTGCATAGTATTCCATGGTGTATATGTGCCACATTTTCTTAATCCAGTCTGTCATTGATGGACATTTGGGTTGGTTGCAAGTCTTTGCTATTGTGAATAGTGCTGCAATAAACATATGTGTGCATGTGTCTTTATAGCAGCATGATTCATAATCCTTTGGGTATATACCCAGTAATTGGGTCTCTGTGTCAAATGGGATGACTAGTTCTAAATCCTTGAGGAATCGCCACACAGTTTTCCACAATGGTTGAACTTGTTTACAGTACCACCAACAGTGTAAAAGTGTTCCTATTTCTCCACATCCCCTCCAGCCTGTTGTTTCCTGATTTTTTAATGATTGCCATTCTAACTGGTATGAGATAGTACGTCATTGTGATTTTGATTTGCATTTCTCTGATGGTGAGTGATGATGAGCATTTCATTTTTTCATGTGTCTGTTGACTATATGAATGTCTTCTTTTGAGAAGTGTCTGTTAATATCCTTTGCCCACTTTTTGATGGGGTTGTTTTCTTCTTGTAAATTTGTTTGAGTTCTTTGTAGGTTCTGGATATCAGTCCTTTGTCAGATGAGTAGATTGCAAAAATTTTCTCCCTTTCTGTAGGTTGCCTGTTCACTCTGATGGTAGTTTCTTTTGCTGTGCAGAAGCTCTTTAGTTTAATTAGATCCCATTTGTCAATTTTGACTTTTGTTGTTTTTGGTGTTTTAGACATGAAGTCCTTGCACATGCCTATGTCCTGAATGGTATTGCCTAGGTTTTCTTCTAGGGTTTTTATGGTTTTAGGTCTAATATATGAGTCTCTAATCCATCCTGAATTAATTTTTATATGAGGAGTAAGGAAGGGATCCAATTTCAGCTTTCTACTTATGGCTAGCCAGTTTTCCCAGCACTATTTATTAAATAGGGAATCCTTTCTCCATTTCTTGTTTTTGTCAGGTTTGTGAAAGATCAGATGGTTGTAGATGTGTGGTATTATTTCTGAGGGCTCTGTTCTGTCCCATTGGTCTATAACTCTGTTTTGGTACCAGTACCATGCTGTTTTGGTTACTGTAACCTTGTAGTATAGTTTGAAGTCAGGTAGCGTGATGCCTCCAGCTTTGTTCTTTTGACTTAGGATTGTCTTGGAGATGCGGGCTCTTTTTTGGTTCCATATGAACTTTAAAGCAGTTTTTCCCAATTCTGTGAAGAAAGTCATTGGTAGCTTAATGGGGATGACATTGAATCTATAAATTACCTTGGGCAGTATGGCCACTTTCACAATATTGATTCTTCCTATCCATGAGCATGGAATGTTCTTCCATTTGTTTATGTCCTCTTTTATTTCATTGAGAGGTTTGTAGTTCTCCTTGAAGAGGTCCTTCACACCCCTTGTAAGTTGGATTCCTAGATATTTTATTCTCTTTGAAGCAATTGTAAATGGAAGTTCACTCATGATTTGGCTCTCTGTTTGTCTGTTATTGGTGTATAAGAATGCTTGTGATTTTTGCACATTGATTCTGTATCCTGAGACTTTGCTGAAGTTGCTTATCAGCTTGAGGATATTTTGGGCTGAGATGTTGGGGTTTTCTAAATAGACAATCATGTCATCTGCAAACAGGGACAATTTGACTTCTTCTTTTCCTAATTGAATACCTTTATTTCTTTCTCTTGCCTGATTGCCCTGACCAGAACTTCCAACACTATGTTGAATAAGAGTGGTGAGAGAGGGCATGTCTGTCTTGTGCCAGTTTTTAAGGGGAATGCTTCCATTTTTTACCCATTCAGTATGATATTGGCTGTGGGTTTGTTGTAAATAGCTCTTATTATTTTGAGATATGTTCCATCAATACCGAATTTATTGAGAGTTTTTAGCATGAAGGGCTTTTGAATTTTGTCAAAGGCCTTTTCTGCATCTATTGAGATAATCATGTGGTTTTTGTATATGGTTCTGTTTATATGCTCGATTACATTTATTGATTTGCGTATGTTGAATCAGCCTTTCATCCCAGGGATGAAGCCCACTTGATCATGGTGGATAAGCTTTTTGATGTGCTTCTGGATCCGGTTTGCCAGTATTTTATTGAGGATTTTTGCATCAATGTTCCTCAGGGATATTGGTCTAAAATTCTCTTTTTCTGTTGTGTCTCTGCCAGGCTTTGGTATCAGGATGACGTTGGCCTCATCAAATGAGTTAGGGAGGATTCCCTCTTTTTCTATTGATTGGAATAGTTTCAGAAGGAATGGTACCAGCTCCTCCTTGTACCTCTGGTAGAATTTAGCTGTGAATCCATCTGGTCCTGGACTTTTTTTGGTTGGTAGGCTATTAATTATTGCCTCAATTTCAGAGCTTGCTATTGGTCTTTTCAGGGATTCAACTTCTTCCTGGTTTAGTCTTGGGAGAGTGTATGTGTCCAGAAATTTATCCACTTCTTCTAGATTTTCTAGTTTATTTGTGTAGAGGTATTTATAGTATTCTCTAATGGTAGTTTGTATTTCTGTGGAGTCGGTGGTGATATCCCCTTTATCATTTTTAGTAATAATGACTTTTTTAACCTACCCCAATATTTGCTTTAATTTCACACAAATGAAGTGATTAAGAATTTCAGAGATGACAAGATTTCAAGAACAACTTCCATCTTCTCTCACCCCACCCCATACCCCCCGCAGGAAGAAGCAATGTTTCTAATTTAGAATATAGCCCCTCATAAAAATAGAATAATAGGATTGTGGACTCCATAAAAATCTCTTTTTATTTGTAATGAATAGCTTTATATAGGAAGAATTAGAATTCTTTTAAGGAGAGTCATCTTGAATTTAGAAATTGATCATATATTTTCAGTTTTAATATTCACTGTAGTGGAATTGCTACCAGGTTAGTAATTTTGAAACCAAGTACACAGTGTTCTCTAGACATGAAAGTTTACGGGCAATAGAGATCAGAGGTGTTTTTACTCTCTGTCTGTGAGTGCTCCTCAAGTCACTGCACTGCATCTTTTGGCCCCATCACTCATTGAAACTGTTTTTTTCCATGTTCCAGTGATTCCTAGTTGTTTAATTCAGTGGAAACCGCTCAGTGGCATTCCATACATGAGACCTCTCTTCACCTTTTTCTCATTTGTTAGGACGTCAGCCACTTAGATTTTTCTTCTGCTCTTAGTTGTGGCGCTTTCACCATATGCTTTGCTGCACGTTCTCCTTACGAGAGCTCCAAATGCTGGATGAAAGTCCTGGATGGAAGTCATACTGGTTCTTTATTGAGCAACATGCGTTTTCTAGGCGATTGATCACATTCATCACCATTTAGATATCATCTATATGCCAAAGACCTCCTAAGTGTCTTTCCAGTACAAGTCTTTCTTTAGAAATACAGGATCTCCTTGATATTTCCATCTGGGTTTGTCTTAAGCATCTAAACTCAACATGCCTAAAACTAAACTGCTCGTTACTCCTCACCCCAAACTTATTCCTTTCATTGTTTTCCCAGTTCAATGTAAGGTACCACCGTTTATCAAAAAGCCTAAGTGTCATCCTTGATTTAACTGTTTCCCATCCAGCAAATGCTGTTAATCTTATCTTCAAAATATGTTAAATATTTTCACTTCTCTTCATTTCATAGCTACCACTGCCATAAAAGCCACCAGCACCTCTTGCCTGGACTCCTTCAGTTGCCTTTAACTGGTCTTGCTTTTATTCTTGCCTTTAGTCTCTTATCAATACAGGCAACATTTAGAAATATAGGTCCATCATTAAAAGTACCTGCCCAAAACTCTTTTCATTGTACTTAGAATAGAATCAAATGTAACAACTGTTGCCAAGGCCCTATGCCTTATGGCCCTGTCTACCTCTCCCCATCATCTTCTAAGTTTATTTTACTTCAGTCCAGCTGACTAGTCTTCTTTTGACTTTGAAAACATTCCAAAGCCCTTGCTCATTTCTGTTCCTAAACATGGAAGATATTGCTAGCATTTGGGTTTTGGTGTTGTAGCCTCTGTCTAAAAAGCTCGCTTCATCTTTAAAAAAAAAATTGTCCTTGTTTTTATAGTGGCTAATTCTTTTTTAACCCTTTAGGAGATTTACTGAAAATTTCCTTCTCAGGGAGGTATTTGCAGGTTGCTTTAACTAAGTGCCTCCTCCACTCCCAGTCATATTCTAATATTCTGCTTAGTTCCTTCCTATTGCTTATCCCACTTTGAAATTGTCTTGCTTATTTATTGTCTTTCTCCTATAGCTGGATTATAAGCTCATTGACATTAGAATCCTTGATTATTTTGATTTCCTTTGTATCAAAATTTCCTAAAATAAGGTTCGTTATATAGTAGAAGAATAAAAAAAGTTTACATTAAATAAATGAATTAACACTATCTCTAATCTAAACATAGGAAATCAGTTTGTAATGTCTACTATTAATGAAAAAACTTGGACTCAGTGAGGTTAACTACTTTCTCAAGGCAATAAAATTTTAAGCATGAAACCAAGATTCAAAATCTATACTCATTAAATAGAATATATGTCATTGGGGGAAAACAGAAGGTAATTAGCAAGTTCTTTTGCTTTAGTCAGATTAAAATTCACAGAAGTCCCCTATACCATCTTAATATGAATTTATGGATAAAATAAAACTCTTATAACTAATTATAGTTACTATTCATTTATTATGTATTATGGGCCAGATTCTCTGCTAACTCATTTATATATTTTTCTATAAGTCGATGTTTTCATCTTATAGGGAAGGAAATATAGTTAATTAATTTGTGAAGGTAATTTATTAGTATTCTCCAGAACTAGGCTTTTGTTGTTGTTGTTGTTTTGTTGTTTTTTGAGATAGGGTCTCACTCTGTTGCCCTGCCTGGAGTGCAGTGGTGTGGTCACAACTCACTGCATTTTCAAACTCCTGGGCTCAAACAACCCTCAGCCCTAGGCTCTGTTTCAGCCTCCTGAGTAGGTGGGACTACAGGCATTTGCCATTATGTCCAGCTGATTCTGTTATTTTTTTATTTTTTGTAAATACAGGGTCTCACTATGCTGCCCAGGTTCAGACCAAGGATTCTAACAAAGGCCTGCTTGACTCCAAAGCCCTTGCATATGACCACTATACTATTCTGCCTTTTTAAACTTAAAAGTCAAGAGCTAGCTAAAATGATACCCGTGGCCCAGTGTGGCGGCTTACACCTGTAATCCCGGCACTTTGGAAGGTCAAGGTGGGAGGGTCACTTGAGCACAGAAATTCGAGACCAGCGTGGACAATATAGTAGGACTCCATCTTTATAAAAAATAAGTTTCTCTTGCTAAGGTTACTAGGATTAATTGATTCATAAAGATGCTCTCTCACTGTCTTTTGAAGTCCAGTATCAGCTTATTTAAAATGCATATGGTATGGTTAAAAGCATTGCAATGTAGAACCAGTTAGGGTATTGTTGCAACTCCTGTAGTTCAGCAAGTAAGAGGGAGGGTTACAACTCTTTTACTCCCACCACCCACAGCTCAATGAATGGGAGGATTATAGCCATTTTACTTCCGTCATCCACAGCTCAGCGAACACGAGAGTTAGAGCATTTTTGCTCCCGCAGACCTCAGCTTGGCAAGTTCTCCATTCCTATTCCATGCCCAAGAGGAATAAGGTACATGGACACTGGAGAATGAGGAAGGTAGAGAAGAATTTTATTGAACAACAGAAGGAAAGCTCTCAGCTGTGAAAAGGGACCCTGAAAGTGGATTGCCCTCTGTGAGGCTGACTCTGGGGTTTTTATGGCCTTAGAATGGGAGTGTGCATGCTGATTGGTCCAAGGGCGGTCTTGGAAAAAGCAGCATTTGATTGGTTAAAAGGCATCATCCAGAAGGAACCAATCCAGAGAGAGTGAGTAAGATGGCGATAGAAGTTCTCACTCTGGTCGTGGACTCTATCTGGAACAAGCAGCTCCGTCCTCAGGTTGAAGGTTGAGGCTTGCTGGTGACCAGACCCTGCCTGCCTAGGAATTTATCTGTCTCCTATTGCTATCAGTATCAGGCTGGGAAATAGGGACCCATAATGTAAATCCTGATGTCATTCCCCGTTTTCTCTGGCTTGAGCTCACTATTTAGAAAGAGTTGTGGAGGAACTGAGAAGGAATCTTATTAAGAAGTATAAAATTGTTAAAGTAGAAGAAATAGATTGGTAATGCAAAAGTTAAAGGGACTGGGGTTTAGAGAGGAGTTACTAAACTATTTTAAGGATATAAACAGTTACTCGAATAAAGTGAACTATTTTTATTTCCACAAGACTGACTAGAGATATAGTAAACTCTAACAAATTTAGCAAGAGAGACTTATTTTAGACTGAAGTCTTTTATTATTTTAATAGAAAGTAATATTAAGTAATATCTCACTGATATTGACCATATATCTGGTATTGTATATGTATCTAGTTACTCAAGTGATAGACATTTTCAGATGGCCCTAAGTTGCTACAACTTGAGTGGTTGTAGAAATATTTAGAGGGGAAATAATCAACTGATAGGTTATAACATAGGTCTAAACTAAAGTGCATTTGGAGTTATTTGAACAGTGTAGAAATAGACAACTAATCTGAATGAGTTGCCAGTATTTAAAAATCCCTGCCCAGAAGGGTTCTCACTCCAGGCCTTTCCTTGGAAAACAAGAAAAGACTCTAGTTTTCCTATGTCTCCCAAGGGGTGAAAAAAGCTAAGAAGCATATATGAAAGTGACAGCTCTGATACATTGACCTACTAAAATATGGATATTTAATGATAGCATTCTGGAATGCTTTCTTTTGCTTACACCTTACTACTTTACTAAGAGGGATCTGGTGTAATAACAGTAGATTAAATTGTAAAGGATGAGAGTTGCAGACTCTCTTTAAGGTGGGGTACTTAGGGAAGCCCAAAAACAAGAGGCAAGACAAAACAAGACAAAATACCAGAAAGAGAAGTAAGACATAATAGAGCAGGAGAAACATTTAATGAAATAATGGCCAAGAATTTTGTAGGATTAATGACAGACACCAAATCAACAGACCAGAGAGCTCATAGACTACCAAGAAGAATAAACACCACAAAAATTGACACAAAGGCATGTTGTATTCAAATTGCAGAGCTAAAGACGAAGAGAAATCTTGAAAGAAGCCAAGGGGATGAGGGATGGGTGGGTGTGTGGGTAGGGAATTTCACCTATAGAGGAACAAGCAGAAGAATTACAGCATACTTCTCATAAGAAACCCATGTGTATTTGTTTCATAAAGCTGCAGAAACAAAGTACCACAAACTGGGTGGCTTCAAATCACAGACATTTATTCTTTCATAGTTCTGGAGCAAATATTTACATATTATTATTAACTAAAGTCTACATTTTATTTAGCTTTTTAAAATTCTTGCCTGGTGTTCATTTTCTGTGCCAGGATCCCACCCAGGATACCACATTACATTTAGTTGTCTCATCTCCTCAGGCTTCTCTTGGATGTGACCATTTCTCTTACTTTTTATGTTTTTGATGACCTTGGCACTTTTGAAGAGTGCTTATCTTTAAAGACTGTCCCTTCATTGGGATGGATTTGATTTTTTTTTTTTTTCTCATTAGACTGAATATGGACTTTTGGGAGGAAGGTCAGAGGAATAGTGCAATTCTCATTATAGCATATGAAGGATACATATGATGAACATGACTTACCACAGTTGATGTTAGGCTTGACTACCGGGCTAGGGTAGTGTTCATAAAGTTGTACCACTGTCAAGTTACTCTCCTGTCTTCCTTTTCATATTGTACTTTTTGGAAAAAAGCCACAATGTGCTGCCCATACTTAAGGAATGAGGAGTTATACTTCATATCCTTAAGGGAAGAGTATTTACATAAATTATTTGGAATTCTTCTGTATGAGACATTTGTCTCTTATCTTTATTTATTCATTTATTTTGTATGAACTGATGAACATTTACTTTATACTTTGGGTTAAAATCTAATATTACTTTTTGTTGTTGTTGTTGTTGCTCAAATTGTTCTGGCTTTAGCCATTGGGAATTCCTTCAGCTGGGTCCTGTGTCTCTTTGACATATTTTTATCATTTTTGTTTTTAGCACTTTCTTACTTTTTGGCACTGCAAAATGCTTTAGGCTTATTTTTTTATTTCTTGCCCTAGTCCTAGAATCAGCCATTTATCTAATGAGCTCTAATTCCCTTACTGGAGAATGTATTAGAAACCAAGATCTAGGTGTCAGGTGCACTCATTGCTATTGGGGTGTCATTGCTTCTAGGCCCTCTCAGCTGATAGGGCAAGGAGATATATGTGTGTATACTAACATATGTATATATGCAAATCTATGTGTATTTATGTACAAACAACTATCTATATATTAAGTTAAACATGAGTTCACACTTATGCCTCGACCTTGAATTCATTACCACATACCAACCACATAGATCATTCTAGGTATCTCCCTTTGCTATTTCCCACTCCAACAGGGAGAAATCTAGCTCACACCATCCACCATCCATTTATTTATTCAATTCCAGTATACATGTATTGTAGTTTCAGAATTGTTAACCTGTATTACTGTGGAATATGAATTTATCAACAAAGTATAGTTCTTGTATATAATACCTTTTACCTTTAATTTTTCTGATTACACTCATTCCCAGTGTTACTTAAGTGAGGACATCTTGCCCCTTTTTCAGTATGCATCTTTTTTACTTTTGTAATACAGTTGGACCCTTCTGTCACATTTTGCATTCCTTCCTGGAATCTTCAAACCTCTTAAATGTTTCTGTTTCTGTTTTTAAGTAGCGTACATTAAGGTGCTGAAAAGTTTTATGGGTTTTGACGATATGTACTGTCATATATCCACCACAACAGCGTCATCCAAAATAGTTAAAGCTCCCCTGTGCTTCATCCGTTCAACCCTGCCCCTCCCTCTGCATGCCAGGAAACCACTTGTTACAAACTCATGATTTTGAACTGTAGACTACAAATCTTTAAAATAATCATGTTATTCATTTGTATTTACGTTTAAAAGTCACTTTATTTAATAAGAAGATAAAAAGAAGGGGTAATATTAGGATTGTTCTGGTTATATATTGCTGCCTAACATACCACCCCAAACTCCCCAAACTCAGTAACTTAAAACAGCGACCATTTCTTTTTCTTTCTTTTTTTTTTTTTTTTTATTTCTCTACCCACTGCCCTGGGTCAAATCTGCAATTTGGGCGAGGCTTAGACAAGGATTATCTCCATTCCTCTACTACATGGAGAAAAAGGATCTCATTTTATTCTTTTGTATGCCAGTTCCCTTACATAAGATGTTACTCAATGTATTTTTTGGGAAATGTGTTCAATGCAACCACATTTATTAAGTTCTTGTATATACAAGGTATTTGGCTAAACAATGCAATGATATAAAAATTGCAGACAGGCTGTGATTCGTGCTCCTAAAGAATTTATAAATCCAGGTCATATTAATTTTAATGGAGATTTAGATACTATAACAAGCTCCAAAATAGCAGTGGCTGAAGCAAGATAAAACAGCATTTGTTTTTAAGGTTACAATATAACATAAATGATTCAGGGTTGGTATGGTGAATTTGCAATGTCAGAGACCCATTTTTCTTCTATCTAGTTGCTCTACCAACCCTTGGTCCAAAGTCTTCCTCAAATATCATCACATTCTGGGTGATGGAAGGCTAAAAGGAGGGACAGAAAGAGAACATTACTCTCTTTAAGGTCATGACTTGGAAATTGATCACATCAACTCTGTTTACATCTTATTGGTGAGGTTGTTGTCACATGACCACACCGATAGTCAATGGGAGATGGGAAAGCAATATTTAGCTGGGATTAATATAATCCATTCAAATATAATAATACTTAAGGTAGATGGCGAGAATATTGCCAGAAGGGATCTATAACTTGCATTGAAAAATGACTAAGATACAAGGAAGAACATCATTACTCTTTGTAAGACTGATATAAACTATGGTTTGGGGATTCAAAAAATAGAGATTAATTCTGAAGGTAATAACTAGGAAAGTATAGATACACAAATATAAGCATTTAAATATGAGTAAGAATATGAAAGACTGAATCCTGACCAGAGTCAGAAAGATATAAAGTTTAATTTTGGGTGAGCAGAAACTCCAGTCTAGTTTTAAGTCATGTTTCAAGAGTGGAGGTAGCTAAAGTCAAAGCGAGAAAGGCAAGTCAGCAGCCAGTTGTAGATGACTTTTATTTTTAGAAAAAGTTCTAAAAAAGGAAGCTTGTGAATGGATTTTGCTAAATGTATGACACATAATACATTATTAGTAAACATTAGATTCTTTTCTTTCATAAGAATTTAGGTTTATTCTAAATTTACTGATTTTCTTTTTAATGAAAGAAAGTTACTTATATAACCCTACTTTGGAGAAGTTACTATTTGTGTAAGAGGGTGGTAGAAAGTAACAGATTGACTGCTGTGACATGGATTAGCAGCAGTCTCCAGGAGAGAGGTGATTCCAAAGTTAAAAAAGAATCCTTAAAAATGAAAAACTCACTAGATAGACTCGAAAACAGATGCAAAAGAATCAGTGACTTCAATCCTAAGTCATTTGAAATTATTCAGTTTGAAGAACAGAGACAAAAAGTTTAAAGAAAATGAAATAAAAATACAAAGACATGTAGGAAAACATCCAACATTCAACATATAGCTAATGAGATTCCAAGAAGACAACAGTAGAAAGGAGAAGAAACAGATTTGCATATATAATGGCTCTAAATAATCGTCAGTCGGGGTAAAGACAAAAAGAGCCATATCTAGATATGTTATAGTCAAACTCATGAAAATCAAATACAAGGTGAACCATCATTTACATTTTCTGCTTTAGAAATTTTTAAATTTATTTATTTTTTTAAATCCTTTTAGGTTCAGGGGTACATGTGAAGGTTTGTTATATAGATAAACCTGTGTCCTGGGTATTTGTTGTGCAGATTATCTCATTACCCAGGTATTAAGCCTAGTGCCCATTAGTTATTTTTCCTGATCCTCTCCTTACTCTCACCCCTCACCCTCCAATACGTCCTAGTGTGTGTTGTTCCCCTTATAAGTGAGAACATGTGGTATTTGTTTTTCTGTTTTTGTGTTCATTTGCTAAGGATAATGACCTCTAGCTCCATCTATGTCCCTGCAAAAGACATGATCTCATTCTTTTTTATGACTTCATAGTATTCCAGGGTGTATATGTGCCACATTCTCTTTATCCAGTGTATTATTATTGATGGGCTTTCACGTTGATTCCATATCTTTGCTATTGTGAACAGTGATGCAGTGAACATATGCGTACATGTGTCTTTATAATAGAATGATTTATATTCCTTTGGATATATTCCCAGCAATAGGATAGCTGGGTGAAACAGAATTTCTGGGATTCAGTATATGCCCAGTAACGGGATTGCTCGGTCAAATAGAACTTCTGTTTTTAGGTATTTGAAAAATCGCCACACTGTCTTCCACAATGATTGAACTAATTTACACTCCCACCAATGGTATGTAAGCGTTCCTTTTTCTACACAATCTTCCCAGTATGTTATTTTTTGACTTTTTAATGAAAGCCATTCTGACTGGTGTGAGATGGTATCTCATTGTGGTTTTGATTTGCATTTCTCTAATGATTAGTGAAGTTGAACTTTTTTAATATGTTTCTTGGCCACATGTATTATATGTATGTCTTCCTTTGAGAAGAAAAATATCTTGAAAATTCCAGTGTTTTGGAAAAAGAGCCAATATGCACACTTGCTTTGCTTTTCTCAGGCACACGGCATCAATCTTTGTAGACAATGGTTACACTTGTTTATTGACAGTGAATTCTAAATGCAAATCATTATCAGAGGTATTAACAGTTGACTGCTCAGAGAAATTCTCTGAACTAGTAAAGGAGAAACCTAGCCACCAGCACCTTTTATTTTCATGATGCTGTACTGTAATTTCAGAACCAAGAAAGAGTCAACTTCAGAATTACTTGAGAGGAAGTACTGGAAAGTAGATAGAAAAAAAGGAAAGTAAAAAGACTAAAGGAAGGTGAAGGAAAAAATTTAAATGAATCAAGGCAAAAGGAGATGACTAAATGATAGATAAACTCCAATTTGTCTATGAATAATGTGGTAGATGCCATATTTATTTTTGTATTACACATTGTAATTATAAAAACAGTAGAAAGAAGCTGATAAAAGATAAGTTATCTGGAGGCAATTTAAAATAATTGTTTGGAAAAATGTCAGTAGACATTGCTGCAAAGTATGTCTTGCAGAAATAGCACATTCTAGTATATGTGAAAATTAAAATAATACATTAATGTTATGTCATTTTATAGTCTTGCTTCCAATAGTAAAGTGCAATCTTTACTTAAGCACTATGATATTAAAAACAAATTATTTTTTTGCCACAATATAGTTCACTGAGTTTTTTTATGGTTTTTCTTTTTTGTATTTATTGGTTTTTCTGCTTTTATTTTTATTTCTGCCCTTGTACTTGTTTTGAATTTATTTTGCTCTTTTATTTCAAGATAAAAACTTAGATTAATTATTTAAGCCATTTTTCCTTTCTGATACAGGCTTTTAATACTATACATTTATTCTTTTATTGCAGCCCACAAGTTTGATATATTGGGTTTCTACTTACATTATATTCTAAAGGTTTTATTTTTGAGCCATGGAGTGCTTTGAATCTCCCACTGTAACTATTGATTGGTCCATTTTTTCCTTTCAGTTCCATCACTTATTCCTTCCTGTATTATGAAGTTTTATTTTTAAGTACCTATAAACATTTAGGAATGTTAGGTCCTCTTTATAAATTATAATTATGTATGTCCTGGTAAAATTCTTAGTTCTTAAGTCTATTTTTATTTGACATTAATAAAGCCACTCAGTTTTCTTTTGCATATTGCTTCCATGACATATAGTTTTCATTCTTTTACTTTTAACCTCTCTATGACTTCATATTTGAAATGTTTTCCAATTTCTATAGTCAGTTCTTACCTTAACTGTCATCCTTACCTATAATCCAAACTGAAAATCCCTGCCTTTTAATTGTTATTTTTTGATCATTAAAATTTACTGTAATTGCTGTTATTTATGTTGTTTAAAAAATTAAATCTATCATGCTGGTGGTGATTGTCTATTTATCCCATCTCTTTCCTCTTTTTCTTTCTCTGTCATCATTTTTATGATTTATTTTTATTTCTACTATTGGAAGCATATTAGTAATACCATTATTTTCTAGTGACTTTTCTAGGATTTGCAATGTATATCTGTAACTTATCACAGATAATCTCCAAATATTTTTGTACCAATTAGTGTGTAGTTTAAGCAGATTACAACATGTTACATTGCTCCCTCTCATTTTTGTGGTACAATTATACATCTTACTTTTGCAACATTTTATAAACCCACAATCATGTTAGTATTTTTTTGCTTTAAATAGTTAATTACAGCGATTGAAAATAAGAAAACAAATATTTTGTGCTCACCCTTACTTTACTGTTTCCAGTGCTCTTCACTTCTTTCTGTGCAACCAAATTTCCATTTGGTATATTTCTTCTGTTTGAAGAATTTGCTTTAACATTTCTTATTGTATATGCATGCTGACAATGAATTCTTCTTTAATTTACCTTTAAAAAGTATTTTATTTTGCTATCCTTTTTGAAGAACACTTTTATTGGGAGTGGAATTCAGAATCAAGAGGTTTTTCTCTTTCAGCACTTTAAAGATGTTACGTCACTGTGTTCTGACGTGCTTAGCACCAATAAGAAGTCCGTGGTCAATCTTTGTCTCTGCCTGACTTCACGGTGTCCTCTTTATCTTTTATTTTCAGCAGTTTGGCTGTAGCATTTCCAGTTTTATTTTCTTTTGTTTTTGGAATGCATGTTAGTGTGATATTTTCCCACAGCTCTTAATTTCTCTGTTCTGTATTTTTCATGTTTGTTTTCCTCTTCTTATTTCAGTTTCAATAATTTATTTTGCTCTATCTTCAGATTTACTCATTCCTTGTTTACAGTCTTGTAATGAGAACATAAAATGATTTTTTTGTCTCCGTTACCATGGGATTTAAATTTTTTTTTAGCATTTTTATTATACTAATTCTTACAGTTTCCATTCCTCTGATGAAATCTACTATCATTAATTCTTATAGTTTCCATTCCATTCCTTATAGTTTCCATTCCGAATCCACTCTCTGTTCATGCATGTGGTCCATCATGTCCTCTAGATCCTTTAACATATATATTATATTAAGTTTACTTTTAAATCTTGTCTGATAGTGCCAACTTATGGGTCAGTTCTAAGTCTGGTTCTATTGACTGCTTTGTCTCTTTCCAATGAGTCATTGTTCTCACATTTTTTGTTTGTCTTATAAATTTTTTATTAAATGTTGACATAATATATAGAGTAGTTGAAACTTAGGGTAACAATATTTATGGTGGAAATGCCTCTTCTTCCATCAGAACATTAGTATGAATCAAAGAAATCATCAATTGAGCAGAGTTTGAGTTTTGTTGTTGTAATATTGGAATTCACCTTCAGTGCATCACAGGTTTCACATTTCCCCAGTGGTTGGCAGGGGTTACCTTGTGTTTTGATCAGTGTTTTTACTCCACTGTCAGCTTTAGAAATTTCTTCACATCTGAGCCAAGGAGTAGAGACTTGGTTGATGCTCTTGTTCTTTCTCTAGCAGTAGACTGCTATTGCTTGTTACTTGGTATTAGTATCATGTTAAGAATCAGGTCATGTTTCCTCCTCCCCTGACCCCTTGCTTTTCTTGTCTATCTTTAATATTTGGAAAGCTCTGTGCGCCTAGGCCTCAAAGGTGGAGCTTTGCTTGCATTCCTTCCCCTTCTCTCTCATGGTAGCTGAACTCCGTATTGTGTTTGTGGTTGATCTAGGTCAGGGATAATTTTTTTGCCCCTTATCTAGTGTGATATGGTTTGATGGTTTCCCAACCCAAATCTCATCTTGAATTGTAGCTCCCACAATTCCCACATGTCACGGAATGACCTGGTGGGTGGTAATTGAATCATGGGAAGGGGTCTTTCCTATAATGTTCTTGTGATAGTGAATAAGGCTTATGAGATCTGATGGTTTTATATAGGGGAGTTTCCCCGCACTTGCTTTCTATTTATTGCTGCCATGTAAGACATGACTTTGCTTCTTATTCAGCTTCTGCCATGATTGTGAGGCCTCTTAGCCATGTGGAACTGCGAATTTATTAAACCTCTTTTTATTTGTAAATTACCCAGTCTTAAGTATGTCTTTATTAGCAGCATGAGAACAGACTGTTCTCATGAGATTGTGAGAGAGAACAGTGTTAGCTGATCATGCTTGCTATTGGTATTGGATCCTGGAGTCAAGAAGGTTTTCTGCCCTTTCCCAATGGGCATAGAGTTTTTGCTTATATACATCTCCCAGCAAAAAAGGATCTTTGCTTGTGTCCTGAAGCTGATGAGTGTTTCTTCCCCAGTGCTAGTGGCAGTGAGTTTTCATTCTACACATGTATCCAAACAATAGATTTTTACATAGGTTCTGGGGAATGAGAGTTTGCTGCTCTTCCTCATATGACTTAAAACTTTTCATTTATAGAATAAAAAGTGCAAAGAAGCCTAGCAGGAAGGGTACTATCCTTTCTTGCACCAGTCTTTTTTATGAGCACTTGGGTGGTAGGGGAAGGGCATGGAAGAGCTTATGAGTGAGTGCAGAAACCCTTGTTTCTGGGGACATCGAGTATTACCACTGACATTCTAGTCCTTTGACAATTTGTTAACATTTTAGCTCATTTATTTTTGTCTGTGTGTTTGATGGCCACCACTTTCTCCTATGCCCTGACAAGGGAAATGACTTGTGTGCACTGTCTCTCCTTTTATAGGCTTGTCATTCTATGGAATTCAGTTTTCTTGGTTGCCTGGAGACCTCAGCTGTCTGAAAGACTCTAGAAAAATTATGATTTTGTTGATGATCTGTCTTTCCCTCATTACTAGTGTGAAAGCAGCATTCTCTTGTGGCTTTTTACATCCTCATCCCAAGTGAAATCATATCAATTTTGATAGGTGCTTATTTTTGTCCTATCTTAATGAAGAATTAAACATATTTTCTATTTATTTAATCTAGAATTTTAATTGTTTTTCTTAGAAAGGTCTTCAGGGGGTTTTGGTAGGAAAACTCTGTATTTAAATACGATTATTAAATATTTAAGGATAATCACTAGAACATTGTAAATAACACAGTGTAATTTCCAAACCATTAGAGAAAAAAACCCATAGAATTGGACTAATTTAACTAAAGGCAAGGTACATGATGATGCTACTTTTCATCAAGTGAAAAAATAAATACCCATGTGCTATTTCAGAGAACCATCTTGAATAGAAACACTCTCGTTATTTATTTATTTTCTAAATTCAGATTTTTCTAGAGAACAATACAAGATTTTCTTCTGTGAAGAAGTTTTTTCATTTCCCTTAATGTCTACACTGGAGAAATGGACTTGCATTTTGATTAGGCTAATCATTATTAGTGCTGTCATTCACCACTAGCGCCTCAAGAACATTTAGTTAAAAAAAAAAAAATCCAACATTAAGGGCAGATTATTCTATTGAGTGGAAGAATGTTTTAGTACTTTTTTCCTAGGGTGAAAAAATATATTTTCTGACCTTTGCTTTTCAGTGCCGTGAAAATCTATTACACTTTCATGTTTGTGCTACACAGCTCAAAAACACAGTAAGTGTAATTTACTTTTATGAGGTCATTTTGTTATGGGAATAATGGAGAAATGTGTTGCTACAGTACCACAAAGTCATTTTTGTATAGATAAGTTGATAGTTGTGATAAGGAACTTGATATAATTAATTCTCACAGTTTAATTCTCAGAGGGTATTTACATTCACCACTCCTTGCCTAAGATAAAAGAAATAATATTTGGGTTTTTTCCTTCAAATTCTGGATTGTCTTTAAGAAAGAATACTGGAAGCTTGCCCTTCTCTTAAAAGACCCCTCCAGCTCTAAAATTCAATGCCTCTTTAGTATCAGATTTCTTAAAGGAGTTAGTAGATGAGGAATTTATCTTAAATCCCATCCCAGAAGATTTTCTAACTGAAGTGTTAGTATGCGGCAGTTTTCCAGCATGGAACCAAGAATAGTGAGATGTGATAAAGCTTCACTGTCCTTTGTAGCATGTTTTCTGGAAGAAAAAAATAGAATCATTTCTCTATTGTGTAGTGTGATGAACAATTAAAAATAATACTGTTTGCAAGCTCTCTGATTTAGAATTCTAAGCTGAATTCTTGACTATAAATTGCCTTTAATATGTAAATGTCTTGAGCAAGCATTTGTAGTACATTCAATTTAGAGGGTGCATTTAAATTCATTTCTTAGAATAATACTCTGAGTTAGGTTGAGTTTATTTCCATCCTACAGAGAAAAATTAGTAAAGAAAGATTTTTTTCTTCTATCCTAGCATGGGTACTAAGTAACAATGAGGCACTCATTTATTCATTCATTCATTCACTTGCTAACTACATTTTCATAGAGGGCCTTCTTTGATGTAGGCTCTCTGTTAAAAACTGAAAATATACAGATGAAAAATTCATTCCTGATCTTAAGGTGACTATAGTCCAGTAGGAAGCCAGAAGCCAAAATAAACAATGAATGTAATATAATAATCGTTATAATGAGAGTGTGAACAAAATGCAGTGAGAACATATGCAATGGATAATGTAATTCTACTTGAGAGTATTCAGGAAGACAAAGTATTAGGGAAGAAGTCCTTGAGGATTAGCACAGAACTATTAAATAACCTATTAAAGAGGGAGTAGATATTTGCTAGTCACGTGTCAGAGGCTAAAGGTTGGGTGGAAAGCAGAACTTTCAAGGTATATGGGTTAGCATGTCCAAAGTCTGGTGGGAACCACCAGTATTTCTGTAATTGTGGAACAGAAGTTGAGTGCAGAGCTGGGAGAAAAGGATAGGCAGTAATGAAAGATTTTACATACTTTTCTAAAAGTTTGAAGCTTCAGCCTTAGAAAGTAGGAAACCATTGGAAAGTTTTGAGAAAAATCAAAAGGATTAGATTTGCATTTCAAAAGTACAACTATGGCTTCCCTGTGAAAGGTAGAACTAGAAGGCACAAGATTTATTCTTTCTTTATTCCACAAACACTGTTAGAGAAAGGGCACTCTGTTGAGCACTAGGAGTATACCACCAAGGGGCTAGCCAGGTTCCTACCTAGTAGTCTAGTCTAATGGAAGAGATGCACAGAAATTATGCAAATAAATACTCTAGAGTTTGCAAACTGAATGAAGGGAAGAGTGTCAGCTAGAATGATTAGGAAGGGACTCTGAGAACTTTCACTGTTAAAAACTACACACCGCTTGTGACAAACCTTACAACTGATTATCACAATCAGGTAGTCACGGTACTTGAGCTGTGAGTGCGGAGGAACTCTCAGGTCATGTTCAATGTGGAATTTGTTCTCTTACATCCCTAACACAAGAACATTAAAAAATTTTTTCACTGCAATTATACAAAGAAGTATTTTTTGCAATAAGTATTATTCAAGACTTAAGGTGGATAAGAGCAATACCTCTGGAAGCTATTGCACTTTTATGGCTCTTCAAACAGGAACAGAAATCACTGAAGTCTGTATTTAACGACTTAAGTTAGAGCAATCACAAAGCAGTAGAATGATACCTCACTGTAGTTAGATATGAAGTTTCATGTAACAGAATAACTAGATCTGTGTGCACTGGCAATGATTACAATGAGCCATGGAGTAGTATGTTGTACTGAAGTGGGTATGGGCATAGTGTAGAAATAGCTATCACTAAGGAGGCTCCATTAGGGAGCAGAAAAATCATTTTACAAACTTCTCCAGCCATTAACTTATGATTCAGAACAGACTCACAGCCTATTTTCAAAAACGTTATTATGTGTGAGCATGTGTATTTCAATTATATATCATAAAACTAAAAAATACAGATTTATACAATGTAGGATATGTTTTTCTCAACTAAATCTTTGTTTTTAAAAATTATTCCAGGGAATCTTTCAGCAATTTAACTGGATTGGTTAGAGTCTATAGTAATTGTATACACAAAGTAAGCAATATCTCTTTTGTAATGAAATAAGAACAATACCTACTCCTGCATGACATATTGGCAATTAGTCAATGTTCATTAAATTAAAGGGATGCTCATTTCATTGGGGAAGTATCCTATTTTAGTGGTTAGGAGTGTTAGTTCAGTTCTCAGATGGCCTGGGTTCCAATCCTGGGTCTGCTGTTAGCTTGAACCATAGACAAGTTACCTAGACTTACTAAGTCTTAGTTTCTTCACATTTAGAATAGGAAGAGAAATGCTACCTAAAAATAGGTTGGTTGTAAGATTTCAATGAAAAAATCCACAAAGTATGCTTGGCACAGTCTGTGACACATAGTAATTGCTTGGTGTTTTAACTACTGATTATTTAGCAATGAATATTGCACATGATCTCCCTAAGGAAAAATAATTTACTGCCTAAAATCAAAAGTGCAGTTGAAAGCATGGGCTTATTTTGCTCTGAATAAAGCTAACAAATCTGTGTACAATTAAAAGTTCATCTCATGATAAAAAGGAGGGGAAAAATAATCCTAACCTTTATCCAGTTCAAGAAGTTTCAGTGATCCAGGTTCCACAACTTGGATATATATCTAATATGGTATTCATATGGTAATCAATTCTAACAGGGTTTTCTAGTTAACACATTGGTAGTTTTCACTGGCATTATAATTTGTGTTAAAGACCAAAATCTCTTGGCATGTTTTCACTTAAGTGATTTGAAGAAATGTTTAAAAATCAAAGCTTACATTTATAAATTTAAATGTTAATGAAAGAGGATAAGCTCTTAATACTCTTTTGAGATGCTATTTAGTGAGGTGAGTCGGTGTTTAGTGGGGTATTCCCATTAAAATTAATGTCTTAATTCTGAGAGAGGAATAGTAAAGAGAAACAAATAAAGTCAAATCAAAACTCTCCTTAGCTTTTCCAATAATTTGAAAGATATGTTAAAATGAACAAATGATGACCACCATCTTTTCCCACTCCTAGGGATGTTTAAAATATATCTAAATATTAATAGAAACAGAAAAAAATCTTGCTATTGCCATGTCTAAAATGTTTTGGAATTATGGGTAAAAACACTCTTTAATAAAATTAACATTGTTGTTTTAAAACTATTTTTACCTCTCTTATGTCTGTAGACTACTTTGGTCCCCAGACAACAGGGACTATATCTTACTAATTTTGTGATTTCTTCAAGGCAGGGCACATAAAAGATAGTCAACAAATGCTTGCTTGATCACCATAATGTTCATGACACCTTTGCTTGATCACCATAATGTTCATGACATCTTTCACTTATACAAAGTTTTACTCTAAATAGAATGTGTTCTAATTGTGTAAAAATTTCACCAAAATATCTCCATTTGGAATTTTACTAATAAATAGACTTCCCTGTCACTATTAGGGCTTATTGAGAGGATAAAAGACAGAATAATTTTAGCCTGTACTGACAAGATTTTATACTGGTATCTATTGGCCTTTTCCAGAGACACCAGTAATAGAAAGGTTGGAAAGAGAAATGTATTTTAAAAATCTGTAGTACAGAATGGAAAAGAAACAACCCAAATTAATTTTGACAGCCATAAAATCATGAAGGCCAAATTTATTGCATTTGGAACAAAGTGTATTTTTAAAAATAAATTATAAAACTCATAAAGTTGAATAGATATGTACTTAAAATCTTGATTTTGGCTAGCTGTGGTGGCTCACGCCTGTAATCCCAGCATTTTGGGAGGCCTAGGTGAGCGGAGTGGATTGCTTGAGGCCAGGAGTTCAAGACCACCCTGGCCAATATGGTGAAACCCCATCTCTACTAAAAACAAAAAACTAGCCAGGCATGGTGGTGTATGCCTATAATCACAGCTACTTGGGAGGCTGAGTCAGAAGAACTGCTTGAACCAGGGAGAGAAAAGTTGTAGTGAGCTGAAATCACCCCACTGCACTCCAGCCTGGGTGACAGAGTGAGATCCTGTCCCAAGAAAAACAAACAAACAAACAAACAAAAACACCTTGATCTTCATGTGTAATACACACTTTGGTGAGAATTGATGCCGAGGTTGAGCTTGGTTAAAAAATCTTTTGAGTGAAGTTAAGATATTCATTGTATTATTTATGTGGACTAGAGAAGAACATATATAATATAATATAATATAATTATTTTGCTCATTATTTCAAACAGAAAAGTTAAAATGATTTAAAGTTTTCTTTTTCTTTTTCAGTGTCAATAGTGCCTTTATTTCGCAGTTGAAAAAATCACTAATGTTGGAACACAATCAATAATGGGAAGACTAAACACTGTTAATACTATGAAGTTTGGTGTCAACCTCCTTTTAGCTGCATTTTTTTTAAACTATGTCTAAGCAGCCAACAGTTCATTAAGACATCATGAGTCATTCATTCTTTTCACTTTTTCCTTTACCATCATTTTCCCTTGGCAATAGAGAATATCATTTTAACTGAATTTTGATTAAATAGATATATAAATGAATCTAATGCTTTGCCATTTTTGTTTTATTTGGAACCTGTTAAGAGTTCAAAGTTTAATAATACATTCTAAGTGATGTTTCTACATGTGTAGTAAAAGGCTTTAAGGGCGTTTCTAACATCATGATTCTACTTTATCAGGGAAATGTCACACTCTACACGTAACTTTAAAGAAAACAATGTTGGGCCAAACACTGAATTTAAACTAACATTGTTTATCTTTGACAAATATTTCAATGTTTTTTCTGTGAAAAATGCTGGTGTCATGTAAAAAGACAATTCTCACTTATCAGATTCAGTCTAGAGTCATTCCTGTTTCACTTAACTCATTTGTGGAAGTAGATATAGCACTAAGACCACAATATAATTGTACATCTTGCTGCTATAAGAGGCTTTTAGTTTTAGGAAGAGATTACTTTCCACTTCAGGATAGAAGTAGATATTTTTCAGTGCCATATTTGTCCTAGATCCAGCTGTGCTTCCTAGGTATCTGGTTTATGCTATCTTTGATAAGCAGAGTGGTGTCCTAAAGTCAAATAAGGTCATGTGATACCAAATGTATGATGTTAGGGCTCAACACCTATGCTAATTATTAGCTGCAGCTTTATACATCCTGGGTTCTACATAATCTGTCATCTTTCAAATACCAGCTCATGTACACAGAACAATTCTTTAAACACAGACACAGAAAACCACCATTTCAAAATAATTATTTTAACCAAATACAACTGGAATTCTGCAGTTTTGAAATGTGTCACTTTCCCCAAAGGAGCTTCTGGGAATATTGCCCAAATCAGACTTTTATCTACTGAAACGAAACTTGAAACTTAGAAAAGATGAATTCATTGCCACACATATATGCCATTATATAACAAATAAAGGACATCACATTATCCTTACAGTGTCTGGATTGGCTGACTTACTATGCAATCTTAAATAAGAAAAGGACATTTTTTTCAAATTAAGAGTTTTCCCTCAAAGACTCAGTTATGAAATATTCCAAATCTAAGGGAGAAACTGTCATTAGATCAGAAAAAGAGATATTCATGATCACTATTTTTAACTTTGCCAAAAGGTCTCTTGACTATCCAAATTTTGAGAAGCAGCACTATAAAACAAATACATAGATAATTTAATTCTTTCACTTATAAGGAACATAAGTGAGATATCCATATATATGCATATTTATGTCTATTTATGTATCTGTCCTTATCATTAGTCTTTATGCCAGGTCAATATACTCTGAAACACTTTGTAATAAATCTCATAAAACTAAAGTGAATAATTTTAATACTGTTAAGTACAAGTATCATTGGTGATATGTAATTTGAGACCGCACAGGTAAGAATATCATAAAAACAAATCCTTTGGAAGCTTAACATTTGTGGATGAATTCCAGGTTCATAAGGGATGAAAGTTGATGTGTATAAAGGTCCTACTGAAAATAGGTTATATTCTTATAAATTATATGATTTAAAGCATAATTATCACAATTTGTACTGTATATTAACAATAAATTACACATTTTAAAATGTGTCTTTTATCATACCATAATTCTACTCAGAAAAATTACTAACCCCCAAGAGTCTACAGGAAAAAAATATTTTCCTGGTATGAAACAAATTTATTTTACCACATCCCCCATTCCATCTTTACTACTTTCTTTGATTATGTTCCTATCTAAATTATCACAATTTGTCATATTTGTTAACTTCTGTACATTGTATCTCTTTAGTTTGCCAGTGATCCCTGGTATACTACATGTAGAGACTTTGTAAAAATTCAGGGCCACGGAAAATTCTGTTTTGTTGATGTCCCTGGCCTCATTTAATATGGAGGCAAGCTTGATAATGTTACCTTTGAAGCCATGCCAAAGACTGAGCCCTGCTACTCCCAGAGGAGTTCATGGACACTATAACTGAATGTAGGTAATGTTAATGTTCTTGAGAAGAAGGTGGGTCTATTTTCTTGTGTCCTTGAGTTCCTCTTTCATCAAAGTCTCTTCTCTAAAATTTTAGACCCACTGGACACCAGGAAATAGGTGTATTTAGGACCTCTACATACATTAAAATCCAAGTCCCTTATCTTTTAATAAATTCTTTTAACAACACCATACTAATTTCATGATTTTTCATTATTCTTCTGCCAAAATCAGAGACTCAAAATGAGGTGCAGACAGAGGTGGGTGAAGCTTCTTTGAGCACTTAGAACTATAATCATTTGGCACTTCTCTCTGCTCCTTCCATAACAGACAGTTGTAAATATCATCACACCCTGAATCACATGAAAAGAGGAATCATAAGATGCAATCTAAAAATAAGAGAAAGGGACTGGAAAACTGCATAGTTATGTAATTCACCTTTGTATAGCTTCTCAAGTAAGTTTTAGATTTTTTTCAGTGGTGGGTGGCTCTGTTCAGTATCCCAAGGCTAAGCGATCTTAGTCTAGAGTGTTTGTGGCTCCCCAAAAGTGAATTTTCTTATCTTCTTATCTTTGCAATAATTCTAATCTATGGACTTTGAAAAAAGCCTATTATGCCTGGTGTTTGTATTCCAATTGTCCTTCTAGGAATAATTCCCTTTTTATATACATAGTATCTTCATCTCCATTAGAATCTCTGTTTTTTTTTTTTTTAATTATATTTTAAATTCTAGGGTATGTGTGCACAACGTGCAGGTTTGTTACATATGTATACATGTGCCATGTTGGTGTGCTGCACCCATTAACTCATAATTTACATTAGGTATATCTCCTAATGCTATCCCTCCCCACTCCCTCCACCCCACAACAGGCCCTGGAGGGTGATGTTCCCCTCCCTGTGTCCAGGTGTTCTCATTGTTCAATTCCCAGCTATGGGTGAGAACATGTGGTGTTTGGATTTTTGTCCTTGCAGTAGTTTGCTGAGAATGATGGTTTCCAGCTTCATCCATGTCCCTACAAAGGACATGAACTCATCCTTTTTTATGGCTGCATAGTATTCCATGGTGTATATGTGCCACATTTTCTTAATCCAGTCTGTCATTGATGGACATTTGGGTTGGTTCCAAGTATTTGCAACTGTGAATTGTGCCGCAATAAATATACATATGCATGTGTCTTTTTAGCAGCATGATTTATAATCCTTTGGGCATATACCCAGTAATGGGATGACTGGGTCAAATGCTATTTCTAGTTCTAAATCCTTGAGGAATCACCACACTGTCTCCTACAATGGTTGAACTAGTTTACAGTCCCATCAACAGTGTAAAAGTGTTCCTATTTCTCCACATCCTCTCCAGCACTTGTTGTTTCTGACTTTTTAATGATTGCCATTCCAACTGGTGTGAGATGGTATGTCATTGTGGTTTTGATTTGCATTTCTCTGATGGCGAGTGAAGATGAGCATTTTTTCATGTGTCTATTGGCTGCATAAATGTCTTCTTTTGAGAAGTGTCTGTTCATATCCTTCGCTCACTTTTTGATTGGGTTGTTTGTTTTTTTTCTTGTAAATTTGTTTGAGCTCTTTGTAGGTTCTGGATATTACCCCTTTGTCAGATGAGTAGATTGCAAAAAGTTTCTCCCTTTCTGTAGGTTGCCTGTTCACTCTGATGGTAGTTTCTTTTGCTGTGCAGAAGCTCTTTAGTTTAATTAGACCCCATCTGTCAATGTTGGCTTTTGTTGCCGTTGCTTTTGGTGTTTTAGACATGAAGTCCTTGCCCATGCCTATGTCCTGAATAGTATTGCGTAGGTTTTCTTCTAGGGTTTTTATGGTTTTAGGTCTAACATTTAAGTCTTTAATCCATCTAGAATTAATTTTTGTATAAGGTGTAAGGAAGGGATCCAGATTCAGCTTTCTACATATGGCTAGCCAGTTTTCCTAGCACCATTTATTAAATAGGGAATCCTTTCCCCATTTCTTGTTTTTGTCAGCTGTGTTAAAGATCAGATGGTTGTAGATGTGTGGTATTATTTCTGAGGGCTCTGTTCTGTCCCATTTGTCTATATCTCTGTTTTGGTACCGATACCATGCTGTTTTGGTTACTGTAGCCTTGTAGTATAGTTTGAAGTCAGGTAGCATGATGCCTCCAGTTTTGTTCTTTTGGCTTAGGATTGTCTTGGCAATGTGGGCTCTTTTTGGGTTCCATATGAACTTTAAAGCAGTTTTTTTCCAATTCTGTGAAGAAAAACTTTGGTAGCTTGATAGAGATGTTATTAAATCTATAAATTACCCTGGGCAGTATGGCCATTTTCACAATATTGATTCTTCCTATCCATGAGCATGGAATGTTCTTCCATTTGTTTATGTCCTCTTTTATTTCATTGAGCAGTGGTTTGTAGTTCTCCTTGAAGAGGTCCTTCACATCCCTTGTAAGTTGGATTCCTAGGTATTTTATTCTCTTTGAAGCTATTGTGAATGGGAGTTCATTCATGATTTGGCTCTCTGTTTGTCTGTTACTGGTCTGTAAGAATGTTTGTGATTTTTGCACATTGATTTTGTATCCTGAGACTTTGCTGAAGTTGCTTATCAGGTTAAGGAGATTTTGGGCTGAGATGTTGGGGTTTTCTAAATATACAATCATGTCATCTGCAAACAGTGGCAATTTGACTTCTTCTTTTCCTAACTGAATACCCTTGATTTCTTTCTCTTGCCTGATTGCCCTAGCCAGAACTTCCAACACTATGTTGAATAAGAGTGGTGAGAGAGGGCATGCCTGTCTTGTGCCAGTTTTTAAGGGGAATGCTTCCAGTTTTTGTTCATTCAGTATGATATTGGCTGTGGGTTTGTCATAAATAGCTCTTATTATTTTGAGATACGTTTCATCAATACCAAATTTATTGAGAGTTTTTAGCATGAAGGGCTTTTGAATTTTGTCAAAGGCCTTTTCTGCATCTACTGAGATAATCATGTGGTTTTTGTCTTTAGTTCTGTTTATATGCTGGATTACATTTATTGATTTGCTTATGTTGAACCAGCCTTGCATCCCAGGGATGAAGCCCACTTGATCATGGTGGACAAGCTTTTTCATGTGCTGCTGGATTTGGTTTGCCAGTATTTTATTGAGGATTTTTGCATTGATATTCATCAGGGATATTGGTCTAAAATTTCTCTTTTTTGTGTGTGTGTGTCTCTGCCAGGCTTTGGTATCAGGATGATGTTGGCCTCATAAAAAGAGTTAGGGAGGATTCCCTCTTTTTCTATTGATTGGAATAGTTTCAGAAGGAATGATACCAGGTCCTCCTTGTACTTCTGGTAGAATTCGGCAGCTCCAAGGCACATAACTGCCAGATTCACCAAAGCTGAAACGAAGGGAAAAATGTTAAGGGCAGCCAGAGAGAAAGGTCAGGTTACCAACAAAGGGAAGCCCAGAAGACTAACAGTGAATCTCTTGGCAGATACTCTACAAGCCAGAAGAGAGCGGGGGCTAATATTCAACATTCTTAAAGAAAAGAATTTTCAACCCAGAATTTCATATCCAGCCATATTAAGCTTCATAAGTGAAGGAGAAATAAAATCCTTTACAGACAAACAATGCTGAGAGACTTTGTCACCACCAGGACTGCCCTACAAGAGCTCCTGAAGGAAGCACTAAACATGGAAAGAAAAAACAAGTACCAGCCACTGCGAAAACATGCCAAATTGTGAAGAGCATCAATGCTAGGAAGAAACTGCATCAACTAATGAGCAAAATAACCAGCTAACATCATAATGACACGATCAAACTCACACATAACAATATTAATCTTAAATGTAAATGGGCTAAGTGCTCCAATTAAAAGACACAGACTGGCAAATTGGATAAAGAGTCAAGAACCATCAGTCTGCTGTATTCAGGAGACCCACCTCATGTGCAGAGACACACATAGGCTCAAAATAAAGGGATAGAGGAAGATCTACCAAGCAAATGGAAAACAAAACAAAACAAAACAAAAAGGCAAGGGTTGCAATCCTAGTCTCTGATAAAACAGACTTTAAACCAACAAACATCAAAAGAGAAAGGCCATTACATAATGGTAAAGGGATCAATTCAACTAGAAGAGCTAACTATCCTTAATATATATGCACCCAATACAGGAGCACCCAGATTCATAAAGCAAGTCCTCAGAGACCTACAAAGAGACTTAGACTCCCACACAATAATAATGGGAGACTTTAACACCCCACTGTCAACATTAGACAGATCAACGAGACAGAAAGTTAACAAGGATATCCAGGAATTGAACTCAGCTCTGCACCAACCGGACCTAATAGACATCTACAGAACTCTCCACCCCAAATCAACAGAATATACATTCTTCTCAGCATCACATCACACTTATTCCAAAATTGACCACATAGTTGGAAGTAAAGCACTCCTCAGCAAATGTAAAAAGAACAGAAATTATAACAAACTGTCTCTCAGACCACAGTGCAATCAAACTAGAAGTCAGGATTATGAAACTCACTCAAAACTGCACAACTACATAGAAACGGAACAACCTGCTCCCGAATGACTACTGGGTATATAACGAAATGAAGGCAGAAATAAAGATTGTCTTTGAAACCAATGAGAACAAAGATACAACATACCAGAATCTCTGGGACACATTTAAACCAGTGTGTAGAGGGAAATTTATAGCACTAAATGCCCACAAGAGAAAGCAGGAAAGATCTAAAATTGACACCCTAACATCACAATTAAAAGAACTAGAGAAGCAAGAGCAAACACATTCAAAAGCTAGCAGAAGGCAAGAAATAACTAAGATCAGAGCAGACCTGAAGGAGATAGAGACACAAAAAACCCTTCAAAAAATCAAAAAATCAATGAATTCATGAGCTGGATTTTTAAAAGATCAACAAAAAACCAGCTAGCAAGACTAATAAAGAAGACAGCTTTGGTAGACAGCTAGCAAGACTAATAAAGAAGAAAAGAGAGAAGAATCAAATAGATGCAATAAAAAATGATAAAGGGGATATCACCACTGATCCCACAGAAATGCAAACTACCATCAGAGAATACTATAAACACCTCTATGCAATAAACTAGAAAAGCTAGAAGAAATGGATAAATTTCTGGACACATACATCCTCCCAAGAGTAAACCAGTAAGAAGTTGAATCCCTGAATAGACCAATAACAGGCTCTGAAATTGAGGCAATAATTAATAGCCTCCAACCAAAAAAAGTCCAGGACCAGACGGATTCACAGCCGAATCTCTGTTATTTTTTAAAGAAACTATAACTTACAAATCTTTGTCACTTATTGGAAGAGTACAGCTGTATCTGAGTATGTTAGATATAACTAGATCCGTTTTTCCTGTTTCAAGATGATGAATTTATTAAAACAGTATATCTCAGCTTTCTGGTCTGTGTTTACATCTAACTTGGCTGAATCCATTTTTGTAATCAGTTTTGCTTCACTAAATTCTCTATTATTTATTTTCTTCCTCCTGACTTACCTATTTCCTTTTTCTTCTTTACTGTTTTCTTTATACCCTTCACTGGGACATGGATTAAACTTGATAGCCACTCATTTTTCATTTTCTTCTGTCACACTCTTAATCATCGCAAATTAGCCATTAGAAACATGGCTAACTTGACATTAAACATTGTCATGCTCTTCCTACAACCAAAATTGTATAGACAAAATAAAGATTTAACAAATTTATACATTTTAAAATAATTTTACATTAGCAATATCGATGATGCTAATGTAATATAAAGGATATGATTTACCATTGAGTAAATTGCAAACTAGCTAGAAATAGAATAAAGCAAACACACTGATTAGGCAAACAACAATGTAAAGCAGAATAAGGACTAGATATTTTTAAGAAATGGCCCCTGGCTACGTCCTTATTGATAATGGAAATTTTTATGTCTCTCTACTTGCTGAAATTTGTAATGTCTGTCCTAACCTACATAGAATTGATAAAATTAAGCAGGCTTAACATGTTGGCCTTACAACCAAAGTGTATATGTAGGGTTTAAGCAACCACAAAGAAAGACTTTGTTTCTGGTTTTCTCATCTCTCCCTTGTCCATATCACCTCCACTTTTTGATCCTAGGCCAAGTAGAACTCCCCAGGGTCAGGGCTTTTGGTCATGTGAGTCCAACAGATAGAGAAACAGTGAGTAGGAAGAGGATTAGTTCTTCTGAGACTGATGCGAGTTATCTACTTTATGGGTTTACAAGTTGATTTAAATGTGAACAGGTCTCCGTTGGAGACTCAGAGTCTTCTATTATCGTTCTGTATAGGAGCTTCCCATCAGCTTGCATGGACACTTTGTTTGAGTGATCATTTCTTGATGTTAGGGGATGCAGCAAAGATAAATTTACAAATTTTCTATGTTTTTACCTTCTCCAAGTTTTTCTATGGAAACTATCTGTTACACATTTATTCACTATTGGACAACAGAATTCTGTTGTATCTGGACAGAATAGGACTTCTGAACCCAGTGCTCAGACAAGCCGTAAGAAGTTAATAGTTCACTTATTATTACTAACCAGTTTATGCTTGCAATTAAAGCAGTTTTTGGGTTTCACTTTTTAAGAAAGTCTTATATAGAAGAAATATTTATTTAAAAACAATAGTGAAGTGTATCTTTAAAAATGAACTTTTGGAAAAGGTCTTGGTACTTAACAGGTGAAGTGATGCAAAGTGTTAAGCCTGGAGTCCGCAGCTATAATCTTAGTTCTGCACAGTAGCAGAACTGTGCAGTTCTCCTATGATCTTCACCTGAATATCACATGAGTGACATAATAGGTAAGTGATTTAAAATTATAGAGTGCCATACAATGTAGAACACAGAACTGATTGTTGGTCATTAATAGTAATGTGCTTATGCTCAGACAAGGCTATTTAGAGCAAAATATAGTGGTAAGATGTAGCAAAGTTTCACTGTGGACCTGGGTCCTCAGATAGGCTAAAAAAGAAAATAAGACTTGGATAAGCCACAGAGAATGGAAAGATATTAAAGGCTGAGGAAACGGAATGATCATAGCCTCTGAGGCTGAACTGAGCAGATTGTCTTTGGGGGACAGTGAGATGAATAGACAGCTGGCATTAAAAGTGTGTTGAAAGAAGTGAGAAAATATATGCCACATCTCTGATTAAAGAGACCTTTTCTCTAAAGAGGTTGTAAAGATACATTAGATTCCTATGACCAAAAATAAAAGAGGGAACTGATAGAATACACATTAAATTGCTCCCCATGTCAAATATCAGTCAAAAATTTTAAAGTTCTTTCTACAGGTTAGGGCGGCCACTTGCATTTATTGCCTCATGTAGCACTTTTTAACAACCACAGAATGTAAGGTATATTATTTTCCCAGTTTTACATATAGACCAAATCTTATAAAATTGTTAGTTAACTTGCTAAAGGTCACAAAAATAGGGAGAAATAGAACTGGTAATTGAACTCAGGCATTTTTAGCTTGAGTACAGATTCTTAATCATAAAGCTACACTGCTTCTCTCAGCTAAAAGACTAAATGATAGTATGTAAGAATAATGATTAATTAGCACCCTGTAACTCACACTGCTTTAATCATTCTTAAAACAAAATATTTCAAATGCATAAGTAAGAATATACAGTATTTTAATAATTACTTACACCTAGCCTTTAGAAAATTTAATCTTGTGTTATATTTGTTTTAGATTATTTCAAAACTAAAGAAAATATTACAGGTATAGTTAAAGCTTTCTGGAACTTCTTATATAAATTGATATTATTATTATTAATTATATAAATGGCATGCTAAACTTAAAATATTTTTGAGGAGTGTACATGATTTTGCCTATAGTACTTGTTTATTCATTTTAATTTCTGTAGGGTCTTCTATTTTATGGATCGATCAAAATTTTCCTCATCACTAACCTATGATAAATAAGTTGATTCTAATTTTTCTGTATTACAAACAATGCTGTCATGCATACAAGGGACAGTGACAACAACTTTTATTACTGTCAGCATCTGCAGAATTTTCACAGACATATAGATCAATAGGAGGAATCCCTGGATCCTAGAATATGAGTATATTCGGCTTTATTAGATGTTGTCAGATTACTCTCCAATGTGAGAGGATCTATATATATTCTTACCAGCAGTGTTTGAAGGTTTCTATTTCTCCATATCTTAGCCAACTCTTCCTACTTTTAGACTTCTATTTTTTTAACCCAATATAATAGGTACACTATATTATTCTATTTTCATTTACCCAACAAGTTATGAGTTAGAGAAACTTTCATATATTTGTTGGGAGAAAATTCTACATGGGTCAAAGATCTTCATGTTTTGAATATCCTACAAGCAAGGCTCTGACATCCCTGCTTAGGGCTCTGCTTGAAAAGCTGTTTGTAAAGATCAGACTTAAAAGACAGATACTAGTTCCCTGTGGAGTAAAGGGCAGACAGACTTATTACCCATCATAAAGAATTTTGACTCCCAAAACACAGGGTTCCTCCCCTGTAATGCAGTCCATTGTATGTTCAAGTGTTATCTGGCAGTCCTTGCATTGCCTTATTAGTATCTGAGCTCAGGGAACCAGCACAAAAATGTTGACACTCTGGCACTTAAATCATTTTCCAAACTGTCTTATTGTTCCTTCCATTGTGGTCCAACATGAAGGATACAGAATCCTAGGAAGATAAAGGGACTCCTTTATTTAATTAAGGTTTTGGTTAATTAAGAGTGAAAAAGTACACTGAAAGCAAGAAACGCAATATATCAATATAGCAGCCTTATGTGGCCGCTCAAAAAGACTAACAGGAGATAGAGGCTTATCACTAACTGTATTCAGCTGTTGCTCCCAATGCCCAGGTGTACCAGACCCATTGCACAGACTGATGGCACTAGTTATATCATCTCAGATGTGACCAAAGGACCAAGACCAATTCATGGTCATGTGGCAAGGTCTCCAGTATATGTTTTCATTACTTCCTGGGGACATCTGAATTCCCTTGCTGTTTGTGACCAGTGAGTAGTTGAGTGTTTAGCATGACTGCCTCTCCTCTCTAATGTCAAAAAACATTTACTGTATAGATGACATTGTGTTGGTTGGTAAGTAATAGGGCTCAGCCTAAATGCCCCAGACTATATAGTATTATCACACCTCTGCCATTGTGATAAAGCCTGAGAAAATTCAGGGATCTTCTTGCCAAGCAGTTTATGGAGACAGTTCGGGTAGATTCAAAATGCTCAATTTCTTTAACATTCAAGAAAAAACTACCATCTTTTCAGGTCTTTGAAAGAAAACTCTTGCAAATGAAAGCCTTACACTTTATTGAACAATTTGGATATTAGGAATAGTATATATCTCATTTAGATATTCTACTTGGTATTTTATATCAACTAACACACAGATCAGCTTCCTTTAAGTGGGACCCAAACTACAGGTTGTATTGGAAGCTGTCCTGTGAATTGTTTCATGGTTTCTATATTGGGAACTCCCACAACTGCAATGACTCCTTTGAACTACAAGTTACTGTGACTGATGATTTTGCTGATTAAAATCTTGGGTAAAAAAGAGGCAGATTTCAAATAGAGGCACCTCTTGTGGTTTGAAATCTTTATCTCCCTGACATGGCTGTCAGGTTCACCCTTTCTAAAAAGCAACTATTAGCTTTCTACTAGGCTCTTGTTGAAACTGATTGCTTGGCTATGGAGGCCTGGTAACTCTCTGGCCTCATGTTACCACTTTTGGGGTGGATTAACTCAAACTCATCAGATAAGAACATGGCAAGGGCCCAGGAAACTCTGCTTGTCAAATGGGAATGATATAATCAAGAGCATAGCAAGATGACACTGGAACTATCTTGGCTTTACATGAAAGTGGCAGAGATCCCTGAGGAGGAAATTTTATTCCCCATTCAACCACTTGAACCAAATTCACTGTCTGGGTGGAGTCATCAGTTGACAGGTTTTTTGATAAATGCCTGAGCCTGATTCACTGTGGTTCAGCTAAGCTGCAACTCAATATTGTCCACTGGGCTGCTGTGGCTGTTCCTGTTCAGTCTCAGTGGCTGCTAAAAGTGAATGTAGTTGTTCCACTAAGCGGGTAGAACTCAGGGTGATTCTTATCGCTCTGGCCCACATTGTTCTGAGAAGCCTTGTTACATATTTACAGATTCATCAGCTGCCTTCAGTGGACTAGTTACTTGGTCTGCTTCCCCTCTTCGTTGTCATGTGTTTGTACATCTTTCAGTGAGATACTGACTACCCTTTTGTCCCAGATTATATTTTCATGGATGTTTATATAGCAAACATCTTTGGAAGGAACATATTGTCTTCCTCTGGAGCAAAGTTCACGTTTTCTACTTGCAAGTATAATAACAATCATGTCTCCCTCCAGAGCCATGAGTTAGCCTGCTTTGCAATCCTTATACAAGTTTCAAGTTCCCTAAGCTAGAGGTTTATTTCTTATAACTCACGGCATACACAGGTATTATTTGGCTGTCTTTAGATGTTCTGTGGGAAAAGACCACTCAAGAAACTGGTACAAGAAAATAATGATGCTTTGGCAACTGCTATTGCTATGAGCAATGAACTGTCCCTTGTCTCTGACTCAGGAGTCTCATGTCTTTTGCCAACATTTATGAAACTCTGGCAGGCTAACTAATTAGTTTGTTAATAGGGTAAGAGCTCAGATACTTGAGAGTTCATGACAATTATGTTTATTCATTTTTTAAAATTTCTTTTCATTTCAATTTTGGTGATTAAAATTTTCTAGAAAATAATAAAGTTGACTTACAATTTCAATTTTTACATAAAAAGTTTCATAGTATTAGTTTCATATTTAGTCACTACTGCATGTATAATTATATTCTTTTATGTTTTTAATATTCATTATTTATGACTTTCAAATTCATTAGTCTGTCAGAGGTAAGCTGATTTTATTTTATTTTTTGACAGCACTAGCATTTGTTCTTGTGGGTTCTTTGTTTTTCTTTCTATTTTGTCGCTATACCTTTCTAGTTTTCTTTTTTCTACTTTCTTTAAACATATTTTCTGGTGTTTTGAGATGTATATTTAACTCTATGTTCAGTGGTTTCTATTTAGTAAAAATTGCCTTTGAGGGTATAAATTCACCTCTAAAAACTATATGACATGCATTTTATAAATTTTAATAGACATTACTTTCATTGTCTTTCAGTTCCAAATAGTTTTGTTTTCTATCGTGATTTTACCTTAACCTGATAACAATTTAGAAAGTCATTTTTAAGCTTCTAAATACTGTATATACTATTAGTATTTCTTTAAGACTTATTGGGAGTTTCTTTATGAATTAATTTCATGATCATATTTTGAAAGTATTCCAAGTGTACTTAGAAAACATGTATATATCTTGTATTTTTGGGATACTGTGCTCTATAATTATCTGTTTGATCACACACCTTAATTTTGTTGTGGAAAGTTACTATAACCTTAGTCATTTTGTGTGCTTGAGTTATCTTCTGAAATAAGTTAAAATAATGCATTATGATTATGGGCTTATAAATTTCTCCTGATAATTCTAAAAGTTTTTGCAAACTATATTTTGAAGATACATTGTTTGCTATGTGTAAGTTTAAATCTCTTCTTAATGGCTTGTTCCCATCATTATTATGTGGTATCCCTATATATCTGTATTAATTATTTCTGCCTTAAATTCAATTTTCTGGAATGTTGGTTTTACCGTAGCAGCTTTCTTTTTTTAAATATAGATGTGTTCCATTTGTTCACTTTCATTCCTTCATTTTTGGAGGGTCTTTAATAAACTAAATTGTGTCTTCCATACCATTTGATAGTCCTTATCTCTTAATAAATAAATTTAAGTGATTTTTATCTTTTGTGATTACTTATATATTGAGATTTATTTCAACCATCTTGCTCATGGTTTCTATTTACCATGCTTATTTTTTGCTTTTTGCTACTTATTTCCTGCTAAATGTTTGATTTATATCATTTTGTTCATTTCTTTCCTGCATGGTGATATGAAAAAAATACATGGTACTTCTAGGCATTTAGTGGTTATCTTTAAAATTTTGATATATGTACTTATATAATTCTTTCCAACAAATTTTAAAGTTTTATAGTATTTTTAACCTCCTTGGGCCTCAGTCATGATCCTAAAAAACTTTAAAAAGTAAATATCCTACCACTTGAAAAATAAAAATAAAAAATAAAATAAAATTTATATTTCATCAGTTTTTTTAAGAGACAAAAAGATGTAATGTCTGAACAATTAATACTTTTGTTTACTATATTCTATCATCTGGGTTCATTTTTCTTTTTGGTGAAGTTCATTCTTTAAAACTTATTTTAGCTGGGGGGCTGGGTGTGGTGAGCAGTTTGGTCTTTGGTATCTAAATATGTCTTTAATTTTCTCTCACTCTCGAGAGTTTAGCATTGTATAAAATTTTTGGTTGATTTTATTTTTCCTTAGTATTTTGAATAATTTTCCATTGCAGTATTAATTAGGGTGAAGGTTAAGCCAATGTTACAATGAGACCTACCAAATGCATGGTCTTAAAGACCTAAAGAGCTCACCAGGAGCCACTGGCTTAGCTAGTATTTGGACGTGGGTTTTTGGCTCCTAGTTCCCTTTCTTGAATGATGGGGGTTCCATAATGCCTCTGGTTTTACCCATGTTGGTCTGTACAAATTATGGGAATAGAACTTTTGGAAAACCCTGCTTGTTTTTGAATTCTATAACTGCAGGTCACATGTCCTGTCCCACTGTGTTTCTGCTCTACGTTTTTATTGCAGAGATGTTTGTCTTTTAACTGATCTCAGTTATGCCTTTCAATTTTCCCTTTTCTTGTTTGCCCATCATTGCTATGTAATTATAGAACAGGGGACTACCAAAGCAAAAACTTACTCTATTATCTTGATCAGCACCTACCCTACTTACACTTTTTGCACAACAGGGATGTGCTTAAAATAACTATAGTCAATTTTGAAGACAAAGGGAAGGAAATTACGAAAGGGGAGTCAGGGAGGCTTTGTGACTATTAAATGAAATTAAATTCCATAAACACGTCTAGTACAGCAGCTAAAACAGAGAAGGTATTTTGTAACTTTCTTACTCTCTTACCCCTCATTTCCTCTCTTCTACCTTTCCTCCTACTGGTTGCAATGGAATGAAGAAGAGGGAGGAGGGGAGGAAAGCAGGAGACATGGCTAATTGGAAACGTATTAAATCTAAGATTCTGAGCATCAGGGTCCCTTAGTCCAGTGTCGGACTTTCTGTATTACTACCTATCTGTTTGTATCCCAGCTGTGAATCCAGAACAGACTTGGTGGGAGGGATATCCTAGGAAATAATTTTGTAAGTGAGGTTTCCACGGCTGTAAGAAGCCTATTGACAAATACATTCATCAGGAGGATAACAGAGGCAATGATTTGGAGAAATGGATACATGCACAGATCAAATCATAAATCAATAGCTTAAATATAGACTGAGATGCTGAAACAAGGACCAGTAAAATTTTTGCTGAGGAATTTACATAGGACTTTAATTCCTGACTCGGTTTCTTATCTAGGATCCAATGAAATTCCCAAATTCTTCTGCTTCCTTGCTATATTCCCTAAGAAATGGGCCTACTTTTAAAAATCCTCTTAATTTATACTATCATCTACTTTTCACCTTGGTAAGACCTCTTTCTATAAGCTTAACTACAGAATAGTACCTAGGCTGCAAAACAAAGATTTCTTATTGTAATCAAAACAAAGGTCATGTGTTTTGATTTCTAAAGGACTTTGTTACTAACTGTTCTAGGGAAACAAACGGAATAAGGAAAATAATAAACATGAGGGAGTTCCTTAAAAATCTTGTAGAATAACTCTTGATATTTACTTCCTCATTCACTTTTGTTTGTAAATCATAGCACAATAGTGGAAAAAGCACAGGGTTTTAAGACAGAAAGGCCTGGGCTCAACCTGGCTCCTCACTTATTACCTCTGTCACCTTGCCCAAAGTCTGTAAGCCTCAGTATTTTTACTCTTAATTACTATTAAATCTATTAACATCTATTAAATGGTGATAAAATACTTATTTCATGAGGTTGTTGTGAGGAGTAAAGAAAATCATGTATACATTAACAGTTATAAATTTTCCCTTTTATTTCTGATGTTAACTCTTTCCTCCACACTTGTCAATCTCGTTTTATTTTATCTCAGCAAAGTTTAGGTGGATGTTTTTCCCCTAAAATGGCATTCAAACTTGAAGAGTGAATCTGGGTCAAATTGTAAGTGTTCCCTTTGTTTCTGAGAACCTGTAGACGGGGTTACTTCTATATTTACATGGTCTTTAAAAAGACCTGCTAGGAAGACCTGTACATTTCTTTGTTGACAAGATGGACCAAAGGAATGAGAACGTGTGTGCAAAATGTGTCTCACGGGAGCTGATCCTTGAACATTGGTATATATTAAGGTGACCTTTTCATCCAGTGTCAGTATTACAGGGCAGTATAGGTGTGGCTTCTTAAATGTATCATGTTTTTAAAAGCCCTGCTTTAAAGAGCTTCATGTAGGAAAAGGAGCCTTTGAAATTATAGGTAGCAAGGCACTTAACTTTTATTCACTGTACTCCAGGGGCAATTCATCTCCAGGAGAATTTCTAAAACTCATAATTCTAAGAATTGGTATATTTCTATTGAATGTGACCTTGATAGCTTGATCTCAACCCCACACTATGAATTTGTGAGGAATGAATGGAACTAAAGTAATGAAGACTTGAGTTTCTCCATCAAATATTTGTTGCACTTCTAACTAGCCTGAGTCCAGGGGAGCTGAATAGCTGGTTTTCTATGCTTTGTGTTATTATGTATAATGTATGTTTCAACTGCAATGCTACCTCCTTGACTGACCTTGAAACTTAGTAAAAAAGTTTTATAAGCTCATCTCATCATTTCAAAACTTTGTAGCTTAAAAATTACTCAACTGCTTTACTAAGAGTTGGCTTGATTTTCTTTACTCACTGAGATCTGAAGAACTGCCAAGTTTAAATTTTATAGCTTTAGAAGTTATTATCTATATGAAATAATATATGTATATAAAAATATATGGTATATAAAAAATATACATATTTATATATAAAAACACATATAGAGTATATAAAAACATACATATATTTTGTATACATAAAATAACTTCTAAAGTTATAAAATTTAGATGTGTGTATAGTCATATAATTTATAATATATATAAAATTATATATATATGTACACACACACACAAATACATATATATGGCAAGCTGGCAAAAAAGTCAGTGTTCTTTCCTGAGCTCATATTTATTTCATAGGCAGTTAAATAGTTTTAAAACTATAGATAAACATAGGTTGGACTACACAAAACTGTGATAATCACGTTGGTCAGTATTTGGAAAAAACAAATCTGAGCATCAAGCTGTTTAGCTTTAACTATTATCATCTATTTTCCATATCACATAATTATGGGGAGGAACATCAGTCAGTAAGAAAATAATTGGATTCAATCTTACAATGTGACCTCAGAAAGATATTGAGAATACACTTTTTATACACTACCATATGTGTGTTTATAAACAACTTTATAATATTAGAGTGATTTGCTTTCTTTTATACTTTTTCATGAATGTTACTAGTGATGTGCTAGTAAATGTTTAATATCTGGCTGTCAGGGTGGAGAAAATTCTGATTTGTAGCATATGACAATTTTGCTCCTCTATGGCTGATGTTAACCAGCATGAGAAAGTTCTTAAAATTAACAATCATCTCTCAAAAGGTAAACATGTCGCTAAAGTGTTTGGTTTACTTCTGTGAGGTGATAAAAGTTTATGAAGACATCTTATTTGATAATGTTTTTAATAACTACATGTGTGTATATAAAAATGAATTTGAAGTATTGTGTTTTATATTTTAATGTATGCTTTTATTATATTTTATATTTATATTTAATATTTATATATTTATTTAGATGACTAAAACCCAAAGCCTAAATTGTATTTCAATATATCATTATCTTATTTTTTGTTGCTAAATAGTGACAAAGAGAATATGTTTGTTGTGTTTTTTTTCCTTGAAATGGACTATTTCATTCAGGAAATGATTTTAATATATTTATCCATTTTTTAATAAACTTAAGATACTTAATTTTTAAAATTTCATAGCTTGCCTACAAGTCTGTGGTTCCAAATACTAGGGAAGAAAAGAGACTTTGTCCTGTCTTTTCTGAGCGCTATTGAAGTTTGAAATGCCATGGCTTCTGAAACTAACCTAGCTGTTGGCATGCTAGCTAAGGGATTCTCTAAGGACTCTGGCATTTTAAAGGAACAAATGAACTCATTATTTCTGGGGCATGTTTATGGTTGGTCTGTACCTCTCAAATATCTGCCTCAGTACTGAAAACACCAACAAGACTTGCTTCCTTTGATTAATGGATGATTGCTGATGTTGCTCTGTTGTCATTCCTTAGTACTTACCCAAGCCATGGTCCCTTACTAAACAACTCTAGACTGTTTTCTTTCATTTGTCGAACCAATAAAAAAATTGCTCCAGCCATGAAGAGCCTTACTTGTTCTAGCTAGTGGGATACGGAAGGGTCAGGTGTCATCCACGTCCTTGCCATGGTTGCCTAGTTCTTTGTTTAATCTATCAGGTCACAAACCTCTGAATATCATGAAAGCCTGAGTGGCCCACTTTCATGAGCTCTTCTAGAATTTGGAAATTTCCTGATTGTGCCATGATCCTGTAAACCAAAGAGTGACTGAAGCAGGTATCAATCGATTCGAGGTGTGTTCTGCCAAGGTTGTAGACACATTGAGGAAAAAGAAATACACATCACAGGAGGGTCTCTGAGTTGTGCTTTTTCCAAAGAGGCTTTTGGGAACTTCAATATTTAAAAAGGAGAAAGAGCAAGCCGGAGGGGAAGAAGAAAAAGGAGTGAGGGTAGGCAATGAGGCAAGTGGTTGCATTCTTGAGAGGCTCTGATTCGTGCTCAGTGAATCTACATTTTACATGTGAAAAGACAAAGTAGAGGAAAAAGTCAATTATGCAGTCATCTTGCACACAGTATGTCTACATTTTACATAAGACAAAGTAAACATGTGAAATTACAGCTATCTGTTTTCAGACAAAGGAAGGCAGTTTTTGCGAGATTTTGTTCCCAAGCTTAACTTTTCCTTTGGCATATTGAATTTGGAGTCCTGAGATTCCATTTTCTTTTTCTATTATCTAGGCCCTTGGATATTCTGTTTCTTTTCACTGAAAACAATTATCCCTTTTCCTTGATTGACTGACTTTAATTATCTTTTAATTATCAGTTTAGGCATTTAAAAATGTTCTAGGATAGCCTAACTCTGTAATTCCAAGTAAGATGCACCTACTGTGTACCCTCATTATTTCATGCATCTGCTGATATTGTTATTCCCTACGTCTGTCTCTCTCAACTAGTCTCACCCGTGTTGGAGCAGGAATTGTGTCAGTCTTGTTGTTCATCAATATCTTGCATGATGCCTGGCACACAGTAAGTTTTCCAAGAAAAGTTTGTTTAATAAATGAGTGGAGGACTTGGGCATTCCCTGGAAAGAGATATGGTTTTCTTGACCTGCAATGAAAGCTAGTTTCCTTATAATTCTCATTTCCCCTTAGTGTGTGATACCTTTTCTGATAGAAAAGTCCTTATAGGTAGACTGTGGTTAATTAAGAGCTTATAGATCCATCCTAATTTTTCAGCAAAGCCTATTCTGACAGTCAACTAACTCAATTGCTTCCTATTGAGATCCAGTGACTTTATAACATTGGTCTGCATAGGAAGCAACAATACAAATGGTCCCCAACTTCTCTATGGGTTATACTTACAATTTTTTGGCTTTACAGTGGAGTGAGAGCAATAAGCATGCAATAGGAGCCAGATACCCATGCACTCATTCTGTTTTTCACTTTAAGTATGGTACTCAATAAACTATAAGATTCAACACTTCAGTGTAAAAGAGAGTTTGTGTTTGATGATTTTGCCCAACTGCAGGCTAATGTAAGTACACATTCAAGTTAGGCTAGCCTAACTATGATGTTTGGTAGATTCAGTGTATTAAGAACATTTTCAACTTAACAATATTTTATACTTATAATTGGTTTATCAGGATGACCATTATAGGTTGAGGAGCATGTATATTAAATCATGAGGTCAGGGAGAATTAAAGTATGTCACTTTAATGAGTCAATATGCAGGGAAAAGAAACTCAAACAGACTCAACTTGGTAGCATTTCTGAGATAATGTTACCTAGAATGTATTTTACAATTTTAAATGTGTTTGGTAACACGGTATTGCAATTTTAGTAGTCAAATTGCTTTAGAAAAAGAGTCAAAATCAATCCTAAGGTGGTCTAACAGGTTAAAAAGTTACTGATTTAGAGAGTCTTGAATTCTTCTGAGTGAATAATTTTAAATATAATAACATTCAGTATCTTCATGTTGCCTTTTTGTTTTTCTAACTAGACATTGTTTTTGTCTGGCTAAAATTTTTACATGTGATAGCCTATGTGTTATGTTGCCAAACCCTTAAAAACACTGTAGAAATAGAAAATGACACATGCACACAAACACACACACATGCGTACACATGGGCATGTAAACAAAATTTGTTTTTATTCAATCATTGTAGGAAAGTGTAACTACATTAAAAGCTACACACCTCAGTTAATTGTTGATGAAGAGTCTTGGAAGATTAGAAATCTGTGTAATAGGTTCTTTACAAAGACAAGACATGTTTAAGGTGCTACATCTTAATATCTAATGCAACTAATGTCATTTGTATATTTCCTAGTGTTTTTTTCCACGAAATACGCTTTTATGCTTTTTCGTCATCATAGACAAGATACATGTTTTTATGTTATACTTTTCATATAGTCATTCATGTAAACAAACTGGAGTACTGGCAAATTCTTTAGGTCCTCAGACTGTAGTTTTTAATTTTTGACAGTCTTAGGAGTAAAATTTGAGAATTGAAGTCTGTTTGGATGTACAAAGATCTTGTTTGCCTTGAGCAATTTTACGGGGTTGTGGAAATTGAAAAAAAATGGATAACTGGAAAGTAAAACACACGCAACTACTTACATGGGTTGCAACAAAGGAAGGCAGCAGAGAAAGTTTTAAATCCCTGAAAGACTCATTTAGCTTTAAATAAAACAAATTTCTATTTCCTTCTCAAATTTAATTAAAACAGGTATTTAAAATTATCTGTATTATCTGTATTTTATTACAAAAATAATTCTGTATTTGGAAAAAAACCCTTGGGTGGTTGTTACATTTCTCCATTTCAGATTGTATACTTTTATAAGGTGTAGTAATAACATTTACTATTTTTTTAAATTCCTAAGAATTCAAAATCCTTACTTAGAATAGAATTATAATACTTTACCTGACTGTGATATGTGCTACTTGTGATGATCTGAGCTTTAGAAAAGCACACAGATACTCATACACAAACAAGAATAAAAATTCAGTGGGGCAGGGCCAAGATGACCAACTGGAAGCAGCCACGACAGGAGGCTGCCATTGAAAAGAACAGTAGTAGCGTGTGAATCCTGTACCAGCATTCAAGGTATCCAGGTCCTCTCATCAGAACTGACTAGGCAACTGGCGTGATCTAAGGACAGGAAGGAAGTTCAGTGTGGTGCAGCAGCCTACCTGAGAGCCACACCGGGCAGGGGAGCCCCTACCCACAAGACAAGGAAGGCAGTGAGTGAGCGTGCCACCCAGTCAGGGAAATTGTGCTTTTTCCACAGAACTGTGCAACCCATGGATCAGAAAATCCCACTCATGAACCCATGCCACTGAGGCCTAGGGTCCCAAGCCTGGACCTGCACAGATTCTCAACAGCCTCTCTGCTAGAATCTGCTTAAGCCTGCCATGTTCCCAGGGGGAGGGCGACCAGCACCACAGCTGTGGCTGCCTGCCATCTAAGCCATTGGAGCTCCTTGGGGGAGGAGCAGCAGCCAGCACTTGGACTGATAACTGCCCAATACACTAAGTTCCCTGGGCAGGGGAAGGGCGGCAGTCATGTCTGCAGCTCCAGGCCAAACTTTCCCCCTGCTGGAGCCAGGGAGGCAGGTCAGCTTGGTCTCAGGAGGTGTCCCCCACAGCCCAACACACCAACTGTGGCAGACTGTGGCCAGAGCACCTCTTCAGGCCTGCCCCTAACTCATCCTTTCCCATTGGGTAGGACCTCCCTGCAGGAACTCCAACAACTCCAGCCAGGGCCTGGGTCTGAGCCCCCAGTGGGAGGGGTGGCCATATTCTTTGTGGACCAGCAGATTTAGCCTTTCCTCCTGGTAGTTCTGAGGAATCCAGGCAACACAGACGAGTGAGTTTCCCCCCAGCAAAGCACACCCCCTCCACCAAGAGACAGTCAAAGTGCTTTGTTAAATGGGTCCTGATCCCCATGCCAGCCAAGTGGCTGAGACCCTCCAACAGGGGTTATCAGACACCCTATACAGGAGTCATTCTACTGGCATCAGGTTGGTGTCTCTTGAGGTCAGAGATCCCAGAAGAAGGAGCAGGCACCCATCTTTGCTGTTCTCCGGTCTCCTTGAGTGATCAAGGATCTCCAAGCATGGGAAATACAGAGAACACCACTAGACACTCCATGAGAAGATCAACCCCAAGACATATACTCATCAGATTCTCCAAGGTCGAAATAAAGAAAAAATGGTAAGGACAGCCAGAGAGAAAGACTAGGTCACCTACAAAGGAAAGCCCATCAGACTAACATCGGACATCTCAGCAGAAGACCTACAAGCCAGAAGAGATTAGGGGACAATATTCAACTTTCTTAAAGAAAAGAATTTTCAATCAAGAATTTCATATTCAACCAAACTAAACTTCATAAGAGAAGGAGAAATAAAACCCTTTCAAGACAAGCAAATTCTGAGGAATTTTGCCACCACCAGACTTGCGTTGCAAGAGTTGCTAAAGAAAGCACTAAGTATGGAAAGGAAAAACCTGTACCAGCCACTGCAAAAGCACCAAAATATAATGACCAATCACACTATGAAGAAACTGCATCAAATAGTGTGCAAAATGACCAGATAGCATCATGATGACAGGATGAAATTCACAAATAATGATATTAACTTTAAATGTAAACGAGCTAAATGCTCCAATTAAAAGACACAGACTGGTACATTGGATAAAGAGTCAAGACCCATTGGCGTGCAGTATTCAGGAGACCCATCTCACATGCAAAGACACACATAGGCTCAAAATAAATGGAGGAAAATTTACCAAGGAAATGGAAAACAAAACAAAAAAAAGCAATCCTAGCTTCTGACAAAACAGACTTTAAACAAACAAAGATCAAAAAAGACAAAGAAGGGCATTACATAATGGTAAAGGGATCAATGCAACGAGAAGAGCTAACTATCCTAAATATATATGCACCCAACACAGGAGCACCCAGATTCATAAAACAAGTTCTTAGAGACCTACAAACAGACTTAGACTCCCACACAATAATACAGGGAGACTTTAACACTCCACTGTCAATATTGGACAGATCAACAAGACAGAAAGTTAACAGAGATATTCAGGACTTGTACTCAGCTCTGGATCAAGTGGACCTAATAGACATCTACAGAACTCTCCACCCCAAATCAACAGAATATACATTCTTCTTGGTGCCACATGGCACTTATTCTAAAATCAACCACATAATCCTAATGGGAAATAAAACCTCCTCAGCAAATGCAAAAGAATGGAATTAAAACAAACAGTCTCTCAGACCACAGTGTAATCAAATTAGAACTCAGGGGTAAGAAACTCACTCAAAACCACATGATTACAAGGAAATTGAACAACCTGCTCTTTAATGATTCCTGGGTAAATAATGAAATTAAGACAGAAATAGATAAGTTATTTGAAACCAATGAGAACAAAGAGACAATGTACCAGAATCTCTGGGACACAGCTAAAGCAGTGATAAAGGGGAAATTTATAACAATAAATGCCCACATCAGAAAGCTAGGAAGATCTCAAATTGACACCCTAACATCACAATTAAAAGAGCTAGAGAGGCAAGAGCAAACTAATTCAAAAGCTAGCAGAAGACAAGAAATAACTAAGATCAGGGCAGAATTGAAGGAGAGAGAGACACTAAAAACCCTCCAAAAAAATCTGTGAGTACAGGAGCTTGTTTTTTTAAAAAATTAACAAAATATATAGAACACTAGTTAGACTAATAAAGAAGAAAAGAGAGAAGAATCAAATAGACACAATAAAAAATGATAAAAAGGATATCACCACTGACCCCACAGAAATACAAACTACCATCAGAAAATACTGTAAACACCTCTACACAAATAATCTAGAAAATCTAGAAGAAATTGATAAATTCCTTGACACTTACACCCTCCCAAGACCAAACCAGGAGGAAGTCAAATTCCTGAATAGACCAATAAAAAGTTCTGAAATTGAGGCAGTAATTTGTAGCCTACCAACCAAAAAATGCCCAGGACCAAACGGATTCACCACCAAATTCTACCAGAGGTGCAAAAAGGAGCTGATACCATTTCTTCTGAAACTATTCCAAACAATTGAAAGGAGGGACTCCTCCTTAACTCATTTTATGAATCCAGTATCATCCTGATACCAAAACCTGGAAGAGACAGCAAAAGAAAAAAACTTCAGACCAATATCCCTGATGAACATTGATGCAAAAATCCTCAATAAGGTACTGGCAAACCAAATACAGCAGCACATCAAAAAAACTTATCCATCATGATCAAGTTGGCTTCATCCCTGGGATGTAAGGCTACTTCAACATATGCAAATGAATAAGCATAATTCATCACATAAACAGAACCAATGACAAAAACCACACGAATATCTCAATAGGTGCAGAAAAGACCTTTGATAAAATTCAACATCTCTTCATGTTAAAAATTCTCAGTAAAATAGGTATTGATGGAACATATCTCAAAATAATAAGAGATATTTATGACAAACCCACAGCTGATATCATATTGAACTCACAAAAGCTGGAAACATTCCCTTTGAAAACTGGGACAAGACAAGGATACCCTCTCTCACCACTCCTATTCAACATAGTATTGGAAGTCTGGCAACCACAATCAGGCAAGAATAAAGTAATAAAGCATATTTAAATAGGAAGAGAGGAAGTTAAATTGTCTTTGTTTGCAGATGACATGATTGTGTATTTAGAAAACCGCATCATCGCAGCCCCAAAATTCTTAAGCTGAGAAGCAACCTCAGCGAAGTCTCAGGATACAAAATCAATGTGCAAAAATCACAAGCATTCCTTTACACCAACAATAGACAAGCAGAGAGCCAAATCATGAATGAACTCCCATTCACAATTGCTTCAAAGAGAATAAAATACCTAGGAATACAGCTAACAAGGGGCATGAAGGACCTCTTCAAGGAAAACTACAAACCACTGCTCAAGGAAATGAAAGAGGACACAAACAAAAGGAAGAATATTCTATCCTCATGGATAGGAAGAATCAATATCATGAAAATGGCCATATTGCCCAAAGTAGTTTACAGATTAAATGCTATTTGCATCAAACTGCCATTGACATTCTTCACAGAATTAGAAAAAACTACTTTAAATTTCATACAAAATCAAAGAAGACCCCAAGTAGCCAAGACAATTCTGAGCAAAAAGAACAAAGCTGGGGGCATCATGTTACCTGACTTCACAGTATGGTACACGGCTATAGTAACCAAACAGCATGGTACTGGTACCAAAACAGACATGAAGACCAATGAAACAGAACGGTGACCTCAGAAATAACACATCTACAACCGTTTGATCTTCAACAAACCTGATAACAAACAATGGGGAAGATCTCCTATTCAATAAATGGTGCTGGGAAAACTGGCTAGCCATATGCAGAAAAGTGAAACTGGACCCCTTCCTTACACATTATACAAAAATTAACTCAAGATGGATTAAATGTAAAACCCCAAACTATAAAAATCCTAGAGGTAAAACTAGGAAACACCATTCAGGATATAGGCATGGGCAAAAACTTCATGATGAAAATGTCAAAAGCAATTGCAACAAAAGCTAAAATCGACAAATGGGATCTAATTAAACTAAGGAGCTTCTGCACAGCAAAATAAACTATCATCAGAGTGAACAGGTAACCTACGGAATGGGAAAAAATTTTTGCAATCTACTCATCTGACAAAGGTCTAATATCCAGAATCTACAAGGAACTTAAACAAATTTACACGGGGAAAAAAAAAAAATCCCATCAAAAAATGGGCAAAGGACATGAACAGACACTTCTCAAAAGAAGACATTTATGCAGCCAAAAAACATATGAAAAAAAGCTCAACATCACTGTTTATTAGAGAAATGCAAATCAAAACCTCAATGAAATGCCATCTCATGCCAGTCAGAATGGCAATTATTAAAAAGTCACAAAACAATAGATGCTGGCGTGGTTGTGGAGAAATAGGAAGACTTTGCACTGTTGGTGGGAATGTAAATTAGTTCAACCATTGGGGAAGACAGTGTGGTGATTCCTCAAGGATCTAGAACCAGAAATACCATTTGACCCAGCAATCTCATTACTGTGTATATACCCAAAGGATTATAAGTCGTTCTACTATAAAGACACATGTGCAGGTATGTTTATTGCAGCACTATTTGCAATAGCAAAGACATGGAACCAACCTAAATGCCCATCAATGATAGGCTGGATAAAGAAAATGTGGTACATAATACACCATGGAATACCTTGCAGTCATAAAAGCAATGAGATCATGTCCTTTGCAGGGAGATGGATGAAGCTGGAAGCCATCATCCTCAGCAAACTACCACAAGAACAGAAAACCAAACACCACATGTTCTCACTAGTAAGTAGGAGTTGAATAATGACAACACATGGACACAGGGAGGGGAACAACACACACCAGGGACTGTTGACAGGTGGAAAGAGAGAAGATGGAACTTAGAGGATGGGTCAATAGGTGCAGCAAACCACCAGGACACACATATACCTATGTAACAAACCGGCATGTTCTGCACATGTATCTTGGAACTTAAAGTAATTAAAAAAGTATTAGTAATGCTAGTATTGTTAATGAAGCGGTGATATTTAGGACTAAATTTGATTGTTTTTTCCATTTGACCGAAATTAACTCTTGTTTTCCCTAGTATTTCTATAAAAAATTAAGGTTATGTCTCCTTTGTGTTGTTTAAAATCTTAAATCAACATCTTAAAAATGATGTTTTAATCATGATTAGGTTTTCAATATTCTCAGGGAAACCTCTTGTCTTTTCCTGGTTAGTTGTTTATTTCATGAAGTTACTGTTACGTTCAGCTGATTAAAACGGTATAAAAATATCAGTGTAGCAATTTGGGTTCTCAGCAGGAATGGTAAAAAAGTCGTGCTGTGCATTTGCCATCATTCACCCCTTCTGAGCTTCTGGCAGACAATGATAATCAGTTATGGAGCATTTTCCAACTGGGATTGATATTGAGATGTTTCAGTTGGCACTTCAGTCAAAACATATTTGCTGGCTTGATGTGAACCACGAATTGGGTTTCCAACCCTGGTTGGCTGCCTTGCTTGGGAGAGAAAGTATAGTCAGGGTTAATACAAATGTATTGCCTCTACTAGAAAATCGATTCTGAGAGCTTGCTCTGCTGATAAATAATCAGAACTGCAGCTGTGTATATAAAGGACAGGGTGCTACTAATGACCCAAACTGAGAAGGCTTTATTGGAGCCAATATATATGCATGAATCCAACTTGCAGAGGACTCAGCCAACCTTACCGCCAGCTCTGGCAAAATATTATCAGGACAGCAGGGAGCAGGGATTCCTCCTTTTATCAAATGATTAACTTGAGATTTGAGGCAAGTTATTGAAGTAGAACAATAGAGAATCTGTGTGGTGACTGAAGCCAGTGTGTTAAAATATTTTTTTCTCTCTCAGAAAAATTTAGCTCTTTGCTTATGCCAGATGCCCTTGTTAATTAGTAGTATCTTATGTTAATGTCCCTATGCTCTTACGCTAACCACACCCAACAGACATTTGTAACTGCATTTACTTTTTATTTTATTTTATTTATTTATTTATTTATTTTGAGACGGAGTCCTGTTCTGTTGCCCAGGTTGGAGTGCAATGGCAGATCTTGGCTCACTGCAAACTCCACCTCCTGGGCTCAAGCAATTCTCATGCCTCAGCCTCCCAAGCAGCTAGGATTACAGGTACCTGCCACCACGTTTGGTTAATTTTTGTGTTTTTAGTAGAGAGGGGGTTTCGCCATATTGGCCAGACTGGTTTTGAACTCCTGACCTCAGGTGATCTGCCCGTCTCAGTCTCCCAAATTTCTGGGATTATAGGTCTGAATCACCACTCCTGGCCTGCATTAACTTTTAGAAATAAAAGCTTAAAACTGATAGCTATCTGTGACTTAGGTACCTTGTGGTCCTTACTGGTGAAGATTGTGCAATTTTACATGTTCTGACCAGATACTAGTACCCTCTGTACACTTAATCAATGTTAAATAAAACATAAGACTTGGAAAAGAAATGATATTAGCATATTTATGTCCACTGACTGGTGCCTTCACGCTTTCCTTTTCATAAGCTTTAGGACATTCTCTCAGAGCAACTAACCAGGATGATTGCATTATCTATAATCATTAGTTTCTCCCTGATTCACTGCTTATAATTGACATTACTACATTTACTTAAATTAATTTTTAAAAAAGATGTAGTGATTGAATATAGCCAGTTATGTGAACCAGCCAGAATGAACAGTGATTAGTAATGAAAAAGATAATTATATGCATTGTGATAATTACTGCAATGCTTTCCTATCAAATGACCCTTTTAATTTCTTTCTTTTTCACTAATTGGCAGGCTCCTTTTGCAAGTATTTTCAGAATAGAGTGTTTATTTTAAAACTAGTTGAGTAAAATCAGTTGTGACATTCATTTTTATTTATCCTGACAATGCATGGAGAAAAATGGATGAAATAACTATATTTCTAAATGATCTATCCCCCTCACCATCCCCAATCACAGTTTCTACTCCCTCTTGTGAAGTTTTTTGGTCACTATCTTAATGTCACCTGGCAGGTCTGGCACTGACCCACAGCAAAATTTTCCACAATTGATCCATCTCACCTTCCAATGAATATTAATAACAGAGCATCAATCCTACTCAGTAGAATATGTCCTTCCATAGAATAAACTTTTTCTGTTGTTTTTCACTTTTCAATGCCATTACCAATGTCATGGATGGGGCTTAAGGCTAGGCTGAAGAGCTATTGTGATATCAGAATGTAGCATTCTTCACAGGTCACCTATGAAAAAGCAACCTGTCTTTATTATTCAAATCAGTTTTCTGCTTCTGATCTTGAGTCCATCTGACAGTTGGGCTACTATGTTAGGCATTATAACCTTCACATCATTTTCACCTCTTTTGTTTACTTCTTCTCACAATGTTCCTGTAAGGTTCAGTAACTTTGGGATTATGTGGTTTTTGTTGGCATTTTCATTTGGTAGTTCTGGCTATGTCTCTCAAGATCAAAATAACCTGTTAGTCAAATGAAAAAAATGGATGAAAGTTGAAGACTGGTTCTGAAATACAAAGACATGAGTTTACCTCTGGATTCTCCCAAATACTGGATGTGTGACTTTTGTTTAGCATCTTGGGGCCTTGGTTTAAGTTTAGTAACACTCATTTAAGAAGGCAGTTATGAGAATCTGTTGAAATCACGCAGGTGAAAATGCTGTGTAAACAAAAAGAATTATCTTTGGCAGCTTGGTTGACTCCTGTATTTCACATACATATGCACTTTTTGAGGTAAATCGAGAGAATTCCCATAATTAATTTGTAATTCTGCTCAGGGTCACAAACAGTTTCTGTAATGGTGATATACCAATTTAAGATTTTAGATTTTTTCCCTTTCTCTAGAAGTTGATTTCCATGTTAGTTTCGTATTTATTCCAAATGTCCTGATTATCTCTGCATTTTCTTATAATAGGGACTAAGGACAAAAAAGGGGCCATTCTATAAGGGTAAATACAAAAGAATATTTATGGCTAAGCCTTTTCTAACTTACACTCTCAAATTCTGTTGTTTGACCAAGGTAATGTATTTCCACTGAGATGATCTTTGCTTAACTGGTAACTTAGAAGCATAGAATTGTAGAATGTCAATCAAGGAAAGAACCTTAAAGATCAACTCTTTCTTTGGTTACTAGGGAGAGAATGTGTTCTCCTCTTGCAGAAACATAAGGGCATTCCCCTGTGTCGCAACAGTATATCTGCTACCAAAGAAATAGTTATAAAAGCACTGAGTTACATTTATTTTTAAAAATCGGAAAAAATATAGTAGCCTTTCAAAGTATTGCTAATTTTCTACCCACTCTCTGTGGCCCGTTCTGGTTATTGCCAGCTTGACTATGCAGTTTCAGAGTTATTATTCACTTTGAGAAACTCGCTTGCTTCTCTTAACAGAGTACTTTTTAATTCCCTTACCAATGGCAAGGAATTATCCCATCTTTGTTCATTTGTATCATCATTCTAACGTTTTCCAATGCTGCCCCGAAAAAATATCCCCACACATTCAAGATGTAAGAATCTCTTTTCTTTTTAATTGACTTGGAGCATTCGAGGGATAAATGCTGTCTGCTCTTGTGATCATGACTCCCTTCATGCTGTCCATGCTCACAGCGCTTTAACATACATATGTAAAGCAATATTATCACAGCTCCTGCAAGCCTATGCAACATTTTACTGTCACTGCAATAAATGCAAACTTTTTCAAAGGGCTACCGATCTTGGTTTCTTTTGTAAAGACATATTTATGCATTTACTGTACTCATGAGAGGCTATTACACTCATTGTAAAGAAATAAGTGGTCATATACAAATGCTTTAATTTTTTCCCCAATGAATCATAAATTTTTCCCTCCTTTCAAATGAAAACCTTTTCTTACTACTAGACCTGGAGAAAGGAATAGGGCATCCGAAATCGTTAGTTTACTATTATTTCTTCTTTAAAATGAAGAGAAATGGTACCGATTGGACTTGTATTTCTGTGACTGATACAGATGATCAGATGATTTATTAAATTAGGCTAGGTAAAAGTAATTTATCTATTATGATGTCAATAGTTATTCTGTCATAAATATTAATCTATAATATTTTCCTAGAAATGTGACTGCAGAATTCATCCTTGTATTTAAAAAAATATTAAGTATGGTTCTATTAGTTTTCTATGACTGCTTTTAACAAATTACTACATACTTAATGGCTTAAATGAACAAAGTTGTTCTCTTATAGGTCTGGAAGTCAGAAATCTAAAATAGGTTGGTGGGGCTTTGTTCCATCTGGGACTTTAAAGGAAAATCTGTGTCCTTGCCTTTTCTTGTAAATGCCACCCTCATTCCTTGGCTCATGTACTTGTATTACCTCAACCTCTACTTCCTATTGTCTCATCTCCTTCTCTGGTTCTGATCCTCTGCCTTCCTCTTATGAAAGTCCTTGTGATTGTATTGGACTAGTCCAAGATAATCCCTCCATGTCAAGGTTCTTAATTACATCTGCAATGTCACTTTTGCCATGTAAGGTAAGATATTCACCTATTCTTGGGATTATGATGCGGTCATCTTTGGAGGCCATTACTCTGTCTACCATAATAGTAACAAAAATGTATGTTTACAAAAGATAACTAATTTTTTATTTTTTAGTATTTTTATGTTTTTTAACTTTTAAGTTCTGGGGCACGTGTGCAGGTTTGTGATATAGGTATGCATGTCATGTCATGAGGGTTTGTTGTACAGATTATTTTATCACCCAGGTATTAAGCTTAGTGCCATTAATTATTTTTTCCTGATTCTCTCCCTCCTCCCACCCTCCACCCTTCAGTAGTCCCCAGTGTGTGTTATTCACCACTATGTGTCCATGCATAACACAAAATTTAAGAGGGAAACTTTTATTTCAAATAATCACCACTGATATGTCAAAAACAGTAGTCAAAATGTAAAAACCTTTCTTCTTTCCTTTTTCTGAGACCATTGTAGTAACAACTTTAGGCAAAAGCAATTTTATTTAAATCAATCTTGATGAATAAGATTAGGGAAAAAAGACATAATTATGTTAGCATATTCCAGGCCTTGCATATCATAAAGGAATAGTTTGCCACTTTTTTTACACAGTGACTAGAAGCAAAAGGCACTTGCACAGGCTGACTACTTCCAGAGGGAAAGAAATGAGTGTAATTTCGGTTTTGTAAAATATTGACTTTTTTTCTGTCTTAATGGAGTTCTATACACATGAATCACCCTGTTCGTGTGGGCAGGATTGTGCTCACCTGACTGACCACTAAAGGAAGCACTTGCCTTGGGTAATTATATGAACCAGAAAAAACATTCAGCCCTCTGAAAATGTTTCAAACAACATTTTTAAATGATCCAACTATATCTGGTAATTGGTATTTTCAGAAACCTTGACGATGTCTCTGCCACTATGGCAACTCATTGCAGCATCTGTAATAACAACCTTCGGCCTAACATGATTAAAGAGTTTTACTTTTTCCTTTACCTAGAAGTAAAATAGTCCACAGTTTTAAATGGCTCTCTTATATAAACATGTAATTATTCTATTGTCACTGTTCAGTTTTGAAATGATATCTGAAAGTATGTACTAAAATAATTCAATGATTTTGGGAACCAAATGAAATCAAGGCCATAAGAAGTGTACATTTTCATCAAGATTAAACACAAAAGTATTAAATCTTTATCATAGTTATTAAGCAAAGGGGGTGGAAAAGGTAGTTTAAGACATTTACACTACACTTTTTTAGAGAGATTTTTGTAGAAACCTAAGATAACGTGAGATAAATGTACAGGAGGTGTGAGGTCCACCTTGATGGAGTCAGGTAGGGTCAAGATTGTGAGAGGGAGGTAAGTTCTGTCTTGGTTACATGCAGTGATAACCAATTCTGGATCTATTTTACAGTGATGTATAATCTTCCTGACATATAGTTTGTAGTTAATGAGTATTTCTACAATAAAATTAAAAAAAATAAAACTAGGGGATGGGACTACTAGTGCTTAGGTCACTCCAAGCTTTACTTTTCAATACATGGTTCATAAATATATGTGAATTAAGCTGAGGCTTCAGTAGGAATGTGTTTAATTTGTCCAAAAATAGTTAAATTATATAACTTAGGATTAATTATTTGTTTCTGATTTCCAAAACTCTATATGAAAGAAAGAAGTAATATTAAAGGCTAGAGAAATAAAATCCATTTTAAAATGGATTTTAAAATGAATGTAACATAACTTTATATTTTTATTCTTATATAATGTGGCTCTATATTCTTTTAAGAATATAGACAATCAGAATTGATTAATACAAATATAATATACCTGTTTGTCATACTGCTGTTGGTCACACAAGTATTTTTATAGTTCGAATTTGTAGCAAGTGAGAGTAATGCTATAAACATAGAATTTTGTGAGGTCACTTAGATAACTTCCAAGAGGATCTGGTCTTGAAAATCCAAATTTAATGTGCCTGAATCTCAAAGGGACTGTTCATCTTTTTCTTAGACATCTCTGGCTATAAAATCTTTTTCTTAATGGATTACTCTGTTCTGGATTATTTGAAATCTCACATATGCTTTCCTTTTTTTGCTGTATGCCATGCCCAGAAAGATATTCAGCCCTTTCCTTACATTACACACATACATTGACATATTTTCTTTAGATGAGGTTTTCAGATGTAGAGAGTGAACACTGACATTTTGAAGAGGTGGAAAGGGTTTTAAACCACAGGTCTTGGAACTTGTAATTGAGTACCAGATATTTCTATTTTTAAAAAAAGCAGTCATTTTTTTTTTTTTGCCAACTTATTATCTAGCCTCATTTATTCTTATCAGAGTAACACAGAACCCTTAACCCCCAGTCTTCAAGCTCAGTTTTGACCTCTTTTTCTATATTCAGATTTGGTGAAATGCTTTGCTCAACATCAGCTTTTTAGCCTGGAGTCCCATATTTTCTTTCTTTCCGATTTGTCTCTATAAAGAGAAAGGACTATATAGAGATTTTATGCCATTAATATGAGTTAAATTATCTCCCACAACAGAGAGAATTACTACAGGCAAATTCATAGATTTAAATATTAGGCTAGTGTAAAAGTAATTGTGGTTTTGCGGTTACTTTTGATGGCAAAACTGCAATTGTTTTGCACCAACCTAATAACATTTCTGTTGTATTAATAGTATTAGTTGAAGTGATGGTAGTGCTGTCAATATGAGACCATAAATGGTGAAGATAAGAGAAAAAGGTCTGGGAAATTCAATCAAATAGTTCAGAGCTAGAGACACATGGCAGCTCTTTTCATGTTCCTTAAACAACTGGAGAAAAGATTAAATAACAATGACCTTGTTCAGGACTCTTGGAAAATTGAATAATAGAACACATGTGCAGGACTAATAGAGACCTGAGATATAGCTGTTTGGTGGGAAATTCTTAAGAGAGTTTGGTTGTTCATGTTCTTAAGACCACATGTAAAGGGGAATCAACTTGCTCGGAGAGTGCGACACTATCCCAGCTAAAGAAAATGCCACAGATTACTGCGCTTTCTCCTCAAGAATATGTTACATTGGGGTCCATGGTTACCAGGGCAACAGTGAGCTGGGATCTTTCTTTGAGTACATTAAAAAAAAAAAATTCTGCCATTGAAAGTTGATAGTGTTTGAGAGTTTCGAAAGCTTCTCCCTAGAAAGGAGTTACAATGGTGTGGATACACAATGAACCAGGTTTTAGATTTTCTGTTCAAATACTCCTGAGGACAGGGAAGGTAATTTTTTAAAATTATACTTTAAGTTCTGGGGTACATGTCCAGAATGTGCAGGTTTGTTACATAGGTATACATGTGCCATGGTGGTTTGCTGTACCCATCAACCTGTCATCTACATTAGGTATTTCTCCTAATGCTGTCCCTCCCTTAGTCACCCTCCCCCGTGACAGGCCCCAGTGTGTGATGTTCCCCTCCCTGTGTCCATGTGTTCACATTGTTCAACTCCCACTTATGAGAGGGAACATACAGTGTTTGGTTTTCTGCTCTTGTGTTAGGTTGCTGAGAATGACAGTTTCCAGCTTCATCCATGTCCCTGCAAAGGACATGAACTCATGCTTTTTTTGCAGCTGCATAGTATTCCATGGTGTATATGTGCCACATTTTCTTTATCCAGTCTATCATTGACTGGTATTTGGGTTGGCTCCAAGCCTTTGCTATTGTGAACGGTGCCGCAACAAACATATGTGTTCCTGTGTCTTTATGGTAGAATGATTTATAATCCTTTGGGTATATACCCAGTAATGGGATTGCTGGGTCAGATGGTATTGCTGGTTCTAGATCCTTGAGGAATTACTACACTGTCTTCCAAAATGGTTGAACTAATTTACACTCCCACCAACAGTGTAAATGCATTCCTATTTCTCCACATCCTCTCCATCGTCTGTTGCTTCCTGACTTTTTAATGATTGCCAATTTTTGACAAACCTGACAAAAACAAGCAATGGGGACAGGATTCCCTATTTAATAAATGGTGTTGGGAAATTGGCTAGCCATATGCATAAAACTGAAACTGGATCCCATCCTTCCACCTTATACAAAAAGTTACTCAAAATAGCTTAAAGACTTAAATGCAAGACCTAAAACCATAAAAACCCTAGAAGAAAACCTAGACAATGCCATTCAGGACATAAGCATGGGCAAAGACTTCATGACTAAAGCATCAAAAGCAATGGCAACAAAAGCCAAAATTGACCAATGGGATCTAATTAAACTTAGGGACTTCTGCACAGCAAAAGAAACTATCATCAGAGAGAACAGGCAACCTGCACAATGGGAGAATAAATTGGCAACCTGTTCATCTGACAGAGGGCTAATATCCAGAATCTACAAAGAACCTAAACAAATTTACAAGAAAAAAACAACACTATCAAAAAGTGGGCAAAGGATATGAACAGACACTTCTCAAAAGAAGACATTTATGCAGCCAACGAACATATGAAAAAAAGCTCACAAACAGTGGTCGTTAGAAAATGCAGATCAAAACCACAACGAGATACCATTTCATGTCAGTTAGAATGGTGATCATTAAAAAGTCAGGGAAGTGTGTGTTCACCTATTAAATGATACTCCTTAGGTTTTGAAGGAGTGAATGCAATTCTCACAGGGACACAAAATTACTGAAATGGGAAGCTTTCCTTGAGTAGTTGTAGTTTAGAAAAAGTCTTGTCTACACAATTTCAGAGTATATGGTAATTCAACTCAAACAGGTTGTTTGAAATTATGTAGACAAGAGTGTTTTATTATTTAAATATTCAATTTTAATGCATTGTTTTGATGGTATTTGAGAATAACTTAAGCCAGAAACCTCCACCCTTAGTCAAAACCAGTGAAGACAGAATAGCACAGTGGTTCTGATGCTGGACTTGGGAGCCAGATAGCCTGGCTTCAGATCTTTCCTCTTCCACCCAGCTGTGTGTGACTTTGGTGAAGTTAACTTATTTTCTCACTTTTTCATCTGTAAAATGGAGATAGTAATCGGCTCTCCCTCAGGTGGTTTTTTATGAAGAGTAAGTGAGTTAATGAGTAAAGTGCCTGGCAATTTAAAAATATTTTCTAGAATCTGATTTATGTAGTATTTCATCTAAGAGCTTTCTTATGAAACGAATGTGTGTAAAACACACATGGGAAATATGCTAATTTTAATCCATACAGACTTTAAAATGTTCATTTACTCTTAAAAATGAGAAAGCTAGTGTTTGTGTGGAATTTTAGTTAACTATAAATTAAGTGAATTTTTACTTTTTGGTTATATTTCTAGTTGGCAGAGCAGGTATAATATTGATGCATTTTAGCCCGCAGAATAGTATAACAAACATTGAATATAGAAAAATCCATCCGTTAATTAGCCAGGCCTGAATAAATTCACGCAGCACTGAGTAGAGTTCAGCATTAGGTTGTTTTCCTGATATTTGTACTTTGTAATAAAGTCTTGCTCATTATCTGTATTTTTATTGGAAAAAAATTGTTAACTTAAGGAATAAGAGAATGAGAGTTTTCAATGGCAATAAGTAATGAGGAAATTAGTTTTGCAATCTTTATGGAAGTGAAGCTATTCTTCTCTTTATTTGAAAATTCTATTGCATTAACAGAAAAAAAAAACAACTGTATTTAAGGTATAGCTGGTAAATTATTCTAAAAGCCTTGAACTATTGAGATTAAAATAACTTCAAAGGTTCCAGAATGGTTGTTTATTTTGGGAAATTAACCTATGGCAACCATTATAAAATCATACATCTATTAATACGTTCATTGTTTAAACTGAAATAAAACATAGTGTGTCTTAACTGCTAGTTAATAAAGGAACAAATAAAAGGGTTAAATCAATTAAACATTGTAGATATTCTTTATCACTGACAAATCATTGTAAAGAACTAGAGGCTGATCCTACATTTATGTATATTTCCATAACATTTATTTTGGTCTCAGGGCGGGAGCTTCTCCTATTCTTATTCTATCTTGACCTCATTTGCTAGATTCTTGTTACCAATCTCTATACTTCTCTGAGACTTGTCAATCATATTCTTGTACCTTAATTTTTTTCTACCTATTCTTTTTCTCAAACTTTAAGATAAAACCTGCTCAAGAAATTTTGTCAATTTTCAGAGATATGTTCTTAATTTTGTCAATATCTCAAGCTACCAAGGCACTTCTTTCCTGTCAGTCATCTTAATGGACAATGTGCACCCTTTGCCTCTACTTTTCAGCTCCTTCTTTGCTCTTCACCACAGTATGATTGACTGCCACTCATCACTGTCCTGTCACTGCTCTCACAAGTCACCAGAGATCAGCCTATGTCAATTTAGTTGACCTCTTATAATCTGAAACCTGCCAATCGTCCTTTGCTGCATTGGACAAACTTTTTCATATGGTTTCTCTAATGAGACTCTAGTATCCTATGCCTACCTTACCTTTCTTAACAATTTTAGTATCTGTTATTGCCCCACTGACCCTAAAATTTTATCATCCCTTAGGAATTTACCTGCCTGTCTTAGAGGAAACATAAGCTTTATTTAACCAAACTAAACTCACTTTCTTTTCTTGCCTTATTTGTTTCTCTTCATTTTTCTGTATCCTGCTGTGACTTCATCACCTGCACCATTGTTTAAGCCAGGCATCTTTAATTCATCTTTGTATACTTACTTCTAGTTGGTCTTGAAGTTTCGGCATTACTTCTCTTCATTCTTTGCATCTTCATCCTCAATAGCAGCCTTCCACTTTATGCTATCTATGTAGGCAATAGTTACAATTCAGAAGTCTTTCTATGATCCTTCTAAGGAATCTCCAAATCTTTGGCTGGTTCTCTGATTCATTTACTTTTGTTTGATTCCTGAATTTGCCTTCTAAAGGACCTTCAGGATCAATATTCAAGTTTTCTTTTGCTTCTCTAGGTATCAACATCTACAGGAAGTAAACATCAGCATCCCTTCACCCTCTGCTGGGGACCTCTAGGCCTACCCTCTGCCAGAATCAGACTGAAGATCTCTGCCTGCAAAGCCAGTGAGAAGGTGGACTATTGTTTAAGCCCCCACCTGATTCCCCCAAAGATATTGTTTCTCTGAAAGCAAAGTTCACTCATTTTCATTGAACAAAAAATTTGAACTAGTGAAAAATTATCTCTATCTTTGCAAATGATTATATATATCTAAATCTGTAAAGTTGCTAAAGGCATGTCATTTTGACTCTTTATTATTATTATTATTATTATTATTATACTTTAAGTTCTAGGGTACATGTGCATAACGTGCAGGTTTGTTACATATGTATACTTGTGCCATGTTGCTGTGCTGCACCCATCAACTCGTCAGAACCCATCAACTCATCATTACATCAGGTATAACTCCCAATGCAATTCCTCCCCACTCCCGCCTCCCCCCTCCCCATGATAGGCCCCAGTGTGTGATGTTCCCCTTCCCGAGTCCAAGTGATCTCATTGTTCAGTTCCCACCTATGAGTGAGAACATGCGGTGTTTGGTTTTCTGTTCTTGTGATAGTTTGCTAAGAATGATGGTTTCCAGCTGCATCCATGTCCCTACAAAGGACACAAATTCATCCTTTTTTATGGCTGCATAGTATTCCATGGTATATATGTGCCACATTTTCTTAATCCAGTCTGTCACTGATGGACATTTGGGTTGATTCCAAGTCTTTGCTATTGTGAATAGTGCCGCAATAAACATACGTGTGCATGTGTCTTTATAGCAGCATGATTTATAATCCTTTGGGTATATACCCAGTAATGGGATGGCTGGGTCATATGGTACATCTAGTTCTAGATCCTTGAGGAATCGCCATACTGTTTTCCATAATGGTTGAACTAGTTTACAATCCCACCAACAGTGTAAAAGTGTTCCTATTTCTCCACATCCTCTCCAGCACCTGTTGTTTCCTGACTTTTTAATGATCACCATTCTAATGGGTGTGAGATGGTATCTTATTGTGGTTTTGATTTGCATTTCTCTGATGGCCAGTGATGATGAGCATATTTTCATGTGTCTGTTGGCTGTATGAATGTCTTCTTTTGAGAAATGTCTGTTCATATCCTTTGCCCACTTTTTGATGGGGTTGTTTGTTTTTTTCTTGTAAATTTGTTTGAGTTCTTTGTAGGTTCTGGATATTAGCCCTTTGTCAGATGAGTAGACTGCAAAAATTTTCTCCCATTCTGTAGGTTGCCTGTTCACTCTGATGGTAGTTTCTTTTGCTATGCAGAAGCTCTTTTGTTTAATTAGATCCCATTTGTCAATTTTGGCTTTTGCTGCCGTTGCTTCTGGTGTTTTAGACATGAAGTCTTTGCCCATGCCTATGTCCTGAATGGTACTACCTAGGTTTTCTTCTAGGGTTTTTATGGTATTAGGTCTAACATTTAAGTCTCTAATCCATCTTGAATTAATTTTCGTATAAGGAGTAAGGAAAGGATCCAGTTTCAGCTTTCTACTTATGGCTAGCCAATTTTCCCAGCACCATTTATTAAATAGGGAATCCTTTCCCCATTTCTTGTTTTTCTCAGGTTTGTCAAAGATCAGATGGCTGTAGATGTGTGGTATTATTTCTGATGACTCTGTTCTGTTCCATTGGTCTATATCTCTGTTTTGGTACCAGTACCATGCTGTTTTGGTTACTGTAACCTTGTAGTATAGTTTGAAGTCAGGTAGCGTGATGCCTCCAGCTTTGTTCTTTTGACTTAGGATTGTCTTGGAGATGCAGGCTCTTTTTTGGTTCCATATGAACTTTAAAGCAGTTTTTTCCAATTCTGTGAAGAAACTCATTGGTAGCTTGATGGGGATGACATTGAATCTATAAATAACCTTGGGCAGTATGGCCATTTTCATGATATTGATTCTTCCTATCCATGAGCATGGTATGTTCTTCCATTTGTTTGTGTCCTCTTTTATTTCACTGAGCAGTGGTTTGTAGTTCTCCTTGAAGAGGTCCTTTACATCCCTTGTAAGTTGGATTCCTAGGTATTTTATTCTCTTTGAAGCAATTGTGAATGGAAGTTCATTCATGATTTGGCTCTCTGTTTGTCTGTTACTAGTGTATACGAATGCTTGTGATTTTTGCACATTAATTTTGTATCCTGAGACTTTGCTGAAGTTGCTTATCAGCTTAAGGTGATTTTGGGCTGAGACAAAGGGGTTTTCTAAAGATACGATCGTGTCATCTGCAAAGAGGGACAATTTGACTTCTTCTTTTCCTAAGTGAATACCCTTGATTTCTTTCTCTTGCCTGATTGCCCTAGCCAGAACTTCCAACACTATGTTGAATAGGAGTGGTGAGAGAGGGCATCCCTGTCTTGTGCCAGTTTTCAAAGGGAATGTTTCCAGTTTTTGCCCATTCAGTATGATATTGGCTGTGGGTTTGTCATAAATAGCTCTTATTATTTTGAGGTACGTTCCATCAATACCGAATTTCTTGAGCGTTTTTAGCATGAAGGGCTGTTGAATTTTGTCAAAAGCCTTTTCTTCATCTATTGAGATAATCATGTGGTTCTTGTCTTTAGTTCTGTTTATATGCTGGATTATGTTTATTGATTTGCAAATGTTGAACCAGCCTTGCATCCCAGGGATGAAGCCCACTTGATCATGGTGGATAAGCTTTTTGATGTGCTGCTGAATCCGGTTTGCCAGTATTTTATTGAGGATTTTTGCATTGATGTTCTTCAGGGATATTACTCTTAAAAATAAAAATGCTCAAGTCACTTGTTTATGCACAGAACATCCTTTGCTTGAAAAGAATTAAGTCAATACATTAATTTTTTGTACAGTGACAGTGAGGTGATCTGTACCATGTTTTGTTGAGAAAGGAAAAAAAAGATGATATTTTCTACCTGAAAATCTTATTTTTGTTAGCTCTCCACTTCTTTTTTTTATCATTGCAAGTTAGTTGTTAGCTTGTGTTATCCTCTGACCATTTTAATGCACGTAAATAATTTCTCAACAGAGGTCATACAGAGGAAAAATTGCAAAGGCTCTTTTGAAACCATATATTATAAATTACAGTAGTTGCTGCTAAACAAGCATAAACCTTTTTTTTTTAAGATAATGCAGAGCATGTTCACATGTTACCTCCAGGTCTGAGTCCTATCTAATTGTCATCTTTATGAAAATATCTCAGTTACTAATACAAATATTAGGAAGCAATAGAGCAATTTTTATTATTACGAGGGGACAGAGACTACCTTAACTTTTATCTCTACCTTGTAAAAACTATTTTAAAAGACTTATTCTCAACAGTGAGAATTTAGAACTTAAACAATTTCATTTATAGTTGTCTATGTTTCATGGACTGAATTGGAGGTCATTATGTTAAGTGAAATAAGCCAGACACAGAAAGACAAATTTTATATGTTCTCTTATTTGTGGGTTCTAGGGGCCAGTTTTAAAATGCATTAAACACATTTTCTGCATTAAAATGCTTACTACCCATGTCATAAATTTAATTACTACACAGGGCCCATTTGATTTTCAGTTACTCTCTGGAAATTTATAATTACATATTTATAATTTATAATTAAAGATAGACTATAAAGTTTTAAAATACATTCATTCAGCTAGTAAACCTTTTAACTTAGAAAGATTGATTCATAGAAGAAAGAGGTTTCTCCAGGCCCCTATTTCCCCCAGGTGATCCTCAACTGTGTAGCAACAGTTAAAGTATTGAATACATTATCTCTTATTCATTTATTTATTTATGCCAGTATTGGACAATTGAGTTGTTCAAGAGACTCCAATTCTCTTATATTAAGCCAGTGAATGTCTGTCATAATATAAACATGTACTTTGTTTCACTTATTGGGTTCATCTTTTTTAATTTAAAAAATTTATTTAAAATCAGTATATATATACACACACACACATATATACAAAACATATATTAAATTCCAGGGGCTATGCTAAACACTGGAGACACAATATTGCAATGGACAGACAAATTTCCTGCCCTCACAGAGTCTAATAGTAATAATATAAGGTTAATCATAGGGAGTGTCCTTTCAGCTCTTTGAAGGCAGTAATAGCTAAGCAAATGAAAGTATCGCAGACAGATGAAATGGAAGAAAATATGCAAAGGTCCAGAGAAAAGAAAGTATGGTGAACTAATAATAGTTCATCATAGCTGAATATGTGAGTTGGGGACCAGAGAAGCAAAGAGAGGTAGGTCTTGATGGATTTCAGACTATATTTTTATGAAAATAAGGATCAACTTAAAGGAGAATATCACTAAGAAGAGGACCTAATCATATTTACTTTTTTTTTTTTTTTTTTTTTTTTTTGAGACGGAGTCTCACTCTGTCACCCCGGCTGGAGTGCAGTGGCGGGATCTCAGCTCACTGCAAGCTCCGCCTCCCGGGTTTACGCCATTCTCCTGCCTCAGCCTCCCAAGTAGGTGGGACTACAGGCGCCCGCCACCTCGCCCGGCTAGTTTTTTAAAATATTTTTTAGTAGAGACGGGGTTTCACCGTGTTAGCCAGGATGGTCTCAATCTCCTGACCTCGTAATCCGCCTGTCTCAGCCTCCCAAAGTGCTGGGATTACAGGTTTGAGCCACTGCGCCTGGCCCATATTTACATTTTAGAAACAAACTTATTTCAGTGGAAAATTTAGTTGAGTGCAAAAAAGGAAGGAGAATAACCAATTATGATTAATTGTGGTACAGCCAAAAAATGATGGAAAATAATACCAGAGCAGTGGTAATGGGATGCAAGGAAAGTGGAAGATACTTGGGAGGACAATCAGTAGGATAGTCTGAGGATATATGGGGTTGTGGGAATGAAAGGCAGATTGTGTACTGCACAGCTGGAGAGACTGTCCTTGCATAGTCACAAGCAAGCCACGGAGTAGGCCCTCAGAGATGATACTCTGGTTTCTGGTTTGAGTGACTGGGTAGATGGTCATCCTGCTCACTGAGTTAGGGAGAACAGGAGCAGATATGGTATTAAGTGGGAAGAAGATAATGTGTCCAGTTTCCAACATACTCATTTCAAGCTCTCTATGGGATATCAAAGGTAATGGGATGGATATACGAGTCTGGAGCTCATATAATTTTTTTTGGCATTAGCTTTGGGTTTGGCAATTTCCGCATGTAGATAATAATGAAAGATATAAGAATATATGGGCATTTTCTGGGATACTTTATAGAGTGAGAAAAGTGGAGGGCCAGGACACCCAATTTAAGAGATGGAAAGGAATACTAAGAAAAGATCCTGCTAATGAGGTGGGGGAAGCTCCATGTAGGGTGATGTCATGCAATAAAGGGGAAAAGAGTTTTTTGGTTTTGTTTTGTTTTTATAAAGGAAGGAGTAGATAATTGTGTCAACTACTGCAAAAAGGTCAACTACAGTAAAAATTAAAACTTAATCATGGCATTTTGCAATGAGATAATTATTAATGAGTCTGGTAATGGCTCAATTTCTTGTAGAAACTGCTGAGGTTGGGAGCCGGAATGTGATGGGTTGAAGAGAATCAGAGGTGAAAAATAGACACATGGAGTGTAGAATATGTTTTGGAGCATTTGGTGTATAAAGTAGAAGGGGGTGAGAATGACAATACGTTAGAGGAACATGAATTCAGAAAGGATTTTGTTTTAAGAAGGGTGGGACTTGAACGTGTTCACATGTTGATGGTAAAGATTATGCTGAGATGGAAGGATCAAAGGTGATTCATTTCCAAAAAGGAAAAAAAAAAAGGGTTTTAGAGAACTGGTGGAAAGATCCTTTTGAGGTTAGAGATCATAAAATTATAATGGCACTAAGCCAGTGAATCTTACACCTTCGTGACAGCCTGAATGTAAACTTCAAAAGCAACTATCATAAACCTAACTTGAAATCAGGTCTTACTATATTGTTTTAAAATTATCTAATTATGTCTCCATTTCTACAAGAGAGAGGATTGTGAGTCTTAAGTACTGCAGTATTCTCATGGCCAAGGCAGCATCCCAAGCTCATAGTAAGCACCTATAATATTTATATTGAAACAATTAAAAGTTGTTATTTTCATTCTCTTGCTTTCCAGACTCATTAAGTACTTTTTTTCTTGGTTAAATATTCAAAATTTCTCCAACTTCTCCAGATACAATTTTGTTCTGAGTCTCTTCCTGTCCCTACTAACACTCTGCTGCAAAAGCTTGGTTTTGTGTATGTCTTTAACATGCAGTGTCTACACATGAAGCCACACTTCAGCTATAGCTGAGAAGAAAGAGTCTAAGGTGAAAGGTACAGAAACCTCTTTTTATAAGTGAAGAAAAAAATAGCAGTCTTCAGAGATCATGATTATAGTTCAAGTATGTTACTCTCAGGCACAAAGACAGTTACTAATTTCTTCCACTGAAATGATATGATGGTGAGCCCTTGCCCGTGGAGAGATGAACAACCATCTTAATAAATGCTTAGTCTACACGTATGTCTTTTTCTAAAGTTTGGAAAGCATTTCTACTTCTTCTCCAGCCCCTGTTTGCTGATATTTGCTTATAGAAAGAAAATAATTCTAATATTAGAATAACAAAAACAGAAAAAGACAGCCTTACCAACATCTTGATTTTAGCTTACTGAGAGCCATGCCAGACTGCTGACATTAAGAACTGCAAGATAATAAAGTTGTGTTGTTTTAGCCTCCTGGTTTGTAGTAATTTATTATAGCAGCACTAGGAAATGAATAAAGGGAACCAGAGATTGAAGTTCTAAACTGGGACAGAATTAAGGATAAAGTACCAAAACTCCTTAATAGAGATGATCATTCCACACTGCCCAGCACATTAAATGGGTAAACTAAAACAGCTACTTCAACATTAACCTTTGCAGATCCACTTTTCCCCTATTGAATTATTGACTTGACATTACAGCTCATAGTAAATGATCAGCACATAAATTATCAGCAGGTTCATGTATAGTTAGAAGTGAAAACACAAGTTCAGGAAAAATGGCAGCTGACCTGCTTACAAACTACAGGTCACTACATAGCAATATAGTTAAATTTAGCTGCTCCACAAAATGTTGCAACTTGTGTGTCAATTTGTTAAGGACATTTTCTTTACTGATGACATAAGGATGGTAATATTTATTTAGCAGTTACACTATACCACAAACTGCAGTGAAGAATTTTTCATATTTTATTTAGTTTTACAACATTAATACATAAGAGATATTATTTCCATTTTACAGATTAAATTTAAGTAAACTGATCCCTGTCAATGGTTGGAATATCTGGCCCTGCAGTCCATGTTCCTTAATGAAAGCTGTAGAAAGCTAGTTTGTCAGCATGATTTTCTTCTGCTAATCTTTAAAATAATCGGGTCAACTCTACTACTGCTTTTGCATATCTGTACTTCTGCATGAAAATCACTGAAACTTGATTTTTGCTCTGCTTTCCTTTGCAGAACATGACCTATTCTAGGAGAAAGTGTCCTTTTTGAAGTTTTTGCTGTGGACATTGAATTAAAAGGGAAGACACAGAACAAAATGGTACTCTGTGTCCTAGATTCTATCAAAGGAGCCTACCTTCAAGAGTTTAAAATTTGGCAGCAAACTCTGCTTTAGGTCTTGCTATGGCATGTGAGAATTTATCTATATGCCATATATTTTTTAATTAACATAGAAAATAATTTGTTAGACTTCACTTGCACTCAAGTCCACAGGTACATAGATAGGTCATAGTTTTATACATTTGTTATGGTGGGGTAGACACCAAATATTAGACCATGGGCAAACCACTCAACTTAATTTTTGACTGACCAATTTAAAGTTAGGTAAAAAGAATAGGCTTCCTGGTGAGTCAAACTGTGCTGAATGTTTTAGTCTTTACTGAAGATTTAAAGGTGATGAATTTGAAGAGACTAAAGACCTGAACTCTTGATGTGTCCTTGCTGTTGCTTTACAGTGAAGGCACAAATCTATCTGACATAGCTAGAAAATATACATGTCATGACCTAGTTGAAAAATTAAAATTACTGTTTTGTTTTAAGTGCTTGTCAAAATAATTAGATTGGAGAAAATCAGTACTTGGGCATTTCTCTAATATTACTCTATAATTTTGTCAAAACCTGGTACCTAAAGCTCCTCTCTGAAACTAAGAGGAATAGTTGAGTTGTCCTCCCTGAGAGCAGTCTACTTGTCACTCTAATTTCTGAATGCATCTTCCTCACTGCCTACCACAGCTCTAACTTCATGAAGATATCCTACACTTTATTTTGTTTGAAAATGTCTCTTCCCAATGCTTATTTGTGGTTAGAGAGCTATCCATATGAATTTTGGTCAATTAAGTTTGATTACTAATTAAACCAGGGGAGAAAATAATACAAAAAGGAAGAGACATCAATTATTGGTAAAGCTGATCAAGCCATTAAGAAAAATGTGAAGAAAAGTTATTAGAGTTAGGAGGAAATTTGAGAACATAAACAATCATTCCCACTGTGCCCTCTCCAGCCCCAGTTTTGTTTTTAACACAGACACAAAGGGCCATGTTATGATTAGTAAAAAGGTTATTCTTACTAGATATTAATCTCAAAGATTAGAAACATTGACAAAACCCCAACTTTCTGAGATGTGTATGAGGATTTTGTGGTGGATGGAATTCTAAAATAACCCCTAGGATGGTCTCCACCTGCGGTATGTGCATCTTCTACCAGTTATGCAATGAAATGAACCTAGGTGCTCACGTGAAGTGAATTTTCAGATGTAATTAAGTCTCAAAATATTAAGATGTTCTTAAGAGAGGGAGATTTTAATTAGTGGTCGTAATAATGCCAGCCCTTAAAAGGGAGTGGGCTCTTTCTGGAAAGAAATTGGACGCATGAGAATGATTTGATGCAAGGGAGATTCTCTGTGGTTGGCTCTGAGACTGGAGGGGCCTACATGGCGGGGAATGACTCAGGACCCTAGAGCAACTGCTAGACTACAGTCAGCAAGACGGTGGGGAGCTCAGTCCTGCAACCACTAGGAACTGGATTTTGCCAACATTCTGAGTGAGCTAGGAAGAGGATTATTCTCCAGAGCCTCCAGATAAAATCACAGTCTGGCTGATGCCTTGAGTGTGAACTTCTAAGTGGCGAGTCCAGCTAAGCTGCTCTTGGACTTCTGACTCACAGAAATGAGAACAATAAATGGGTATTGCTTTAAGCCACCAAGTTTGTTGTGATTTGTTACACAGCAACAGAAACTGAATACAGATTTTTTAAGAAACAGAAAAATCCCAACCTGTATTGCTTATTGTGATCATTTTCTAAAGTTGACTGTATACTATAGAACTTAGAGCAGGCTGTTTTACATCCAAAACTTAGTTCTTCGTTTTAATTCATATGATCATTGCTAACTGCTTAGGAATTTGGTAAATGAATTATTCACAGCACTTAGTATATTTGTTTTTTAGTCCCAAGGATCCTAATCACTTTAGTTCGTTTGCATACGGCAGTGAGTCCACCTCTTTGGTTTTTTTTTTTTTTTGGCTTGTCTCTTAAAAACATTTTTTCCTGAAGAACGGTAATTAGACTTGCTTAGGAATGCATGTGGTAGACAAAGGCAGTATAGTTTTCTGAAGTAAACAAAGCAGAAATGAAGCTTTAGGTGGTTATTTACATCGTAAGTTGTTACTTGCAGCATGAGGTTATTTGTACTATGTGCCTTTTACATTTACTATTGTGCTTCTGGCAGGATAGCTTACATATGCAAGCTCTCTTCATTATATTACAATTGAATATTTCTAATCTAAAAAAGAGTATTAATAGCAGATTCTAAAAATCTGTATGGGAGCCTTGAAAAGATATCTCTTTATGTCTCAGGAAAAGAGTTATAGTCTATGTCAAGAGTCTCCCATTTGTTCACTTTGGAAAGCTGCAAAGAAATTACAATGGAGGGGACTCGGAGCCTGGGTGCTCTGGGCTCCTGTGGATTCTTCTCTTCCACAGGGTTTCTTTCTTCACCAGTTCTACCATGTGACTGTGCCTAGAAGTGCTTCCTGGTAAGGGGATGCCTCTAAGGAAAGAGTCCTGGAGCAGAATGCAGGCTGGATCAGTTTAGCGGGAAAACACCGCATATCCTAAAGAAGAGGGGCTAAACAAAGTCATACATTGTCTAACTCAGCTAAATAAAATTGAAGTACAATGTTTGGTGCATAGTAGGTGTTCAGTAAGAGTTCAACGATTGCTCAATCAGGGACCCCCAAAAACACCTTTTCCCAGGTTAGATGATTTTTTAGCAGGACTCATAGGACTAAACATATAGTTTTACTCATGGCTACAATTTATTTCAGTGAAACTATGCAGAGCAAAAACTGCAAAGGGAAAAGGGTATGGGGTGTAATCTGAAGAATACCCAACCCAAGTTTTCAGAATCCTTTCCAGGTGGAATCACACAGGACCTGCTTAATTACCCCACGAATTAATTGTAATGTGCAAAATGCCATCTTCCAGGGAAGCTCATCAGAAACTCAGTTCCCAGGGATTTTTGGGAGGTTTGTCATATAAGCAACCTTTGCCTAGCATTCCTGACTTCCGTAAAGAAAGTAGATGGTTAGCATAAATCATATTGTTTGCTCAACCAATTTATGCACAGTGAGATACTTTTATCAGTTAGGGTTGTGAGAATCTTCCCCAAATCTAAGTTCCCAGATGCCAGTTGAGGGTCAACCTTGCAAGCAGGTGTCTCTAAGGAAAACAGCCTCAGTCCTGCTCTATTAACTCTCTTTATTTCACAGTGGCAAAGTAGAGAGATGGAGTCAAAGACCTATCCAGGTCTTTGGATCTACTTGGCCAAGTAGTTTTGGCTTTTACCTAGAGTAATATAGGAGGCCACTGGAGAGTTCTGAGTAAAGAAATGACATGACCAAACTTTCTTAAAAAGATTACTCTGGCTGCTGTGCTGGGGATATATTGTAAGGGGCAACGGTGGAAGATGACCAGTTCAGAAGCTAAAGTACTGAAAAGATGATGACACGGATCAAAGTGAGAATTTGGACATGGTGAGACACAGTCCAATTCCAGATATATTTTGAAGATAAGGCCAAAATTTGCTGATGGATTGAATATGAGATACAATATAAAAAGAGGAGTCAGGAATTATGCCATGATTTCTGGTGTGTACAACTGGAAGAATAAAATTGCCATTTACATAATGGGGATGAGCACCAGTGCAGCATATCTTGGATGGATACTTGGGAGTTTAGCTTTGAATAGTATAAGATGCTTTTTAGATATGTACAGGTACCAAGTAGGCAGTTGGAATAAAAGCATGGGATTTAGGGAAAATTTCTAGCAGGAGGTATATGTTTGGGAGTTATGAGCCTATAGAAAATATTTAAAGTCATGAAATTAGATGAGATCACCAAGTGAGCAAGTGTAGATGCAAGAAAGGACTGATGTGGTTTAGATCTGTGTTCCTGCCCAAATCTCATGTTAAATTTTAATTCTTAATGTTGGAGGTGGGGCCTGGTGGCGGGTGATTAGATCACAGGGGTGGATTTCTCAGGAATGTTTAACATCATCCCTGCTTGGTATTATCCTCACAATACTGAATGAGTTCTCATGAGATCTGGTTATGTAAAAGTATGTAACACCTCCCCTCTGACTCTCTTGTTCCTCCTCTGGCCGTGTGATGTTTCTGCTCCCCTCTTTGCCTTCTGCTATAATTGTAAATTTTCTGAGGCCTCCCCAGAAGCCAGGTAGATGCCACCACCATGCTTCCTGTACAGCCTGCAGAACTGTAAGCCAATGAAGCTTCTTTCTTGATTAATTACCCAGTCCTAGGTATTTCTTTGTGGCAGTATGAGAAGAGACTTATGCAAGTACCAAGAATCCAACGTTGGACATCTTTGTTTAGAAGCCAGAGAGACTGGCAGTGGAGACTGAGAAGGAAATGCCTGTGAGGGAGGAGGTCAACCAAGAGATGGTGGTTTTGGAAGACAAGTGAAATAAATGTTTTTAGGAGGAAGAAATGCTCAACCCTATCAAATGCTGATAAGTCAAGTGAACAAAAATAGAATAACCATTAGATTTTTTCAAACTAGAGGTAACCTGAGAGGAGATGATCTTGAGAGGGGGCAGCTTTGCTGGGTAGCTGTCAGTTTTATGTGGTTACTAGGAACAGAGGCTCACTCTAGCTGATTAAGTAAAAGCACCAAGTACAAAAACAGCTCCAGGGACTAGATTCCACATGAGCCTCAGAGAATTCTATCTTCCTTATGGCTTTTGGCTTTGGATTGCCAGAGTTCATTCGGTATAGAATCTACAACTGGATGTCATGGGATGCAATCTTTGGACTTGTGCTCTTATTGCTAACTTCCTCACTATCCTAGTTTTCAATTCTGGATTTCTTAAAAAACAAACAGACAAAAACAAAAAACAAAACAAAAAAATACCCCACTAATTTTTCACTCAATTGTTCATACCACCCTAAATGGATCTTAAGATATAAGTCACTACCAGCCTATTGAGTGGCTTATTTTGGATTAGGTTTCCACCCCTGTGTGCTCACCTATAATTTACTGGGGGTGATGAGAATTGGAATCATATGATAGAAAATATGGACATGGGCAAATGACGCGCTTTACATCTATTGAGAAAAGGAAAATCCAGGGGTATTTTTGAACTTCATCATTCTGCTAATATTTCATCTGCTTGTGGGTGGTGCTGTTGGATGGAATAACTTTACTCTTAATTCTTGCCCTGCCACCACTATGACTCTGGAATTATAGGGTTACTATTTATTTGTTAATGAACACTATTTGACCCTGTCCATCTAATCCTAAATTGTCTCTGGTTGCACATTTTTGTGTCATATATATTTGCTCAGATGTAGTTGCAGCAGATCATGGAGGATGATATCTCTCTCTAGATTAATGGAGAGTATGGTTTCTCTACTGCCATTTGGCCCACTTAATACAGGAAGGGAATGAATTCCACCCTGCAAATATGTATATATATTTAGATTGTTTCTTTATTCTTGCTTGTATTGTACCAAATTGGCCAAATTAATTTTTAGTCAAGTTTTTATTGTGCTTATCTTCTAAATTTAAGGACTATGTTAAAGGAAGAAAAAAATGCATACAACTTTATGAGAAAAAAAGCAGATGTCTGTTTTTTAAAAATTCTATATGAGCACAGAAATACACATGGACAATTGGTTGGGATAACTTTTAAATAAATGTGTAATTCAGTTAGTGATTGGAAGAGACTTACAGACTAACATTAGACATTTATATCTAATGTTAAATCACAATAAAATTTTTATGCTTTAGAAGTTGTTTAGAAACTATTTTTATTAGTTACATTTATTAATGTTAGCTTTGATTATCTAGACCACTTCTCGTACCTTCATTATTGGATTTTAACTTATTATGTTGTAAGTCTTCTTCTAAATTGTAACCTTTAATTATCACTGGAACATTGATTCCTTGAAGCCTCTGGGCTACCAGTGACCTTTACATTTAAAAGAGAAATTTCTTTACCTTCTAAGAAGAAGGTGATAGAGAATAATATTAAACCACCAGAGAGAAACATCAATTTGATGTTCGTATATCATTGCTATTTTATACAATTGGTTGCTACTTATTTAACCTAGTAATGTTCAAAGAAGCGGAAGGCCTTCAACACAGATATTGTCTAACACTATTTTTTTAAAAAAATCCTCAAGCTGAAAGATTCTTTATTTTTAAGAAAGAGATACAAATATTTTAAGCATGAACACTGGATGTTTTGGTTAGAATAGATCTTTGTATGTTGTCTAAACAGAGGAGTAAGAGGAATAATTATCTGGTAAATTGGAAAAGATATGCAGTCTATGTGAATTACCTAAATTATCACATAGATATGCAGTCTATGTGAATTACTTAAATGTGATCCATTTAAAGATTGATCACACAATTTTGCATTTTTTCAATAGACTTAAGTTCTGGACTTGAGGAAGACATCACTTATCCAAACAATTACAAAGGGTACAGACAAAGTACCTTTGTAGTATTATAGAACCCAGAAATTGTGGTGTGGAAAAGGATTTTGGAGAGCATCTACTTATTCAACCTTCTTATTTCATCAGGTGAAGAAATGTGTCCCAGACAAGTTCTATGGAGTCCCTATCTTATAAATTAAGTTGCAGAGAAAGATCCCAAACTTAATTGATCTTTTGATTCTCAATCCAGTGATCTGTTTACTATAGAGAGAGGTTTTTGCTAAGGTTTGAAAAGAAAGCTTCAGGTTGAATTTTTAAAAGCTGTATTTTCTACCATAGGAAGTAATCATTTGCTTCCCAGTAAATACATGCAAATACAGAATGATTAAAAATGATAAAAAGAAAAGTAAACACAACTCTAAATTTAAAATGCTTGTGAGACAGTGAAAATTTAACATTAACATTAATTTGTTGATATTATGGAATTCATATAAATGTACTTTAAGTATAATAATGGAATTGTGGCATTAACGAGAATCCAAGAATATACTGAAATATTCACAGAGAAAATAAAAAATAAATATATACATTCTAAAGGTGCTCAAGAGAAAGTCTGGCAGGAGAGAAGCATACTGCTTGACTGAGGAGTTGGCAGCGAAGAGCTGTGTGACCACAGTGTAGTCAGAGCCACAAGGGAAGCCACTACCTTCAGGGGCTCAGCAAGACACCAGGTCTGGTTCTCAGTTTTCCTTGTTCAGAGAGTTACTTTTATTTATCAGATTCTGGGGAATTGATTGAAACTATCCAAGCTTACCAGTTTATTAATTCATAGTGGGGAACTTCATTTCCTATGGTAGGAATAATTATATCTGCTACTCAGGACATTACCTTTGAAATATCAAAGTACCTGGGAAACTGAATGGGAAATCAAAGTTTCCTAACAAGCATGACACCAGAGCCAAAGGAGCTGAATAGATTGTGGGATGTTTCATTCATAAGTAAAACTGCCTGGAGACTTGCTTTTGCTCACTCTATATCTTTCTTTTCTACAAAAGGACTTATTTTGTAAGGGCGCTTTCTCCTTAAGAGGCCCATGAAAATGATTTTTCTCCAACTTCTTCTTGATCATCAAGAATGTTATGACTAGCCAGGCATGATGGCTTATGCCTGTAATCCCAGCACTTTGGGAGCCCAATGGCAGGGAGATTGCTTGAGCTCAGGAGTTCAAAACCAGTCTGGGCAACATAGTGAGACTCCATCTCTACAAAAAAATTTACTAATTAGCCAGACGTGATGCTGTGCCCGTCTTTCCAGTTATTTGTGAGGCTGGGGTGGAAGGATTGCTCGAGACCTGGAGGTTGAGGCTGAAGTGAGCCGTGATCACACCAGCCTGGGTGGCAGAGTGAGACCCTGTCTCAAGAAAAAAGAAAGAAAAGAAAAGAGAATGTCACATGTTAGACAAGTTTCATGCAAAAATTTCAAGGTTACATTAGACTGGTCTTCCATAACGTAATCCTTAGTCATGTAAATTGGATTTTGTGGATCCCTTTATAAAACTATCTTTCTTATCCTGGTCTCTCCAATGTCTGACATGCAGGAAATCAGATGTCAGCAAACAGGGGCCATGCTAAATCCAGGCAGAGACTGCTTTGTACTGCCTGCAAACTAAAAATGGCTTTTATATTTTGAAATGTTTGAAAATAATCCAAAAGAAGGATATTACATAACAAGTACAAATGATGTGAAATTCAAATTTCAGTGTCCATAAATAAAGTTTTATTGGAATGTGTTTAGCACAGTTATGTATGACAGAGTTGAGGAGTTGCAGCAGACACTACATGGTTTTCGCAGTCTAAATATTTACTATCTGGTCCTTCACAGAAAAGATTTGCTGACCTTGAAGTAGACAATTAATATTTCTTTAATATATTAAAACCTCTTTGTGAGTGGCTAATCTCAGTAGATGTTGGTTCACAATTTCTACTTATAGAGGATGGATGTTATATTCCCAATATCTGAAAGATAGTATTATTTACTCTGTCATTGTTAATCACTTAATAGTCATCAAATTCTTACTTCATACAATTATGGCTTATTGTCTCAACTAGATAAATTAAAATGGTCAAATTTAGGTCTAAATTTTAGAGGCAATGACATAAAGGAAAATCTTGCTTTTTGCAAATAATTTTGAATGAGACTTTGAAAGGCAGCATAAGGCAGGATAGACCACAGGTTTGATGCCTTTGTTTTAAGTCTTAGCTGATTGGCTGTTTACAGTTCCTAAATTCATGAATAAGTTTATATAGACCAGCTGTGCTAACGATGCCTACTCATTTATATTTAATTAGTAAGATTAGTGATAAGGTTAAGAGGAAATTGGAAAGAGAGGTATGTCTGAATCTCTGGCAAATCACAATTACATGAGTCAGCCAAGTCCATAATCCTCTGACAGAGCCCCAACAACACTGAAAATCAGTTGAGGTAATACATGTTTAGCGCTCCTGAAAGTAACTGGAGTAGTTTCTCAGTGCATTTGGTTTCTTGCATTGAAAAAACTTTTAATTATTATACCTGTTCTCTGTCCTTTTATCTACAAGATCAAATGTACTTGAATACATTTTATTTAGGGAAGTATTCTAATCTTGCATTTATTTTCAATTATCAGAACTCCCAGTGATATGGTTTGGATTTGATCGTTGGAGGAACGGCCTGGTGAGAGGTGATTGGACCAAGAGGGCGATTTCCCCCTTTCTGTTCTCGTTATGTGAGTGAGTTCTCACAAGATCTATTTGTTTAAAAGTGTGTAGCACTTCCCCCTTCTCTCTCTTCCGCCTTCTCCAGCAATGTAAGATGTGGTTGCTTCCCCTTTGCCTTCCGCCATGACTGTAACTTTCCTAATTCCTCTCTAGCCATGTTTCCTATACAGCTTGTGAGTTAATTAAACCTCTTTTCTTTATAAATTACCCAGTCTCAGGTACTTCTTTATAGCAATGTGAAAACCGGCTAATACACCCAGTTACCAAATCTGTACTTCCTAGATTTGGAGTCTTTAAAAACACATGTTTTAACCAGACAAAGTGACTCATACCCATAATTCCAGCAACTCAGGAGGCTGAGGCAGGAGGATAGCTTGATCCCAAGAATTTGAGACTACCTTGGAAAACATAGCAAGACATTTTCTCTAAAAATATATTAAAAACTTAGCCAGACCTGGTGGTGCACACTTTTAGTCCCAGCTACTCAGGAGGCAGAGGTGGGAGCATTGCTTGGGCCCAGGAGGTTGAGGCTGCAGTGAGCTATGATGGTGTCATTATACTTCAGCCTGGGCAACAAAGCAAGATCTCAAGTCAAATAAATAAATACATAAATACAAACACTTGTTTTTCACACTGAAGATTGAAAGGCTGACTTCATGTCTGGGACCCACACTTTAACCCCATCCAGTCCTTAGAGCAGCCCCGGCTGGACTATTTTTTTTCTTTCTCAAACCAGGTCATAGTTTTTTTGTTTTGTTTTGTTTTTTTGGTTTTTTTTTTGCTCAAGACTTTGCGATGGTTTCCCATTACATTTGTAATAAAATATAAACGTCCAACCTTGGCCTACAAGTGACAGCATGACCTGGCCCTGCCTGTGTACCAGTCTCATGCTGTCTCTTCAATCCCATGTCAGTCACTCTAGTCTTTTGAACATGGCAAGCCCTTTCCAGCCACAGGACTATGGTGCTGACTGCTCCCTCTGCTTGAAGTACTTTTTCATTATTCTTCTCATTGCTTCTGTTTATAATTTAGGATGGAACTTAAATGCCATCTCTTCATGGAATGATTGCCTTTTCTTCACCCCTACCTAAGGTAAGATGGCAGGTTCTTCCTTCAATTGTCAAAGAAAAAATGCCCTGGACAAATATACTAAACAAGGAAGACTTAATTAAACTATCGCAATAGAGGAGACAGAGTGAACTCAACACCACGGAAATAAAAATCCAGAGACTGTTTAAGCACTGAGATGAGCTAGTGGAAAAGTCCTATAGAATATTGAGGGGGAGGTTTTCAATGTGATTAGATCATCTGTGTTTACTAATTGGTTAAGTTAGACTCCTACCTTCCCATAGAGACTGGGAGATAGGGGCGCCACCATCCCTGATGATTACGTTTCAAAGCTTTGCCCCAGGTCCTTCAGAAAGACATTCCTGGGTGGTAAACTGTCAAAGGGCTGGGGGAAGATTGCGTCGCAAAGGAGTAGAGAAAGCAATTACAATGGCAAGTTTTCTCAAGTAAATGCTCCAAGGAAAGGGAAGCGGGGGGGACCTATAATCAGGCAGAAACCCGTGTAAAGTTCAGGCAAACCGAGGAAAAATTTAAGGTGATATTGGCCACCATTATGCTCCATCACAGCATTCCAGTTACTTCCTTCATAACATTTATAAAAGTAGTTATTACTTAATTTGTTAAACTATGCATTCTGTCTGCTCCACTAGAATATAAGCGGCATGAGAGAAGGAACCGTGACTGCCTTATACTTTGTTACACCTTCAGTCCTTATGACAGTGCCTAGAACATAGTATATAACTGAAGGAATGTTAACTGAACGAATATATGATTGGGTGTGAACACAGAGGTAAGTGGGTCTTGGAGAGATATTTCAAGCATACTGATAATATTAACAACTGGGTCAGTGACTGTATTTTTTACTCTGTAAATACCTATGGAGACACATGGTATAAAAATACTGAACTTGTGAATTAGCGACTACTAATTGTAAGTGCTTTAAACAAAAATCAGTGTATGAGTATTAAACCATATTCAATGGGAAGGGTAACATGATGGTATATTTAATTAGTTCATATTATTCTTTTGTGTGCGCTATATATTCATCCATGGCAGAATTGCTGCTAAAGTGAGACCTTGTACATTTGTTTTTGTATTCATGGTAAACATGTGTCCATTCCAAGACTATTAACATAATCAAATACAGTTAAGGAAGTTTCACTCTACAGAGACATAATATCAGAATAAGACCCGTAAAAAACTTGGGCACCCTACAGATTCATGAAATTACCAAGGCATGGGTGTGACTTTCATAATTAAACTAACTAAATTACAACATCCAAGTTGTAATATATTCATTTTATGCAAATGCATCAGTAAAGAGCAAAATGCTACAGTACTGGAAAACCATGTTTTTCATGAAAAACAAGGATGACTCATTAGGCATGCATCCCACAAGGTCTGTTCTGTATTCAGAGAGCCAAGAAAATATAGATCACATCTCATTTCTGAAAAATTTATTTTATTAGAAACACTGGCTCCAGATGACTGACTCTTGAAAGCTGAGATAATCAATCAGAACATGATGACATCTTTTGCTTAAGGTTAATTGTACTCTCAATTGTCCTTAAAAGATCATGATTTTATGGTAATGAGGGAAAGCTAATGTTCAAAAATTCAGATCACTTACAGTGAAGTTTTTAACAAGAAGTATGATGCCAGTAAAGAATGAGATGTTCTTTTAAATTAAATAATTTACATGCATCATATTTTGTTTCCTTAAACACATAGTGTGTTTGATTGGAAGGTGGACCACAACTTTTAAGATCTCAAAATCCTTAATGTTAAAAAATTGACAGTTTACAGAATTTTTTAGGTATATTCAATTATATTTTGACCTGTAAAGATCTTTTCCTTTGATTATCTAAACACATGCAAATGCCTGGTTATTCTAGACTATTTGTTTATTTATTTATTTATCTTTAAACATACTTGCCAATGGTCTCACCATCTCCCTTAATTTCGAGAACCATCTGGAAATATATTTTTTGCTTGTGTTCTTATAAGAATCACAAACCCACTGTCAACAAGATAGATCAAAATATGAAGCATAGGAATCCTGGCACTAGGGAGTAAGGCTATTTGTTCTGCAGGGTCTCCTTAGGACATGATATGAAGGAGTTAAACTGAATTAATGGGATATCTGGGAAGTTAAGCAGCAGATACTATGTGGAAATCGAGGTAGGTAACTGGCATGTAAAAAGTCAAATGGAGGGTGGTTACAGAAGACCAGGGATGGAGGCAGGAAATTTTGCCTTATTGGTCCAGATTATTGTCCTCATTCAGCAAATGTGCAGTAAGCACACTGAAAGATACTGAATTCTTTTCATATATTCTATATTTGGGTAATTGCTATAAATTCAATTACATCTTATGTTGGTGACCCCAAATGTTCCACCCAGGCTAAATTTCCTCCCTGCTCCAAATCAGCCTATGTAACTGTTTGCTTGACATCTGTGCTTGGATGGCTCACATGTTTGTCAAATTACTATAATGGAACTCTTCTTTCTACTCTACCCTCCCCAACCTGTACCCATCTGTTCCTTCTACTACCATAAAAATGTCTTCCCATCTCTATGTTCTAAATAATTTCTCGGCCTGAGACTCATCTTGGATTCCTTACTCTTTCTGTTAATGCTTATATTCAGGCCTTCAGGACACTCTGGGAAGCTAATGGCTAAAATATATCTTGGATTTGCCTTTTTCTCTCCATCTCTGTTATTTACCTCTTGGTTCAAGAATTTAACGTTTGTCTTTGGGATATGTAAAAAACCCTCCTAAATCTGCCTCCCATACAAATCTACTCCTCATACAAAAGTGCTCTTCTCAAAATCCAAACTGGATAATGTAACTTTTATGCCTATAATACTGCAATGGTCTTCCATCGTTCTTGGAATAAAATCCAAATTTCTTACCATGACTTCCAAGACTGTCTACCTCCCCACCCTATCCCATGCTCCGCTCTCTTCACTCCCTGTGTCCACATTCACTGGCATTTAATTACATAGGCACATCAAGTTTTATCTTATTCAGAGCCTTTGCACATGCTCTTTCTTCTGCGTAGATGCCCCCCTGCCACCTACGTGTACACACCATTTGCACAGACAGTTCTTTCCCTTTCTTCAAATCTCAGTTTAAATTATTCCCTCTCAGAGAGACTTGCCTTGATTATACTACCTAAAGAAGTTGCTCCTCTGCTCTGCTCCTTTGTTATTCCTCATTTCCTCATTTCTATCTCTCTCTCCTTTTTTTTTTTTTTTTTTTTGATAGGGTCTTGCTCTGTCACCTAGCCTGGAGTGCAACTCAGTCTCCTGAATGCATGTAATCCTCCTGCCTCACTTTCCTGAGTACCTAGACTACAAGTATAGGTATATATCAGCTAGTGGTTTTTTTTGTTTGTTTTTTTCACCTTTTGTAGAGACAGAGTCTTGCTATGTTGCCCAAACTGGTCCCAATCTCTTGGCCTCCAGCAATCTGCCTGCCTCAGCCTCCTAAAAGATTTGGATTGAAGGTGTAAGTCACCAAGCCACCACTGCAGGCCTTTAAAAAAAAAAAAAAAAAAAAATCATAAAAATGATTGCAATTCAAAATAATTCAATGTTTTTCTTTATTTTTTTCTTTTTCTTTTTGTTTATTCCTTGTAGAACGTAATCTTCAGCAGGTCAGAGATCTTGCTGACCTTGTTTGCCATTCTATGGTCCCTTCCTAGCAGAGGGTCTGGCATACAATAGATGCTTCATAAGTATTTTATGAGTAAATGACTCTTGGGAATACAGAGCGGAGTAAGTTATGGCCCCTGTCCTCAAGCTTCCACTGCTGGATGAGAGAGGAACCCTAGAGGAGGGCCTATCCACAATTGCTATTGCTGAATAGGGGCCTACACAAAGTTCTATGGATGACAAAGGAACCTAAAGTGCGTAGAAAGAGGGAGTATACAGAAAAATATGGAGAAATTAGGAACGCTTCACCCATGAGCTGATATTCTAATAGGAAAGAAAGTTATCTTTGACTGAGATTCTGTCTTTAAGAGGAATCAGGGATACCCTCCCCTTCCCGGTTCCCCACCCTTCTTTTGGTCCTGGGAATATATATGAGTAGGTGGTGAAATCTACAGGGATGGACTACAGGGATTAGTCCCTGTTGTTCTAAACTCTCTTCCATAATTCTTCTCTAATACTCCTTGCCTTTAGAAATTTCCTAATGAGGGCAGATGTTATTCCTAATTTAATTAAATTATTCCCTTCTGAAAACTTCACATTTGGTTTTCCTTCCTGTCTCAGAAAGAACATTCTTTCCAATGTTTTTCAGGTCCAGTAATTGTGGACTCACACATTTTCTTCTACTTGGAAAATCAGATATAAAACTCAGTCTAGTCCCTTAAGATTTTTCCTTCCTTCCTTCCTTCCTTCCTTCCTTCCTTCCTTCCTTCCTTCCTTCCTTCCTTCCTTCCTTCCTCCCTCCCTCCCTCCCTTCCTTCCTTCCCTCCTTCCTTCCTCTCCCCTTCTCTCTCTCTCACCTTTTCTCTCACTCTTTCTCACTCTTTCTGCTAATATATTTTACAAACATTAACATTTGTCTTAAGAACTTTTATAGAGTCTTTCTCACCAGTCCAACTGCCTGTTCATTTCCCGAAAATGGTCTGAATATATATTAAAGATCTTTTTCCCACTTAAACATATCAGTATCCTTTTTAAACATTTTAAGTTTTATTTGGCATTAAATTAAATTACCTGATTATATAATTAAAAGTTATCTGGTTGGGTGCGGTGGCTCACGCCCGTAATCCCATAATCCCAGCACTTTGGGAGCCCGAAGTGTGCAGATCGCCTGAGGTCAGGAGTTCCAGACCAGCCTGGGCAACTTGGTGAAACCCCATCTCTACTAAAAATACAAAAATTAGCCAGGTATGGTGGCACACGCCTATAATCCCAGCTACTTGGGAGACTGAGGCAGGAGAATCGCTTGAACCCGGGAGGTGGGGGTTGTAGTGAGCTGAGATCTTGCCACTGCACTCCAGCCTAGGTGACAGAGTAAGACTCTATCTCAAAAAAAAAAAAAAGAAAAAAGTTATCTGTGAGTCTTATTCATTCCTCTCAGTGTCTGCTACTGTATTTCTCATTTTCTCCTTTTAGGCCAGGCCAGTTTAGTGAACCTTGAGTACCAGGATGAGAAGAGAATGTAAAGAGAAGTGGATAGTATTGTTAATGTTATCTTCTGGTTGCCAACATGAGGTATTTTCTGTGGTTAATTACACTGGAGGGATCGAGCTAGTTTTAAAACTTCCAGGTCATAGATTTCAGCTAGTCACAAATCCAAGGGGCTTTTTTAGACCAAAGAGTCATTAGATGTTTCCTAGTCTTTGATAAATCATTTGAAAATCCAGAAAATAACCAGATCAATCTTGAGTTCTTAAGTTCTCAAGACCTAAGATAGCATAATATTTGTGTAGTAGAATTTAGAGCTCATAATCTCAGGTATGCAAAAAATCTCATATTATTTACTCAAAAAGCTTAGCTCTAAATCTCTATTCAACTAAAGGGAAAAATCAAATGCAGCCGGTATGCCTCTACCCTCTTATGTTGTGCCAATGTTTCAGTGTTTTAAGAGGTGCCAAGCCACTGAGTGAACCTCTTTTGTCATTGCTTATCCTGGAACCCACAGACCTTAGTCCCTTCTCAACCTAAGGACTTTCACTTTGTTCTACCATGAGGCTGTCCTTCCTCTGACCTTCTCTGCCGGGGCATCTGGCCTACTCTCTTCATTGGCCCTGATGCATTTTCAAAAAACAAGTCAAGCTATTGACTACAGGTTTTTGTTGCCTTCTCCTGTGCCAAATTCCAGAAAGCAAGAATTACAAAGTTTTCCTTTTGGCTTGAAATAAGAGGTGGAGGAGGAACTCAGAGACACAACAATAAACATCTTACCACATTAGTCTTGATAAGGCTAGAATAGATCCGCTCATGGGACTATGACTTGACCTTTCTTGAAATTGTGGTGATGTGAATGGTGCTTGCTTTGACATTAATCCATTTATTCTTTCCGAAAACATTTGTTAAGTGTCTACTATGTGCTAGGGAAAATCTACACTTGAGACTTGGGATATGTAAGTGAACCGAGCAGAGTAAGATGTTTCCCCTTATAATGTTAACATTACAGTAGGGGAAGAGACAAGAGACAGCATGGTGTGATGTGATCCAATATGATCAATGTGATGGGGAAAAGGAAGAGCAGAGTATGGTAGGAAGAATGGGGTGATCGGTCCTCCTTTTCACTATTTAAAGCATTGCTTCCCACTTTGCCCCTTAACTCTGAAACCACCTCTCTCCTTTGCAAGACGGACTCCAAGGAGCCTTGGACATGTTTTAGGCCCTCTAAAGCCTACGGGGAGAATTTGGGGCCTGTGTGAAAGGATGTAGTCTCTGTGGAATTAGAAATTGCTAGGTAAAGGGAGATCTGAGCTGAATTGTTTCTTGATGTTTATAAGAGAAGAAAAATTAAAGTAGAAACCTGAATAACCAAAGAGAGATCCCACAAGAAAGATTAATTGTTACACCTTGTGCTTAGTCCTCACAGTTTAAGAAATGGAAATCATGATCTTTTACACATCGAGTTCATATTTTTCTGCCCAATTGTTCTTTATTAGATATCTTTCTTTCTTTTTTTTTTTTTTTTTTGGAGACAAGAGTCTCGCTCTATCGCCCAGGCTGGAGTGCAGTGGCCCGATCTTGACTCACTGCAAGCTCTACCTCCCGGGTTCACGCCATTCTCCTGCCTCAGCCTCCCGAGTACCTGGGACGGTGCGCACCACCACGCCTGGCTAATTTTTTGTATTTTTAGTAGAAACAGGGCTTACCGTGTTAGCCATGATGGTCTCGATCTCCTGACCTCGTGATCTGCCTGCCTCGGCTTCCCAAAGTGCTGGGATTACAGGCGTGAGCCACCCACTGCACCTGGCCTATTACATTTCTTAGTAAGGGATTTGCTGTAGACCCTGGAGATCTTAGGTGACTTTGCCAACAATGGTCTCTGCAGAAAATGTGAGAAAAGAGGATAGTGATATTGAGAGAATGACAAAGAGGTCTGTGTTCTATCTTTTAGTGTGGGTTAAATGACCAAAATAATCGTTTGGGAAACAGAAAGCCAGATTGTTACCAAGTAGCCAAATTGGTGACACTCTGTGGGCTGGGGGATTAATCACAGTGGCCAGGTGGCGAATTAAATATTCAGAATAGTTAGGAGGGCTGATTTATGTAGTGGGATTTCAGCTCCTTCTGCCATTGATCTTTAAAATAGCATATCATATCTGGTACAAGTCTGCATCAGGCAATTAGGTATTAAGTCTAAGATTACAATTCTTCTCACCATATAAAGCATAATTTAGACATCTCTTTTCAAAAAAGGCAAAGGTTTTTATGAACCCACATTTAAATGACATATTACTTCAGCACTTTCCTCATGTGATGGCATATTTATTAATGGCATTTTTACCTTTCTTGCTTCTATATTTAATTACATGCTTCTTAAATTAAAAGAGTTTGTTTTCTGTTTATTATATCTCCCTTACACTGAAGGTTTCATAAGATATAATTATTGATGATGCTTTTTTTATACCCATTTATCTTAATGTGTTGATGGATCAATACCTGACTGTGTAAGATAGGGTAATGATTTTTGCTGTAACAACCTAACTGCAAATTTAGCGTTTTAATGTGATAAAAGCTTCTTCCCGACAAGCCTAACAATTCTACACTGGTGTTCCTGGAGGTAGGAAGTTTCCTCCACGTAGTAAATCAGGAACCTAGGCTCCTTCCATTTTGTGGCTTTGACATCACTTGGGGACTCTTAGTTCAAGAGACAGAGATGATGGATAATTTTTTTTTTTTTTTAAATCCCAGCATGGAAGTGACTTTCACTGGGGAGAACTAATTACATGGTTCTTGGATGTAAGGGCAGTCGAAAATGTAGTATTTTGGTGAGCCAACAGCTTATAGTACTGAATTTTCCATATGGAAGACAGTAAAAAGTTTTGTTGGACACTAGCCATCTGTGCCACATTGACCAATAGTGTAACAGAAATATCCACTTCGTTACTTCAATGTAATTTCTGCATAACAATCTATACATATTAAGCTTCTTTTATTTAATGTCAACAATGCATTTATACATTTTTCTACCAGTCTTCTAATAACTTTATATTATTTCTTATTTACCTCTTATATCATTTCTTTAGAGGACAGATGAGTACTTTGCCCTGGTTCTGTTATAAGGTATAGCAAGGAATGGTAGGCAGATTGGTTCTTTCTCTTTTGGCAGAGATTAGAAATGAAGTGCTCACTGTTAATGAATTATATATTGGGCACATCGGGCCCATTTTGTTCTCTTCCTCTGGGTAAAACAGGGCAAGTGCATAAGGTCATACACCGCTGGATTATTCTCTTCCCCAAGAACATTCTTGGTGTGCTTCTTTGTGCTGCCTATCAATTATGTGAGCACTTACTCTAAGAATGTGAATCTGTGCCCATGGGAATATTATGTCTTTCTGCAGTCAACTGGAAAGTTATTGAATTATGTAAAGTATCACAAGTTCATTCTGATGAAATGTATATCATCATTGATTTATTTTCCTGAGTTATGTTTTTATTAGATCAAAACCACATGAGAGTTTAAGGGAAAAATATAAGACAAAACACAAAACAAATGACATTTGCAGTATCATTATTTTCAGATGTGATGTAGATAAAGGAAAAGAATATTTCACAAATGACAATATCGTATTTTTATCTGGTCTTGGACTTCTCACATAATCTTGTTAAGAGAAAACAAGGAATAATGCAACCTCTCTTTCCCAGTCTCAGAGAAGAGAACAAGACCGTCCATTTTTCTTCCTTTAAATATCAGTACACGCGAACAGCCATACATCAGTGTGTTCTCTCAAAGTTGCTAGTCATTTGGTAAATTCCTAAAATATTTTATTCCCAATTTTTTGGATGCATACATATTATCAAATCACTTTGAAAGCTGCAAAGTGTAATGCAAAAAGTGAGCAGTCACTTTCATCTTCCGTCAAAAGGAAAAAAAAGATACAAGCTCATCTTAAATTGATATTCATTGAGAGATTTGTATATCCTGAAAACCATTACTACTTCATAGTCCCCAAACATGGCTAGATATATGGCATTTGTGATTAAGATCAAATATTATCTTTGTAATGGGATTTTACATTTGACTGAATGAATGTCACAGATGATAATGTGGTACCTCTACTTTTTCTGAATTGGTCATCTAATCCTGGATGGTAAGCAAACAGAAATATGTACTCTTAGGGTTTGCATCTTTGTGTCCTGACATCAACACTTAAAGAGTCTTGGCTTTAAAGAGTCTTCCATTGCTACTACAGTGAGTTTGACAGGCTTGGATCTAGTGGGGTGGCTACTGTCAGGGGAAGTTCGGCTGTGTAAAATTTCATAAAATAAAACCTGTTTTGGCAATAGCAAGAAATGGAATTGCTCAACAGTAAGCTTGCCTAAGCCTGAACAGACGGAAGAAAAGTAGAGCAGACTGCTCCACAGATGATGATAAGCAACAATCAGACCCAAAGATGAGTGGCTTGATCCAAGGAGAATTAAAGAAGCCATTTGCATCAGATGTTGGAACAGTTAAGCCACGCTTGCAGTCGGTGAATGTCATTGGAAGCTGCTTTAAATAATGTGATGCAACATATATATTTTATGGATTTGCAAAGCCAGATGGGATAAGGAATAAGAATTTTAGAGGGAAAAATCTGGCAAGAAACACTTTTATAGATGTCACTCTGAACTGATGCATTATGGAGAAGTGAACTAATGGGCTTAGGACAGAAAACATTATCATAAATATTACACAGAAATCTTAGATTTCATCAGAAATTTAAAGTTTAGGTGCATCTTATTGCCTACACTAAAGCAGAACACACTTCCCATCCCTACCATCTCATGCTTATTTGTGTGTGTGTGTGTGTGTGTGTGACTATTTGTGTGTGTCTATCTCTATCTTTATAAACATTAAAGATATTTATATATCTTTATAGACTGTATATCTTTATCTACTTTGTAGGGGTAGATATACATGATACAGATAGATATAGATATATACCAGAACTGAACTTCTTGCATCTCACTCTTGATATTTTACTTAATTGCCATGAATTAACAAACTTATAGTCTCTCAGACTTACAAGTTCATTTTAAAATAAACATTTTATTTTGAAATAATTTCATCTTTATAGAAGAGTTGCAAAGATACACAGAGTAATTCTCTATATACTTCACCCAGCTTCCTCTAATGTTAACTTTCTACATAACCTTGATACACTTATAAAAGCTAAGAAATGAACATTGCCACAATACTGTTAACCAAACTATAGTCTTCATTAAGATTTCACAGTTCTTCCACTGTGTTCTTTTCCTAGATAGCTAGGACACCACACTGCACTTAGTCATTATGCCTCCTTAGTCTCTTCAGATCCAAGACAATTTCCTGCTCTTCCCTTTCATGAACTTGGTACTTTTGAAGAGTCCTGGTCAAGTATTTTGTAGAATGTCTCTCAGTGTGGTTTTTACCTTATATTTTCTCATGACTGTTCTGAAGTTATAGTTTGAAGAAGAAAGCCACACAGGTGTTGTGCCCTTTTCTTCATACCATATCAGGGAACATATGCTGTCAGATGGCTTATTACTTGGCTAAGGAACTGTCTGCCAGGCTTCTCCACCATAAACTTACTATTACCTATCTTTTTGCAAATCTGTGTATCTTTTATTCAGGAGTTACACATAGGAGAAGTAATTATTATCGAGCTACCTTAAATTATTAGTCACATTAGGTGAACAGGAAGAGATCAGTTTTAATGGCATTGACAAAAGCATATAACGTGGAGAAAATAATTCTTCGTCTCCTGAACATACAAATAGAATATTCAGAACATCCCTAGATTTACATTTTAAAATGCTACATAGGAATCATCTTTTTGACACATCTTTTGTCCTACCAATGCCTATGCATATAAAGCAATATTAGGAAATAGAAAAGGGATCTTTCTTTATGACTCTCTTAGCTTTCGTACTTTGGCTTTTTTTCTTTTAAAGAACATGGTCATTTAATCAGTTCATTTTGGCACAGATAAACAGCTGTTCAAACATCTGATAACACTTGTCTTTTAATCTATCACTGGTGTGTGTAGGCATAGGCTCTATTATAGTATCTTGGGACACTAAAGAGAAAAGCAAGGATACTGTAAATTGATATTGTAAATATGCAGAGACCACACTGCACTGAACAGGTTACCAAGATGAAAACAGAAAAAAATGAAATAAAATTGTAAATATTTTTATGATTCTAACATTTCATTGTTTTAAAACATTTTCAATGCACATTGACAATGAAGAAGAAACATAGACACCTTATAACATCACAAAGGTAACCTCCCTCATAACTTCAATGGTTTAAATTGTTGCACACTGATGCTGAGGTTGTATGAAACAGTGTGAAAACTGGTACGAGGCAACTTCATATTCCTATGATTTTTTTTTCAACTTTTAGATTCATGGGGCACATATGCAGGTTTGGTGTATGAATGGTCCTGTCACCCAGGTAGTGAGCATAGTCCAAAATATAAGAAACTAGAAGCAAAACATCTAATAAATTTACACATTTAACAATACTTAAATGCTGTTTAAACATTTTTAAAAAGAATTTGTTACATACCACCTAAGATTGCCAAGCCACATTCTGTAACCCTTGCCCCCTCGCACCTTCCCTGCTCTGGTAGTCCCCAGTGTCTATTGTTCCCATCTTTGTGTTGCTGTGTACTCAATGTGTAGCTCCCACTTATAAGTGAGAACACATGGTATTTGGTTTTCAGTTCCTGTATTAATTCACATAGGAAATTAGCCTCTAGCTGCATCCATGTTGCTACAAAGGACATGATTTCATTCTTTTTTATGGCTGTGTAACATTCAGTGATGTGAATGTAGCACGTTTTCTTTATCCAGTTCACCATTGATGGGCATCTGGGTTGATTCTGTCTTTACTATTATGAATAGTGCTGTGGTGAACGTATGAGTGCATTGTTTTGGTAAATATATATATATAGGCGGGGGTATATACATGGTAATGCGACTTCTGGGTCAAATGGTAGTGTTCCTACCATTTTTTCTAAGCATGTGGTGCTAAAGGTAATCAATGCTTGCTCTTTGGGCTCATTAATTCAAAATCTGGACATCTTCAAAGTCCTGTGGAGAAGATATCTGGGGACCTCAGAAGGGCACAAGACTTTCCTAAAGAAGGAGCAGAATAAGCAGCTGGCCAGCTGGAGCTGAGAATAGGACCTATCCCTGTATCCCAGTATAATACACTGTACATTTTGGAAGGAGGAAATTACATGTGAGAATAATAATAAAAAAAGAGCTGCTTTACTAAAATCACAGCAAATTAGAGAAAGCATCAGGCAATAAACCTGACTTGCTGATCATGTCACAAGGGCTTACTAAAGATGGAAAGAGGAGTAGAGCTCAGGACAGCCTGAACAGGAAGCCTTGCTTATCTCCATCTAGAATCAAAAGAGGATGGAGCAGAGCAAGGAGCCCAGGCACAAGTCGTGGTAACTTTGGTTGTAGCATCAGGATCCTCAGTGGCAGACATTGCTCCAGGGACCCAGACCTGAGCAGGAGAGGATGAAAGTGATCCTTGTTCAGGTAGTTGCTGAGAAAAAGGTGAGGCATACTTTAGGAATTATTTAGGAGGGATTTGAGATACATGGAGTTTTTGTCAAGCAAATAGGAGCAGAACTAGAGATATTATATTTTTGTCAATGTTACTGTGATCCTATTTTGTTGGCCATGGCTTGGGCAAACGTAGGGTATAAGACATTTAATTTATGTGCAATTTTGAATGCTTTATTATATGTGTGAACAATGCCAATTCTATTCTGTCTGTTTGGAGTTAGAAACTGAAGTTCAATTCATAAAGACACATGAAACAATAACTAAATCTGAGCTCTATACATTTACAGAAATACATTTACAGTAATATTCTTGAAGGGATCTGGGAGTTTAGAAATTATAGATATATATTTATATGAGCCAGATTTCCTCCTCTCCTATGAATTGGAATAAAATTTGAAAATTGGTTTTAGTGGTTATGCAAAAAAAGGAGGAATGAAGAAAGAGAGGAAAAAAGGAAGGAAGGAAGGAAGGTAGTCAGTTGTTTGACTCAATTAGTTTGGACCACCTAAAATATTTTTACAGCAGACCTGACACTAAAGTCAAAGGATTCAAACCACTTTGTTAGTCCAAATGTCCCTAAATGGTGTTACTTATGACCCTTGCTGTAAATGGCTCAGTATGAATATATATAGGAGGGAGAAGTAATCAGGGAAACATGTACAGAGACTAGTATGAAAAAAACGAAATTCTAAAACTTCAAATCATCTGCTAGTTCTTCTGTGTTATTTGGAGCAGAAGACAGCAGGACTGGTAGACATCTAGTGTCAGATGTTGGACTGAGTCGGAATGGTAGCTAAATGCTGTGCATAATAAATATGGGCATCTGAGAAAGGAGAGAGCTTTCTAAAAGACAGGAGGCTGAGCAGTGTCTAAGTGTCTGTACAAACATGTAAACATTCTAAATTGAATAAAAACCCCTGGTGTTGCAAACCTTTAGTGCAGTGGGTTCTGATATATCAGAGAAAGGGCCTGAGTTCCATATCTGGACCTTCACAGAGCAGAAGGAATGGCTACAAGACATAAGTCTTGGAACCTATAGGAAACTGAAGAAATTCAGAGCTGGAAGTGGCCACAGAGATTTAGACCCCAGAAATTCTCAGAAATATAGGGAAAATATTCAATTTCAGTTTTAATTTTACATAAACCTTGAAGGAGAGGGTGGCCTCAGCTACCACTTTGGTCTTTCCAACAGCATATGACTGGCAATAGTGGAATCAGGTAGGCGGCCAACAGTCCGGTGAGAGGACAGCTATTGGACCCTGCTGCTAGTTATTAAACTGCATACAGATGGTAACAAGAATTTAGCCAGGGATCACAGCTTGAATCATTTTCTGATTGTATGTCACTCAGAATATTCTCCCTAAAAGTATTTCAGTCCTGGAGAAGAGAAGAAGCAGGAACAGCATGCATCCCTTGACTGCTGAGGGGAATCTAGGGTGACTGATCTCACATGACATTTATATTTCCTTGTAAAGAGCAATGAGATTCCTTGGTTATGAAGATCAATGAGATCAGTCACCATGTATCATTTATATCTCAAGTTACATATTTTTTTTAGAACAAGCCACATGGACCTGTTAAAACTAGGATTTAAACACAACTGCAGGGAAATGATTATCTTAAGGTGAATTGCTTAAGAGGGAAATTGCATTTGGACATGGTGAGTGGTGGGTGTGGTGGTTTTTGAGTGTAGAGCTCTGTACTGAACAAATGAAGCATTTAGCTGCCACTTCTATTATGTATTGATGTTAATAATCCTAGCAAAGTTAGGAATAAAAATTGAGCACTTATACACACCAATCTGGAGAAAGAGGACTTTAAATTACCTTTCAGACTGTGAGTTTAATTGAACTGCTCCCATTTATTTCAGTCTAATGATAGTGGGTTTGCTGGATCATATCACCATTCTCTGAAATCTGCTTTATTCTTTGAAATAGCACAGAACCTGCAGTCTTCATCTCTAGAGAACATTCCCAACAAGTAATGCTTGCCTGCAAATTGGAATGCACCAGAGTCCTATTTAAAGGCCAACCTCATTGACTTGCTGGCAGAATGGATGGGGAGAATGTATGCTTTATGCTCATACAGCTTCTTGAAAAAATGGACTGTGTAGAGTCAAGTTATTATTATGGTTATGCTCATTTATTTGTCAAGTGCCAAAGAATACACTTGACAAAGCAAAAAGAGGAAGCTGAAGATAATATGTGTGTCTCCTAGATAATGTTGTTCCAGGAAAATAAAGTTTCTATTCATCCTCAAGGCAGATGTATGCATTTTTTTAATCAACTGAGTATTCCATGAAGTTCTTTTCATATTTTTAGCACATAAAACTGTTCTCAATTGAAATCATTGTCCTTATCAGCTGAATATAAAATAAAGTAAATGTTTGTTCTTCAGAGAGGATTCTTCCTGTAAAAACTTCCAGAATCACAAAAATGATATTTTCTATTCACTCCTGGCATTTTTGAAAGTCGTATTTCCTTCAAGATACACATGCCTCCTACACAAATTGTCTTTACAAATGTTACTAAGTCTTTCTCTCTCACTTGATGAAAGAGAGAACATCTGTCTTTCTCTAGATGCCCTTTCTAGAACATTCCCTGAAACAGTCATACTAATTCTATCTGAATTTATTTAAATAAACACTGATATGGCACCATGTCCATGGCACTTCTATAGGTTAGTGCAAAAGTAATTGCGGTTTTTGCCTTCTTGGAATTTGCCATTTGATATTGTAATACATTCTTAAATAAATGTGGTTATGTTATACATCATTTTAATGGGCATTTCTCGCTTTATGTTTTTCCTTTTTTATTTTTGCTAATGACTAATTACTTGCTGTTTATTTTATGTTTATTTTAGACTATGGAAATGATGTTAGACACAAAGCAAATTCAAGTGATTTTCTCTCTCTTTCTTTCTTTCCCTCCCTTCCTCTCTCTCTCTCTCTCTCTTTCTCTCTTTCTCTCTTTCTTTCTTTCGAGACAGAGTCTCACTCTGTTGCCCAGGCTGGAGTGCAGTGGCATGATTTCGGCTCCCTGCAATCCCCACCTCCTGGGTTCAAGCAATTCTCCTGCTTCAGCCTCCTGAGTTGGTGGCTGGGATTACAAGCACCTGCCACGACACCCAGTTAATGTTTTGTTATTTTTAGTAGAGATGGGGCTTCACCATGTTGGCTAGGCTGATCTTGAACTGATCTCAGGTGATCCACCCGCCTCAGCCTCCCAAAGGGCTGGGATTACAGGCATGAGACACTGCACCCAGCCATTTGAGTGATTTTCTTATTCAAGTTGAAAATGGGTCTTAAAGCAGCAGAGACAACTCAAAACACCAACAACACATTTGGTCCAGAAACTGCTAATGAATGTACAGTTTAGCGGTGGTTCAGTTGTCAAAGCTGATGCTCTTACAACTACATGAGAAGCTGCCAAAGGACTCAACGTCTACCATTTTATGGTCATTTGGCTTTTGAAGCAAATCGGAAAGGTGAAAAAGCTCAATAAGTGGGTGCCTCGTGAGTGACCGAAATTTTTTTAAAAATTGTTGTTTTGAAGTGTTGTCTTCTCTTATTCTATGTAACAACAGTGAAATATTTCTCAATCAGATTGTGATGTGGGATGAAAAGTGGATTTTATAAGACAACCAGACATGATTAGTTCAGTGGTTGGACCCAGAAGCAGCTCCAAAGCACTTCCCAAAGCCAAACTTGCGCGTGTGTGTGCGCGCGTGCGCGCGCACACACACACACACACACACACACACAGCCTTGCACTGTTTGGTGGTCTGCTGCCAGTCTGATTCACTGCACTACTGCAGCTTTCTGAATTCCAGAGCAACCATCTGAGGAGTATGCTCAGAAAATCGATGTGATGCACTGAAAATTGCAATGCCTGCAGCTGGCATTGGTCAACAGAAATGGCTCGGTTCTTCTCCAAGACAATGCCTGACCACACATGGCACAATGAACACTTCAAAAGTTGAATGAATTGGGCTACGAAGTTTTGCCTCATCTGCCGCCATATTTACCTGACCTCTGGCCAACGGATTACCACTTCTTCACTTCAAGCATCTCGACAACTTTTTGCAGGGAAAACGCTTCGACAACCAGCATAATGCAGAAAATGCTTTCCAAGAGTTCGTTGAATCCCGAAGTGCAGATTGCTACGCTACAGGACTAAACAAATTTATTTCTCATTGGCAAAAATGTGTTGATTGTAATGGCTCCTATTTTGATTAATAAAGATGTGTTTGAGTTTAGTTATAATGAGTTAAAATTCATGGTCCAAAACCACAATTACTTTTGTACCAAACTTTATTGGTCCTTTATAAATATTTACTCATTTAAAGTCCAAATAAGTCCAACATTAACTCATTTAAAGTCCAAATAAATAGATATTTAGTTATTTGTATGTATTTACTTATTTATAAGTCCTTTATAAATGTTTACTGGTTTAAACCCTCATAAATAAGCCTTTGAGAGATACACTATCATTATCCTCATTCTACTGATGAGAAATAAACTAAGGCACTCACTTCTGGGAATTTATCAGAAATCAGTTTGATTAGGATCAAGAAGTGTGGCTCCAAAGTTCACATGCTTAGCTGGTGGGCTCTACTCTTCTTTATGTATCACAAACTGAGTTTCTTTTTATCTAAGATATGCAATTCTTTTTTTTTTTTTTTTTTTTTTTTTGACAGAGTCTTGCTCTGTCTCCCAGGCTGGAGAGCAGTGGCACGTTCTCAGCTCACTGCCACCTCCGCCTCCTGGGTTCAAGGGATTCTCCTGCCTCAGTCTCCCAAGTAGCTGGGATTACAGGCACGTGCCACTACGCCTGGCTAATTTTTTTTTTTTCTGTATTTTAGTAGAGATGGGGTTTCACCATGTTGGCCAAGACGGTCTTGATCTCCTGAACTGGTGATTTGCCTGCCTCAGCCTCCCAAAGTGCTGGGATTACAGGCATAAGAAAGATATGCAATTCTTTAATTTCAAAATTCTGCTTTCTCGTAGAGCCATCTGTTTCTCTCACTTTTTTGACTTTTTCTTTATGTCTGTCACCAGCTCTAAACGCTAACTTTTAGGTGTCAGGAAAGGTGGTGCAGTTTGTATCATTGCATAAGCATCATTACACATGTGTAACAACAATCATTGCTAGGCAGTCCTTAGGTACTCAAACAGATGGCAGGACTGTGTCTGACACCTCAGTATTTCAACACATGCAATTCAAATCATGACTCATTAAAATTACAGATTACTGCACGCCAGGGACTCAGGTCACTCTACAATAGTCAAAACTATGAATGTTAAATCCATAAATGTCACGATTTCATTACAGTAGGAGCTTAGAACTAGTAAAGTGTTTCATTTTCTTAGATATTTTCTAGTGACCACCACTCCCATATGCACACACGTAGTTTTCTTTTGTGTCATTCCATTGTGGAAAATATTTCAAAAGGATTGTTTTATCTTTGAAAAATATTGCTCTGAAAACCTATGCCAGGTCAATGTGAGTTACATATTTTCAAGGAAGCTTACTCATCTACTTTTGTCTATGTTTCTTTCAATCTGCTTCTCTCTTTTTCTCCCTCACTTTGCTTTGTTTGTTTTGTTCATGCACAGTATTTATATTTAACTCAGCCCAAGTGTTCATATTATCTTAACTCAAGATGTGACAGGGGGAATTTTTCCAATTAAATATTAATTATTTTCACAGCTAGAATTTTCAATTAAAAAATTCAGGAATCAAATTTTTAAAATACACAATGATTAAAGGACATTCATGTGCATTCATGATTTATACAAAGCAAAACTTACAAAAATGTGTAGGGGAAGTGATCTTTGGTATGTGTGTGATCGATAATCAATTGCTTTTTTATTTCTTTACTACTTTTTCCATTTTCATTTTTTCCCTTCTCAGCGAGGTATTTTATACCAGGAAGTGTATGTTTTTAACAACATTCTATAGAAAATGTTGCCTTACTTTATACCTGTAATATTATTACATTGTTTAGGCTGTTGCTACACTGAACATTGCTCATCTAATGCTTTTGCCAATAGTTGAGGGGTTTCTTTTACTCTAATATTTTCCCTTTTTACTATTTCTAAGGCAGTGAACTGAATGAGAGATAAAATAGCAAGTTAGTAATTCCCTAGCATATGAATCAGCCTGGAGCTATTAAAAATGCAGGTTGCTGAGTTCTAGCCTTGGAAAATTTGATGCAGAAAGCTTAGGCTGGGACCCAGAAACCTGTACCTCAATAGCTACTCCAGCTGACTGATGCTGTTGCTCCGTGGAACACACCTTGCAATACAATGTTTCACAGTATTCAGTACTGAGTTAGCATCACAATATGGTCTTCTAAAGAAATTCCAATGAATGATATATCAGTTGAGAAGTAAATTAAGCACTATGGGAGTAAGAAAAGAACAGATTGATTTACTTCGAAGTTATATTTTGTCAATGATCAAGAAATGATTGCATCCATAGAGTGTTTATCATCTCCTGATTTCTTAATGTAAAAGAACAGGGTAGAGTAGTTAGAGAAAAGCATATAGCAATTTATTTTGAGTATTAATATTCTTCCCTCCGAATATTCTATGTAATTCTTGTATTTTGAGAATTCAATACAATTTTATTTAAATAATGAGAAAGTTATATTTTGATTATAAAGTATTTCTTGAGAACACAGCATATCTTATCTGCAATCTACTGCCTAAAATAAAGACATTTTGTGGGCCATTTGTATCCCTACCTACCCAAATTACAGAAGAGCACGTCTAGGAGCAACTCCAGAGATCTGAAAACGTACGATACAAATCTCTAAATTAAGGTTTAATAGGAATTTAATTCAACCTGCCAATAGCAGTCATAATCCACAATGGCTAATGTGATTAGTGTCCCATGTTAATGAATGGCTTGTGGAAAGAAGGGATTTCAAAAGGAAAACTGTATTTTCTCTCTGACCTGTTCGGTGATTCAATCAGGAGTCTTTTAGCACTGAAATAGCCTTTCTGCCTCAGTTCCCCTATTTCCTTCGCATTTAATTATTTTCCTGCAGTCTTCACTAAGTTAGGGTTTGAAGAAAACTGTTTTAAAAACACACAATGCATAAATGCAATTTTGATTTAATCGAATTCAGTCATTATAAAATATTTATAAGCCAATTTCATCATTTATTAATTGCTTTAAGAAAATCTTTGCCCCTCATCTAGAGACTTTTGTGTAATAAAAATACATTATAACTTTAAAAAATTTTAGGAACAACAATTAGAATTAGCAAAACCAAAGCTAAAACCAAACATCTGTTAGGCCTGTAAGTTCAGACCCTTCTAATTGGTAGGTATTTCTGGAACTAATTACCTGGTACTCTGTTGATCGCTGAACTGCATGCCAGATTTCTGTTCAGATGAGTTGGTTAGAGCATTTCATTGTAGAAGATCAAAACACTTGGTCACTTCTAGGTCTCATGTAATTACTGATCTTACATAATTAATTGAGTATTTTTAAAAAACCTTATTCTGCAGGCATAATGAAGCTAGGGATTTGTGGGTGGATCAAAGCAAATCCATCATTGTTTCTGGAAAAGGAAATCAAAATATAAGTCCTGCCAACGGTAGGTGAGTAACATCACCTTTCCATATGAGGTTGACATAGCACCAAGAACCCTCCCACATGGTTCTTGGGTATGATTCATCACTAACTAGCTCTGTCACCTTGGACAAATCACTCAACTCCCCTACATGAGGACCAAGAGAAACTTGAGGTTACCATGTGAAAGTACTTTCAAAAATTCTATAAAAAATGGCCCAAAAAATTGCCTTAGGAAGAGGGTGTCATTTTATTATGATCTACATATGCAGAAAATTAATAGGAAATTTGTACTAGGAAAAGACACAAAAATAATGGGAAAAATAGCAAGGAAACTATTTAGCTTAGTAAAATCATAACTGTAGATATTCTGTAAAATTTTCTTCTAAAGTTTATTAGATTCCACAGAGCTATAAAAATCTTTAATCTAAAAAAAGAAATAATACACATTTACATAATGCATACTGTATGCCTGACACTCTTCTAGGTATTTAACAAAAGCTAGGTCTCAGCTCTTGAGAAGGTTAATTAGTTGTTGGTTTTGTTTAGTACCTAGCACTGCGGAGATGACCTCCTAGAACTGCGATTTCAGGGTGAACAAGACTAACATGAAAACATTTAGCTCCTGTTCATTCCTGTTGGTGTTTTGTAATCTATGGCAGCATTTTAATGTTCTATTTTAAGACTTTAATTTCTGAAAAAATTCAAATCCTCTTGAGATTTAGCATGCATGAATGTCTGATGCTTTCTGAGAGTTTTCCACAGTAGGTAGAAAGCAAGAAGTATTTCCATGAGTGTCTAATATAGAAGAAGGGGCCAGTGATCAGAATGGGATTCATTAAGAATATCAAACTGAAGAGAAAGACTACAAAGCACTGATTACAGGAAATGAAAAAGGTATGTCGTATGAGGGGGAAGGTGATGTATGTAAGAATAAAAAACTGAGGCTCAAAAACCAATTTCCTACTTTATAATGTTTCCTAGGACCCCTGCCTTCATGCTGTAAACATAACCTCCTAAATATGACCCTTTAACTTACATATATTTACCAGTTTTGTTCCATGTCAAGTTTTCCCTGATAACAAACGAAGAGAAAAGTTTTAGGGATAGGGGTGACAGGAGGTAAATTAAAACTGTTAATTAGCCAAAAAGAAGAGACTGTTATCCTATAATGAGCATAACATTAAATATAATATTAATTCAGACAACATATTTATTAAATGCATATATACAAGTCGTAAAAACAAGTAATAAATAAATGCAAAATTAAATAGATTGCATATAAAGGAGATAGAGATGAATGCTAGAGAGAAAATTAACGAAGAATAAAGCTGAAGCAAATTGTTGGTGGTGGAGTTATTTTAAATGGAGTGACCAGAGACGGTTCTATAATCAATTTATATTGAAGCAAAGACCTAAATGAAGTGGCAGAGGTTGATGTGCAGATGTGTGAGTGAATAGATTGCCAGGCAGTGAGAACTGTAAGTGCAAGGGCTGTGAGGTAAGTGCATGCTTGGTGTATTCAAAGAATGAAAATAAGGTCAGTGCAAATGGAGTGATGTATTAGAGGACAAGAGCTGGAGGAAATGAGATTCATGAGGCAATGGGCTCCTGATCATTCATGCCTTGAGGACACTGTAATGACTGTGAGCTTTACTTTGAAAGTATTGAGAAGCCATTGGAGGGTAAAGTATGTTAGTCTGGCTGCTTTGCTGGGACTAGATTTAAAACCAGCCCAAATGTCCCATGGAACAGATGTTCATGGCTTATTTTGAATTAACATAGAAAATGACCCTCCCAGTTTTAAAGTTTGAGAAAATTAACATTTGTCTTATCTGAGCTCCTTTTTCAGGAAACCCAAATAGTATCAAGGCTCCCAAATAGTAACAAGAAACTGAAATTTACCAGGTCACTGCATCTGGACAATGACACTCCAGACCCCTCATTCATCATGATTACTTCCATACCCCTCCCTAAATCTTGTTTTCCCACACATGGTTATGTTTTTTTTTTTTTTTCCTGCTATATAAACCCCTAATTTTAGTGAGTTGGAGAGATGGATTTGGGACTGATTTTCTATTTCCTTACCTGCAGCACCTGAATAAAGCCTTCTTCCCTGGCAATACTTGTTATCTCAGTGACTGGCTTTCTGTGTGATGAACAACAGGACCTAGACCAAATCCCTGGTGTTTTGGTAACTGTATTAGTCCATTTTCACACTGCTATAAAGAACTACCTGAGACTGGGTAATTTATGAAGAAAAAAAGGTTTAATTGACTCACAGTTCTGCAAGACTGGGAGGCCTCAGGAAACTTCCAATCATGGCAGAAGGCAAAGGTGAAGCAAGGACCTTCTTCACGTGGCAGCAGGAGAGAAAGAGAGAGAGAGAGAGAGAGAAGTGCCACACTTTTAAACCATCAGATCTCGCGAGAAGTCACTCACTATCAAGAGAACAGCGTGGGGAAAATTACCCCATGATTCAATCACCTCCCACCTGGTTCTTCCCTCAACAGATGGGGAGTACAATTCCAGATGAGATTTGGGTGGGGACACAGATTCAAACCATGTCAGTAACAGCCTGTGGGAAGGCAGATGGATGAAGGGAAACCAGCTAGGAAGCAATGATGGTTTGGATCAAGGTGGAGCAATATAAGTAGTGAGAACAGGTAAAAAAAAAAAAAAAAAGTCAATAAATATATTTGGTTATGAATTTTTCATTAAAACAAATACTAGTTAGCAGGTACATGGGTCAAGTAGAGTGTTCAATGCTGGGGAAATAACAAACAGGACAAAGTCCATGCTTGCCATCAGTAAATGAATAGCTTAACGGGGGCAGATGTATAAACACGGTTTTCATTTCTTGTATGCTAACTGAATTGAGTAAAAAGGAAAGGATGATTACTTTTGCTTAGGGAATGGGAAGCATCCACACAAACTACCTAGAAGAAAAGATGCTTGGGGTCAATAAAGAGGAGCACAAGTGTGGCAGAAGGTAAAGGAAGGCAAAGAGAGGACTCCCAACAGCTTAGACAAAGGAACATGGCCATGGACAAGGGGCAGTTAGTAGTGTCATATGTCTAATGCATCTATTCCAACCTAGAGAGCTAGTGAACAAAGCTGGGAAAATATGGAGTGAGGGCAGGGAAGATGATGAGATAATTTGTGTATCATGATGAGGGTTTTGCACACTTTTGCCAATATTATGCGAAATCATTGAAGGATTTTATAGAACAAAGTAGAATCAGCTTTGTATCCTAGAAATACCAAAATTCTTTGTCAATAGGAACATTTATATTTAACTCTAGTTACATAGTTACATTTTGGTAACAGAGTACTATATAGTAAAATATATTATACTGCTTACTTTTCAAACATGGCAAACAATCATTTATTGACCAGTTACTGTGTCGGGCACTAAGTAGAGGGCATTGCTCACACGAATTCTTCAGATCCTCACTAATGCCCAGTGAAGTTATTACTATTCTTGTGACCCCTTTTTAAAGATAGAGAAATCAATGCTTAGAGTTTCAGCAATTTACCAAATTCACACATAGATAGTGACAGGTGGGGCAGGATGGGCTGGGCTTCCAACCCAGCATCACAGGCCATGCTTTTCATCACTCCAGATAGTGCTTTGATGTTCTTGAAAGGGCAACAAAGGTGACTAGGAACAGTCCTCTTCTAAAGACTGATCACATTAAATCAAATTTCTTCACAAAAGGCTTACCTAAATTATAATTTCTTAATTTAATTATTTATGTTGCAATGAAAGAAAGGAAATTAATAATGTTCCAGATGTTGGGAATGAACTCATTAAGTGTTTAGAATGAATTTACATATACATTTGTTGGATGACACCATTTTCATTAGAGCTTCCTGGTATAAATTTTAATTTGTAAAGAGAGATCTCCAAATCCACTTTGCCTATGTCCACCCAAGTCAGGTAAGTTTTTTTGAATGACATTTTCTCACTCCTTTGCAAACTGTTTTCTCGATAGTCTGTAGAATTTGGCTGCAGTTGGAGATGTCCAGTCCCCGCTGCTCGATACAATGAAACTTTCCTTCCTAAAGAAATTCATGGAATAAAGAATTAGGGCTGGAAGGAAGGAGAGAAAGTGACTATCGGAAGTTAGAATCTTGTTGACAATAATTTGTTAGAGGTTGAGAAGTAATTACTGATACATTGGATTTGCTACTAGCAATCTTTTTAAATATATTCTATATTGGAAAAAGTAATCCAGACTCAAAATTTCTCAGCGAATTACCAAGTTGTCTGGAAAATGTCCAGAAATGTGAAATCAAAGATCAAGTCCAAATGTCCAGGGTCAGTTTCTAAAAAGCAGATTAGTTGGATGCAAGGGGCAATTTTATGTGAAAAGATAAAATTCCTAATTCACTAGCAAAAGTGTCTATAAATAAATCACTCAAGCAAGTTTCTTTTGTACATTTAAAAAATAAACATAAGACAATTATCTGCCTTACTTTGAAAAGCTTGTTGAAGGAAACCGTTGCAAACACTAAAGGAGATTAATCATGACTTTAGAAAACAGAGGTAAGGGTTTAATTCATTTTAGATTTTTTAATATTCAGTAAAATACATAAAAGGAGCAAAAATTAATTTCAAAACATTATTTAGACCTTAATATCAAGTTATCAAGTTATCACATACAGTACCATGTGTAAGATAAGACATATCTTTGATAATATAGTAAGTCTTGACAACGCACCAATCTCTTAATATTTACTATAATATTTTGTTGTCTCATCTTTAACATAGTATATACTGAAATTAAATTATTTTGAAAATCCTCATTCTCCTGTTTTACATTATTCTTGCACTAGTTTGCTCAATCCTTTCAAGGTTTCAGCTGGTTCAGCAAATTTGTCCGTGCATCAAAGTCTTCAGTCCTCTGAAAAGGGAAAGTTTTTACCTGGCGCAATGCCCTGTGTTGTTCAGACATCAGACATAGTTTGCTATGTCACTCCTCATTGCTCTGAGGTTAAAACTGATTTTGTGGAGGTGGCTGGCAAGGGTCTCTTGTAATTGTTCTCATCTTCGTTGTTATGGAGATGGAACTCATACAGTTTCCTCCCTGCTTAGTTTATCATGCTTTGTATCCAACAGCACAGTAAACAACCGATTAGGTGACCTACTTAGGGCTGCCAGCATGAATTCACAGACTTCTGTTATTTAAGGTGTGTGATTACTTGAATCTTCCCCTGTGGTCCAGCTTTTTATTTCTATTATCTTTACATTTTCACTATGCTGTTTATAAGCGGATACATTTGGTCTAAATACTTTGTTTATTGCCTTCTGTTAAGAAATAGGTAAGAGATCGGGTCCTAGGCTGAAAATGTTAATTTTAGATCTATTATTATTGACATAATCCTAAAATCTATACTTCTTCAAGGACACAAAATAGTGCAGCATGCCAAAGCAGTGCTCTGATGTTGTCAGGAACACTGAATACTGCTTCTCACAATTAAGAGCAGCTGAAGAAACAAAGGGGCAAGAGGAAATAAATGTAGTTCAATTTGTCTTGCCTGGCTGACTATTACAATAAACCAGAGGGGAGAAAGGAAAAGAGGTTGAGTTAAGGTATAATGAGAAGGGGGAGAGGGGAAAGTATCCTTTGGACAACATAACATACTATAAAGAAGATTTGTAGAAGTCTGGCGACATGAGTTTAAATTTTGACTCCATGGAAGATGCTGTTGGTGCCCTGCCCAGAATCCCATTACTGGATTGGTATACCAGCCCTCAATTTCAGAGTTGGCTGCAAATGGCTCACAGCTGCCCTGAAAGCTGCCTCACCCAGGAAGTTATGCTTATCCTCCTCCTCCAGGTGGCCTACATATAATGACCTATGCATGCAAAAGTCAAGCCCCTTTTCCTTGAATTGGGGTCAGTTTTGTAATAGGCATTATGCTTCATTGTCCTCTCTAATGAAATGAGGGAGATTAGTGACACTCATTGTTTCCTTCCAGCTCTAAAACTCTGTTTTGGAGTAGTCAAGACCACTGGATCATTTTTATCAGTAAGTTCTTTCTGTTTCAGATGTTCTGTGGGTTTTTTAATGTTGGGCATTTTTGGTATTTGAAGCAGGCTGATAATGACTAAGTCGTCATTCAATTCCAGTTTTCTTCTTTAGCTATTTTTTCCTCTGCCTTTGAGTGTACATGCACTGGAATGGGGAGACAAATTACTTAAAGCAATGCAGCTACAAAGGTATTCATTATTCCTAACTCCAGGAATGTGTGCCAGCATATTGGCCTTGTTACTGGGAAGCAGGTAAGCGTTCTCATCTCAACTGTTCTTTAACTCTGGAAAAGAAGAAACGATTCACCTCATTTTCTTATCTTGCACAATTATTAAACAGTGCACAAAAATAACCTCCTTTGATTGGGAAACAGTTCAGCAAATCATCTACATTAGCATCCATGTACAGGATTGCAAAATATTAGAAAAACATTAGAAGAATGTTCTTAAAAGCAGGACAGATAACCTTCTGGATGCATTCTTGCTAAAGCAAGGTCTATGCTGTCTGATTAAAGTCACAGCCTGAGGTATAATGGTACAATTCACCTCACATCCTTATCAACCAAAACTGTCTCTAGTGAGTATTGTGAAGATGTGTAAATTGACATCATCTCTGATTTTCAGCAATTTCCAGTAAGAGTTTTGAAGTGAAATTGTGACTCTAAGCTTCAAGCACAATCTCAGACAACACAGTAACCTTGTAGGCCAGTGGGAAATGTACAGAGATCTCTATCAGGTACAGGAACTTAGTCAGGTATGTGGCTTCTTGTTGAACAACAATGAGGCACAGTTGCATGCATCTTGGCCCTCCAAAAAGTACTTGAGATCTGGAATAAAGACCAGCAAGTAATGTTTGAGACTACTGTCTTGAACAGAATAGCAATTTCTTCCAACCCTCAAAACAGTATAACAGACATAGATAAATGTATAATTTAAAAAAATAAATGATCTGTACAAACATGCAAACCCCCTCTTTGGAATAGCAGATTAAAAATATATAAATTGCTTTGAAGTTTCATAGGCATTTGAATTTTTAATGAATTGAAAATATCATATTGACTCTTTACAAGTTGTAACGTGCTTACATATTTATTTGATCCTTGTTAACCATTACTGCTATAATTTCTTCTGAATTAAAAGCCCAATAAAATATAAATGAAATAAAGTCTTACAGAGGGTGTGTTTCTCTATTTGTGTCTTTCCCTCAACTCTAATTCACTTCTGCTCGTCTCTGTGCCTGCAAATGTTGAGCCCTGCAGTGTAAATTACCGGGGCTCCTTGTCTTCTGGCTTCCAGGTGAATTGGGCCAAGAGGAGGAACTCACAGGAAACAGGAGAGTCAGGGGAGAGAGAGGCTGGGCATTGCATCCTCTGCTCCTTTCTCTCTGGATCTCCAGTCTGGTAGGGACTGCCTAATCCCCAACTATAGGTCCTGTTGAACAACTGATTCCTGTTGTATGGCTGAAGTTCCTGAGACTCTTGTATAATAATATCATTTCCTCCCCTTGCCCTTCAGGTGGTGGTTTCCTGCTGTGCTAGCCTAGCTGCTGGCTGCCCACTCCTCTGTAGATACTTCCTTACTCAAATCCTCCTAAGAATCCTAGTGGAGTGTGTCTTGTTTCTTGCCAGGCCACTGACTAATATATGAATGCTCCTTCTATTCAGACTCTGATAGGTTAAAATTAGGGAATCTCAATCTTTCTCAAATGCCTGCTTACAGCAGTAAGGGTCAGGGTACAGAGTATAGAAGGAAAGAGGGCTGATTTCTTCATGTGGAAGTATTTCAAGAAGAGATTCCTACTGCACCATCCACCACACCCAACCCCTTCGCTTGCACCCCTGCAGCATTCTCCCTTCTCATTATTTATCCAGTACACTGAGTACTCCCCTGCCTCAGGTCTTCATTCTTGCTGTTTCCTCTAAATTTTCTCTGAAATGTCTGGAGGAATAGTATTTGTTTGCCTCCTCACTTCTCCAGCATTATGCCCAAGGTCACATTCTCGTAGAGGCTCTGATATGGTTTGGATTTGTGTCCCTGCCCAAATCTCATGTCAAATGTTTATCCCCAGTGTTGGAGGAGGTCCCTGGTGGGAGGTGATGGGGGTGGATGTATCCCTTGATATTCTCCTGATAGTGAGTTCTCATGAGATCTCATTTAAAAGTGTGTAGTAGGCCGGGCACGGTGGCTCACACCTGTAATCCTAGCACTGTGGGTGACTGAGGTGGGAGGATCACTTGAGCCTGGCAGCGGAAGTTGCAGTGAGCTGAGGTGGCACCACTGCACGCCAGCCTGGGCAACAGAGTGAGGCCTTGTCTAAAAAAAAAATTAATGAAAATAAAAGTGTGTCGCACTTCCTTCTCTCTCTCCAGTTTGCTCCGCCTTATAGGAAAGATGTGTCTGTTACCCTTTTGCCTTCTACCGTCATTGTAATTTTCCTGAGGTCTCCCCAGCCATGTTTCCTGTAGAGCCTATGGAACCATGAGCCAATTAAACCTCTTTTCCTTTTAAAATTACTTAGTCTCAGGTAGTTATTTATAGCAGTGTGAGAATGGACTAATACAGGCCTTCTTTGCTTACCTCAGATAAAATGTCCCCTCCAGACCCTCTATCCCTTCACCCTGGTTAAGTTTAATCATTGGACTTATTTTCAAACAACATTATTTATTTACATGTTTCAAGTATGTTTATCTTCACTAGAATATTTTTTTCATGATGGTATTTTCATCATCAATTTACTCTGAAGGGCTCAACATTTACAGGCTTAGAGATGAGGAGAAATGAATTGGAGTTGAGGGACAGATGCAAATAGAGAAACACTAGCACCCTCTATAAGACGGTATTTTATTTATATTTTATTGGACTTTTAATCCAGAAGTGACTATAGCAGCAATGGTTAAGAAGAATCAAGTTTCTAGCACACATTCGTAGCACAATATACAGTTTTTGAATGAGTGAATAATGAGAAAGCAGCACATGATGAGAAAGAAGTACCCTCTTTTCTGTGGGGATAAGGGATAATTTATCTACAAGGTCCTTTGAACTCCTTAAAGATTAGAGACTGAAAAAACTGCTCCAATTGCAATTAAAGTTTTACCAACGTACCATATGAAATCTACTTTAATCTGTATGTGAACTATAGGTTACGTTCTTCAAGAAAATTTAAAAATATCATTTCATTATATTTCTGCTTCTAGGTAAATATGAAGAACAATAACAACAAAGTTTCTAGCTCTAGCTCAGGGCTAAATGTCTTGAGGGTAATAGCATGAAGTGCAGAGGGAAAAATAGCCCAGAGCCCTGATTCAGATTTACCAAGTAAATCTTTTCCTCTTTCTTAACAATGCAGGGGGGCAGCACTAGATAATTGGAGGACTTGGGGAAATTCAAGAAACTTGGGAGCAGAAACCACATCAAAATCATAGCATGGTAAAGCTGTAACACACTGTGGTTTCAGACAGATGCATTTGTACTTGATTTTAAACATTCCAGTTCAGGAGAGTCACAATTTTCAGTAGTTTCTATTTAAGGACTGAAGATTCTTACATCCCAAATATTTTCCTTAACACTTGCCTACATTCCCTATGACATATAGTGTGCTCATTTCATCCTACATTGAGGAGGTGTATGTAAATGTTGGTCACTATTCTTGGTAAAATAATCCTATCTAGTGAGATCATTTATTTACCTTATTTACCTCCATTTATCATTCAACCGAAATAGAATCTACTGCATTTAGTAGGTGCTCAAGTAATCATTTGCTGAATTGAACTCAATGTCCTGTCTTCACAGTTGTTTCTTTTATAATTCTTTTACTTTTGCTATTTGGTTTAATGCCTCACTTTTTAACATACTTCCCCGCCCCCCCCACCATTGTTGAAATATAATTGACAAATGAAAACTGGGCACAGTGGCACTTTCCTATAGTCCCAGCTACTCAAGAGGCTGAGGGAGGCAGATCCCTTGAACCTATTAGCTGGAATCAAGCTTGGGCAACATAGTGAGACCTCATCACAAAAATAACAAATAAAAACTAAAAAAAAAAACCCACTGGTATATAATCAAGGTACACAACATAATGTTTTGATATATGTATACATTGTGAAATGATGACCACAATCAAGCTAATTAACATACCCATTACCTCACATAGTTAATGTTTTTATTTTGTGTGTGTGTGTAAAAACATTTATGATCTATTCTCCTAGCAAATTTCAAGCCTACAACACAGTACTGTGTCACTAACTATATTCACCATGGTACACATTAGATCTCCAGAACTTATTCATTGTATATTACTGAAACTTTGTACTCCTTGACCAACATTTCCACGTATTTCCCTCTCTTCATTCCCTGGAAGCCACTGTTCTATTCCCTACTTTTAGGAATTCAACTTATTTAGATTCCACATAGAAGTGAGATAATGCAGTATTTGTCTTTCTGTGCCTGGCTTATATTACTTAGTATAATGTCCTCTCGGTTCATTAAGATTGCTGGAAATGACAGGATTTTATTCTTTTTTTTTAATGACTGAGTAGTATTTCATTGTACATATATACCATGTTTTCTTTATTTATTTATTTTGACTACTGTGAATAATGTTGCAACACAAGTGGGAATACAGATATCTTTTGAGATACTGGTTTCATTTCCTTTGAATATTGACATAGTTTGATTTAGTGACCCCGCCCAAATCTCATGTTAAATCGTAATCCCCAGTGCTAGAGAAGGGGACTGGTAGAAGGTGACTGGATCATGGAGGCAAACTTCCCCCTTGCTGTTCTCATGATAGTGAGTTCTCACAAGATCTGGTTGTTTAAAAGTGTGTAGCACCTCCCCTTCTCTCTTCCTCCTCCTCCAGCCATGTAAGTTGTGCCTCCTTCCTCTTCTCCTGCTACCATGATTGTACGTTTCCTGGGACCTCCTTCAGTCATGCTTTCTGTACAGCCTGTGGAACTGTGAGTCGATTAAATCTCTTTTCTTTATAAATTACCTAGTCTCAGGTAATTGCTTTACAGCAATGCTAGAATGGACTAAAACATGTATATCTGTATTCCCAGAAGTGAAATTGCTGGATCATGTTGTTCTATTTTTAAATTTTTGAAGAACCTCCATACATTTTCCATAATAGCTATACAAATTTACATTTCTACAGACATTGTATAAAGATTTCCTTTTCTCCAAATCCTCATCAGTATTTGTTACTTTTTGTCTTTTTGAAGTCATTCTACCAGGTACAAGATGATATATCATGGTTTCAATTTCCATTTCCCTGATGATTAGTGATGTTGAGCATTTTTTATGTACTTGTTGGTCATCTTCATATCGTCTTTTGAGAAATGTCTATGCAAGTTTCTTGGCCTCTTTTAAATTGGGTTATTAGTTTTCTTGCTATTGAGTTGTTTGAGTTTCTTACATATAAACTCATGTTAACTTCTCATCTGATGTATGGTTTGCACTTGATCATACAATATGATTCTTTAAATATGCTGTTGAATTCAGTTTGCTAGCATTTTGTTGAGTTTTTTTGCATCTTTGTTTATCTAGAATATTGGCCTGTAATTTTATTTCCTTGTCATATCCTTGTCTGGCTCTGTTATCAGAGTAATGTTGGCCTTAAAAACGAAATTTGGAAGTGTTCCTTCCTTTTCAATTTTTTTGGAAGATTTTGAGAAGGATCAGCATTAATTTTTTGTTAAACGTTTGTTAGAATTCACCAGAGAAGTCAGCAAGTCCTAGGTTTTCTTTCTTGTTGGTGGGAGGTTTTTGGTTATTGGTTGAATCTCCTAACCCATTATTGGTCTGTTTTAATACATATATTTTTGACTCAATCTCTGAGACACTGAAAATGCCCTGTAAAGTTTACAAAATATGAGATTTGTTTGAAGTTTGACCATATCGAGTATTAATCTTAAAATTAACCTTAATCTTAGGATTAATACTCTGACCATAATGAGTATTAAGATTAAGAGTACCTGAGCATGTTAAGAGTATTTTTTTTTTAGATGAAGTCTTGCTCTGTCGTCAGGCTGGAGTGCAGTAGCATGATCTTTGCTCACTGCAGCCTATGCCTCCTGGGTTCAAGTCATTCTCCTGCCTCAGCCTCCCAAGTAGCTGGGACTAGAGGTACGTGCCACCACACCCAGCTAATTTTTGTATTTTTAGTAGAGATGGGGTTTCACCATGCTGGCCAGGATAGTCTCGATTTCATGATCTTGTGATTCACCCACCTTGGCCTCCCAAAGTGCTGGGGTGACAGCCGTGAGCCACTATGCCCAGCCAAGAGTATTCTTTAAAGCTTAAAGAAAATGGTTATCAAAACTGCTTGCACTTTTAGAATCCCTATGGAAACTTTTTAAAAATGATGCCCAGAGTCATACCCAGAGAGAATGATTTAATATGTACACAATCGTATCTGAATATTGGCACTTTGCAAAACTTTCCCTTGCAATTTTTTTTTTTTTTTTTTTTTTTTTCAGCAAAGGATTGGCACCACTACCTTAGAGGATCCAGGTTTTTGGATTCATTTTTGTATTAACTTACAACATACCTGTTTAATCTAAAAGAAACCCTGATAACAACATGACCCAATGGGCAGATGGCCGGATACTTGTCTGAATATCTTCAATTTTTGTATGTCATGTGGATGCAGCCTTATCTTATCATCCAACAAGGAGGATTAGTTGGAAAAAATACGAACATATTTATCTCTATCAGACTAGGAGGAATTACACAATTGGTAGAGTTTATCTTTGACTCTAAAGAATAGGTCACACAGTTTTAAGCCAGCCTTCCAGCAGAGATGGAAACATCAGACAAACTGCTTATCTGACATATCCATAATAATTTAACATACCGTGCCTTTCCCCACTCTGTTGTTCATTTGCACTGTCAAGCACGATAAGTGAACATAGATAGATACACTGTCAGCATTTAAATATTACAATGTTTTCTGTCTTATCATCTATTTTCGTTCCATCCCTTTTCCTTTTTTCTCCATGTAGCCTCTTTTTACAGCTTCCCTCCTCCATCTTAAGAAGCTTTTAAGAAAATGAGAGTTTTTTTTTTATTATAAGCAAGTGACACTGTGATGAATTCTTCCACATGATGTATGTAGTGCAGATTGGCTTACTGAAATGATTAATTAAAATTGATCATAAAATAATGCTAACTTACTGAGCCCTCTCCATTACTTTTGAATCCTTTGTTTTTAGAGAAAATCATGAGATGTGCTGCAGCAATAGTGTTAGTCTGTGAGCAAGGAATTCTTTGAGCTATGGAAGGCTAGAGGCTTCTCTAACATTTGATGCTTTCAAAGGAGGCAGCAGAATGTCCTTTGGGGACACCCTGCCAGATTTTATAGAATTTGTTTTCTTTTCTATTGGGAAATGTGGCAATTGCATCCTAGGGACTTGGGTAGACATAAAAATGTAGCATTCTAATTATATCTATATGGATGAAAGATTTATTTTTAGCTCTTAGAACATTTAAATGTGTACTTCTACTGTTATCTAACAAATTATAAGACACTTTATGAAATGGTATTGTATTATAATAGATCCTAAGAGACAAGAGAAAAATTGCTGAGGGCAGGATTTCAGGCCCTGCAGTCCTTATCTTTACCTGTCATTAAATCCCCTGTTCTAACCAATTGACTGGAATCCAGCCTATAATGTTATTTAGGAATAAAGACCACACAGTGATTGCAGTTAAAAAAAAAAAAAAAAAGTAAATATAAACAAATGTGAACTATTGATAGGAATAATTAAATCTGGCTGAATTTTCCACATCTTCATGTCAGATATTTTAAACATAAATATAGAAGGGGAGAGGGTGATCCTGGTATGTTTAATTCATACAGAGGAGGGAAATGTAGCACCTTTATGACCTTCTGGCTATGTCTCTTCAATCACACAAAAAGTGCTAGTAAATTCAGGCTGGTTCGAGGAGTCAGTTTTACTGATTATTAAGTAATTCAATCAACATGAATGATCTGAATATTTCATTTAGATATACCCTGGAAATCTGACACAGAGACAGAGTAATCAGAGGCTCCTCTGTTTCGGCTACATGAACATCATAATCATAATCAGACATTAATTGATGTTTGGACAAGGTGGTAATCACTGGTGCTGTGAACGGTAATGAAGAGGTATTAGACACATCAGAATACTAGTGTGAATAGGAGGTTGAAATGTTATTCTCCAAAAAAGAAGAAACAAATATTCAAAATTGTAAGAAGAAAAATGCTGCAAGGTTACAAGATTCTATGCAGTGTTACTTGGTTTGCAGATGAAGTCAGGACTTTACTTGTATCAGATTACTAAACCCCTAAATAGACCTATTCCTGCTTGTCATGCCCAAATCCCCTCTTGGTTCAAATTTTACAATGAAAAAGGCATACTACACATTTTTAAGTACATGAGATCATGAGAAAGTATTTAATTTTCACATACTTGTGATTTGGAGAAAGAACTTACTTGCTACGAAGCATGAGAGGAAACTGAGGATGAGCATTTGGATTATTTTCTGACTTGAACACCTGGGAAAGTATATGTATTTTCAAGTATAAGTGAATAGCCCTGGACACAGAAGCACAACTCTAGGAACAATAACTAGTATTTATTGAGTGTGTACTATGTGCAAGGTGTTGTTCTACGCCCTTTGCATTAATTAACTCGTCTAATCCTCACTATAATCCTATTTGGTAGGTAGTATTATTATCACCATTTTACAGAATAATTAAAACAGACTAGTTAAATAAATAGAGCAAGGTCACAGAGCTGGTAAATGGCACGGCTTGTTTTTGAACCAAAAAATTCTGCCTCCAGAGTCTATGAAAAAACTAACACACTAGAGTGCCTTGATGCATTAGGGTGATTTAAAAAAAAAAAATCTTTCTTGTCTCTGGCCAGAATACTACCACAGCCTTATATAAAGATAATTACTTTTTATTATGCACATTTCAAATTATAAAAGTTCAATGTGTATAGTGAAAAGCTGAGCCTAGGTCAAAAAATAATGAGATGATCCTCAGCCACCAGAGGGCACATTCGTCTATGGTCCTGAAAGCCTCTGGACGGAGGGGATAGGGTATAGGAAGAGCTAAGAGTACACGGCCTAGCTGAATTTTCCTGGGCATTAATACCAGCTTGGACCGCAGTGGAAGTGCCAACAGATTACAAGCTTCACAGATCAATGATACAAGTTTTCCATGGGGGTTGGGGAGGCATAATATTTATCTATGAAGAAAGGCTTTATTTTTGGCTTGTCTGAGGCAACAGGGTCATCAGGCTGCACAGGGAATAGGTACAATTCAGGGAATAATATGGGACTGAATAAATGAGCCTGAATTTTGCATCTGATATGTTTACTCACTCTATCACAAAGAAGATCCTGGCTATGATCTTTTCTAAGGGACCTGGGTAGGGGCTTTCAGGCTAAGGACCATGATGAAACACACTTTTGCATTTTAATAGACAGTGATGCTGAAGGGTGAATTACTGGTCTATATAATTCCAATATAATTAGTCAATGCTTTCAAAATAGTTGACTGAGGAAGTCACTGTACTTGAGGTCCAAATTAACATCATCTAAATCCTCTAGAGAGGAGCTATTACAATTTCCTTTCTCTCATAAGTGTAAGAAGTCAGAAGACTGCTGTTCTTCCTAGGGTTTAGCCAATGACCCTTTTTATAACAAATATTTTGTAGTACTCTCTTTTTTACTCTAAGATGAAATTTTAGATACTATATCTTACTTGTAGTATAAAGATCAATATAAGAGTTGTGATGGTATCACAGGTGTTTTTCATATATCCAAACCCATCAAATTGTACTCCTTAATATGTACAGCTCTTTGTGTATCAATGATACCTCAATAAAGCTCTTAACAATCGATATAATATCTGATTTCATTATAAAATAAAAATCAATGAAGTAAATTTAAATGAAGTAATGTGCATTTCAATATGTAAATACTCAATCATTACTACACAAGAAAATAAAAGGAAGTAATAAGATGCTTGCAACTATACATAGAATTCCATAAATGTGACTGTTCAAATCCAGATTGATGTAGGTGTATTGAACTGATTGTACAGGGTGACTCAACCCCCACCAAGTGACACTACTGTCAGGGACATGATTTTACGAAATTGCAAACAAATCTTTGCTAAAATCCCGATAAAGCAAAGTAAAATCTTTCCATCATTTGCCAAAGACTGGCATTCCCAGAAAAATTATCTTAGGGAAAACTATGCTTATTGTAAAATGTGGTTAGATTCTAAGCTTGGATTATAAATATTTTTTCATTCACATAAGTGACCAGCAGGACATTTAAAAGTCATTTGGGACAATTCTTGGTCGGTAGGCCTCCTCCGCACACTGCAGAACATGTAGTCCTCCCTTGTGCAAAGCAAGTGGTGCCCTCTCTTATGATAATCCAGAATACCCCATGCCTTTCCAAAATCCCTCCCATAGAGGTGGCATCACAACATGGAGAACCATTAGTCTGGCTCAAACTTGCTTCAGTCAAGTTTTGTTTTTTTTCTCTTCTCTTTAGTGGAAATAATATAGCTATTCGTCTGCACTCATATAGCAATGACTGCAGACTCTACCTGCTGTACATGAAGGTTATCGTTAAGTTCCTCTTTTAACCTTATGAAATGCCAGGGAGGACATTAAATACAGATCTCTCTCTAGAACCGAAGTTGCTTTAAGAATGATTCAGCCATGGCAACAATGAAGGTCAGTTCTTAAAAAGAATGTGTTCTTCAGTTGGTGTAAATTCCAAAAGGCAAAAAAGGGGGGAAAAAAATAAGCAAAGTACAATCACGGTCACTTTGAAGGGTAAAGGAATCCAAACTAAGGATTTTATACAGAACACAAGCACAAATGCAAAGCAGTTTTCAGAGGGTCAGTGGCTCTCACAAAGATTATACAGTCAAGTCTGTTTAGCATGAATCTAGTAACAAAAATCAATGTTACATATGTTCTATCAGAATGACCCACACACAAATCTTTTAACTGCCAGACACATTGATAAATCAACCAGGCACTAATGTTATCTGACTCCTTCACAGATAAAGATGCCACATTTTTTTGTGGCATCCGTAGATTACTTTAGACAGAAGTAAATTCCTAGAGCAAAAAAGTATAAGGAAAAGAAGATAAAGTATGTGCTGTTAAATACATTGCGATTTCTTTTTTCTGTGTTATTTGAAAAAGTGCAAACTTGGTGACCTTGTGTTTTGTCAAAGCAGTACTAAACCTTACTTTATTTGTTAAAACAAAATAGAGAATATGTATGTAATATCAGGACACTTATATACTGTAATGACTACATTTATAGAATATTAAGAGTATGCCCAAGTGAACAAAAAACTTTATTAGATACAAACAGTACAAATATTCACGCTTTTTAACTTCTTGGCAAGCATTGATATTATTAAAGCATCTCAGATCACAGGTAGATTTTTTAAAGGTTTAAGATACAGACCTCTCAATATGTCATTTATATAGATGTGTAGTGACCGTGTATGGTTAGTCTACTTAATGTGATATGTCCCCAAAATCACTAAATTAGTAGTATGCTTAGATATATCACATTTGTAAGAATTCAAATAAGCCAGTTGCTTCCACAATGTAAATATACTTAATACTACTGAACTGTTTAAAAAAAAACACTGAGCAATTAAGCTTTTTTTAAATGAATGTCTACAGTCAAAATCCTGCACCTCTGAGTAAGCGTCAGTCCTGTACAGCACATGATGAACACTGCAGTACAATATCCATTGGAAAGTAAGTGCCGTGAGTTCAGGGACATGATCTCCTTTGTTCACATCTATATCTGTGGTGTCTAGAAAATGCCTCTTATAGCACGGGTTCACAATATTTATTGAATAAATGAATTACTAAATTTCAGTTGCTCCCATGAGCTCCAATATCTTTAAGTTCATAATACAATCACTAATAAAATATACTTATTATTGAGATGAAGGGAGATATTATACATTGTATCCATTATGAATTATTATTGCTGTGACATGCTGTTATTTTGGTATGTCATTTATCGTTTAAAATAAATTCCTATGTATTTGTCAATAGATGAACGAAAGCCTAGAATGCAAAAAAAAAAAAAAAAAAAAAAGCAAAGAAACACATTTTCTGAAACATTCTCTGTTTGAAATTTTATGATGTCCAGTGTTTCAGATTTCACTGGTCACTTCCTCTCAGTCTCCTTTGCTAGTTTTAGGTTTTTCCCAAGAGCTTGGTCTTACACACTCTTTCATCTCTTTGCATTCTTTCTTTTGGTGATAATGCTTATTATCATCACTTCATGTAACACCTACAGGCTGAGGACCCCTCAGTGATGCTGGTTTTAAATGTCTCTTCATATCCATATTTAACTGCCCACCTGACATTTCAAATAAGCTGTCTCCCAGGCATTTCAAAGTCCACATTACTGCAAATGAATTTCAGATCTCCACCTCAACCCACCCCATCTCAGTTCAAACTTGTTGTTTCCAAACTTCCCCATCTCAATAAATGTTAACAGTGTCCACTCAATTGCTAAGCCAGGAACGTGAAAGCCATAATTAGTTTAATTTTGCTAATCCTTCTCCGTTCCTACAGCTAATTCATCAACAGATTCTTTGTGTCTACCCTTTGAAATATACCTCAAATCTCTACTTCTGTCTATCTTCCCTGCCAGCACTCTGGTACTATCTCTTCTCACTTGGAGAATAGCACTAGTGTCCAACCAACCTTCCTTCTTTAACAATCTATTTAGTTGCCAAAGGGAACATATTAAACTTTAAATCATTTCGGTACCCTTTTGTGCCCTCCCACTGCACTTAGGATATAATCCAAACTTAACATTTCTTACGAAGTTCTGATGATTTGACCATGGTCTATTTTTTATAATCTTATTTCATGTCTCTCTTCTCTTCCCTTCTCTGTCCCAGCTACTGTGGCTTACCCTGTGACCTTTAATCAAACAGAACTCCTTTTTGTTTGTTTCAGGACCATTCTACATGCTTTATTGGCCCTTAACATCATATCAAATGGCTGGATCCTTCTCATCTCTAACATCTCAGCTATGTTTCTCCTAAGAAAAGCTCTTCTTGTCTCTTTATATAAATCAGCCTCTCTCCATGTTGTTCTTCATCACCATGCGTTATGTTTTCTCCATGGGAACAGCTATGATTTGGAATGATTTATTTGTTTACTTATACAGTGTCTGCCCCCTAACTGTAATTCCAATGCCTTGAGGGTGGAAACATGTCTATTTTTCATTATTGCCTTCCTAGTGCCTAGAAGTAAACCTGGAATCTCAGAACTGAGCTTCTTAGGAATATTATCATACAGCATTCTTCCTTTCCTTTAGAGCACTTATCTCAATTTGTGGTTATTCAGCCCTTAGAGTGATCTTTTGAATAATGACTGTCTGTCTCGTTTACAAACCTAAAATCTCCATAAGAACAGGAACCATGTTTGATTTTGACCACTAAATTCTAGCACAGGGCCTGACATGATAAATATGCAATGCATACTTGTTGGATTTTATTGACCAAAAAGTAGCTTTGGCTTATTGTGATGGTTGATTTTGGGTATCAACTTGACTGAATTAGGGGATATCCAGATAGCTGGTAATACATTATTTATTCTCAATAAATAAAGGATGGGCTTTGAGCCCATCCTTCTTTTGCTAAAAGGGAAGCCCAAGTGGTTTGGCATTTGATTAGAATGAGTGGGCTGCCTCAGATGTGTCTGTGAGGGTGTTTCTGGAGGAGACTTGTATGTGAGTCAGTGGACTGAGTGGGGGAAGATCTGCCCTCAATGTGGGCAGGTGCCTTCCAATTGGCTGGGGATGCGGATTGAATAAAAAGGTGGAGGAAGGGCAAATTCTTGCTGTCTCTCTTTCAGAGCTGGGTGCCCTTCTTCCCCTGCACTTGAACATCAGAACTCCAGGTTCTTCAGCTTTTGGGCTCCAGGACTTGCATCAGCAGTTTCTTTATTCCCCGCTACCTCTCACCCTTTGTTTCCCGCTCCTAGGTCTTTGGACTTGGACTGAGCCCTCTACCAACTTCATTGGTTCTCCAGCTTACAGTCAGTCTATCATGGGACTTCTCAGCTTCTATAATCCAGTGAACCAATTGTCCTGATAAATTCCTTCACATTTCTCTCTATATGCTCTCAGTCCTGTCTCTCTGGAGGACCCTGACCGATATATTTATATAAAAGGAAATTCTTAGATCAACAATCTTAGATTAAATGCAATGATTTTAACCTGACCTGACCATTTTACATGTGTAATTGTACTGTATTTTTCTATTTACCTCAAGAGTGTGGTATTTCATCTGGTCCTCATTACCTTTAATCTCAAAATAATACTTTTTAAAACTTTTACTTATAAAAACCCTACATACAAGAAAGTTTTCAGAAAAATATCCTGACAACTGCTCTGTTTTCACAAAACCATAGCATGAAAACCTCTGCTGAACAATTAACATTACTCAAGGCTAGAGAGTTGTATGACTGATAGTTATGGTTACTTGTCCTGTTTATACAGAAAATGTCAACTAAAGTATTATGATAAGTCTCCATGAGTTTCATTTTGAATTACAAAGCATTTTAGAAGAGCTATCTCCTTTCATGAAAATTAAAGGAAGTTGGGGTATTTTGTTTATCCTTCGATTCTGGTACTTTATTATGGAGGTGGTATCACTACCAAATACTGTGGACTGTGTTTTAGAACTTGATAATTATTAAAAATTGAAAATTTCAGTCTTATGATCAAGTAGTTCAAGGGAGGATTGAAAACCATATTGTTGACCTAAGGTGCCATGGAAAATGCCACTTCTCACGTTCCAAGGAACTTAGAGTTTGAAGTTGCAATCCAACATCAGCTACATACTTCCCTTTATTTTAAGGAGATAAAATATCAGAGCTTCTTTTGCCATACCTGTCTACTGATTTCTTTATATTATCATTATTTTAAGTCCATACTTCTGAATGACTGTGCTGTAGGTAAGATTATGTTTTAACAACATTTTTGTAGCACTTCTGGTCATAGAACTCTGCTAAAACGTGAACTGCGAAAGGATTCTTGAAAAACTGGTGACATTTGCATAGGGAACAGAAAGGAATAAAAGAGGCTTGGAGGTGGTAATGAGCATATTATACTTCAGATTAGTAAGAAGAATGACCCACATTGTTCAGAGGAAATTTGTGGGCAGGAAGAAGAAATTGGCTGGTTATGTAGAGAAATTAGCAAAGACTTTGAAAGTCCTCAGAATTGTTCAAACTTGAGCCAGTGGGAGATAGGGTGCCACTGAGGGTGACTGGGCAGGTAAGAAAGTGCTCTGAAGTCATCCAGGGCCTTCTCATATAATTCATGTTACAAGATTTTGCTTTGAAAAAAGGCAGAGTTATGAATCTGATAAACACCATTGAGAAAGCAATGCTTATTAAAAGAGATATTTGTATTCAAAGTTAGCACATAATAGACATTACATGTGAGCTTCCAACCCTCCTCACTAAGGCTTTGAGACTTCGTGTTAGTCAGATTTGCCCCTGCACATGGTCATTTTTTCAAAAGTAGAACAGCTCTAACATAATACTTGCCATTTTTCTATCTCACAAAAGCTCTTGGTAAAAGAGAATATCCAGACATGAATGTCATTATCAAATTCCTGGAGGCAATATTGCTAAGAAAGATGTACTTTGTACAACTTTTAACTTTAAACCAGCAAATGACTGACAATTCTATATCCAACACATTTTAATAAAAATGTTGAATACCTGATGAAATATAAGCATAATTCACAGTTAGATATCCAACTGTGGTTAAAGTGTTTTGGGGAATCATTAGGCAAATCCAATTTTCAATCGTAAATGACCACCTACCAAAGCCTCTGACCCAAATCTAGCCTCTGACCCAAATCACCCTCAACAGAAGTGAAGAAACAATCCTGAAAGAATAGTGTGATGTGAAAATCTCAGGCATTTTTGGGAATTGATATCCACCCAGACTGAAGCTTTAAAGCTCTTGAACTGTATTCCCAGCTTGCCTAGAAATGAGAGTGCAGCCTTGGACTCATCAGTGTTTCCTAGGCAGATAGTAACCTGACTGAGACTTATAGGTCCAGGAGTGGACAGGCAAAGGCTTTTTAAGGACTAACATGATTGCCACGGGGGTTGGGGGGGGGTCACTAAGCAAAGTTAAGAAACCTCAAGTTAGAATCCCACCCAACTGTTCTCTTCTCTGTCTGTCTCAACTACTTAAAGTTATTGTTTACTTTATTTTTTTTTCCTACAACATCCAAGGAATAAGAAGTCCTCCTGCACTCGGGATTATCTACTCGCTATAGACATTCACACACAGTTTGGGGAACATGGTTTGTTAAGATAGCTTTTCTAGGGAAGTGAGAGTCAGAGGAATCTGCAGTTTTTAAGCCCACTTTTCAGCATCCCCTCCCTTAATGAGACTCAGCAACAAGGCCTGGCTCTAATATTGCCAACATCTGTGAGTCCTAACTTCTCTCTCTCAAGTCCTGAGGGCGTCTGACTTCTGCTTCCCTGCTTTCAGATTGGTTGCACTGGCTGAGGATCATAGTCCTTAGACTATAGGTTGAGTTAGACTATGGGATGGTACCTTTTTGGATACCAGCTTAATCCTCCAATTTTAGAAATGCTTCTTTTCCAATTTTCCAACCATGAGACTGATAAAGTCAGCCACTGCTATGTGTCAAATGGCTTAGTGTCATCACCATTAAAATAAAGCTGCACCATAAACTATGCTAATGCTTTGGCTCATACCCATTGGCATATGCATACTCTCAAATTACCTCTCTAATCCACAAACACTAATTGACCATCTACTATATGCCATTAAGGCTGGTAAATTCATGTTACACTATAGGCCTAGTGCTTGGGGCTTGAGCTCTTCAAAGGCCATTGGTAATTTACAAACTGAAAGAAAATACCATTGGTTCCAAATTATAAAAAGAAAATAAGCCTAAAAAGTAAAGGTAATCAGCGTCCTCTACAAATTTTAACACTGTTTCAACTTCATGAATTGTTAAATTTCATGTCCATTACCATTTCATGATCATTGAAAAAAATTTTCTAATTTGGATTATTTTCCTTTGCAAGAATTTCTGAGAGTGCATTATGAAGCTAAGACTTGGAGAAATCAGAGCTAATAATAAAATATTTGGCTCATGGCCAAGTTTCAAAAACCAAAAGTACAAATATTTTTAAAATGTAATGGTAAAAATAATATTTTAATGAGTCATAATCTGGCTATTAAAATTTAATATGCTTCCAATGATATGGAGTGGGACCACTACCAAATGTCTAAGCCCTGTAATGCCCCTAGGGCAGTTTTGTGTGCCATTCTTAGTGCTGTCCAGGCAAAAATAAATACTGTTAAAACATAATTTTGTAAGAGATATGACTGACTTAGTTCGCCCATTGTTTTAGTCAGAGAAACAAAATCAGTATTGTATACACACACACACACACACACACACACACGAGAGAGAGAGAGAGAGAAAAGAGAGAGAGATTTATTATGAGGAACTGTCTCATACAATTCTGGAGGCTGAGAAGTCTCACACTCTGCTGTCTGCAAGCTGGAGACTCACCAAAGCTGTTGGTATAATTCAGTCTGACTAAGAAGGCCTGAGAACTCGGGGTGCTGATGTCCAAGCGCAGGAGGAAGACATGAGATGAGATGAGATGTCCTATTTCACGCAGTGAGGTAGAAGAAAAAAACGCAAATTCCTCTTTCCTCCACCTTTTGTTCTATTCAGACCCTCAAAGGATTCCATGATGCTCACCACAGTGAGGAAAGCAATCTCCTTGACCACCTATTCAAATGCCAGTCTCATTTGGAAATATCCTCACAGACATATCCCCCAATCATGTTTGATCTGGGCATTCTGTGATCCAGTTAAATGGACACAGAAAACTATCCATCACACCCATGCTGATCTCCAGTATTTTTGGAGTCTCTTTGAGGTTATCTCTTACGTGACTACTTTCCATGGAATTTCATAAAGACCAAAAGAGGATTTATTGAGAGTCGTGGATTCATAGTTCAACATGAAATAATGCATCATACCTTAACTTGAACATAAAACCATATTACCTAAAAAAGTAGATTCTGATATACATTTCCATTCTCCCTAAGGAACCAGTTTTGACTAAGTTAACAGAGCTTAGGAGATAGACACACCCTACCTGTATGCATACTGGGGTCCTCTTTTCTCAAGTTTTATTCATTTATTCATTTTTTGCTATGTCCTACATCGTTCTTGCCCCACAATATTCTGTCATGAAAATTTCCCTTCTTTATGTCAGGGTCCCTATTTCTATTTAAATATTATTATAATTCCCTGTCATATTACCCAAGGTTTCCTTCAGTAATAATAAAGTCACAAACCATCTCCTAGTGAACCCTTACCATATGTGGACCCTGTGCCACACACATCTATTTCATGCAGTTCTGATATCTTCTCAAGGTGATTTTTAATATGTCCGTTTTACAGATAAAACAAAAATAGTCTCAAAAAATTGCTAATGGCCACACAGTAAAACTTGACCAAGATTCAGACCAAGAATTTTCTGGTGTTATATCCCACCATATTTTTGCTAAAAGATACCCCTTCCCAAATCTGTATCGCTTACTTCTTATGAAATTGGCCTTCAGTATATTCTATAGGGTGCAGGACTCTCCAATCACTCATGCTTAGTGTGTCTGTCTGCTGCATTTTGGCTATGATCAAAGTTCTTTCTGTTTGTGAATTTCTCTGTTATGCTTTTAACACAGAGAGAGTTAAATAGACCTCCTCTTGGCAAGAATAGTCATTTACTTGCTGGAGTCTCAGCTGGAGACAAATTTTGTCTGACTACACAGTATAAGGGCACTTTTTGTTTAATGCCAAAAAGTTACTTCTCATAACAGAAGTTCATAAGTCCTATTGTCCCATTATTTCCTTTTCAATAATAAATATATTACTGATTAGTGGAGACAAACCAAGAAGACTATGAGCACAAAAGGAAAGGTCAGCAATCCATGTGGCGTCCTTACTACCATTTACAGATTATTCTAATTGCTTGCTATAAATTGCTCAAAGTTTGCTTTCAGTTAACAAGTCTTTATCCATTGATTTCTACAGCAGTCTGTTCCCTTTAATGTGTTTTGTAAAATGCCTGCTGCTATTTACTTAGTATTAAGGAGGGAATGGCTTCTTTCTAATTTTCTTGCTCTGTCCTGTGTCTGTTTTTCCTCCTTCTGTGTAAACAGCAATCTGTTTGCTGTTTACTGCAGCAGTGAAAAGTTATAATTTGTTTCCTTTAGTAGGAAGAGACACATGCTGATTGGGATCATGATTAAATATGGATCTCTTATAGGATGGAAATGTGTACAACGTGTTTAGTGATTAAACATTTCTCGGAGGGTGGTCTGGTTTTTCCATTTTGTATTTAAAATCACATGCATTATACAAAGTTGAATATTAAGAAAACAATTAGTAAATTACTTCCTATTAATAGGTCAGTAAAGGAAAAGCAATTGGGTAATTTCAATAAAATTAGAAAAAATCTAGAAAAAGTATATCCTCTTATTAAAAAAATTTTTTTAGAACTCACGTGAAATTTAACGTGTTGTTTCTGTAACAATATTCATCTCAAATCAATAGCTGACTTAATTCTTAATAGTATCCAATTAAAATCAGATGAAAAACAAATACTTGTTATTACCACCGCTATCTAATTGTTCTAAGGACACTAATCCTTAAAGCCATAAGATACAAAACCAAAAGAAGAAGTATAATTTTTAGAAAGGAAAATACAAGATTATTAATATTTTCAGATAGTATAATTACATACAAATATATACAGAAAAAAATGAACCAAAAAACTATAAGAATTGATAAGAAACTGCAATAAGATATATCAATGCAGATGAACACACAGTTGCCCTCCTGTCCCTTCCCACAAGTTACCTACCCAGACAAGCCTTTTTACTATTACTTTTACATCTTTATGAAAATTGAGCTCTCAGGGGTCTCCTCGCCCACCAGTGGTGTTCCTACTAGTGGTGAACATGGGAAAATAGATCATGTCCTGAGCGTCATGCCACAGGGTGAGCTCATATTCTGAAGTCCCTTCATCAAAGTTGTCACCCTCAACCTAAAACTTGGAATTTTGGCAGATTAAAGAAAAGATCCTGGTACCATGTTGATGTAGAGTGGTGGGTTGATGCATCTGCAAAGTTATAGCCTTTCACTTTGGATATTGATGAGAAAAGTAGACACATTTATGGTCTGGTTTTCCATTTGCTCCCACTGACCTTCTGATAATGAACAAATGAAAGCAGTATGTCAGGAGGCAAAAGCAGAAGACATAGATCTCAAACTTAGGTGTGTTTGATTTGCCAGCAGAAAATGACTAATCACATGATGTAGAAATATATAAAATACATCCACAACTGGGTCAAAGACAGATAAACCAAAAGTATCTAAACATCTGAGATCTTCAACTTTGGAGAATGCAGAAGTTACGAGATGGCTTAGGAGGTTGCTGATGAAGTTCAGAGATAACTAAAGGAAAACAAACAATCAAAAGAAGATGAGTTTCAAATTAAGAAGATAGAGCAGGTCAACAGCTTAATTTTTGCTATAGCCATAGCTCCTTGCTCTAGGGGATTCCTTCTCTATTGTTGGGTAATATTAAGGAAAATCACTTGCAGAGACAGCATGCAAAGGACAAAATTTTGTATTGAAGAAGCTTTCATATCTTGAGGTTTAAATGTATCTTAATTATGTTTAAAAGGAATTTGATGATGCTGACATCTCATAGCTCTTGCTTTTAAATTAGCCCTCTCTGTACACACATACACACACACACACACACACATATACAGGTGTTCACTGAACCTTTTAGACAGTTTAAAATGGGCAGTAAATTATGTGGGGTGGGGTTGAGAGTGGGAGGAAAATGATCTTTATTAAATGACAAGGGGAACTATGAATAATACTACAATAAAGGTGGCAAAGGTAATTTTGACTGTTTGTGAGACTTGGCACATGTTGCTGGATTACCAAGGCATTCTCCCTTGCCCATCATTGCTTGCCTTTGGGGAGCTGGAGCCCAGCACTGTGGGGGTTGTAATCACCTCTAATGAGGAGTCCACCACATTGCTCATTGACTTCAGAGCTTTCTTTCCCTTGTCTTCAGTGCTGTTCAACCCATCAATTTCCTGAGATTGATGAACAGACTCAGAAACCCCCCAAAAATTCCAGTCCGGAAACATGAGATATGCTAACCATGAATGAAAGGCATATAGTGACTTATTTACCCAGCACAAAAATCAGTCAATACTTTGTTCTCTTAAAGGGGATCAAAACAATGACTATGCATTCACTTAGTAAAATTGAATAGTGAATCAGAGATGCGTAATGCATATTAAGTGTATTTAATATATTTTACCTCATGTTTTCTTATTGTCACAGGATTAAATGTTGAAAAACAGCTGTCAGGAAATGTTTTTCTGTGTAAAATAAACAACATCTATCACGGGAGGGACATTTTTAGTTGTAACATTATTTTTTTAATGGAGAGACTCAGCAGGAAGCTCATTCTAATAAAAATGCACACACTGCTTTTCCATGACTTCTCACCACTACTCACGCTTTCAACACACTTGCCCCTAAGTCTGTTCCTGACTTCTTGCTTTGACCTTAGTTTGGAATCACCAAGAGCATATCATCAGGTTGCAGAATGGTTAGAAGAGAGGGCAATGAGATTTGGGAGGGGGAAGGAAAGAAGTGGAATATGAAAAGGATACTCCAGATAATCCAGCAAGTAGCAATTGAGAGTTTGACTTTGACATTTTTATGCCATAAAAGTCCAATCCAATCAAATTTAATTATGTAGCATTTTAAGATAAAAAAATGTTTAAAGAAGCTCCAAAGTTGAGTTCTTTTGCCATTTTGTCACATTGGCTAAATGGAGGTTATTATTATTGTTGTTGTTCTTATTATTTTTCATCAGAAAGTTGATTTAAAAATAAGCCTCATCTGTGATAAAGAGATATGGTTAATAATTTAATTATATTTTCATTGGTTGGTGTGGAATGAAGGTATGAAAATAACACAAAGGGAAATCTTTTTAAAAGGCAAAATCAACAGCCTTTATATGTTTTAATAATAAAAATAAGTAAATAAGTATTTTTATTTTTATTTACATAAATAAAAAGTATATAGTGTGGAAAATTCATTTTCAATGCCATTAAAAATAAACTACAAAGAAACTAATGAACAATCTGTGAAACTCTTATGAGGGATACTATAACACTCCACTTAGGTAGTTTTTAATAAATAAAGATGATTATCAGGTTAGGAAGAATTAATACATTTAAGTTATCAACCATTTCAAAATCAATTATATTTTTTATGAAAATCCCAATAAATATTTTTACAAGTTAGCAAAGTGTTTCTAACAGTGATCTGAAAGAATTAAAACCTATTATAATTAAGAAATTTTGTAAATCAGAATAATATTTACAATGATTATTTCTATCAAATATTAAAATATATCATTTAACTACTTTTAGAAGTTCTACTGACATAGAAAACAATGAAATATATTAAGCAGCCCCCAAATATAACTTATTATGTAATTTAATACATGATATAGGAGGTATGATAAACAACTGTAAAGGAAAAATGTATATAATAAATGGATTTTATAAACCTAGTTAGCTACGCTGTTTAGGTTATTTTAATACACTATACACTAAAATAAATTACAGTGAAACTAGAGAGTTAAATATTTATTCTTTCTTTCATTCAACATACATTTATTGAATAACTATTATATGCCAGACTCTAGTCTTGATGCTTGGGATAAAGGATTAAATAAAGTAGAACTCTTTTTCTTTCAAGATCAGTGGAGGAAAGAAAACAAGTAGACATAGAAATAATACCATGTAGTCGGAAGAATGAAGAGGAAAACTAAAGTAGGGGAAGATGATAGAAGTTCCGGAAGATTCTGTGTTTGATGAGGGGGTAGGGAGGAGTGAGAGTAAGGGAAGAGAATATCTGACCAGAGACCTCAATGAAGCCAGGGAGCAAGCCAGAAAGACATCTGGGAGAAGACCATTCTTGGTAGAGGGAGTAGTAAGGGACAAGACTTGGAATTAGGAACATGCTGGTTGTGTTTCGGAGCAAAAAAACACCAGTGTGGCTAAAGCAAAGAGAGAGAGGAAGAATAAATCGGAAATGAAATTGGTAATTTGGCCAGGGGCCAGCTCATGTAAAGCTTTGTATGGGGTTTTAATGTTATTACAAGTATGATAAAAAACCATTTGAGAAGGAGAGTATCTAGTTCATTGGAAAAAGATTACTCTGGCTTTCAAATGAACAATAAACCATGAAGGGGAGGCATGGTCATGGCATAAAGAAGGGAGATCATTTAGGGGGTAGCAAAATTCCTAGAGACAGAAACTGATGGTTTTGATCATGTTGAGAGTGGTAAAGACTGTGCAAAATAGTCAGATTCTGAACTGTGTAAGTAGGTCCAGTTGAATTTACTGATGGATTGGATGTGTACTGCGAGAGAAAGGGACATCAAGGAAAGGAGCAACGTTTTCATCCTGAGAAGTGTTGGTGCTATTTGCCAAGATATGGAACACTGGAGGAAGAGCAAGTTAGGGGATAGTTCAGGATGATTGGGGAGATATCAATGGTTCTGGTTTGGGCATCTCAACTTTGTTATGCCTACTAGGACATCTAAGAGAGACAATCTATATATAAGCTGTTTTTATAAGATGCTGGAGATTAGAGGAGTGGTTGGGATTTGAGATAAAACTAGGGAACTCACCAACTTATAGATGATATTTGCAATTCATTACCTGGGGGTGAGTGTAAATAGAGAGGAGTCCCAAAGATTAAGCCTCAGGAGGCTCCACAATTAATATAAGAAAGTGAATCCAGCAGAAAATCAAGAAGGAGGAGACAGCAACATACAAAGAAAACTAGGAGTCCCAGAAGCTAAATAAGGAAAATGCTTTGTTTTGTTATGTTTTTAAATGAAGACTGGCCCATTCATAAGTAAATGTACTCAGCGAACTGGATTTGATAATATGGAGATGATGGGTGGCCTTAACCAGAGCAGATTGAAATCAGCAGTATGAGTGGATTCAAAAGAGAAAGGGAGGGAGATGAAAATGTGAGAAATGCACAAAGAAAACTATTTTGAGTGGTTGTATAATAAAAAGAAGCACTAAAGTGGAATTGTAGAGAAAGTTTTAATCTTTCTTTTCTACAAGAAAGCAATTACTACAGCAGTTATTTTGTGAGGATGGGAATGATAGAATAGAGAAGGAAAAATTAATGATACAAATGAAAGAAGAGATAATTGCAGGGGCAAAGTCTTTGAATGTACTGAGGGTATAGGGGATGCAGGACAAAAGTCCAACTATCTTGAATCTATGACAAAGGGGTATGGTTGTATAGTAAAGTTAAAATAAGGTAAAAATAGAAAAAATGTAGATAACATATATTAATATATGTAAAAAAAGTTACCCCTTTTTAAGCAGTGTATTTATTAATGAGGAAAAAATGCATAGCAGTTAAATGTTTGATGGATAACTGGAGAAATAAATTATGATACATTCACAGTAATAATATTTGATAGTTTGAAGAATGGGTGCAAATATGTAATAAAGAATTTAGCATTTTTAACTTATTTACTTTTTCTTTATTTCGCAGTAGGTATTCACAGGTGGGAATATAGAGTACTACATCCCTTAACTCCTGAGCTCAAGCCTTCCTCCTGCCTCAGCCTCTTGAGTAGCTGGGAATACAGGCGCACCCCACAACATGAGGCTAAAAAATTTGTTAATATTTACTAATCATCCTAAGTTGAAAATATCTAGACTTCTGGGATGCCATTTAGAAAATATGTCCTAAAGCCTGGAATAGGTAACAGTGGCTTTGAGAGTGTTGTCCTCTTACCGTTAGTTTTGTCTATTCCTCAAAAATAATTCAAAGGTGATCCTTTATAATTAATTGGGGTTGGCTAATACTGATTATTAATGAGAGAAAGAGGAGGGAAGGGTGGATAGAATGAGTTTCTTTGTAGCCAGACTTATTAGAGGGGAATCCGCTGAAACCAGTGAATGATTTGCAAGCAGAGTGTCTCGTCTCATAACCTAGGCAAGGAAGGAAAGGACAGCTAGTATGTCAATTCTATGATGCTGCAATTTGGGAAAAGAAAGGATGATATGCTAAGTTTTAACCAATATATTGTAAATTCAGATCTTTCAGCCAAATGGTTTTTCAGTAATAAAAGTGTCAATCAGGTATGTTTTTCTTTACACAGGTTGAATTTTTGACCACTTTATTTTATTTGCTCTCTTCATTCCAGTGTAAAATTCCAGAAATGAGAGTATATTCCAGGTGAATGAACTGCACAGTTCTTATTGTATAGTTCTCCTCGTTTAATAAAAAGTAAACTTTTTTAAAGGTACTGAAAGTTTTTTGTATATCAAGAAAATTAGATGGGGGTGGTGGCTTATGTCTATAATCCCAGCACTTTGGGAGACCCAGTCGGACGGATCACTTGAGATCAGGAGTTTGAGACCAGCCTGGCCAACATGGTGAAACTTCGTCTCTTTTAAAAATACAGACTTTAGCTAGGCATGGTGGCGCATGCCTGTAATCCCAGCTACTCGGGAGGCTAACGCAGGAGAATCATTGAACCTGGGAAGCAGAGGCTGCAGTGAGCTGCGATCATGCCACTGCACTCCATCCTGGGTGCCACAGAGTAAGACTCGGTAGAAAAAAAAAAAAAAATTAGCCCCCTTGTTTTGCAAATATTTGCTGTCGCTTTACAACTTTTATCTTTTGACAGTTTATAATTTTTTGCTTTGCAGAAGTTTCTAAGGTATCATTTTCTCAGGGTATATTCATATATATATAAAAATTAAAAAATAATAACATTTCCCTTCATTTCTGAATACTTCAATTTTGCTCCTATTCCTGGCATTCCTCCAGCCCTTTCTCTGTTTCACGTGATAACAGGTGAACTGCAGTCACTCCAGTGTAACTCCAATTATTTCAAGTTTAAACAAGGTCAACTAAGGATTTCCTCCACTCCTCTACCTCTATTTCTCCCTGGGGATGCTGTAAATTCTGGATGTTCTCTGAGGGTCACGGTGTTGGGGGAATATGATCGGTCTCTTCGTTTGCGTCTGCTGAGGTGGCCATTACGCCCACCGATGATTGGCTTCATTAAAATGGCTGTGTTCCCCAACCCTGTGGCAGCCACCTGCTAGTGTTTCCTATTGTTGCAACCATCTGCTGCCATCTGCTGGTGTTTGCTCTTGTTACAACCAATGAGCTCCCTTCGGGTCCCATAGGTCTCTCACAAAACTTGTAATATCATCTTCTCCTACGTTACTCTCTGGAGCTACAGAAATGTGGTGGGATTGCCTCAGCTCTTTCCTACTGCATCTTCACTGGTCCCATGATGCTGCGATGCCAATCGCAACTTCTGTGAAGGACCCTCCCTCCTGATGTTCCAGACAAGAATGGGAGTACAAGTCTCCCGTCACTCTGAGATCCCAAACCTCCTTCTCCTACCTTTGAGAAAATTTTTATTTCCTTTTAGGCAGACTAAAACTGGCTCAGAGTTATCTCCCATAATTTTCAGTCTTTAAGTCGGGTCACAGAAAGGCCATGAAACTGACATAATTCTCTTTGACTAGCATGAGGTGTCTCTTCACTTTGTATCGATGAAGACTAGGTTCAGTTCTCATGCTTAAGTTAACACTGTAGAGAAGGCAAAGGGAACATAGGGGATAATCTGCCCGCTCATATTTGATGTCCTTCTGTACCCATGTTTATGTAGTGGGATTTATCTAGCCTCCTGTTCCCGCTTCTGATTGATGCCACAGTTATTTATTCTGAGGCCTTTACCTAAAGATGTTGCAGAATTTCAACCATATTTTCTTCTAGTACTTTTATGGACTCAATATTTTAAACATTTAATCGTTGACTTACGTGGTATTTATGTTGCACAGTGAGATGGGAATGCAGCTTATTAATTTCTCAAAATGATACAGCTACATAGCGGTTTGGATTTCTTGGTGGAAGATTAAGCCTGAAGTACTACTCAGAGATGCTGAAATTTTCATTAATTTTATGACTGGACCTATGAACCTGTCTTTAGAGTCAGAGAATTGGCTCTCAACTTTGACTGCCTATCAGAACACCTGGGAGCTTTAAGAAAACATTGATAACTGATTCTCAACTCCTCATGTAATTGCTCTGGCATGCATCATGATTACAAAAATCTTCCTGGATGATTCCAGTGCACAATCAAGGTTGAAAACTTGCCCATGCACAGTCAAGATTGTTTTTAGGGCAAAAGAGAGCATGAGTGAGACCCCTGTGATACCTATTTTCCCATGGAGTAATGTGGAGTGTGCATCCCAACAGCTACAGGGCTTGTTGAAGCCCAGATTGCTGGACTCCTCCATCAGGGTTACTGATTCCCTAGGTCTGATGTCCTGCCTAAGAAATTTATTTATCTGGTCCTTTTATTTGGGTAGAAATTGTCAGCAGTCACATTTATACTGGTACCTCTCATTTCCCCATTGGAATTTTAAAAGATTGTAAATGAAAACAGTTCTATATGCAGAACTTATTTATGCATACTCATTCTTGTTTAAGAGATGATTTAAGGTGCAATAAAATAAAATATAAAAAAGGAAAGGTGAGAAAATTTGAACATATGTAAAATAATACTTGAAAACATAAAATCAAAAGGATAATATACATACATACATATGCTGATGTTGGACCATAAATTTGGCTAAGTTTTCTAGCAGTGAACATTAAGCAGAGAAACAAAATCACTGTGAGATTTATAATGTGCCCTTGATAAAAATAAGCCAGTAGCTTCAGATAAAAATGCTTACTTTGTCCTGGCATTAGAGGAAAATCTTCTCTATGTCCTTACAAATATGATTCTGTACAACACCGGGAATAAAATCTTCCCTTATCCTTATCATTACAATGAACCTAGAAATTCTACTGATTAAGGTTGACAAAATTGACAAATGTCAATGAGTGACATTAATATAATAGTTCATTTGGTCAGTAGGTAATTTCAAGTTTTCACTTTTAAATGAGGGTGTATTTACATAGGGAGTTCCTTAGTCCTCAGTGTGAAACACTGCTGTCCACCAAAATACTGTAGAAGAAATTATACAAAGTGCAAATATAATGCTGTTCACTCGTGATATCCTCAATATGCTTAGCTTGAGTCAAAGAATCTAGTAACTTTAACTTATTCCAGATCTTGGTTTTGGCCTTAAGGGGTGAGAGGTCATAGACTTTTTTAAGAATCTGCTGATCACTAAGCATCTTCTTCTCAGCAGATAATATACAGTTGGTCCTCATTAGTCACAGACTCTGAATTTGTGAATTCACCTATGCACTAAAGTGTACTTGTAACCTCAAGGACCACACCCGAGGTCCTTTCAAAATCATTCTCAGATGTATGCATGTGCAAACCATCAAAAAATTTGAATTTCCTGATGTGCACATTCCCAGCTGATATGTAAACGGGTGACACTTTGCTTTTTTGTTTCCGATCTCAAACTACAAATGAGTATCCTTTAGTGCCACATTTTTTTCATAGTTTTGTGCATTTTGTTAATGATTTCCTGTTTAAAATGGCTCCCAAGCATAGTGCTGAAGTGCTGTGTAATGTTCCTAAGCACGAGAAGGCTGGGATGTGCCTTATGCAGAAAATGTATGTTAGACACGCTTTATTCAGGAATGATTTATAGTGACGTTGGCCATGAGTTCACTGGTAATAAATTAACAATAAATATTAAATATGACGTCTTTAAAAAGAAACACACATAAAACAAGGTTATGTGTTAATCAGTTGATAAGAAATGTTGTTCCCAGATGCTTGCAAAAGCTTATCTCTGTATTTTCCCAAGGAAAATAACTCTAAATTTCCTCTAGGAGCAATGATTCAGTATTTGCTAATTCTGTGTTCATGGTCACTTTATAAAGCACAACTACTGCAAATATCAAGAATTGAATGGTATACACATAGAAGTCTCCTTCAAATTCAAGGATTTTATGAGGTCATGAGGCCTATTCAAGTACGTTAGATAAAAGCCCTTGATGAAAAATGAATACACTAAATATATTAAGAGCTATCTTACGTAAGTAATGTTTTCTTTCAATGAGCTTTTTGTAATGGTTATTGGCTCTACAGTCAGACTGCCAGGGTTCAAACCTTGCCTCTATGACTTTCTAGTAGGAGACCTTGGGCAGGTTTCTTAACCCAAGCTTCCTCATCTGCAAAATAGGGTACTTAAGGAAAGAGATTAGAACATTAAACAGTATATGTGACATTACTAATATTTTAGATTGATTGATTGAATATTAACCAGATACATACAAGAATAATTAGAATTTCTGTTACTTATCAGGGAGGGGGTTAGAGAACAGTGGGCAGCAGATACAAGACAAACAAATACTGTTTTTAGACCTCAATGCGTATAAGGCTTCTCAATTAAACTGTCTACTATTCAGCTCCTCATGGTTCTGTTCACAAATGAGTTTGGTAAGAACTAATAACTGAAAGACTAGCCCACAGGGAAGTCAACTTTTTATTCCCAAACTTTGGGCTAAAAATAATAAGACAAAATAGTTGGGTTTTAAAATGAAGGGAAAGAGATTAGCAATTAATGAGATTAAAATATTAAAATGTAAGTTAAAAGACTAAGATAAAAAGCTAAAGTAAAGGCAAGAAGCTTAGACATTATAAGAGAAAAAAAAAAAAGCAAAAGGAAAATGGACTAAAAGCTAATAAGGGACGCGTGCCCAAAACAAAGCTCAAGGTATGTCCAGTTTCCAAAAGGGCTGGGTCCCTTGTAACAGTGGGGTCAACTACAACTCTGATAAACAATTCTTCAGGTATCTATGGTAACAAAGCATAGGACTACTCAGTTCAAACAACTGGAGGGATTTAGGACAAGCAGCAATTTATCTAAGCTAAGTAGAACATACTGATAAAATAAATATGATAGTAAAATAATTCTGAGGTGCTAAAAAATCTGAAGTTTAAGGACCTCTAGCTTTGTTTTTTAACATTGTCTGGGTTATTTTTGGCCCCTTATTCTTTAAAATAAAGTGCAAAAATTGAATTCATCGCTTTCCACTGAGAGTGTTTGGAATTTAATCTATTGATTGCGTTTGATGTATAGATCAGCTTGATGGTAATTGCTGTCTTCACAGAAGTCTTTAAATATGTGAACATAGTATATGTCTCCATTTATTTAGGACTTCACATTTCCTCCATCATGTTTTGCAGTTTTCATTACAGAGATCTTACAGTTCTTTTTTTGTTGGATTTGTTTTTAGGTATTTGATGTTTATGCAGACTCTTATAAATGCTATTGCTTTAAAATTTCATTTTATACTTGTTTATTGCTGGTACAGTATGCCTCACATAAAGATGGTTTAATCAACAATAGACCACATTATAAGGCAGTAGTTCCACAAGCATACAGTGGTGGTGGCTCATACCTATAATCCCAGTGTTTTGGAAGGCCAAGGTGGGAGGATTCCTTGAGGCCAGGAGTTTGAAACCAGCCTGGACAATACAGCAAGACCCTGTCTCTGCATAGTAATAATAAATAAAGATTATAATGAAGCTGAAAAACTCCTATTGTCTAGTAATATCATAGCAGTCATAACATCATAGTGCAATGCATTACAAATGTATTTGTGGTGATGTTGATGTAAACAAACCTACCATGCTGCCAGCCATATAAAAGTATTATGTACAATATATAATACTTGATGATGACAATAAACACTATGTTACTGGTTTATATATTACTATACTATAGTTGTTATTGTTACCTTAGAGTGTACCTCTTCTATTTATTATTTGAAAGCTAACTGTAAAACAGCCTCAGGCAAGTCCTTCAGAATGTACTTCAGAAGGCATTATTATCATAAGAGATGACAGCTCCTTTCACGTTATTGCCCCGAAGACCTTCCAGTGGAACAAGATGTGGAAGCAGAGGACGGTGATATTGATGATCCTGACTCTGTGCAGGCCTAAGCTAATGTGTATCTTCGTTTATAACAAAAAAGTTTAAAAAGTTTTTTTTTTAATTAAAAGTTTTAAAAATAGAAAAAGCTTATCTAACAAGAATGTAAAGACAGAAAAAAAAATATATATATACATATTTTTTTTTGAGATGGAGTCTCACTCTGTCTCCCAAGCTGGAGTATAGTGGCGTGATCTCGGCTCACTGCAAGCTCTGCCTCCTGGGTTCACGCCATTATTCTGGCTCAGCCTCCGGAGTAGCTGGGACTACAGGCACCCGCCACCATGCCCGGCTAATTTTGTTTTTGTAATTTTTTTTTTTTTTTTTTTTTTTAGTAGATACGGGGTTTCACCGTGTTAGCCAGTATGGTCTCGATCTCCTGACCTCGTGATCTGCCCGCCTTGGCCTCCCAAAGTGCTGGGATTACAAGCGTAAGCCACCACGCCCGGCCGACAGAAAGTATTTTTGTGCAGTTTTACAATGTGTTTGTGTTTTAAGCTACATGTTATTATGAAAGACTCAAAAAGTTTTAAAAAATTGATTTAAAAGCTTATAAAGTAAAAAGTTATAGTAAGCTAAGATTAATTTATTATTGAAGAACCAATTTTAATAAATTTAATGCAGCCTAAGTATACAGTGTTTAGAAAGTCTTTAGCAGTGTACAGTGATGTCCTGAGCCTTCACATTCACTCAGCACTCACTCAGTGACTCACCCAGAGCAATTTCCAGCCCTGCAATTCATGGTAAGTGCTCTCTACGGGAGACCATTTTTATCTTTCATACCATATTTTTACTGTATTCTTTCTATGTTTAGTTATACAAATATGTATTATTTTGTCATAATTGCCTGTAGTATTCAGTATGGTAGTTTGCTATACAGGTTTGTAGCCTAGGAGCAACAGGTTATTCCATATAGTCTGGGTGTGTAGTAAATAGGCTACACTCTCTAGGTTTATTTAAGTATACTCTGTGATGTTTGCAAAATGATGAAATTGCCTAATGGGATATTTCATAGAACATATCCCAGTTGATTGATAAGTGATGCATAACTGTATAGAGAATAAAACAGTGGACCATAAATAGTAATTGTCATGTTCCCAATTTCAAGGGAAAACTTTCAATATTTCACCATTAAGTACATTACATATATTGAAATTAGGTATGTTTGTATACCAAAACACATCCTTAAAAGAGGGAAAGAGCAGTCACACAATGGAAGATATTTTTAATAAATATCTCTAGCAAAGGACTTGTATTCAAAATATATAAAGAACTCCTATAAGTTCATAAAAGTCAGACAACTTAATTGAAAATAGGGAAATATTTGAGCATATACTTCACAAAAGAAAATATCTAAGAAGCCAAAAACCATGTGAGAAGATAAGTACATTTATAAGTCATCAAGGAAATAGAAATTAAAATCACAATGTAATACCACTACATACAAACTAGAAAGGCTAAAATGAAAATTACTGACAACATCACATATTGTTGAGTATGTGGAGTAGGTAGAAATCTCACGCACAGCTGATGGGAGTATAAATGGTCAAACTACTTGAGAAAACTATTTGACAGCATCTATTAAAGCTCAACACACACGTATTCTTTGTCTCAACAATAATATATGCAACAGAAATACTATTATTATTAAAATACATGCACAAGAGTATTCATCAAAAACTGAAAAATGGCTCATATGTCTATCAAGAGTAGAAATGAATGAATGAATAAATATTATATATTATAATACAGTATAAAACAATGAGAAGAAGCTATTGCTAGAAGAATAGCTTTGAACTTGGTGAAATACACACTGTAGGCTTCTATTTACATGCAATTCAAAAAAATAGACAAAAGTAATCCATGACATTAGAAGTCAAGATGGAGAATGGTACTAGGAAATGGCACAAGGAAGCCTCTGAAGTGCTAGTAATATTAAATATTGTGATCTGGAAGCTGGTTACATAAGTGTGTTTCAAAGTTCAGTGAGCTGTACATTTGTAATTTATGCACTTTCCTGCATGTATGTTATACTTCAATAAAACAACAACCAAAACAAGTTAAAAACCTTAGAAGCTGAGTAAAGCTATTTGATTAAAAATGACTAAAAGCTACCATAAATGTCAAGTGTGCCTCAGAGAAAAAGTAATGAGTATCTGAAAGTGTCTAAAATTTATGGGCTGAAAAGGTTAGATCTTTATCAAAGATATCAATGGAGAGACTTTGAAAGACACCCTCTGCTGTGTACACCCCAGGATGGACAGCATGTACTATATGCCCATGGGGAGAAGCCACTAGCAGGAGACAGGATAATCGATATTCTCAAGCTATTAGTCATCTCCAGAATCCATATTAATCCCCTCCCCCAGAACACTGCAGCAGGACAGTTCCAGGTTGAGTTCCCCAATTTTAATTGCTACATGCATACTTTTCATAATGTATCGTCAATTGTTGGGGCCTACTTAGGAACTAAATCTCTTTTTCAGCCACAAACATGTGGCCAGATGAAATCATCATTGTCTGGTGAACTTGATTGCTTTATGATTTGTACTTCTTTTCAAATGAGGAAGATAAAGCCTCCCCAGAGAAAAGATAACCAAGATTTCCGAGTTCAGTGTCAAAGTGATTACGGGATTTTCACTATCTTTCTCAGACTGATAGTGCAGTGACCAACTTGATATGAAAATAAAGGCAAACATGTAGCAATTCTAAAAACTAGGAAAGGTCCATGAAGCTGTCAGAAACACCTGGGAATTTCTGACAGAAAATGGCAGACAGGCTCAAACTAGAAGCCATGTTGAAAGGTTAACTCACCACCATACTATGAGAAATATGCAGCTTTCCATTATAGCAACAGTAACACAGCAGAACATTTTAAAAAATCTCATTAAATCAGCAACAATAAAATGAAGAACAACATTTTGTAATAAGAGTGGAAAACCCAGGAGTTATGTGATTACTATAAACATGATAATTCTCCTAAAATAACTTAGAGAAGAAAGCAACGCAAAGCAGACCCATTGGGATCGTTTTATTTTTGTAATTTGATATAATAAATTTAAGTATTAATTGGAAAAATAATTGAGGATTTTTTCTCTCTAAATTAAAGAAATATTATGTTCAATGACATGCTCAGATCTTAATTTTATGATCAATGATGTTTGACGTAATAGTCAAGATTTTTTGAAAACATTTTCTTCATTCCCAGAGAGTCATTTCAAACCTCCTTTTAGTCAATATTTCTACTCTCCACCTTCCCCATCTGTCTACTACCCACAACAACCAAATATTATGTTGACTTTTTTTTCACTACAAATTACTTGTGTCCATTTTTGAACTTTTGATAATCATGTTTAATTTTTTGCATTGGGCTTCTTTCATTTGAAATAAAGTTTTTTGTTTATATTTTCTGTGTTGTTACATATATCTGTAGTTTAGTTTTTTAAATTGCTGTATTACATTGTATTAATATATAATTCCATTTTCATTTATTCTCCTGATGTTTATTAATTCTTCTGTTGATGGTTAATTGGATTGTTTCCAGTTGTCAAGGATGTTTGTATAGTAAACAGTCTTGGGAAATAGACAGTGTCTCTCTAGAACAAAGCTTACTCTCCATTTCAAACAATTTTGATTCCTTAAGCTCAAGGTTTCTTTCCTGTAATACACCCAACTGTATGTGCAGGCTTTTATATGAGCCCATCAGCATCATTCTGAGCAACTTGGGGACAAAGGACATTGATAAAAATTTGTTGACTATGGAAGAGTCTTCTGTTTTTTGCCAAAATACAATGAAACGTGGCAAGTTAACTTGTTAGCAGGAAGTAAGGATAAATTATCAGACATTTTGCAATTCTTAACAGTGCCTATGATTGGAGGGATATTGGTGTGTAATTTTCTTTTTGATAATGCCCTTCCAGGTTTTGATAAGAGGGTTATAGTCAGTTCATAAAACAAGTTAGGAATTTTACCCTCCTTTTCAATATTCTGAAAGTATGTAGGTAAAATTAAAATGAGCTCTTCTTTAAATGTTTGATGAAACTCATTTAAGAAAACAACTGCATCTAGAGTTCTTTTCATGAAAAGATTTAACATTTCAAATTCTCCTCTTGTAATAGATAAAGATATAGTCAGGGCTTGTGTCACTTTTGGTCATTTGTGTTTTCCTAATAAATTTGTTCATTTTATCCAATGTGTCAAATTTATTATCAAAGTCTTTTCAATATTTCCAAATTATTCTTTTATATTCATAGCATTTGTGAATGAGATGTTGGTGAGTGCTTTACTCTCTTTAAATTATTGTTTTGATAACTTACATTTAATTTTTATTTTTTGATTCGCCTTGCTAGGAGTTTGTCAATTTTATTAGTCTTTTCAAATAACTAACTTTGGCTTAATTTTTTCATTTAGTTTCTATTGTATTGATTCATACTCTTATCTTTATCATTTCTTCCTATTGTTTTGGGCTTAATTTTCTCTTCTTTTAAATCTTCATATATCTATGAGTATAAGTCTTTTTCCTTTTTTAATTTAAGTATCTAAGGTTATGAATTTCCAACTCTAGCATGCCAGTACTTCATTTTTTGTTTTGGTATGTCCTACTTTATTATTATTTGATTCCGTGTTCTTCATTTCTTTTCATATGACCAGGATTCTATATATGTTCCATTAACCTGAGGAATATATTTTAACATTTCTTATAGTACATTCTTCTGGTGATGAATTTTCACAGCTTTTTAAACCTAAATATATCACTACTTCACTCTCATTTTTAAAGGATGTTTCTACTGTACAAATTGTCTGGCTGATTGTACCTAATAAGAAGTCAGCATCTATCCTTATTTTTGTTCCCTGTATGTAGTGGGTCTTTTTATCTCTGGCTGCTTTTTAATTTTTTTCCTTTATCTCTAGTTTTCAGCAATTTGACTAGGTTATATCTAGACATGGTTTTATTTGTATTTATTCTACTTGGGGTTTGCTGAGCTTCTTTGGTGTTTTTCACCAAATATTGGAAATTTCCAGCTATAATAACTGTTCTTCAGTTTGGATATTTTATATTTACTTGTCTTAAATTTCACGGATCCTTTCTTCTTTCATGTAAAAACTCCTGTTAAAATAACCCAGTGAGTTTTCAGATACTGGACTATTTTCTCTTGAATTTGTCATGGTTAGTTTTATTTATTTATTTATTTACTATAAATTTAAGTGGGTACAAGTGTAGTTTTGTTACATGGATATATTGTGTAGTGGTGAAGATTGGGCTTTTATAATCATCACCCAAATAGTGTACATTAACCCATCAAGTAATTTATCATCCCTCACTCCTCTCCCATCCTCTCACTCTTCCAAGTCTCCAGTGACTATTATTCCACACTCCATGTCCATGTGTACACATTATTTACCTTCTGCTTGTAAATGACAACACGTGGCAGTTGACATTCTGATTCTGAGTTGTTTCACTTAAGATAGTGGCTTCCAGTTCCATCTACATTGCTGCAAAACACATGATTTTATTATTTTTTATGGCTAAACAATATTCAATTTTTCCTACATTTTCTTTATTGAGTTATACACTGATGGACACTTAGGTTGATTCTATGTCTTTGCTATTGTGACTAGTGCTGCTATAAACCTAAAGTGCAGGTGTCTTTGATATAATAATTTCTTTTCCTTTGGGTAGATATCCAGTAGTGGAATTGCTGGATTGATTGGTAGTTCTATTTTTAGTTCTTTGATAAATATCCATATTGTTTTCCATAGAGGTTGTACTAATTTACATTTCTGCCAACTGCATATAAGTGTTCCCTTTTCTCCATGTCCTCTCCAATATCTGTTATTTTTTGTCTTTTTAATAATAGCCATCTGACTTGTATGTCTCATTGATGATTAGCGATGTTGAACATTTTTTCATATGCTTATTGGCCATCTATGTGTCTTCTTTTGAAAAGTGTTGATTTACATCCTTTTCATACTTTTTTTTTTATTTCCATGAATTTTTGGGAAATAGGTGGCATTTGATTACATGAGTAAGTTATTTAGTGGTGATTTGTGAAATTTTGCTTCACTCATCACCTGAGCAGTATATGTTGAACCCAATACGTAATCTTTTGTCCCTCAATCCCCTCCCACCCTTTCCCCTGAGTCGCCAAAGTCAATTGTATCATTCTTATGCCTTTGCATCCTCATAGTTTAGCTACTATTGCCATCCACAAATTCAATGTAATTCCCATTAAAATACCACCATCATTTTTCACAGAACTAGAAAAGACAATCCTAAAATTTATATGGAACCAAAAAAGAGCCCGCATAGCCAAAGGAAGACTAAGCAAGAAGAAAAAATCTAGAGGCATCATATTACCTGATTTGAAAGTATACTATTAAAGCCATAGTCATCAAAACAGCATGGTACTTGTATAAAAATAGGCACATAGACCAATGAAACAGAATAGATTATCCAGAAATAAACCCAAATACTTACAGCCAACTGATCGTTTCACACTTTTTAATAGGGTTATTTGCTTATTTATTATTGTTGCTGAGTTTTTTGAGTTCCTTGTAAATTGTAGATATAAGTCCCCTGTTGATTCATAGTTTGCAAATATTTTCTTCCATTCTGCAGGTTTTCTGTTTACTCTGTTGATTATTTCTTTTGCTGTAGAAGCTTTTAAGTTTAAGTCCCACTTGTCTATTTCTGTTTTTGTTGCTTGTGTTTTTATCTCACCTAGACCAGTGTACAGAAGAGTGTTCCCTAGGTTTTCTTCTAGAATTTTTATAATTTCAGGTCTTACATTTAAGTCTTTGATCCATCTTGAATTAATTTTTGTATATGTTGAGAGATAGGGGTCCAGTTTCATTCTTCTGCTGATAGCAATCTAATTTTCCCAGGACCCCTTATTGAAAAGGATGTCCTTTCCCTAGTGTATGTTTTTGTTGACTGTCAAAGATCAGTTGGCTGTAGTTATGTATAACTTTATTTCTGGGTTCTCTATTCTATTCCACTACTCTATGTATCTATTTTTATGCCAGTACCAAGCTATTTTGGTTACTACCTCCTTGTAGTATAATTTGATGTCAGGCAATGCAATACCTCCAGTTTTATTCTTTCTGGTAAAAATTCCTTTAGCTCTTTGGGCTCTTTTTATTTGTTTTTTATATAGATTTTTATTTTTTTCTAATTATCAGGAAAATGATGTTGATTTTTTATAGGGATTCCACTGAATCTGTATATTGCTTTAGGCAGTATGATACTAATTCTTCCAATACATGAGCATAAGATTTGTTTTTACTTGCTTGTGTTATCTACAATCTTTTTCATCAGCGTTTTGTAGTTTTCCTTATAGAGTTTTTTTTTTTTTTTTTGCCCTTTGGTTAAATATATTCCAAGGTTTTATTTTATAATTATTGTAAATGGAATTGCCTTCTTAATTTGGGTTTCAGCTTGTTATTTGGTGTATAGAAATGCTACTTTTTTTTTTTAGATGGAGTCTTGCTCTGTCACCCAACCTGGAATGCAGTGGCATGATCTCAGCTCACTGCAAACCTTGCCTCCCGGGTACAAGTGATTCTCCTGCCTCAGCCTCTCGAGTAGCTGGGATTACAGGTGCGTGTGACCAGGCCCTGCTAATTTTTGGATTTTTAATAGAAATAGGATTTTGCCATGTTGGCCAGATTGGTCTCAAAGTCCTGACCTCCAGTGATCCACCTACCTTGGCCTTCCAAAGTGCTGAGATTACAGGCATGAGCCACCACACCTGGCCAAAATGCTACTAAGTTTTATATGTTGACTTTGTATCTGAAACTTTACTGAATTCATTTATCAAATCTAAGGTTTTTTGAGGAGTCTTTAGGGTTTTCTGAGCATAAGATCATATAATCAGTAAACAGAGATCATTTGATTTCTTCTTTTCCTATTTGAATGTCTTTTATTTATTTCTCTTGCCTCATTGCTCTGGCTAAAGCTTCCAGTACTATGTTGAATATGAATGTAGTGAAAGTGGACATTCTTGTCTTGTTTCAGTTCTTAGGAGAATTGCTTTCAACTTTTCCCCATTAAGCATGATGTTGACAGTGGGTTTGTCATATATGGCTCTCATATTTTTGAGGTAAGTTCCTTCTATGCCTAGTTTGTTGAATGTTTTTGTTATGCAGGAATGTTGAATTTTACTGAATGCTCTTTCTGCATCTATTGAATGATCATATGGTTTTTGCTAATTCTGCTTGTGTGATGAATTACATTTATTGATTTGCATATGTTGAACCATCCTTGCATCCCTAGAATAAAACCTGCTTGATCCTGAAGAATTATCTTTTTGATATGCTGTTGGATTTGGTTTGCTAGTATTTTGTTAAGGATTTTTGCATCTATGATCATCTAGGGATATTGGTCTGTAGTTTTCTTTTTTCATCATGTCCTCATCTGACTTTGGTATCAAGATGCTACTGGCTTCATAGAATGAGTTACAGAGGATTCCCTCCTCCTCGATTTTTTGGAACAGTTCCAGTTTGTATTGATACCAGTTTTTGTTTTGTTTTGTTTTGTTTTTTTGAGATGGAGTCTCACTGTGTCACTCAGGCTGGAGTGCAGTGGCCTAATCTCGGCTACTACTACCATCTCCCCGGTTCAAGTGATTCTCCTGTCTCAGCCTTCTAAGTAGCTGGGATTACAGGTGCACGCCACCACCCCGGCCAATTTTTTGTATTTGAGTAGAGAGATAGGGTTTCATTGTGTTGCCCAGGCTAGTCCCGAACTCCTGAGCCCAGGCAATCCACCTGCCTCGGCCTCCCAAAGTGCTAGGATTACAGGCATGAGCCACCGCACCCGGCCTAGCACCAGTTCTTCTTTGTATGTTTGGTAGAATGCAGCTGTGAATCCATCTGGTCCTGATCTTTTTTCTGGGGAGAGATACTTTATTACTGACTCAATCTCACTACTCATTATTGGTCTGTTCAAAATTTCTGTTTCTTCCCGGTTCAATCTTAAGAGGTTGCATGTGTCCAGGAATTTATCCATTTTCTCTAGGTTTCCTAGTTTATGAGCATAGAGATGTTTATAGTAGTCTCTGATCTTTTGTTTTTCTGTGATATCCCTTGTAATATTTCCTTTTAAATTTCTGATTATATTTATTTGGATCTTCTCTCTTCTTGATTAATCTACCTAGCAGTTTTTCAATTTTGTTCATCTTTTCAAAGATAAATAAACCAACTCTCATTTCATTGATCCTTTGTTTCATGTGGTCTCAATTTCATTTAGCTCTGCTCTGATCTTTGTTATTGTCGTTCTTCTGTGAGTTTTGTGTTTGTTTTGCTTTTCTTTTCCTAGTTCTTTGAGTTGTGATAGTATGTTCACTTTTCTGATGAAGGTATTTAACACTATAAACTTCCCCATTAGCACTGCTTTTGCTGTATCCCAGAAGTTTTGGTATGTTGTATCTGCATTTTTATTCATTCCAAATATTTTAAAATATCCACCTTAATTTCGTTATTGACCCAAAGATTGTTCAGGAGCATGCTATTTAATTTCCAAGTATTCTTATAATTTCAAAAACTCCTCTTGCTATTGATTTCTAGTTTTATTCCACTGTGGTCTGAGAAGATACTTGATATGATTTCAATATTTTAAAATTTATAGAAGCTAATTTTGTGGCCTGTGTATCTTGTGGAATGTTCCATGTGCTGAGGAGAAAAATGTATATTCTGAACTTGTTGGATAGAACATTCGATAAATGTTAGGCCCATTTGGTCTAAACTTCAATTTAAGTCCAGTGTTTCTTTGTTGATGTTCTGTCTCAATAACCTATCTACTGCTGTCATAGAAGTGTCAAAGTCCTCCACTATTATTATGTTTGTATCTGTGTGTTTCTTTAAGTCTAGCAATAATTGTTTCATGAATTTGGGTGCTCTCGTGCTAGTTACATATATATTTAGAATACTTATATCCTTGCTAAACTTGATCCATTTATCATTACATAATAACATTATTTGTGGGTTTTTAAAAACTCTTTTAGTAATTAAAGTCTGTTTTTTTATTATATAAATATGGCTACTCCTGCTTTCTCTTGGTTTCTGTTTGTTTGTAGTATCTTTTTCCATGCATTTGCTTCAATCCATAAGTGTCTTTATCAGTAAAGTGATTTTTTTTTTTTTTTTTTTTTTAGCATAGTTGGTTTGGTTTTTTTTAACCATTCTGTAAATCTATGGCTTTTAAGTAGAGCATTGAATCCATATATGTTCAAGGTTAGTATGCATACATGAGATTTTGTTCCTATCATAATGTCAATTGTTACCTAGTTGTTTTTGTGCATTCTTTGTTTCTCATTTTTCCTTTCTGCCTGTTTGTCTTGGTGGTTTAATGGAGTTTGGCTGTGTTTCCATTTGATTCTTTCTCTTCTTTGTTTCTATAATTATTTTATAAGACCTGTGAGTTTTATACTTTTGTGCTTTTATGATGGTAAGTATTGACCTTTCATTTTCAAGTTGAAAACTCCTTTGAGCATTTCTCGTAGGACAGGTGTAAAAGTGAAAAATTCCCTCAGCATTTGTCTGTCTGAGAAAGATATTGTTTCTCCTTCATTTATAAAGCTTATTTTGGCAGGATATACAATTCGTGGTTGACAGTTCTTTCTTTAAGAAGCCTGACAATAGGCTCCAAATCTCTCCTGAAGATGCTCTCCCGTGGAATGGGGTTGCACAGTTTTTCAGGGGGTTAGGGTTTCTGCTAAGAAGTCTACTGTTAGTCTGATGGGGTTTCTGTTATAGCTGACTAGACACTTTTGCTGATTTTAGGATTTTTTTTCTTTCACATTGACTTTAGACCATCTAATGACTATATGCTGTGGTTAATTACATTTTACAATGTATTTTCCTGGTGTTTGCTGGGCCTCTTGTACTCGACGTCTAAATCTCTTGCAAGACTAAGGAAGTTTTCATCAATTAATTCCTCAGATAGGTTTTCCAAACTTTTTGTTTTTTCTTCTCCTTTGGTAATACCAATGATTCATAAGTTTGAGTGCTTTATGTAGTCCCATACTTCCTGAAGATTTTATTAATTCCTTTTTATTCTTTTTTCTTTATTTTTGTCTGACCAAATTAATTCAAAAGACCTGTAATCAAGTTTTGAGATTCTCTTCATCTTTGTATAGTCTATTGTTAACATTTTCATTTGACCTGACAATTTTTCACACTTCCAGGATTGTTATGCTGATTCATTTGGATGAAACTTTTTCCCTTACAATTTTGTAATTTGTTCAGTGAAGTTTTCATTTCCAAAAGTTCTTCTTTGGCTTTTAAAAAAAGATATCTATGCCCTTGGTAAATTTCTCATTCATATCCTGAAATGATTTTCTGATTTATTTGAACTGGTTTTCAAAGTTTTCTTGGGTCTCATTGAGCATCTTTAAAATCAACATTTTAAATTCTTTATCTGGCATTTCAAAAATTTTGTTTTGGTTAGGATTCATTGCTAGAAACGTAATGAGATCTTTTGGGGTGTCATAACACTCTATTTTTTTACACTTCTAGGATTGTTATGATGATAGCTTCTCATCTGGAGGAACTGTCACTTCTTATTTTTGAATTTACCTTCATTTGGATGGAATTTTTATTTTCTTTGAGGATATGACTATAATGTATATTGAGTAGGGCCACTTGGCTTTGCTTCTGTGTACATTCAGTGGTGAAGACTCTGTATGAATTTATTGGTTATAGATAGCCTTAGTGTGGTGGCTTTTTCTAATGTCAGTTGTAGTAGAGGTGTACTGGGCATGTGAGCAAGATCACAGCTTCCTGAGAAGCCATGGTGGTGGACATCATGAGAAGTTTATATTGTTCCCAAACATTGTGCACTCGTATCAGCAGATTTTTTATTTGTTTGTGCAGGTTGACCTCTTGGCCAGGAGATGGCACTTGCAGGTAAGAGATGACATTTGTGGTAGCAGTAGGGTTTAATGCTTGAACTTTGTTTACTAGAAGAAGTTCTTTAGTCCCAGGCAATAGGCTGGACTGTGGAAGGTACAGTGGTTTTGATATTACATTCAGCCTTGGAAGGGTGCAGTGAATCTGGGCAGACCTGGACCAGATGAGCCTGTACTCAGGCCCCATAATGGTGAACAAAAGCACCAGCTCAAACAGGGATCCAGAGGGCACTTGCCAAATACCTGGATATATGCCCAGGTGAGGAGCAGAGAAACTGCCACTAAAGCAAGTTCCTTGCATGGGAAGGGAATGATGGGCTAAGATCCTAATCCAGGTGAGCAAATGTGAGACCTGCCTCCTTCTCACTCCTTATAACTGGCAGGACTCATTTCCCCATCCTAACCAATGGAGTGAGCTGGAACACTCAGTAAAGTCACACACACACTGGGTTTAGATCACAAAGCCATCCCTGTCCACAAATCTTTTGGCCTAGGCAAAACTGTAGCTCCAGCAAATCTCCTGCTCTGCTGCTGTAAAGAGATAGCCCAACTCCAGCATTTAAGGCTAGAGCACATTTTATACTTGCTATTCAGTTCTGCCTGTGGTGGCCCTTCTCCAGACCTGGCACTCCAGTTTTTAGCCCAAGATACTCTAATGCCCTCGTCAGTAGCTTCTTCTAGGCTTGCTGAATCCTGTCCAGCTTAGTCTAAGTCACAATTGATAATGGTGTCCTCCTGTTGGTCCTGGGTCTGGGAAAATGCCTGGAATACATACTGGTGCCTATCCTTTTAGATTTTCCCAGTCTCTTGCGGGTTAGCTCTAGCTCTTGGAAAAGACGAGATGCTCTCCCAAGGAATGGGGTTGCACAGTTTTCCAGTGAAAAGGTGGGTCACAGTGGGACACTTACTTCCCCTCTCATTTTGGGCCTTCACTCACAGTCCTCAGTTAGACCATGCCACAGAGGCTGCCTGTCCACCTGCTCTTCCCCTTGGCATCTGAAGTATCCCTCACTTTTCTGGTGAATTCCCATGTTCCTTCTTGGATAAAAGATCACAGTGAAAATCTCCATATATTATTTTGTTTCTTCCAAGTGGGTAAGGCGTGCTGAAAAAGCCTCTAATCTGCCATCTTGAAAAAAAAGTCTATATATGGTTATGTTTATATATGTTCAAAATATCTTCTGAAAGTCCCTGTCTATTCATTTATTCTGTCCATTCATTTCTTTATATTCTTAAGCATATTTATAGTAGCAACTTTAAAGTTTCTGTTTGATGATTTTAACATCTGGATCATCTTGAGGTTTCTTTATTATTATTATTTTTTATAAAAACTTTTTTATTTCTTTGCTTCTTTGCATTATTTTAGATTGCATGTATTTTAGATTTTAAACATTATATTTTTAGAGTTTAGATTACGTGATTTTTATGTATGTATTTTATGTAAGTATTTTGGACTTTAGATTTCGTATTTTATGTGGATGACACTGTAAGGACTCCTGATTATGTTCTTTTTTAAAAGGATACTGAGCTTTGCTCTGGTAGGCAGTTAATTTACTAGACCTTCTTTGATCTGTCAGTCTTACATTTATGTTTTATTTAAGCAGGTTTATTTCTGTTTTGTCTTTAGTCTTAGAGTTGGGTCCTATTTATTGTACTTGATCTTTATCCCTGTTTCTTATCATTTCTGGAGTCATAGTTATTGTTGGAGGGGTTCAATAGGATCTCTTCACTCTGACTCAGCCCAACTCCAATGTATCCTGGTACTGGAAAACTGTTAGTGTTTTTCTCTTTTCATTTCTCAGCCTTGCAACAACTTATTTCTATTAGGCCTTTTGCCATATTTCTCTGCATGTATAAAGCATAGAGATTAGTTAAAGACTCAGGAGTAATCTCCATGAATTCTGGGACCCACATCTGTGTTTCTTCCTCTTTTCTGATCCTCTGTCCTGAAAATTCTACCTCCCTTAAGAGCCTTGAACCCCAATATCTGCCTTAGCTCAGGTAAACTGCTTCTCTACTTTCGTTCCATATCTATTAGCCAAGATAGGAAAAGTGTCTCCAGGAAGAGATACTGAGTGATTATGGTGTTTACCTCTCCTAGTCTTTTTCTGTTCTCTCAAGTTCTGCACTGCCTATCATGCAATGCCTGAAAACTGTTGCTTTATATATTTCATCAAGTTCATACTTGTATGGAATGTTTACTCAAGGAATAGATCAAATATTCATTTTCCATCATTATTTGAAACATAAGTTAATCTGCAGATCTTTTAAGAAAAACAGAAAGATGAAGAAAAATACAAATTAATGACACAAAAACATAGTATAATAATTAAAAGCCAGACGTTGTGGCTCATACCTGTAATCCCAGCACTTTAGGAGGCTAAGGTAGGAGGATCACTTGAGGTCAGGAGTTCAAGACCAGCCTGGGAAACCAGGGAAACCCTGTCTCTACTAAAAACAAACAAACGAACAAACAAACAAATAGCTAGGCATCGGGACAGGCACCTGTAATCTCAGCTACTCAGGAGGCTGAGACAGGAAAATCGCTTGAACCTGGGAAGCAGAGGTTGTAGTGAGCTGAGATCATGCTCCTGCACTCCAGCCAGGGTGGGGTGACAGAATGAGACCCTATCTCAAAAAAAAAAATATATATATATATATAAAATATATGAAATATACATATAGTATTAAAATAGGAAATTAGTATATTTATATAGTCTTTCACAGGCTTTCAAAAACTAATTCAACAAATATTTTAAGGTCTCTAGTGTAGCCCTGTCTTGGAGCACTCACTAGCTTTATTTGTATCATTTTTATTTTATAGCTTCTTTCAAGAGTGTTCTCAGTGCCACTCTACCCATGGAAAAATATCTGAGTGCATGCCTCAGAATATAAAGTTCTTTTTCTTCAATATTTAATGATACTATTCTACTAGCTTATTGTCTCCAGTGGTACTGCTGAGAAATTTGATGTCAGTCTGACATATTAGCTTACAAGTGATTTACTCTTTCTTTTCATATATTTTTACATTTTGATATTGCTTTTATTATTCTTAATTCCATTGTCACTAAGATGGAAGGTTCCTGAATTTGTGTGGGGTTTGTTCTCACACTCTGGCCTGTAAGAGTCTTGTATACATAGGGGCTGAAACTTCTTGCAGATTCAATCATCATAATGTCACCAATGCTATGTACCAACATGATTTTTAAAAAGTAAAGAAGAGAGAAATGGATCGAATTCCTTCTTTGTGGACTAGATTGTGATGAAGCTGGAAAGTTAATATACCATTGTCACTAAGATGGAGGGTTCCTGAATTTGTGGGGGGTTTGTTCTCACACTCTGGCCTATAAGAGTCTTGTATACATAGGGGCTGCCACTTCTTGCAGATTCAATCATCATAATGTTACCAATGCTATGTACCAACATGATTTTTAAAAAGTAAAGAAGAGAAAAATGGATCGAATTCCTTCTTTGTGGACTAGATTGTGATGAAGCTGGAGAGTTAATATACCTCTGAAGTAAGACAGTGAAGGTGCGGGTCTTGACAACAAAAAATCCTTCTCCTGATGCCCTTTATATGCCAAAGAACAAGTGTAGAGGGAAAAAGTCTTCTCCAGATCAATAGTTGCATACCAATTATCAAGGGATGTATTGATTTACTCATGCAATAAAGCACATCTGGAATTGCAACTGCAATTTGAGTCACCACCACCTGAATGAATTTATGATAAATCCACTGTCATTTCTCCAGAGTCATCTGTTTTCTGCACAAGCTAAGTAGATAGGCAGAACTGAATGTGATAGAAAGCTGTTTAATACCAAATGTTGGTGAAGATGTAGGAATATGAGGAGCTTTGTTCATGTCTGGGAGTATGTAGTTGCACAACAATTTAGGAGACCAATTAGGCAGTACGTAATAAAACTGCCCTCTGATCCAACTTCATAATCCCATATATATAATTGTATATGTATATATAATATCCCAGAGATATTTATAAATTTATAAATTCTGTCATATACATCTCAGAGATATTCTTTCATAAATTCATAAAATCTATCATATTTTTCTCGGAGATATTCTCTCATAAATTTATGAGGGACAGAAGCAGTTCTGAAAATACAGTTTTGAAGACTTTAGTACCTAGATGCTATTTAAAAGTTAACACATGAGATCAGATAGAGGTAGGAAAATGTCCTTGAATAGAGTATGTTATCATTTTGATTTTTATTGTTACATCTGTATAAATGGGCAGAAAGAAAAGGCTAAAAGAGCATACACAAGAATGTTAAAAATGGTACTGTCAAGTTAAAAGAACTATTAGTAATTGTAAATTCAAGTTTTTCCTTCTTTTTTCACTCTGATTATATATTTTTAGGCAACAGATAGTCATAATTCAAACTATTATAATTTAAATAGTATGTACAGCTCTAATAACATCATCCTAATATGATGTGAAATCAGGAAAGCAGTATACAAACTGTATGTATAACATGTGTATAAAAAAGGGGCCTAAAGAAAATGTGCCAAATGTTAACAGCTTTTATTTTTGAAAGTTATCAACTATTTTATTTTCTACCTTATATTTCTCTTTAAAATAAACATATTTTCTTTGTAACATAAAATAATCAATATATTTTAAAAATGTTTATACCATTTGATGAAAGTTTAGAGAATTTATGAATGTATTGTATGGAATAAGAGATTTTATATTTATTACAGAAAAAATAGAATTATCAAATCTATTAAATAAGGAAAAATTATATCCATAAAATGGAACTGCATCAACTATTAAAATTAGTTTTGCAAATATGTAGTGATAAAATATTTGAGATATTGTTAAGTTTAAAAAATCAATTTGAAAAATGATGTCATTCCAATTTTGTAAACATTACATGTTTTCATACACTGAAAAAACATGCTTGAAGGAATACACCAGTGTTTCCAATGATTGTCTCCAGGTGGTAGGAGAATGGTTGGCTTTTGTTTTCTCCTTTATACTCTTCTGATTTTTATAAGTACAAATACTATATTTTTAAGATAGATTTTATATTTTAAAAATACTTTCTCATTCCATACATTCTTTTTTGGTTTATGATAAACAAGAGCACTAAAAGCTGTTTTAAAAGGGTTTTTTTTTTTCTTAAGAATGGTAATCAACTATTGAGATTTAAGTAAATCTGTAACAAATTTAAATAATTAAAGAGCTTGTCAATATTGTTTTGAGTTTGCGTAGTGACGGAAAGCAGGCTTAAATTCAATTAAAAAACTTATTAGTGATGATTCTAACTCTAGCTATTTTCAGTGCATATTGACACTATATAACACGTAGTAATTATATGTTTCTTCTTGAAATACCTGATCAAACACTATCTATAGTAAGCATATGTTCCAAATTGTTACAGATGTTCCTGTATCAAAAATACTTACATGAAAATTGTGTAGAATGTTTGAAAAAAATTGGGGATACTTTATTTGTGTTCTTTTTTAGATAAGTCACTTAATCTGATATATATCCATTCTACAGGTTGTAAACCTTTCCTTGGACACTTATTGGAACTTATTTAAAGTATATTTAAATATTAGAAAACTTCTCCCCTTAGTACCCATTGAACAAAGTCCAAATACCTTACCTTGGAATTCAAAACATTCTAGAGTCAGGTCTCAATGTACTTTTAAAATCTCACAGATTTTTCTTTTTTTTTTTCTACCCCAAATGCTCTATATTCCTTCTATACCACTATACTTGTCATTTTCTGAACATATTCTTTATTTCCTTATGTCAGTTTCTTAGCCCAGAATATCCTTCCTCTGTATCTCCACCTGTCAAAATTCTACCCATCTTCCAAGAAGTGTCTCATGTCATCTGCTCCACAAAGCTGTCTCTAATTTTAGATTATTTCCATTTTTCAGGTATTTTAAGTAATTTAAACATATTTTTCAATGAAAGGATGAACTTTTCTAATAAAAAGTAAATAACAGTGACCTCAATGTTTATAGCATCGCTTCAGTTTAGTAATTCTCTTACAAAACAAAAGCAACTACAGTAACTGACAGTAGTATTCATTTTTCTTCCTTTTGGTGAACATTTATCACTTTGTAGTACAGAGATTTTTATGCGCATGTAGGAAACATTTTCAATTCACTAGGATGTGTGTCTTAAAAAAAGCAAAGAGAAAGAAATCCAGCTAAATGGCTATCCAGCATCAGACATAGTTTTCTGCTGAAGTATAAATGGAACTGTGGCTGCAGACCAGAAATCTTATCATAAATATGATGTACCGTTTTTCTAAAAGTATATGCTGAGAAGATTTAGCATAATGTTTAAGTATCAAAATTACTCATACTACTCTCACTGTGTTGGGAATATAGTAACCACACAGTACCACATAGTATGGGAATTAAAGTACATGTCCGTTCTTCATGTTTAAGATAGAATTTTTTTTTTTTTTCCATTCTGTCCTGGAAATGAATAACTGTCATTGACAGGTCCCTCAGGTTTGGAGGCAGCCTGAAATGACTAGCAGATCTCAGGTGTCCTTAGGTCAAAAGATGAGTTCTGTGACTTTTCAAGATGACCTATAAAGGTTGTGTGATTGTGATGTTTTAAGCACTTTCTCTAGTAAATAGAAGTCAAGGGGCTCGTGGTTTTCACAATTTTTCCAGAAAGTATCTAGCCCAGTCCTATTGCCAGCCTTTTCCAGGCAGTTATAATGGAAGCATCTCCAAGGACAAGAGAATAAATTATTCTTTCACCTTGGGTATTTTTATTGTCCAGTCACTTCATAATCTAATGATTTAGGATTAATGAGCAGTCACTAAATATATAACCATCAATAGAGATTTTGTAGAGGGTTAATCACATTTTTAATTTTCTTTATACAAAATTTTAAGCCTTTTTAAATGCAAGGCAATAAGCAAAGTAACATTTTGGGTTACTAACAGCATTATCTGCTATAATATGGATAATTAGATTTGTCATATTGATATATCATGGTAGTTATAAATAATATAATGTATTTTCTAGACAGCATAAAGACATTCATCCTATTCTAATAATCAATTTTAACCATATATTTAATGATTTAAGTTCTGAATCATACAATTTTACTAATATTGATATATTCATTTACAAATTCTTAAAAAAGCACATATTGTAACAGCTAAAATATTTTTAAAATAATAAAACAATGGCAAATAAAACAAGCTATTGAAAAGCATTTGACTAAAAAACATCAGTTGATTTTTAAAAAATGTTTAGAAAACTGCTGTTTTCATAATGGTATATTATTAAATCAGAATGAACACATACTCCATAGGAGTATTTCACTGTAATACTTTGTCTATATTAGCCATTGTTTTAAATTTAATGTTTTATTCATTTTCTAAGATATAATGAGAATCCTTACGTGAGAGTTAAAGCAAACACTGTAACAACTCATACACGAAGGTTTGTGATTAAAATTATCTTTCCACGAAAAATGAGGATTCTATAAATAGTGAGCCTTCCTGACCTTGTTAGGAATATAAACAGAGGACATACTATTAAATTCTAATCTATAGCTTGACCTTTTGTTCTAGTGGGGAAGGTTTATTTACTAACTCCCATTAATTTTGTTTCTTGGTTTTCTTCTTAGTTTTATTGACATAAATTTTTTGAATACATACAGAAAATTAGGGAGTGAGGAAGCAAACTCTCATTTCTACAAGTCTCCCCTCCGTGTCCCTTCATTGAGTTATTAATTTGTTGGTAGCTTTGATGACAACAACAAATTCAAGAACAGGGGATGAGACAATCATTTCACCTGAAAATTCAAATTGGTTTAATTTGGCATTTTGCTGTATCACCACTTACATGCAAAGATAAACCTAAAAACTTCCTAGAAATGTTGTGAAAGATTTGTTTACTAGAAAAACCCAATAATTTCATTTTAGTTTACTTTACATACAGATTTTTTGCAATTCAGGATTAAATAAATTGAATAACCTCACATTCTTTAATTGCCTCCAATTTTTATTATTAAATAATAAGCCAGAAAAAATATATATACATATATAGTTATATACACACACACACACACCTATATAGCTGTGTGTGTGTATGTGTGTGTGTGTGTGTGTGTGTGTGTGTATATATATATTTTTTTTTTCTTTCTTTCTTGTTACAGAGTCTCGCTCTGTCGCCCAGGTTGGAGTGCAGTGGCGCGATCTGGGCTCACTGCAAGCTCCGCCTCCCGGGTTCACGCCATTCTCCTGCCTCAGCCTCCCCAGTAGCTGGGTCTACAGGCACCCGCCACCATGCCCGGCTAATTTTTTTGTATTTTTAGTAGAGACGAGGTTTCACTGTGTTAGCCCGGATGGCCTCGATCTCCTGACCTCGTGATCTGCCCGCCTTAAGCCAGAAAATATTTATTCTCAACTATGTTAAACTCAGTTTAGTTGAGTGTTGAAGATATTTTGCTTAAAAGTGCCTAGGGAGGCCTTACAAATTGAAATCATGCTTGGAATTAAAATCCTGAGTTAAATATCTTGATATTCATTGAACAACTATTTTGAGTCAGGTCATCTAGTAAGTATATATTTTACCTCAGAAAGAAATTGAGTCAAGTTTTTGCATTCTCTGAAGCTTGGTTTATATTTTATTAAATTCTTAATACTCAGATTTGTAAGGATCTGATGCTTGACATGACCACATAAAGATCACCCTGACAACCATATTGATTTATGGAGAGGTCTGGAAAAAATCAAATGCTACAAATATAGAAGCTTAAATCATATTTCTCCGGGTATAAGCCTCTTTCAACGGACTAGTCTCAATAAATCAGGCTTAGTAATACAAAGATTTATAAAATCTTCAAGAAAAGATCCTCTAGAACTTCAAGTAGTTGTTGATAATTAAATATATTCTTTATGACTCAGTGCTGAATACCACTGAGGATTAATACTCTGCATTTGATCATTCATTCAATACATGTTAATTAAGCATATTTTTATATTATTCAAAGTGTGATGTCCGTGATGTCATTTGACTTTGTGATGTCAAATGACTGAGTGTTCTTTGCCCTAGAGCTGCTTGCAGGTAGAGTCAGACATGAGCAAATTGCAATTATATATAACCGCTGCAATAGAGATGTAAGCAAGTATTATGGGACCATTGAATAAGGAGCAATGAGGAACAACGCCTTTCAATAAATGTGATGAAACAAAATTAAAACTGTACTTGGTCACTAGAACATGTTTCTTTCCAACAGGGACAGTCATACTTAATAATAGTAGTTAGAATAAGCTGTAATCAGTACTCACTAAGTGCCGAACATTGTTCTAAAGATATTGCAAGTAATATTAATCCCATAATTCCTACCCAATTTATGTCACTGGGCTAAAAGAACATAGCTTCTGTACCTTCAGGTTTTAGTGCACGTAGGTGTACTAAACCCACCACAGCAAACTCACAGGGACAGGACACTGCAGGACATATTAACTTTTTAAGGGAAATACTGTAATACCCAATATGTATTGGACATCACATGAAATACTAGCTTGAAGTATTTCACTATTTCTACATTCGAATGCACTAAATTACATAATTGACATCATCATATCCTTGAGAAGTTGAGCTTTCATCAGTTGCTGTTGCTGTGATAAAAAGCAAGTACTCTGCAAAAATCAATATGGATTGGGAAAAGATGGGGGATGGCCATGCCCAATATAACTGCATTGTTTGAAAAACTGTGCAGTACTCAATAGTTATACACCTCCTATTAGTTAGTAACTGTAGTTATTTAATTATAAAATAAAATTTTTTAAAAAAAATTCTGTTTATTCTTTTCGAAAGAATGATGATTTTACTAGGGCATAAAATGTAATAGGCTGTTGGTTCTAATTACTTAATGAAAGAAGATTGAATTATTTATTTAAATTGTCATTTTGTTTGTTTTTGAGCATTTGTTTTAAAAAATTACAGAAAACCTAAGTGGCTGTGAACTAAGTTTGGGACCCCTGATCCATAGGGATTCTATTTAGAATATGCCCCCAAATGCCTATTTTAAAGTTTACGTAAGCAAAAGCAATTTAAATAGGTAGAATTAATTAAATGTATTTTACCTCCTCCATTCCTTGCCTTTTCTTAGGAATACAGTCAGTCCAGGGTTGCACCGAGTGGACGCAAGATACAAATTAGTGTAATAACTGCTACCCTTTATTAAATAATAGAGATAGAATCTACAGTCAATCTGACTGTGTGTATATATGGCAGGGCTGCAAAATTACTCACACCCCACTCCTATAAACGATCTGGAGAAAGAAAATGAAAACAAAATACATGTAGTCCAACTTAGTTTACAATTAAGTCCAAATAATCATTTAAGTGGCCCCCTTAGTTTTTCACTGTATTTTATTCATATAATTGTAGAAACTTCCAAAAGCTTCTATTTCTTTGTACTCTTTCATCTGGAAGCAGAATGGGGCTGCAGCAGTGGACGAAGACAATCTCTATGGGATCCTCTGGTTTTTCTGGACAGTGAGGATATTTCTCATTTGCCTGTGCTCTGATTAAACTGCTGGTACTCATACTGAACTTGTGGATCAGTGTACATATCTGATCTGGCCTTCCTTGCTCTGAGTTGGCTCTCATCATTACTTTGCACCCACAGTGTCTCTGCCATGTCCTCCATCCTGCCCTTGACTTAGCAAGGCCCATGGTAGACCTGCTGGTTCACACTGCAGCTGCTTTCAGTGATTCCTTTAGAAAGATCAGAGGCCTTCTGTGCCCTCAACAAAAGCAAAGAGGAGTGCAAGCAAACCAAACACCTGTCCTCTTTCTTCATATAAGCTGTGTATATTACTCCTTGTATCCTTTTTCCTTTTTTGCTCTCTTTTCTTAATACCTTTGGAACAAAAGATGACAACCTCGCCTTTACCTTATCTATGTGACAGCATCCATGTTTCAGTCTGGCCTCTTGGGAAAGTATTAATGGAAACCAGGATGTGGGAGAGAAAGAAAGGCTTGGAGATGAGACCTTAAATTTGCGGTCATCTTAAAAATAGTTCACCAAAAACAAGTGTAATAAGGAATCGTAACTCTAAAGAAAAATGTTTCAGTCCCAAGCCTTTGAATTTTAAATCTTTGCCAAACTAGCAAGTTGGGAATGGTTATGTATCAAAAATTTGGACTAAAATCTATCCCTCAACGTAGTAGAGCACAGATGACTTAAAACACAATTTGAAGGATACAAGCTTAATCTTCAAAGTAACAGGACTTTGGACTTGAATTCCTTCAGTGATTTTGAAAGTGTACCATGTAGAAAACTGCACATTTAACTTAAGCTGACCTATTTACTAGTTCATTTTTTTTTTCAAAATATCAGATGGTATAAAAATGTGATTTCAGGATGGAGATTGGAGCTCCAGGAAAAGTGAACATTGCATTTCATTGTCTGCCAACTAACTTGTACAAGGCAGGCAATGGAGTATGATAGAAATAATACTTGTTGCAGAATTAGACAGCTTTTGATACAAGTACTTGCATGCACTTGATTGAATTCATTTCTCTTTTGGAATGGCATTTTCTCTTTTGCATGAGATAGTTCAACCAGATGATGTTTCTTCTTTAAACCCCTATATTCTTATAATGCTTTTTAAAATAAAACCATATTTTAACCTTTTTTTCAAGAATATAATCTTCATGGGATCGTTACAAGTAGCTCATCATTATTGAATACTGTACCATTACTATAGACATTAATAAGAGAAATATATATAAAATGCTTCTATTAAATAAAGAGAAGGCAACATCTGAATTCTATCCATCATAGTTACTAAATATGATAAAGACCATTGAGCAACACAGTTCTTAGCATTTTATCAAACAAATTAAACTTTTGAAATTGAGAGGTCTTGGCATTATTGTTTTTAAGCCAGGCTGCAAAATAAATCTATCCTTTGTGTATCTTGCACTGATTACGTTGTGGTTCTCTGCAAATGGGGCATTGGTGCATGTAAACAAAATAGTTCCACTTAGCAGCGCACACAGCTCAGAGCCTTCTGTCCTGTTTTCAGTGACCTGGAATGTACAATGAGAGCAGGCAGTGTCAAATAAATGGCTTGACTAGTATATTTGTGGGCAGATAGAACCTTCATTTTTACCATAAATTTAAGAGATATTCACTTCCTTCTAGAAGACTATTATGGGGAAATAGAAGCATTGAGTTCTGTTTCATAAAGATTTCATTTGTGAGATTGTGAAAAACAAGAGGGAAAATGGATTGGGAACATCTCCACCCTTGCTGTGAAATAATAATAAATTAAAGCCTTAAAAGGGGAAGAAAATCCTTCCAGTAACTTATTAGAAAGAATTATATTCACAATCACACTACTTTGGTAAGCACTATTTTACTTATTTGATGTACCTACAAATTGTTTTTCTGCAGCAAGCTCATTTAATCACTGACATTGATACCTTTAGTCTTCATAAGTAGAAAAACAAATATATAAAGCCAAACGTATTAGACAGTTCTATTGCTTACTAAATAGATAATAAAGAAAAATCTTACTGTAACATACTTATATGTTAAAAATAGATTTATGGTCATCTTTTTAAGTGAAGCAACTTCTTTTATGTGCACATCAAAGGTAAAATCCAACTATATGAACATCCTTTTTTAAAAAGGAATTCATGAAGGCGGTTTAATGTTTCTTAGTGGGAGAAAGTTAAGCTGAATTGGAAACATGTTCCTAAGTATATTTGCAGAAGATAGGCTCACACTTCAGTTTTGTTTTGTCTTTGTTTTGTTTTATTTTTAATCTAAAGTTGTATTGTATTTCCTCAGGCAACATTAGGCATATTAGAATATACTCATGTTAAGCAAAATATTCTAGGTTTAGTTAATTAATAAATGTATTTCAATTGTAAATGACTAAAAAATCTAGATGTCAATGGGATTAAGGATCTAGATGCATGCATCTGGGTTAGCATAGAAAATGAAGAAATCTCAGAGTTCTAAAGCCAATCAATTCTCCTAACTTTGATGTTTTAAATCTCATATTTTACACTTTAGTACATTTTAAGAAATTATGTAAACACTCATTTGTGCAGACGAAGAAGGCTTTAGATATTTCATTTACATATACCAGCAAATTTCTGACACTTAAAATAAAATTGAATTTTTATATGCTATCCTTTAAGGCACCCCTTTAAGAAGCTAGAATTCATTTCCCCTATTAACTACTTCAGTTTCCATCTGTCTCTGTCTCTGTCAATTTTATTTCTTTCCAAGGAGACAACAAAGACATTTTTACCATATAGGTATAAAATGCACAGGTATGGTAACCCAGGTTCCCTCCCATGCCTACTCAGTTCCCTACTGAACATTCCACCAATAAGTGGAAAGCTTAAGGAGGAAAGACACTAATGGGCTCAGCATCTTCACTTTCAGTCTCTATTTAAAAAGCAACAATCCCAAGCCAGAAAGCTTCAGTGAGTCCCTTGTCCTTCTCCACTGCTCCAGGACTCAGAGCCGCACTATTAGTGCTGACCTGCCCTGCTGGGATATTGCACAGCCACTTCATGCATAAAATTAATTCCTTGGCACAGGCAAAATAATGTCTCATCAAACCCCCTCACTATAATTTCTGAAGAATGAAGACAGGAAATATTTGAGGAAGAAAATGTTTTATGTGAGATACAAAACATAGGTTTAAGATTTAACTAGTCATGAAAAAAATAAAGATTTTGGAAATGTTTTATATGGGCTTTGCTATAACATGTTAAATTACTAAAACTGTCCAAGAGTGACGTACTTTCTAAGTTAAAAGATAATAAAATCCTATGGCTACACAGACTGTTTGCCTAGGGCAGCAGGACACAATGGCATTGCCTTGCTTTGTGACAGGGAGAAAAAACTCCCCTCTTTTACTGCTTTCCCTCAGTATTACCACTTATTTCTAACATTTTTTCACACAAACCCCGACCTCCATTTCACCCTTTTAAGTGATTCTCTTGATTATCACAGCTATATTTTCAGTAGTTTGACAGTTTGCAACATACTTTCTCTACCACTTATGTCTGCACAGAAACAGTCTGGTTGTCAGAGAATTCACAGAGTAGGAGTGGATGGAGAAAAATCCCCATGCCTACTCTTGCCCTGGACCACACCTTTAACAGGCTTTAAATTATTTGGACAGGAAGCAAAACCATTCCCAGTCAAGTCAATGGTCTGCCGCTTGTTTGTAAAGCATTGGCTGATAGCAGCCTCCCAAAAACAACCCTTCGAGGAAGGAATTTTATATAGTAAAAATGTGAGAGTCACAGAGGCTTGAAGTTTCGCTTAGAAATAGCTTTAAAATAAAGCATGTCACCAGCAAGTTATTTTCAGAACTTTAACAAAGGATTCTAAAGTTTATATGGAGAGGCAAAAGATGAAGAATAGTCAACATAATTTTGAAGAACAAAACTGGAGTTCTGACTGGCATTAGCTGACTTCAACACTTACATAAAGCTCCTAGTACCACACTTGGTATTAGTGAAAGGAAAGACAAATAGATCAATAGAACAGAATAAAGAGCCCAGAAATAGGCCCACATAAATACAGTCAATTGATGTTTGACAAAGGTACAAAGGCAACACGATGGAGCAAAGATACCTTTTTAAATGATGCTGGAACAACCGGACATTCACATGCAAAAAAGTAAATTTAAACATAGACCCTATGCCCTTCACAAAAATTAACTCAAAATGGGTCATAGACCTAAATGTAAAACACAAAACATCTAGAAGATAATATAGGAAAAAAACCTACATAACCTTGGGAATGGCAATGACTTTTTAGATACAACACCAAAGTCATGATTCATGAAAGAAATAATTAATAAGCTGGACTTTGTTAACATTAAAAGCCTCTGTTTTGTGAAAGACAATGTCAAGAAGAGAAGACAAACCATAGACTGAAAGAAAATATTTGCAAAACAAACATTGGATAAGGAACTGTTATCAAAAATCTACAAAGAAATCTCAAAATGCAATAACAGAAAAACCAAATAACCCATTTAAAAATAGAGCAAAGACCTTAACAAACACCTCACTAAAGAAGATATACACATGGCAAATAAGCCTATGAAAAGATGCTTCAATCATACGTCATCAAGGAAATGCAAATTAGATCAACAATGAGATACCACTGCATACCTATTAGAATGACCAAAATTCTGAACACTTACCCAAATGCTGGTGAGGATGCGGAGCAACAAGAACCCTCATTCACTGCTGGTGGGAATGTAAAATAGTACAGCTACTTCAGGAGATAGTTTAGTAGTTTATTATAAAACTAAGCATGCACTTATATGCAATCCAGCAATCATGCCGCTTGGTATTTACCCAAATGAACTGAAAACTTTTATCTACAAAGAGACTTGAAGACAGATGCTTAGAGTAACTTTATTGATAATTGCTAAAACTTGGAAGCAATCAGGATGTCTTTCAGTAGGTGGATGGATAAATTAAATGTGATATATCTAGATAATAGAATATTATTCAACACTAAAAAGAAATTAGGTATCAAGCCATGAAAGTGATACAGGAGTACTAGGAAGGGAAGAGTGTAGTCCCTTGAAATGATACAGAAGTGGGGAAGAGAAGTGCTAGGAAGGGGAGGGCGTGGTCTCTGGCTAGGGCACTACCCCCACAGACCTAAGAGAGAACAGGCACTTCTGCCTTGGCACCCAAATGTTGCATTTTCCAAGACCACCTTCACCACGTCCCCATCCTGGGCCTGTAAAAACCTGAGATCCTAGCAAGGCAGAGACAGAGGCAGCTGGACATGGAGGGGAGCACATCAGCAGAGGAACACACAGGCAGCTGGACGTCAAGAGGATCATACCGACAGGTACCAGCTCCCCATAGGCCACCGACCAGCAGAACGACTTGGAGTTTGGCTAGGGTAGCTGGAGGAGATCCCTGGCCGCCCAGCCACAGGACTCCAAGGGAAAACCAGTTCCCTTCTAGATCCCTCATCTACTGAGAGCTACTTCCACTCAATAAAACCTTGCACTTATTCTCAAAGCCCACATGTGATCCAAGTCTTCTGGCACACCAAAGCAAGAAACCCTGAGATACAGAAAGCCCTTTGTCCTTGTGACAAGGTAGAGGGTCTAATGGGACTGGTTAACGCAAGCTTCCTGTAGACGGCAAACTAAAAGAGCACCCTGTAACAAACGCCCACTGGGGCTTCAGCTGTAAACATTCACCTCTAGACCCCACTCTGGGGTCGGAGCCCCACAGCCTGCCAGTCTGTATGCTCCCCTATAGGTTCGAGCTGCGGGGCACTGAAGAAGCAAGCCACACCCCCATCGCACACCCTGCAAAGGGACAAGGGAAACTTTCTCTTTTCAAAGACATGGAGGAAGCTTAATTGTGTATTATTATGCAAAGTGAAAGAAGCCAATCCAAAAGGCTACATACAGTGTGATTTCAACTGTATGACATTCTGGAAAAGGTAAAACTATGAAGACAATAAAAAGATCAGTGATTGTCAGGAGTTGGGGGGACAGGGTTGAATAGGCAGAGCACAGAGGTTTTTAGGGCAGTGAACCTACTCTGTATAATAATATAACGGTGGATTCATGTCATTATACATTTGACCAAATCCATAGAATGTATAATACGAAAGTGAACACTATGGTAAGACTATGGACTTTGAGTGATTATGAAGTGTTAGTGTAGGTTTGTTCATTGTAACAAATGTACCCTCTGGTGGAGGATATTGATAATCCAGGAGGCTATGTGTGTATTGGGGTAGAGGGTATGTATGAAATTTCTGTGTCTTCCCCTCAGTTTTGCTGTGAACCTAAGATTACTCTAAAAAGTTAAGTCCTAAACAAATAAATAAATAAAGTGTTTATTCCCATAATTCTGCTTATGAAAGAAACCGAGGCCCAACATGTTTACATACTAGCATTGGCCACATTCTTAATGGGTAGAGCTGAATCCCACTTATTTCTATTCTAATCTCTGAGAAACACTCCTTTTCCACATGTAATTACCTACTTGTACTTTTTATTGTAACTGGTACTCACAGTGTTAAGTCAAGTGAATGATAAATATTAAATTTGTATTTAGAAAAATGAGTATCAGTAATGCTTCCTATAGGTCAGTTAGTGAGTGATAATTACACTGGCCAAACATACAGGGAAAAAGTGATTGGAGATTAAAATAAGAAATAAAAATATTTCTGTCGTGTTTTATATGCAACTTTTTCCCTTTAATTAATTAAAAAATGTTTATAGTATCTTTTATAACAACTTGCTTTCTTTTTTTCTTCTTATTTTTTCCCTAAGTGTTGGTAATATGATTTTCCCACACTCCCTTTTTATAGTGCCACTGAAGTATCAAACCAATCGGAGATGAGAGAGCACGGCTAGTAGGGTACAATTAAGTTTACGGCCTGAGTCACCTATTGCTGAGGCTCTAAGTTACATTCAAGTTTTAAGAGAAATCATAGGTTCAGCTTGGTCACATGGGAACTGAGCACATTTAGGGAAATGTAATTAAATAGTGTGGATTTTGCAAAATCCGTTAAGTGTGGTTTTATAACATCTCTTCACCAATCCTCATTAAAAGGAATTTCAACAGGTACTGAGACATCATCCAAAACAATGTGCTACAGAATCACAGATGGTCTACATAGCAGGGTAAACCTCAGGGACTTCAGGAAAAAACATTCAGCAACGTAAAACTTCAGAGGCATCAAAAATTCCTGTTGAAGAAATTTAGCAGGTTAAGAAATTTCCTCCTCAGTAGGGGCATTCATCTCCACCTAAGTCATTCATTTTTGTCTAGATTATTATGCTTGGATGGGGAAAGCATCACAAAATCACAGGTTCACCTTTCTGCTATTCAGAGAAAGAATTTCAATTATCAGAGGAAAATACTAATAATTAGAGAAGCAACATAGAAAATGAAATTGCAAAGAGATCATACTTCAGTTTATCAGACTAAAATGTTATGAATGTTACGTTTTCAGAAACAAAGAACAAATCTTAATATTGAAGTTCCAGATTGAGTGGAAGATATCAGGACTCAGTTTCCTGAATTTTGTGAGAGATCACTGAAACCTGATTTTGAATTGATATTCATCAGGCCTAATTTTGCCAGCGTTATAAGCTAAGATTAACTCTAAATTTTATAGTGCTCAGGGCCCTTTTTTCCATTCTTTTAAGTTCTTTTTTCAAAGTAGTGCATGCACATAATTAAACAGATCCCACAGTGCAGAAGATATTCTAATGAAGAATAAGTGTCTGCCATCCCGCTCCCATCTCCCTCAGTTCACCACTCCACACTGCTGCTTGTCCTGCTGCCAAGAAAAATAAAATCAAAACCAAAGTATCTCCTGCTTTTAACTCTTACCCCAGTTATTGTCAAGTCTTTACATATTAAACCTATAATTTTATTTGACTTATCAATTTAAGATTTTATCTATCTATTAACTTAGCATTATGAAACTTGAAGATTTATTTTAATGAACTCTTCTCTACTTTTGAGTTCATAGAAGTAGAAAGTACAATCGTGGTCATTAGAGAATGGGAAAGGTAGGGAGAAGAGGATGATAGGGAGAGGCTGGCTAACAAAGTTACATTTAGATGGGAAGAAAAAGTTCTAGTGCTCTGTAGTACTGTAGGGTGAAAATGGTTAACAATAATTTAGTGTATATTTTCAAAAAGCTAGAAAAAATGGAATGTTTATAGCACAAATAAATTATAAATGTTCCAGGTGATAGATATGCTAATGACCCTGATCTGATCATTACACTTTGTATACATGTATCAAATGTCCCTCTGTATCTCATAAATACATACAATTACGATGTGTCAACTAAAAATAAAAGGAACAAAATAAAATCCTCTTTATTTTAAGAGACATCATTTAGTTTTTCATTTGTCTGCTGTCTATTTTTGTAATGTTAAACCTCTATTTCTTGTTCTATCAAACTTTAGAGAACATCTGTTGACCACTCCCCATTCCACCTATTTGATATTATTAATTCCCCCATGTTTCCTCTACTTCCCACCTCTCTTCATTCATGTTCCCTGATTTCTGTCAGTTGTATCTTTGCTTCCACAGCTAAATGGCCGAAAATATTAACGTTCTGTTTTGTAAGTATATTTACATTTGTTGACAGTCTATTAAACTTTGACTGTTATGGCTTCCTCTTAATATAGAGGGTGTTGTCGAACCCTCTGTAATAAAACAAGCAAACACAGTAGGTAACTTACTGTCTGAAAGTTTTAGGAATTTTTTAAGCTTTTAAGATTGTCCTTCTAGATAAATTATTAAGCTGAAGCTACTTAAGTTTATATTTTATTAGAGGAGTGGATGAATGATTTAGGCCTGTTATTGTTTTTATCAACTCTGGGAGAAATTTGTCAGATGCAGCACAGGATTGTGTGTAGCTTTTATTGATCGTTTTGTGGCCTTTGACTCCAAGTCCATGAATCAGTTATAGGTCTAACTAAATGAATTCAGTATACGCCAGCAGCTTTTGATGGAACTTGCACTTAGAAACAGTCTCCTGGTGAGTCAGATAATAATTTCCAGCAGATAAAGTAGGGATGTGTACTGACCTCCTTTCTCTTCAACTAGTTCTTTAATAACTCAATACTTCTTTTGTGTGAGCTTGGTGTAGGCACCTGCTGGTTCTCCAAGTAAAGAGACCAGGGAAATAATCACCTTCATGTGTGCTGGGAACATTGTTTTATTGTCACAAATTAAGAGTATTTTAGCAGTGCTGTCTAATTAATATCAGATAGAATAGCTAAACATCAACTATTGCATGAAGAGGGTAATTATTTTTGGTAATAAACATCTAGCCTCCATCTACTTTACAGTGAACAGGCTTGCAGAGCTCCCTAAGTCTGCATGCACAGGAATTATTTGGAAAGCCTGTTAGGCACACAGTCTCCTGGAAGATCTTCAGTTAGTAGATATGTGAAGTGGGTCCTGAGCATCTATGATTTAGAAAATCTTCTCAAGTGATGCTGAGGCAAAGCTAGGTTTTAGAAATATTGTGTTAAGCAAGCCATCTTGCTTCTTATTTACAGATACATTGTGCAATCAGTTTATTATTTAAATGTAAACAATTTTTCAAAGGATTTTTGAAGATTTGTTCCCAAGTCTATAGCAGGTGTTTAGTAGCACCTACTTAAATTTATTTTTCTATTTTAGAATTATCATGGCCTTGTTATTGATATATCCTTTGGAAATTTTGTTATCCATCTGTTTATAACTTGTAATTGGATGCAAATTTCTTTTCGGAGGATATCTTGTCTCTGCTCATGGAATTGTTTACCCTCAAGTGAGCTTTCTGTTATGCTTCAGCTCATCTCCTTGAAGAGTCTTTTCAGGCACATATTTTTTATGAGTTAGGCTCTGTTAACCTAAATTCCTACCTAAAAATATGATCATCAGTGCATATAAACCAACTCTTAACTGGCAATATAATATAATTACACTCCTGATACTTGTCAAATAATATAACCTTGAACTCTCTGTTGCCCAATCTTATTTTAAAATTGTGTTAAAATAAATAACACTTTTGAAAAACTATGTGAAATATATGCATTGCAACCCATGATAAAATTTGTCCTTTGTTCAAGTCAGAACAAGAGAGAGCTGAGTAGTGTTCTGCATTGTTTTGGCCCCTAATGTATTACTTTCATTAACATTGGACCACCCGTCTCCATCGAGAGAACAAAACTATATATATAATCCATAACAGTGATTACTATTAGGATCTTACCTATCTAGTGTTTAAATTAACGGAAAAATTTGAGAAGCACTGACTATCTATAACCTTCAAAAGATGGAGGAGGATATAGTGATATCTCTCAGTTTAGGAATACAAGTGTAGAAATTAATTTTTAACCCATATTTTGTCTTAAAAGCTCACCAATTATTTTCTGCTACTACATACATACATGTTGATTTTAATACAAATAAATGATTATAATTTTCCTCTAAATTTTCAAATAAATTTCAATTCCACAGAGATGTGTGGTGTTTATCCCATGGGTCTAAGTAGTAACAGGTACGTGGCATGGCTATCAGAGGAAGCACACCCCAGTTATAAAACCACAGTCATTGTCCTCTTTTGAGAATTCACAGGAAAAATTTTTTTCTGTTCTTACGTTGGAAAGCTGGACTTCTGATGAATAACTCTTTGATTTGTGTCTTAAAGATACCGTGAACATTGTAACTCATTCTGTTTCCACCTTTCTCCTCTAGAAAACTTCCAGTTATATTGGCAAACGTCTTGAACATATGTTCAGAACAACTGGGCATGTGACTTTTAAAAATTTGAATCAGCTATCTGGCTCCATTTAATTTTTCTATCTTTTTATTCTTCTATAACAAATCTTGATCCATTTCATTGTTTAGAAAAACTCCTACCTTAAAATCCCAAATTCTAATAATTCACTTTCATACTATAAGCTTCTGTATTTCCACTTCTTCCTTCACTTCATATACTTTGACATCTACTCTTTGTCCTCATGGAAATCTTCATTCCTTTATTTGCTGCTTGATATACTCAGTTCCCGTTTTGGACGATGGCATTAAGATCCATCTGGTCACCCAAGCCTAAATCCTGGGAACTACCTTGAAAGTCTCTTTACACAGTACCCTACCTCCAAATATATATATATTTTTTCACTTCCATTTCTTTAAAATTTTGAGAATTTGTGTTTTCCTTCTTTATTTCCACAGCCATCATCTTAATTCAGGCAGTCAACATTTCTTGCCTATACCTGGTATTCCAATAGTCCCCTTAATGGGATCCTCGCTTCAAGTCCGCCAACCCCGAGCCCTGAAATATTTCCCACATTTTTGCCAGAGTTATCTTTTCAAAATATTAATCTTTATAAATCACATTATCTCATTCAGCTGCTTAGAGTTCTTCAGTATCTTACCACTGTCTATAGAATAAGCTCAAACTTAAGCATGGCACCCACAGTCCCTCATAACTGACTGATCCCCGGCTACCCTGTAGAATATATCCTCTCACGACTCCACAACATGCTCCACTTCAGCCTTGCTAAGTACTTCAATGCTCTAAGGGTACCATACTGCTCCCTAGAGCTGGACTTTTGTACTTGGTATATCTTCTCTCTAGAATAGTCTACCTAACTCTACCTCCCCAGTTTAATTTTTGGGGAAAATTTTATTTATGCTGATAAGACATACCATATTGACATTTATATCCTCCATACTTAATAAAAATCTCTTCCCTCCTTTGTTAGCCTCTTTTCCTATCACTCTCTTCTGTGCCCATGTTTCATTCATACAGGATCTCTGGTGCCTTGACCTCTTCCTTTTCCATCTAGGGACTTCACATACATTGTTTTCGTTGAATGAGATGTTCTCCTGCCCTTCTTTTTACTTAAACTATTCACATTCATTTTTTCAGATATATGCCCAGGCCATGATAAGCAAAAGCCTCCATGTGACAAAATCAAATGGAAATTGGGCTATCCTTATCGTGACTTCTCAGCAATATTTAATCAGACATGCAATTCTATTATTTTTGAACACTTTCTTCTCTCGTTTCTGCAGAAATAGACTCCATTTTCTTCCTACCTCATTAACTGACTCACTTTTCTGACTCTTTATTTGCTACCCAAAATCTACTGGTTGGATTTTCTCAGGACTGAGTCCTTGGGTCCATTTTCTTCTCTTGTTATGGTCTCTCTATGGCTCTACAGTATAGGTGATTTCAGCAGGTATTTTTTGTTTGTTTGTTTTGTTTTTGATTTTACACAGTCTTACTCTATCGCCCAGGCTGGAGTGCAGCAATGCATGAGATCTCAGCTCACTGCAAGCTCCACCTCATGGATTCAAGTGGTTCTCTTGCCTCAGCCACCGAGTAGCTAGGTTTACAGGCATGCCCAGCTAATTTTTGTATTTTTAGTAGAGATGGGGTTTTGCCATGTTGGCCAGGCTGGTCTTGAACTCCTGGCCTCGAGTGATCAGCAGTTTTTTGACTTAAAATACCAGATGAGGCTCTTCTAAAAACCAGAATTGTAAATACAATATCTTACACGAGATCTGCGCTTGGATGAGTCAGAGACATCTCAAACTTAACATGTTCTAAAAAGTTTTATTGTATTTCTCTCTGCCAGAAACCTGACATCTCCCAGTCTTTTTTAGTTCAGCAAATGACACCACTATCTACTGTGTTACTAAAGCAGGAGCCTTGGACTGCCATTCCTCTCTTCTCCAACTCCTTCGCCGTGATCTTTCCCTCTGATTGTTTTCACATCATCTGTACTGGCCTCCCAGTTCTGCTCTTGGCTCCCTCCTATACATTCTCCAGGCAGAAAACAAATCACTTCGTCAAAATCTAAATCATATTGTGCCACTCTTCTTAAAACCTATAGATAGTTTCCTAATTGGAGTACAACAGTCACTCTTGTCATGACCTGCATAGGGGCACAACAAGTCCAACTTCATCTAATGGAACTCTCTTGTCGCTTGCTCACCTGAGTGATGCCAGCATAGACAGGCCTAGCTCTTCCTAGCTGCAGGGCCTTTGCCCTTGCCACTTGTATTGCCAGAAGCTAACCTTCTCTAAACCCAAAAATAATTACTTTCTTATTTTTGGGTTCTCAGCTTAGATTTTGTTGTTTAGAGAGTACTCCCCGGAACAACCGTGGCAGGTCCTGTGTTTTCCTTGTGTTTTGTTTATTCACTACCTATTACTTCTTATAGTTGATGACTTAGAGTTTATTTATGTGTTCTGTCATTCCAATGAAACTTAAGTCTTCACAAGGGCAGATATTATGTCTTCTGTTTAATGTTTCATCTCCATTTCTAGCATGGTGCCAGAGTAGGTACTTAATAAGTACTTGTTCAATGAATGACTCCCTTGGTTTAAACATCATGGGAAACCTGCGGTCCTTCACACTAGCATAGATTAACTCATTATGTGGCCCTGTAACTCTTTATACTTCTCTTTTATTATACTTTGCCCATTTATAGTAACTGTTTCCAATGTTAAATAGTAAAGACATGGGACCTTATATGTTTGTTTGTTTTTCATCACGGTATCCCCAGGACTTTACATAGTGGCTGCAGTGTGGCAAGTGCTTCACAAATATTTAGGTGGTTAATGAATATCTGCAGAAGATTACTAATTTCTTTGTTTACCAAATGAATTGATTAAATCAAAATTGCTAAAGGTAACTTAGAGACTTAAAGGGCAGAAATGACTTGTATTAACAACGTAAGAGGAGATCTCATATTGAGTTGGAGCTTAGAGAGGATTGTGATTTGATCATTGCAATCTGAATAATGTTATGTCTGTAAAAGGAGACAAAACTATATGAAATTAGAAAAACTATTTAATAATAGAAGAAGAGCATTGGTTCAGACAGAGTATGAAGTAAAGCAGAAAACCTCTGATGAAACAAAAACTCTATTTATCAGTAGTGAGTCCAAAGAGCATAGGCAAAGCTTAGCCACATAGAAAATTACACCCTTTGAAAGACAGAATATTGAATCTAAGTCATTCATAAATAATAGAAAATACAGAAAGATAAATAAAAATTATTACAGTAATAATAACAACATGAAAACACAAATTTCTAGATGAAATTCCAAAGTGTGTTCTGCTGCTGAAATGATGTGGGAAATAGCGGCTGGGAAACAGGTCTCAGATGAAATAAGCATAAACTAAACAAAACCATAGTTACGTCTTTCTTGAGATTTTCTCAAAGTCTTTAATATTCTACACTGCTTTGGGGCCCATCAAGGGAAGTATATGGAATGGATTTTTTTTCCCCGAATTTGTTTGGCCAGGAAATAATGTTTGCACAAAATATCTAAGGATTGATCTGGGAATAATTAGTATTGGTCCTGAAAGTGCCCTTCCATTAGCAGAGATTTAGTTCGATGTTGTTAGATGTAAACTCTAATAGTCATTCCTAGATTGTTAATGGGGGCTTTAAGCAATTATATGCATGTATCTCCTTTAATTATTCAAGGACTAATCCTAAAATTCTCTTCTATATGTGAAGACAGTGGAAATTATTCTACAAGGGGTATTAAGGAAAGAATGGATCATTGAGAAGTAAGGAGAAAGTGAGAATTATGAAAACAGTGCACAGACGTTGCTTAAATGCAAAAAAAAAAAAAAAAAAAGGAGAAAAGTCATAGTAATCTTTGTCCAATCCTTGACAGGGCCTAATTCATACATTTCAAAGTCATTAAATGGGTCAATGTAAGGTAAGATAATGGAGACTTATGATCTATTGACCTTATTACATCATTAAAAAAATCAAATTTTGGCCTGAAAATAGCAAATTCCTTCCCAGTAATTCACATTACCCAGAAATTTGGAACTTACTGGAATTCTTAATAAAAATTACAAATCTCCCTGTAATAAATTTCAATTGCCAGTTCTTGATAACTTTAAGTACAGTTTGCCATTGAACTTGCCCATTATCAACTATTGCTTACTTTTCACTGTTTTGCTTTTTAATCTTAGAAAAACTTTTACTTTCTTCTCTCTAGGTTACTTCCAGGTGTGGCGTAGAACTTTTCGTTCTGTTTGACCATGGTCTCTCAGCAAGTTGATTTCCATTTTTGGCATAAACCACCTTTATGATGCTTTTAATTGTTGCTTATGTAAACAGAGAGTACTTCATTGTGGGACTTCCTCAGACAGAGAACCAACTGGGCAAACCCCTCCTCTGAAGGTGAAATACTCTTCTAATCTCAAACCACACCGCAAACAGCCTTTTCCTGTGCTCATTTCACTGTTTTTTTTTTTTTTTTCTCTTTCAAAGGCATAAGAAAGAAGGAAAAAAAGGATAATTTTGGTTCTTTTCTCCATGTAGCTATAGTTTTGAAAGATAACAACTTTTTTTTTTTTTTAAGATAAAATGATGCCTGGTTATCTTAAAAATAAATCCAACAATTTAGAGAGGCACAAAGAAGAAATAACTCATCCAAAATCCCACCACACTGTTTCCCTCTGTTTATATAGCAGTGTTACATTTGGGAAACATTTTCCAATTTCTATGTGTATAAGCAGAGGAAAAGAGAAAGTGAGCCAGATATAATTATTTAAGAATTGGATGATAGAATACATGCTTTTTTAAAGATAAAAAATATTAAATTTAATTGCATTTGAATCTAACATTAAAAAAAAATGAAACTGAAGGAATTATTAACCTCGAAATAAATGTTTCCTTACCAAACAATTATTATTTATAAAAAGAAAAAAACTTTCAAAGAACTGTAGTTAATAGTAATGTATGATATTCTTGAAAATTGCTGAGAATAGATTTTAAGTGTTCTCACCACAAAAAAAAAGTGTGTGAGGTAATACCTATGCTAATTGGCTCAGTTTAGCCATTCCACAATATGTGCACATTTCAAAACAAGTTGTACATAAAAAAATATAATTTTTATTTGTCAAAAAATAAATTTTAAAAAACCTTCTAAGATTAAGGATGAAAATCAAAGTATGGAGCTTTTAAAAATCCATATCTATACTTAGTGAGGATGGACCTTTTTTGGGTTGTTGCTAATGAGTTTTTACTAATTTCAATATTTTCATTATTACTGTTCATTTTGTTATTTACTGGTAAGGGAAATTCTTTGGCATATTTTCACTTCCCCATATCTACCTCTTTCCCATATCTTTAAAACCTGAAATAAATCCCAGAATCACTACCACTCAGTCACACAAAGTTTTCTTAACAGCCAACATTCTCCATTTTTTCCCTTTGATTTCAGATGGCATTCATTATAGACTTTTATAATTTCTTCCGACACTAGACTTTTAAGGTGTCAAACCATATTCTTATTCTAAATGGTCTCAACATATTTAGATACAATAAGGAACTGACTAATTTTCTAATTAACTTTTTCTTTTAGAATAGTTTTAGAATAGAATAGAATTTTAACATAAAAATTGCAATGATAGTACAGAGAATACCCACATACTCCTAGTGGGGTTTCCGCTATTGTTAAAATATTACATTGGAGTTACATTTTTCCAAAATTAAAAACACAAGCATTGGTATATTGCTGTTTACTGAACTCCATATTTTGTTTAAGATTCACTCATTTTCCCACAAATGTATTTTTTCTTCTTTCTGGATACCATCCAGGATATCATATTTAGTAGTTATGTCTACTTAGTTACCTCTAGTCAATAGTTTCTCAGGCTTTCCTTGTTTTTGATGACCTTGATATTTTGAGGAGTACTGGTAAGATAGTTAATAAAACGTTCCTTAATTTCGGTTTGTCCGATGGTTTTCTAGTGGCTAGATTTGAATTAGGAATTTATAGGACCTAATACCACAGCATTGAAATGTTTTTCTCATCACATTTTATTGGAGATGTTGTTACAGGCTGAACCGCATTCCCCAAAATTAATATGTTGAAGTCTTAATTCCAAGCACATCACAAAAAGACTATGTTTGGAGAGAGGACCTTGAATGTTATAAATAAGGTGAAATGAAGTCCTATAAGTAGGCCCTAATCCAGTCTAACTGATGTTCTTATAAAAAGTGATTAGAACATAGACAACCCTGACTGAGGACATAGAAAGAAGGCGGCCACTTGCAAACCAAGGCAGGAGGCCTCTGAAAACTTCAAACTTCGCAGGACCTTGATCATGGACTTCTAGCCTCCAGAACTGTGAAAAAATTAATCTGTGTTCTTTTTTTATGTTTTAAGTTCTGTGATACATGTGTAGAATGTGCAGATTTGTTACATAGGTATACAGGTGCCATGGTGGTTTGCTGCACCCATCAACCTGTCATCTAAATTAGGTATTTCTCCTAAAGCTATCTCTTCCTTTGGCCCCCACCTCCCAACAGGCCCCAGTGTGTGATGTTCCCCTCCCTGTGATATGCTCTCATTGTTCAACTCCCACTTATGAGTGAGAACATGTGGCGTTTGGTTTTCTGTTCCTGTGTTAGTTTGCTAGGAATGATGGTTTCCAGCTTCATCCATGCCCCTACAAAGGACATGAACTCATTCTTTTTTATGACTGCATAGTATTCCGTGGTGTATATGTGCCACATTTTCTTTATCCAGTCTATCATTGATTGGCATTTAGAATGGTTCCAAGTCTTTGCTATTGTGAATAGTGCTGCAATAAACATACATGTGCATGTGTCTTTATACTGGAATGCTTTATAATCCTTTGGGTATATACCCAGTAATGGGATTGCTGGGTCAAATGGCATTTCTAGTTCTAGATCCTTGAGGAATCACCACACTATCTTTCACAATGGTTGAACTAATTTACATTCCCACCAACAGTATAAAAGTATTCCTGTTTCTCCACATCTTCTCCAGCATCTGTTGTTTCCTGACTTTTTAATGATTACCATTCTAATTGGCATGAGATGGTATTTCATTGTGGTTTTGATTTGCATTTCCCTAAAGTCCAGTGATGATGAACTTTTTTTCATATGTTTGTTGACCACATAAATGTCTTCTTTTGAGTAGTGTCTGTTCATGTATTTTGCCCACTTTTTGATGGGGTTGTCTGTATTTTTTCTTGATAATTTGTTCAAGTTCCTTATAAATCTTAGGTATTAGCCCTTTGTGAGATGGATAGATTGCAAAAATTTTCTCCCATTCTGTAGGTTGCCTGTTCACTCTGATGATACTTTCTTTTGCTGTGCAGAAGTTCTTTAGTTTAATTAGATCCTATTTGTCAATTTTGGCTTTTGTTGCAATTGCTTTTGGTGTTTTAGTCATGAAGTCTTTGCCCATGCCTATGTCCTGAATGGTATTGCCTAGGTTTTCTTCTAGGGTTTTCATGTGGCCAATTTTAGAATAAGTGCTATGTGGTGCTGAGAAGAATGCATATTCTGTTGATTTGGGGTGGAGAGTTCTGTTGATGTCTATTAGTTTTGCTTGGTCCAGAGCTGAGTATAAGTCCTGAATATCCTTGTTCATTTTCTGTCTCATTGATCTGTCTAATATTGACAGTGGGGTGTTAAAGTCTCTCACTATCATTGTGTTGGAGTCTAAGTCTCTTTGTAGGTCTCTAAGAACTTGCTTTCTGAATCTAGGTACTCCTGTATTGGTTGCATATATATTTAGGATAGCGCTTCTTGTTGCATTGATCCTTTTACCATTATGTAATGCTCTTCTTTGTTTTTTTAAAATCTTTTTTTGGTTTAAAGTCTGTTTTAACAGAGACTAATATAGCAACCCCTGCTTTTTTGCTTTCCATTTGCTTGGTAAATATTCCTCTATCCCTTTATTTTGAGCCTATGTGTGTCTTTGCATGTGAGATGGGTCTCCTGAATACAACACACCAATGGGTCTTGACTCTTTATCCAACTTGCCACTCTGTGTCTTTTAATTGGGACATTTAGCCCATTTACATTTAAGGTTAATATTATTATGTGTGAATTTAAACCTGCCATTATGATGCTAGTTGGTTATTTTGCCCATTAGTTGATGCAGTTTCTTCTGCATCTATGGTCTTTATATTTGGTTTGTTTTTGCAGTGGCTGGTGCCAGTTTTTCCTTTCCATATTTAGTACTTCTTTCAGGAGTTCTTGTAAGGCAGACCTGGTGGTGACAAATCCCTTAGCATTTGTTTGTCTGTAAAGGATTTTATTTCTCCTTCACTTACGAAGCTTAGTTTGGCTAGATATGAAAATCTGGTTTGAAAATACTTTAATAATATTGAATATTGGCACCCACTATCTTCTGGCTTGTAGGGTTTCTGCAGAGAGATCTACTGTTAGTCTGATGGGCTTCCCTTTGTGGGTAACCTGACCTTTCCCTTTGGCTGCCCTTAACATTTTTTCCTTCATTTCAACCTTGGTGTCTTAGGGTTGCTCTTCTCAAGGAGTATCTTAAGGAGTATCTTTGTGGTGTTCTCTGTATTTCCTGAATTTGGATGTTGGCCTGTCTTGCTAGGTTGGGGAAGTTCTCCTGGAAAATAACCCGAAGTGTGTTTTCCAACTTGGTTCCATTAACCTTGTCACTTTCTGGTACACCAATCCAACATAGTTTTTGGTCTTTTCACATAGTCCCATATTTCTTGGAGGCTTTGTTCATTTCTTTTCATTCTTTTTTCTCTAATCTTGTCTTCATGCTTTATATCATTAAGTTGCTCTTCAATCTCTGATATCCTTTATTCCACGTGATCAATTCAACTATTGATAATTGTGTATGCTTCATGAAGTTCTCGGGCTGTGTTTTTCAGCTTCATCAGGTCACTGATGTTCTCTCTAAACTAGTTATTCTAGTTAGCAGTTCCTATAACCTTTTATTAAGATTCTTAGCTTTCTTGCATTGGACTAGAACATGGTCCTTTATTTCAGAGGAGTTTGTTATTATTCACTTTCTAAAGCCTACTTCTGTCAATTTTCAAACTCATTTTCTGTCCAGTTTTGTTCCCTTGCTGGCAAGGAGTTGTGATCCTTTGGAGGAGAAGAGGCATTCTGGTTTTTGGAATTTTCAGCCTTTTTGCACTGGTTTTTCCTCATCTTCATGAATTTATCTACCTTTGGTCTTTGATGTTGGTGACCTTCGGATGGGGTGTTTGCATAGGCATTCTTTTTGTTGATGTTGATGCTACTGCTTTCTGTTTGTTAGTTTTCCTTCTAAAAATCAGGCCCCTCTTCCGCAGGTCTGCTAGAGTTTGCTGGAGGTCTACTCCAGATGCTGTTTGCCTGGGTATCACCAGCAGAAGCTGCAGAACAGCAAATTACTGCTTGCTCCTTCCTCTGGAAGCTTTGTCCCAATGGGGCACCTGCCAGATGCCAGCTGGAGCTCTCCTGTATGAGGTGTCTGTCGATCCCTGCTGGGAGGTTTCTCCCCATCAGGAGGCTTGGGGATCAGGTACCCACTTGAGGAGGCTGTCTGTCCCTTAGAAGAGCTCGACTGCTGTGCTGGGAGATCCACTGCTATCTTCAGAGCCAGCAGGCAGGAACGTTTAAGTCTGCTGAAGCTGCATCCACAGTCACCCCTTTCTCCATGTGCTCTGTCCCAGGGAGATGGAGTTTATCTATAAGCTCCTGACTGGAGCTGCTGCCTTTCTTTCAGAGATGCCTTGCCCTGAAAGGCAGCCTGGCTGCAGCACCTTTGCCACACTGTGGTGGGTTCTGCACCCAGTTTGAACATCCTGGCGGTTTTGCTTACACTGTGAAGGGAAAATCACCTACTCAAGCCTCAGTAATGGCAGATGTTCCTCCCCCGACCAAGCTCTAGCATCCCAGATCGAATTCAGACTGCTGTGCTGGCAGCGAGAATTTCAGGCCAATGGATCTTAGCTTGTTGGGCTGTGTGGGGGTGGGATCTGCTGAGTGAGACCACTCAGTTCCCTGGCTTCAGCCCACTTTCCAGGGGAGTGAATGGTTCTGTCTTGCTGGCGTTCCAAGGGCCACTGGGGTAGGGAAAAAACTCCTACAACTAGCTCAGTGTCTGCCCAAATGACCACTCAGTTTTGTTCTTGAAACTCACGGACCTGGTGGTGTAGGCACCCGAGGAAATTTCCTGGTCTGCTGGTTGCCAAGACCATGGGAAATTGTAGTATCTGGGCCAGATAGCACTATCCCTCATGGCACAGTCCCTCACAGCTTCCCTTGGCTAGGTTCCCTTCCCTGACCCCTTTCACTTCCTAGGTAAGGCAATGCCCCACCCTGCTTCTGCTCGCCCTAGGCATTAACCAATCCCAGTGAGATGAACCAGGTACCTCAGTTGGAAATGCAGAAATCACCCACCTTCTGCATTGGTCTCACTGGGAACCACAGACTGGAGCTGTTCCTACTCAGCCATCTTGCTCAGGGATCTAGGCTGTGATATTTTGTTATGGCAGGCCTGGCAGGCTAATACAGGTCCAACATGACTTACTGCTGGGGGGTTATCCATGATCCAGTCTAGGTAGTTTTTGCCAGGTTTCTCCATTTTGAGTTACTTTTATTCTCCCTTTTCAGGCTCTATACTTTTGAAGCAAGTTGCTAATTGCACCCCACATAGGAGAGGTCTGGGGGATGGGTTGTAGGAGTGTTTGGCTCCACTTCCTGAACAGAAAGTATTCACATATATCATTTGGAACTTTTCTATAAGAAAGATTTGTCTCTTCTCCCTATTTATTTATTTATTTATTTATTCAATGGCCTGTTTATATCAATATGGGTTCACACACATTTACTTTATACTTTGAGTTATAATCCTGTACTAATGTATTTATTTTGTTGGTTAAATTTTTCTGCCTTTGACCACTGGGAGTTCTTTCAGTTGTCTCTAATATCCCTTTGACATGCATCTATTATTGCGTTTTTAATTTTTTAACACTTCCTATTTTCTGTCATTATAAGATGTGCCAGGGTCATCTAGCATTTTTCTTGGCCAAGCCCTAGGATTATCCATATCTCCAAGGAGCCCTCTTTCATCTTATTGGAGAAACCAAGATCTGGGTGTTGGATGGAAGAAATTTTAAATACAGTTTCATAAAGTTTTTCTAAAGTGTTCTCCCTTACCAATTACAATTTTCTTGGTTGTATTTTTCCTCAATCATTGAAGGAAATGATACTTTTCTCCCTTAGTGTACAGGCATACTTCCTTGGTATTTTCTATCTTTCTTATTCACTGGAACAGAGTTTCCCATCAAGTGTGTGTTCTTTGAGCATAAGTTCTGTGAGAGGCTCTGTGGGAACAAAGTTTAACTCATAATCAAATAATTTGAAAAGCATAGGGTAAGTATAGCCTCTGGAAAATCACATTTTACATTGACAAATGATAAACAGCTTCATTTTTATCTTTCCACAGTAAAAAAACATAGTTAACTTAGTTTAACAAATATTTTTTTTCCAAAGTCACTTGGCTATAGATATTATCGTTTTTGGAATGGGTACTGACATCTTCCAGAACTTGTATTCCTTGGAATTTACTGGGATCATGGCAAACATAATACCTTGATTTGGAAACCACTTGCAGCTAAACTGTACAGCAGCTGAGAGAAGTATTTTCTTTTACATGCACTAAGGTTAGAATGAAAATAGTCATTTTGAGGTGCCCTGTGGTTGAATGGTCTTTTCCTCAGAGGGTTGAATCTTTTTCTTTCCTCTCCTTGAGCACCAATCCTTCCAGCTTTGCCAGACTCAGACTCATTATGAGTACCCATAATGTAATTAAAATGTAATTTTAAATTAAAATGGTACCTTAATGGATAATGGTATGGGTGACTTATCCAATAGTGTTGCTTATGGAGTTGAGAATAATTTTTTCATCTGTCTCACTGAGCAGTTAAACCAGACCATTTATCCACAACTCTGACAGCATAATTTCCAGGTCCTATTTTACTCATGAATCTCTGGAAGACATGTTCCAAAAGAGAGTGTATCCTAGCAATTAAATAAATGATGGATTGTTTCTGTGGATTTACTGAAATTAGAGATAATAAATATAGCGAAACCTTTATCAACAAAATGTAACTGATTAGAACAGTCAATTACCTAGATTTTTTTCCTTCCAAAATTATACTTAGGGGAATCAGAGACCAAATATAACAAAATAAATTGATATCAGGAAAATCAACTTCAGAAAATTAATGTTCAGTTCAGGCACACCCAAATTTTAATAATTTTTACCTGTAAAATGGTGACTTAAAACTAGAATAGAATCAATTTTATTAATGATAATGTAATATAAAAACAGCATTTCTTAAATACTTGTTATAAGCCAAGTACTATTCTGAGTATTCTACATATATTTAATCCTCACAATGAATATATGAGGTATATGCTATTACATTTATTTAGCACAATAAGAAACTAAAGGATAGAGATATAAGGTAACTTGCCCAAGGTCACATACCTTGTAAGTAGTAAAGACTAGAATTTGAATCTAGGCATCCTGCCATGAAGATGCATGACCCGTTTAGAAGTAGTATTAGTTCATATTGTTAAGTCAATATGAACAACTGGATTAATTATACAATACTTTCATACAACTGGTAGGTTCTTGAAATCAAGCATGCATAATTTCTAAGTTTTATGCACAGAATAGATCGCAGGAATTGACATTTTTAATAAGCACAACCCCTCTTCCTCACTCTCATTATTTTGTTGCAGGTAGTGCACAGACAGTACTTTGAGAAACACTTGTAAAGTAATGTAAGTTTTGAGAGATTGAAGAATGCAGAAGGCAAATATTTTAAGAATTTGAAAGCTCTAATTAAAATGCTTACACTTTGCAAGCAAAGAAATGGTGCATTTTTGCTGCTTTATTTCTTCTTCAAGATTTGCTATCTCACTTTATCTGCTCTTTTAAATATTACTTCCCTCCTTTTATAGTATCATAGACATATATTAAGTGCTTAATTTGTGTCTCATACTCTTATAGCTAGAGACATCTTTACAAGTTCAAAAAGTTTAAAATAATAATTTATATTAGGCTACATTAAGTCAACCACGCATAGTTAAGTTCCTAGGGTAATCACTGAAGGAATAGTTTTAAAACGCTAATGGAGAGAAAATATGAATAGTAAAATAGTTATTTGACTTAAAGATAGCAAGAAAAGATAGTAGTAACAAGAATATAAAATAGATGGATGAACTAGAAAATAACTATATTTATAATAACATTAAATGTAAATTGAATAAATAATCCAATTAAGACCTAGAATATCAGAATCAAACTATATGATGATGACAAGAGTGCATCTGAAATAGAAAGACAAAGGAAAGTTGAAAGTAAAATGTAAAAGGTATACCATGGAGGTAGTACTTACCAAAAAAAATTTGGCTTAGCTGTATTGACATTAGAAAAAGTAGACTCTTATGACAATCTGTATTACTAGTTAAAGGGATTTACATTTCAAAATGATAAAAAGGCCAGTCTCCTAGGAAGATAAATCCCAAATCTTTATTTGTGTATAAATAGTGTAACTATTAAATACATACATTAAATCTATTAAATGCATACAGTAAAAAATTGATATAACTAAACATTTTAATAGAAAAATCTAAAACTAAAAATTTTAATAGAAAAATGAAATAGAAAAATTATATAACTAAAAATTTTGACAGAAAAATCTACAATCTTAATAAACGACCTTAACACATCTCTTGAGAAATTATTTTTAAAAAGTAAACAAAAATTCTCAAAGGATAGAGAAGATCTTAGAAACACAATTAACCAACCTGACTGAATAAACATATGTAGACAGTTTCACTCAACAATTATATAATTCATATTATTTTAATTGCAGATGAAACATTTTAAAAATTAATAAGATCCCGGGTCATATAGCAAATATTGATGTATTTCAAAGCCTTGACTAATTTTTAGTTTTTCCAACTGGAATAAATTTATGTTAAAACTTAGTAACTGAAAGATCATTAGGACATTTCCAACCCTTGGAAACTAAACACTTTTAATATCAGGGATCAAAAAATAAATTATAATGGAGAGTACAGACCAAGCATAATGACTCATGCCTGTAATACCAACACTTTGGGAAGTTGAGGTGACAGGATCACTTGAGGCCAGGAGTTTGAGACTAGCCTGAGCAACATAACAAGATCCCATCTGTACACACAGAAAAAGTTACGTGAGTGTGGTGGTGCATGTCTATAGTTCTAGCTACTCAGGAGTCTTAGGTAGGAGGTTTGCACAAGTCTAAGAGTTAGAGGCTGCAATGAGCTGATTATGTCACTGTACACCTGCTTGGGAACAGAGTGAGACCCGGTCTCTCTTAAAAAAAAAAAAAAAAGAAAGAAAAAGAAAATATTTTTAATTGAATGATAGTTGAGATATTATATATGAAAATTAATGGTATTCAGCTAAAGCAGTGTTTAGATACAAATTTAAAGTCTAGGATCTATTTATTAGAAAAAATAAGAGCTAAAAGAGGACAATCTAAGCTTCCTTTTCAAGATGCACAAAAAATAGCAAAACAAACTGAAGACTAGCAGAAGGAAATAATAAAGACGAGACAATAAATCAATAATATAAAACACAAACAAATAAAGGAGGAAATAAAGGTTTTGTTATGAGCAACTATTTTGGCCTATTAATGATGCTCACAAATTCTTTCACACTCCTCTTATGGGGAGGTGCAGTCTGTGTCTCCTGTCCTTAAATCTGGTGAGCTCTGTGACTATTTTGAATAATTAGATACAGCAGACATGTGCCATTCTCTCTGGATCTAGGCTTTAAGAAACTGTCAGTTTCCACTTCCTGTCTCTGGGAACCTGCACTTACAGCCCTGAGATATCATGTCAGACATCTGATTTACATGTAAGTGTTTCAGACGACTATTTCAACTAATTCCTGCCTGCCAGTTATTCCTGCCAAGATGTCTGTCATATGAGTGAAGCTGATATGGCTCCTTCCAGTTGGAGCAAACCAACTGGCAGCTGAATAGCACCAACTGACCTCAGTCAGTACCTCAAGAGAGTAGAAGAATCATCCAGCTGAGCCCTGTCCCAATTCCTACCCACCAAATCATAAGGTATAAAAAAGTTTGTTGCTTTAAATTGAAAGGTTTTAGATTGTTATGCAACAATAGATAGCCAGAACAAATATATATAACTACATTTGACAATTTTCAATTTTATGTTATTTAAATTTTCTATTATGATATAATTTTAGATTTCCAAAAAAGTTATAAGAATTTTACAAAGTATTTCCATATTCATATAGATTTTTCAAATGATATTTTGCCACGTTTGATTTCTCTATTTATCCATCATCTGTCCATTTTTGAGTATGTGAGAGTAAGCAGCTGACATTGTTCATTACCACTAATTACCTCACTTACCTCAGGGTATATTTCTTTAAAACAAAGATATTCCCTCATATAACTGCAGGACACGTTTTGAAATCAAGAGAGCATCATTGATTTAGTACTGTTATCTATATATAGTACTACACATAGGTCTTGTTCAGATGGCACCATTTGCCCTAATCAAGTACTTTACAGTAAAAGGTGATCCTTTTGCAATCAGTTGTGTCTCCTGAGTCTCTTTTAATCTGGGACAGTTCCAGTCTTTGACTTTTATAACATGATAACTCTCAAGAGTACAGTCAACTAATGTTTTTAATTAATGATTCTTGATGTTTATCTACTGTTTCCTCATGAATAATTCAGGTTACGTCTTAAAAAAGAAACAATACTACAGGACTAACGTCCTATTCCCAGTGTATCATATCAGAAGGCACTTAATGTTGTCTTATGCTATTATTGATAATATTAACTTTAATCACTTGGTTAAGGTGGTGTCTCAAAGTTTATCCACTTTCGGGTTGTTATTCTTCACTTTGTAACTAATAGATGTCTTGTGGTAGGATACTTTGAGGCTAGCTAGGTAAATGTCTTGTGTCTCATTAAACGTCCCCTCACGAGCTTTGGCAAATGTTTTCATGTCACTTCAAAATTCTTATGTAGAAATCCTAACTCCCAATATGATGGTATCAGAAGATAGAGCATTTGTTAGGTGATTAGGTCATGATAGTGGAGACCTCATGAGTGGAATTAGTGCCCTATAACAGAGACTTTGGAGCACTCCCTTGTCCCTTGCAGACACATGAGACATTTGAGGATACAATGTGATATCCATCTATGAACCCGGGAGCAGGCCCTCAGAAAATGCTGAATCTGCCTGCAGCTTGATCTTGGCCTTCTCAGCCTCAGGAACTGTAAGATATAAATTTCTATTGTTCTTAGAGTCCACCTAGTTTATAGTATTTTGTTATAGCAGCCTGAACAAACTGAGACAATTGGTGATTTTTGCCTCACTCTTTTATCATTTTGATGGTTGCCAAATGATGATTTTCCAATTGTATCACTCTTTATACATCTAATACTACATTGTACTATAAGAAAGAACATTTCTTCATAATTGGTTGATTGCTTAATTGATTAATATTTGCATGGAATCAAGTACTCCTATTTAATGGGTTGTGATTTCTTATGGTCATTATATTGATACTCAAATTGCTCCAGATTTAACTAGTGGGAGCCCTTTCAAAATGCCTCTTAGGATCTTGTAACATATCCTCATTATTATTTAAGCATGTCTTTACTTTCTTGCACTGCAACATGTTCCATTCACAGGCTTTGAAGTTTGTAGCACAGAACTTCTTGCCCTTTGATGTTACCCATTTATGATACCCTACGTCTTTACATTTTCTCTACACAACACCGGAATGTTTACTTGACTTTATCGCCACCAGATTCTTGAGCCTCTTCTATGATTCCAGGACCCCTGACTGGATGTGCCCTGTCTCCTCTATTTTTAAACCTGTCAGAGGTTATCTTTGCTTTCCTTAACTTACCATTCTATAACATGGGGTATGATGCTGTACCCTGTGCGCCTTTGATAAGTATTGGTGGATTGATGGTCATGCACAGAAGCTTGCTGCACTATAAACCTCAGGAAGAACAGCAAGCTAAAAAATATGACCTAACTTCTACAATTTTTAGCATCACAAGAACATGCAGGGTACATTATTCTGGATGAGGACACTCAGATCGTTAAATGTCAAAGTAGCCTAATTGTTAATGGGACACATGTAGTGAGAAAAATGTGTTTGTACTTGTTGAACAGAAGACAAATTGTAGTCAAAAGTGTTTAATATTGAAATACAGCTTAATCAGGTGCTTTAAACAATTAAGCCATATAATTTATTAAAGCATGACTCTGAGTTTAAGTATCAACATTCTTCCTCTCCCCTTCTCTTCATCCTTTGGGAGCCTACCTTCTTATCCCCATTTTGTTTAGTCACCTTTGGCTTGAAGTTGACCAGAATTCAGTGGCTAGTGGCTTCTATCTTATGGCAAGAGAAAGAAAAGAGATGAAGATTAAAAGACAAAAATAATAGAGAAAATATTTAAAGGATTTGAAGCAAAGTGTCTGAGGCTATAGTTACTGGTTAGCAATTCTGAATGTATTGCAACATTATTGCAAGGAAGGAGAGAGATGTTAGGGAATTTCAACACTAAAGATGGTCTACTGTTAGTAGACACATAAAGATAATTTCATTTGAATTTTTTTAATTTCCTTTGGCATACAATATGTTCTTTGCTAAGAGAAAATACCTTTCATATGTTATTCAAGGTATTTTTCAGCACAAAGCGGGACAAGATGTCTTTTAAGGTAAAGAGTACAGACACTGGAATCAGTAGGAGTTGCTGTTTCCACTCATTAGTTTTGAGACCTTGAGCAAGACTGTGAATGTCAGTTTCCTCATGTTAAAACAGGGGCAATAATACTTATTTTGTTATGTGTTGTAAAGCAGGAGTCCCCAACCCCCGGGGCCATGGACTGGTACAGTTATGTGGCCTGTTGGGAACTGGGCCACACAGCTGGAGGTGAGTGAAGCTTCACTGTATTTACAGCCGCTCCTTATCACTCACATTACTACCTGAGCTCTATCTCCTGTCAGATCAGCAGCATTAGGTTCTCACAGGAGCACAAACCCTACTGTGAACTGCTCTTGTGAAGGATCTAGTTTATGTTCTCCTTATGAGAATCTAATGCCTGATGATCTGTCCCCATACTGTGAACTGCTCTTGTGAAGGATCTAGTTTATGTTCTCCTTATGAGAATCTAATGCCTGATGATCTGTCCCCATCTCCTATCACCCCCAGATGAGAGCATCTAGTTGCAGGAAAACAAGCTCAGGGCTCACACTGATTCTACATTATGATGGGTTGAATAATTTTTTTTTTTTTTTTTTTTTTTTTTTTTTTTTTTTTTTTTTTTTTTTTTTTTTTTTTTTGAGAGAGAGTCTGGCTCTGTTGCCTAGGCTGGAGTGCAGTGGCACAATCTCTACTCACTGCAACCTCCATCTCCCAGGTTCAAGCAACTCTCCTTCCTCAGTTTCCCAAGCAGCTGGGATTACAGGCGCTCGCCACCATCCTGTGCTAATTTTTAGTATTTTTAGTAGAGATGGGGGTTTGCCATACTGGCCAGGCTGGTCTTGAACTCTTGACCTCAGGTGATCCACTTGCCTTGGCCTCCCAAAGGTGAGCTGTATAATTGTTTTATTATATATTATAATGTAATAATAACGTAAATAAAGTGCACAATAGATGTAATGCATTTGAATCATCTCAAAACCACCCCCACCACCTGGTCCGTGGAAAAATTGTCTTCCACAAAACCAGTCTCTGGTGCCAAAAAGGTTAGGGACAGTTGTTGTAAGGGATACAGTCTTTATGTGCATAAAGCTTTGAGTAGTGTGCCTACCACACAGTAGGTGCTTAACAAATGTTGCTACTGCATGAGCAGATCCCAGAATTCCATGCTGGTAAGATCCTCTGAGGGTGTTATTTATAAAACAAAATAAGACTAGCAGGTCTCCAGGCCTTTTTGTTGGAAATCTTGATTCACCCAGTCTGGGACTAGAACTGATAATATCTTCATTTCTTTTTTACAGTACTTTGGGAGGCCGAGGTTGGTGGATCACGAGGTCAGGAGTTCAAGACCAGCCTGGCCAAGATTGTGAAACCCCGTCTCTACTAAAAATACAAAAAAATTAGCCGGGCATGGTGGTAGGCGCCTGTAATCCCAGCTACTCAGGAGGCTGCAACAGACAATTGCTTGAACCCGGGAGGTGGATGTTGCAGTGAGCTGAGATCACACCACTGCACTCTAGCCTGGGCAACAAAGCGAGACTCCATCTCAAAAAAAAAAAAAAAATTTAATGAATACCTTAGATGATTCTTACCAACAGTGAAAATAGGCAAACCCATAAGAGAGCACCCCATGCAACATGAGCTTGATAGAAATGGAGGTAGCCAGAACCAATGAGACTAATACCCATAAGGTCTATTTCTAAGCCATACTTTCTCTAACCTCTTATACACTTTTTACCTTGCTGTCTGCTTTACACGTTGAACATGGCTTTGAAACTGGAATACTCACATTGAACTTGGCCTTTCTCTTTATCCTCTACCTCTCAAAGAAGAAATCCTCTTCTTTCATTTCCATTTTTGGGTAGAAGCACAACCATCTTTCCAGTTTTTTAATGGAGATGAAGGGAGGGCATCCTCATTCCTTCTTTTTCTCTTGCTAACTGGTCTCTTATCCCCAGTCTTACTAATATCTTAATATCAGAGTAATCCTTGTAAAATACAAAACCAGCCATGTTTGGAAATTTACAGTGCCCTCCTATAACCTTCAGAATAAAATGCAAACTTCTCAAGTAAGCATTTGAGGCTTTATGATTTGAGTGTAGCCTCTCTTTCTTCAGGCACATCTCCTACATTATTCCTTTCTTACCCTTCTCCCCATTTAGACCACATTACTTGCTGCTCCCCACCGGTGCAGCCTCATATTTACTTGACTCTGCAGTTGCTGGTGACTATGGTCTATTTGTGTTCTCCTAAAATTTATATGTTGAGATCCTAGTTCTCAAGGTGATCGTATCAGGAGGTGGGGTCTCTGGTAGGTGATTAGATCGTAAGTGCAGAGCCCTTGTGCATGGGATTAGTGCCTTTATAAAAGATGACCCAGAGAGTTGCTTTGTTCCTTACACCATCCCAGGAAGCAACAAGAAGGCTTTATAAGAAACAGGCCCTCAAAAGACACCAAATCAGCCAGGACCTTGATCTTGAACATTCCAGGATCTAGAGATATGGGAAATAAATTTCTGTTGCTTTTAAGCCATCCAGTCTATGGTATTTTTGTTATAGCAGCCAGAATAGACAAAGACACTGGCCATTTTCTGCAATTTTCTCTATTGCAATTGCTACATTTTACCCTATCCAGAAAAGTCTTCCATCCTTAGTCTCCTAAATAGCTCCCAAGTATCCTTCCAGACCAAGAACAAGCATTGCATCCACATGTCTATTCACCCTTCTCATGTGATGTTTCTCTTTTCCCATAGCCCTGACCATGCTATATTCTAACCATCAGTTTTGTAATTTATCTTCCTCTAGACTGAGAGAAACTTGAGGTGAGGAACTATCTTAATTATCTTTATTTTCTCAATTACTTGAAAAATATCGGCTATATGGAAGGTATTCACTAAATGCTTGTTAAATGAATGAACAATGAGACCAACAAACATTTCTTATTTATCCACTCACAATTCACACTAACAGTTAAGTTAGGTGTAGTAACATTAAACAATTACTAATATTTCACTCTAACTATAATACATAGATTTATCCCAATTTCAGGCACATTCTGAGTATATTCCTAAGGGTAACTGATTAAGAATAAAGAATGCCTCAAGATTCTACAAGAAAAAAATTTAGATTATTCTCATTTGTAATCCACATAAATTCTGGAAATTAGAAGTGGGAATGTTTCAGAGATGATTCCTAACTCTATATGAGCAGATGTGGGGAGGACAGCCAGGATTTCATCTGCCCCATTTAGTGCGCTTTTACTTCATGGATCTTCCGATCACAAGTGACAACTTACACTTAATTATTTCTTCCTGTCACTAATGTGAGGAGACAGACTGTCAGTAGAAACTGGCTTAGGGGAAATGATTCAGAAAGAAAAAAAATCACAACTTTTTACAGAAGTGTCCAGGCAGTGTACTTTTATTGATTATTTTTTTACTAATGAACAAAATTTCTAATTTGTATAGTCACTACTTTTGTAGGTAATGGGAAAAATATGTAGACCTTGATGATTTGCACATCAATTCCTTGAGGAAAACGTCTCAGGAGAATGCAAAACAGGTGGCAAATTTACAATGTGTTTCTTGAAGTCATTTAAGCCTTTTTCTCCGATTGGAATGAAATTTATCCTCTGGAAGCAAATAGGAGTTTCATTCGAACAGGAATCATTATAGCACGAAATTTGGTGCAACAAAGGTCTTTTGATTTTTTTCAAGGAGGCTTACATCCTAATACATCTTAATAACTCATCATCTTACTATTGCTTGAACCCATTCTATAGTTAAGTGTTTTATTAGGCTTTCCTTCAACAGAATGTTTCCTATATGAGAGCAGAGATATCATCTGTCTTGTTTACTTACATACTAATAGTACAACAGTGCTAAGTATTATATTCATACACAAACACTTTGATTGGAAAGTTCAAGTTATGATAGCTAATGGCATGGATAAATTAGGACATTTGTTAGGCATCCTTTGTATAATTTTCCAAGTAAATGTAATAGCTTAAGTATCAATGTAACATACTATGAATTAATAATGGACTAGCAGTGAACATTAATGATGAACATTTACATTGCACCATATGTACTTTTCAGTTTTATATCAGACTACTAAGATTAAACAACATTTCCTTCAGCTACTTCTTATTAAGACAAAACACTTGGTTAGTAATTTTATTTTCTTTGGCTTTCTACCTAGATTATATAGTAATTCCATTTTTAATTTTTCGAGAAACTTCCATACTTTTTCCTATAATGACTGTAACAAAAATTTTTCCACCAACAATGTATATGGGCTCCCTTTTCTTCACATCCTTACCTCAATAACACTTGTTACCACTTGTCTTTTGATGATAGCCATCTTAATAAGTATGAGATGATACTTAGCTGTGGTTTTGATCTGCATTTCTCTGATTATTAGTAATGCTGAGTACTTTTTTTACTCATGTTGGCCATTTTTGTATCTTCTTTGGAAAAATATCTATTCAGGACGTTTGCTCATTCGTAAATCAAGTTATTTAGGAATTTTTTTTTTTTCTATTGAGTTGTATGAGTTTCTTATATATTTTGGATCTTAGCCTCTTATCAGATATATGGTTTGAAAATATTTTCTCCCATTCTGTGGGTTGCCTTTTTATTGTTGATTGTTTTCTCTGTCGTACAGAAACTTTCTAGTTTTATGTAGTTCGTCTTTCTTATTTTTGCTGGTACTGCCTGAACTTTTGGTGTCATAAATAATGTTATACAGTTTTTCCCCTGTTTTATTCTAGGAGTTTTATAGTTTTATAGTTCTTATGTTTAAATCTTTAATTTATTTTGAACTTGTGTGTATATTCAAAGAAAATGAAAGTACTATCTCAAAGAGGTATCTACATTTTTCACAATAATCAAGATATAGAATCAACCTAAGTGTCTGTCGATGGAAGAATAAAAAATTATAATATATATACACAATGAATTATTAGCCTTTAAAAAGAAAGAAAGCCTGCCACTTTAAACAACATAAATGAACTTGGAGGACCTTATGTTAAATGAAATAAGTCAGACACAGAAAGATGGTTCATGATCTTGCTTGTGTGTGGAAACTATAAAAGAAAAAATCAAATATGTAGAGACAGAAGAGAATAGTGGTTGTGAGGCAGAAGGGCAGGCTGGGGGAAATGGGGAGATGCTGATCAAAGGGTACAAACTTTCAATTATAAGATGAAAAAGTTCTGGTGACAGAGTGATGCCTATCATTAATAATAATGTACTGTATACTTGAAATTTGCTAAGAGAATACATCTTAAGTATTCCCACCATAAAAAAGGTAACTATGTGAAGTGACTGATTTGTTAATTAGCTTGATGTTGGTAATCATTTCAGAATGTATACATGTATCAAAACATCACATTGTATACCTTGTGTATACAATTTTTATTTGCCAATTATACCTCATTAAAACCAAAAAGAAAAAGCTTGATTTAGACATACTCAGTTTTACTTCTTTATGAAAAGAAAGATTATTTGTTCCTCCCTGCTGTGACTAGTCAACACAGCGTGCAGTTTAAAAACTAAAAATTACACTTACGTAATAGAGCTATCAAATTATAAGAATTTTTTTTACTAATTCAAAATACATTTATAATGAATAGAATGAATGGCTTAAGACCTTTTCTCCCCCACACTAATAGATTGGCTTTAACATTTCTGCAGGAGGCTTGGATTTCCAACTTTTCCATGCTCATTAGACCATAATGGTCCCTTATCACTGCTGGCATTGTCAGAGATTGGACAGAAGTCCAGCAAAGCTGCACATTAATTAGGCAAAGGTGTCAATGTCCTCCTCACAGCTCTGCACAGACAGCTGCGGCAGTACTGCCAGCTCTCCCAAGAAAGCAGAATAACAGGAATTAGACATTTTGTATCGTTTACATTTAAAATCAGGAAGTAGGAATTGTTAACACTTTCAAAAGCTTTTAAGATTCTGTGAGATAGTTCAGCAATGCATTCCTGATGGAGTCAGCTCTGCCCGCTGGCTAGCTTGCCTTTGGGTCACGAAATGGCTTGCTACTGCCAACCAGGTGATATGCTTCTCATTCACTTCTAGGTATTCACTGCCAGGGTTTGTTCACTTCCTGCATAGTGCTGAACATAAGTTCTTTCTTTTGCAATAATATGCCATGTCCCCAGTCTCTAGGATGATTGCCTTAAGCCTGGATTTCAGAATCGACTTACTGACAGGGGAATGGATGTTGCCTGCTGGGTTAGGCAAATATGAACCCACCTCTGGAGATGGAGTTAGAGTTAGCTTACCCAGTGGGACATGAGTTACATAGGAAGGGCTGATGCCTAAACAAAATTTAGATGTAGGATGGGCTAAGATAGTACGAACCAATTATATATGAGAAAAACCTTGCTTGAGCATTCCTGGAAACTTCATCGTTATTAGGAGAGAACCACGGAAAGTCAAGATCTCTCCCCCTTTCTTCTGGTGAATATGAACATGGAACTACATTACCCCAGTGGCTACTGGCAGCCATCCTGCCATCATAAAGGAAGCTGAACCAAACATAAGCCCATATATAGTGAAAGGCATACTTCTTTTAAAAAAAAAAAAAAAAAGGACATGTAGAAAAACATATCTAGAACTCTTGTTTTCTGTACTAAGTTCAAATCCACCCAATTTCTGCATTTACAGTTATGTAAGCTAATAAAAGTTATTATTTTAAAAAAAAGATTCTGTGAGATAGTCATTCATTTTCCCCCATGTTTTAGTTTATCGATAATCATTTTCATCACCAGGATACAGTAGGGGTTACCATACTGTGAATTCACCATGTCAAGGATATTCTTTGTTTCAGAATTAAGTCTTTTGTATTTGTATATTCAGAGAGGAAAACCAAAATTTAAGTTTTTTTTTATAGTCAAAGACTGAAGAGCACTTTTTAGTCAGGATGTTCTCAATTGCAAAGAATGTAAACCAAACTCAAAGTAGATTCAGGAGAAAACGGGAAATGTTGGTTGACATGATCAAATTATAAAGAGGGCAACAATGAAATCGCCCTGGGGAATAACTTGAGGCAGAGACTTTCATATTTCAGGACTTGTGTTTTCATCCTCTTTCTCGCTTCCTCTTACTCCCTATCATCCTTGTTTTGTTTTGAGTTTTAAACCGGTATACTCCATAGATTTGTCCTCCAGAAGCTCCAGACTTATTTTAAGTAGCTTCACAGCCATAGAAGAAAGAAGCTTCTCTCCCAACTCCAGTTGGAAACTATTCAAAGGAAAAAGAAAAATAAACGGCAAAAGAACAGGGATGATCTCTGACTAAAGCAGGCTTAGTCCAGAGCAAATATTGACAAATACAAAAATAAATGTTCAGATCATGTTTCTATTCTGAGGAATAATCTTCGTTAGTTTAAAATCCTGTGTGATACAAGTCACCCTAAAGAAAATCATTGATTTCAAAATATGCGGAAAGAGACACTTTTCTTGAAGAAAGCTAATTACTTCAAGAAGGAACAACGTATTTTTTCAAAATAGAATAGATTAATAAAGAGATAATAAAGTATAAAAGAATTCCTTTAATTGAATTTCCTTGAAATTAGAAAAACTTCCCCTTTTCCCTTTCTTACCACACAAATTCATTCATCATTGTAATTTTATTGAGAAGCATTAACAGGTTATGAGGTTCTGGAGGCCCAAAAATAAAGTCCTAATGTGAATCACAAGGAGACTTAATACACAAAATCAGACAGAACTCCGAGTGGCAGAAAAATTCTGAGGGATTCTGAATTTTCTCATTCCAGATTCTGTACTAAGCCCCTGGCATAATGTACTCAGGGCAGAAATAGAACTGGTCAGATAATTGCCTAATGATTCTTTCTAGTTTTCATTTTGTCACCATTAAAAAACATCTCCTGAGACTTGGAACTATTTTTACTTAGTCAAATTTAATTTTCTCATGTTCCCTCCCACAAAGAGCCTACATATCAAGAGAAGTAATAAAAATGATTAGTGTACGTTTCTCTGTTAATTGATGTTTATAGCCAGGATCAAGAAGGAGTCTATCCATGTCCTATTTTGTGTATCAAAGGAGACAAAAAGATTCCCAGACTATAAACACCAGACCCCACTCTGAGTTCATCCTTCCAGTATGCTGCTGCAGCATAAGAAGGGCTAAAACCTGGAAGCAGACTGAAAGATACTTTAATAGTGGTCTCTTAAACATTTTTTTTTAAAGAAGAAATATATCATGGGTTTTGCTTTTGCTTTTTTCTATGAAAGCCCAGGCCAGGGCAGTGTTCAAGTGTCAAGGCACAGGGACAGCTATGTCTAACAAAGTTTCCTGTGAGCCTTCAGGTAACACTGACCCTTTCTACTCTAATCCAGGATTTAAGGAGACTGGGTTATTAGATTGGTCCCAGTAACTTCATCAATAACATTTAGTGAAGGCCTGTTACATGGCAGATATAAGAAAGAGATTATGCCATCCTATGTGTCAAAGAGCTTAATTTCTTAATGATTGAGGTAGGCAAAGCAGAAGCCAAACTGAAACAACACAAAAATGTGTGATAAAGTACTAAAAGTATATACAAGATGCACTAGGGGCACAGCTGAGGAAATCACTTCTATTTGTGGTAAAGTGAGAGATCAGAAATAACTTACAGAAGTTACATTTGAGCAGAATCCAAAGATGAGTAGGCATTTACCAGGAGACCAGGGAAAAGCATTCAGGCTGAGCAAGCAGTCTCAGCAAAAATGTGAAATGTTAAGGTTCATTAGGGAAACTGTAAGCATTTCTTGACAGCTAGCAGCATATACATATATGGGGTAAGGGTGAAGATCCATAAGGTCTAATACCATGTCAAGAATACTGGATTTTTTTCCTATGGAAAAAGTAAGCTCATAAAGATTTGGATTTTCTTGAAGATCACTTGAAAGCAGTTTCGAGGATTAATTGGGAATGATAAGACTTGAAACAGGGAGATGGGTTGGGGGCAATTGTCAGAGTCTAGGTGTGATATGGAGATAGCCTAGACTGCATGGAGATATAGGCATGGGTGGTTAGGTCTGTTTACCTGAGAATATTGTAGAATTGTCAATGTGATAGAATTGTCTGCTGTCTTGTTACACTTTCCATTTATTTGATTATAGTTAGGGCATTCGTATTCTTTGTGATTTTTTTCTCATATTCTGTGTAGCATTTCTTCTATTGAGGCAGTATGTGTCAGAGACTGCCAGCCGTCCCCTATATCTGCTCTCTTTCTTTAGTTAATAATAAACCCACACATTTTGTGGGTCATTGGGATAAAGACATATTCCATCCTTCCTGGCAGCTGGAGTGATCCTGAGACTACTTTCTGGCTAATGCAATATGAGCAGTACTAATGTGTGCAATACCTGGGTTGTGCCCACAAAGAGAAAGTAGGAGGGGTGCCTTCTACTTTTCTTCTCCTCTTCTTGCTCACTGGAATAAGAACATGATGGCAGAAACTGGAGGAGCTGTTTAGTCACAAAGAGGAAGATGCATGTTAAGAATCACAGAATCAAAAGCTAGTAGGAGCTTGGTGCTCATCACCGCCCCATGGAGCTGCCATATCAGCCCTGAAATGCTCATGCTCAGACTACTATAAGAGAGAGAAATTCATTTTTATATTAAGTTACTGTTGTTTGAACGATTGTTATAACAATCACACCTTTATTCTTACAAGTATAATGCACTAGCATTTTTATTTTTAATTGATAAGAATTCTGTTTTTATGTTTATATTTAGGTATATAAATAATTTTTGTTATGAATGTGTAAAATTTTTCTCTGTTTCTCTCTTCCATTTTACATTTTAAACTTTTTGGAGCAGCCAACACTCAAAAACCATTTCTTCTGGAAACCAATGTAATTTTCCTTCTTAAATGACTATTTCTTTCTCTCGTGTCTCTTTTCATTATCAAATATATTAATTTCTTGAAGTCCTGTTCTTAAATAGATTTTTTTGTTTGAAATCTCCTTGAGTCTTTACTTTCCAAATATCAAAAATTGTTCTTGGTCAAACAAATGTGAATCTGAAATATAGCTTTCTAGTCTCCGTCACTTTCTTGAGCTCAAACGGCTGTCAGCTTGCCATCTCTGACACAATGTACTGCTGACATTTTGTGTAATACTTCCAATATTATATTCATTGTCATTTTCCAGATCACATCCTTCGTCTTACATCCCAGTTTTTTGTTAATGGTACCAACATTCTCTAAGTAACCCAGACTTAAAACCCTGCAGTCACCTCACCTTCTTCCTTTATTCCTTATACCAGCCAGTTGTCAAACTCTGTAGATTCTGTCTCTGGATGATGTCTCTACTTCTCTTATTGTCTACTGTTAATACCCTAATTTAAGCTCTGAAATAGGTTAAGTCCTTGACTATAACTGATCATTTTTTGCAACTTTCTTAGCTTCCCTCAAGTCTTAAGATTTGGCAAACTTTTCTTGTAAATAGTCAGAAAGTAAATATTTTAGGCTTGAGGCTATACGATCTCTGTTACAGCTACTTGACTCTGTCACCATAGCAGGAAAACAGCCATGCGCAATATTTAAATAAATGGGTGTTGCAGTGATCCAACAAAACTTTGTGTACAAAAAAGGCAGCAAGCTATGTTGTTTCAGAAGCCATAGTTTCCCAACTCTTGTTCTAGACCATGGTATATAGAAGTTAACAAGAAGATAGTTTTCTGGCTCTCAAGTGTCTTCTAATTTAGACAAGTAGGAAGGGAGGAAAAATACAAAAAAAGCAGTAAATATATGAGCAAGATTATCAACCAATTCATTACTGTAGTAAATATTTATGAAGCCAATTAAATGACTGATATGATAGCAAAGGACTAAAAATTATCTTTAAGATTGAATGGTCAGGGAAAGATTATCTGATAAAGTGATATTTGCATTGCAGCCTGAAAAAATATGCAAACCGTGGGGGAAACACATCCAAGCAGAGGCAGAAGCATGTCGAAGGCCCTATATTGTAAAGTAGATTGATTTATTTAAGGAACTTACTAGTAGGAGAGGGAGCAGGACAGGTTGCTGGGGAGGACCTCATGGAGGTCTTCCATGCAGGCCATGGTAAGGATTTGGAGTGCCATTCTACATCCAATAGAAAACAACTAGAAGGTTTCAAGGAGGAAAGTAAGAATCGTTGGTTAACTTTAGAATGAATTATAGAAGGGTGAGACAGGTAGGTGAGCAGCCAATTAGGATGATATGATTGTAGTAATTCAATAAGAAAATGACTATGTTTGAAGTGTATCTGTCACTAATATGGTTGCAGTGGAGATGAGGGAGCAGACTCAGAACATATTTTCTTGGAAAAACTAATATAACCTGGTTCTATTAATTTGGATGCAGAAGATAAGGAAATAAGGGAAGGATGACTTCTCTGTTTTTGACTTGAGTAATGTGGCAGTGATGATTACTGAGATGGAAAAGCATCTTACTAGTCATGTAATATCTATCATTTGTCCTCTTTTTTCTTCAAAACTTTGAGAGTTACCTTTATGCCTTTCTGTTTTAAAGCACTAATATTACAAGCAGTTATAACAAGTCTATGAATAATTAATGTATAATTATATAAATAATCACAGTGTATTGAATTGAAAACAGTATGTTCTTTAAAATAATATTAAAATTGACTATGTTTTTTTTCTTCACAATAGTGGCATACTATCCACTAGTTAGGGAAATAAAATAGTGCAAATTCCACGCTTGGATAAGGCCTTTAATTCATTCCTTTACTAAACAAGTAACACACAAAAATATACTCTCTGCCACACGAGGCTAAACAAAGATTCAGTATCTGTGGTAGTCCTGTCTTCAGTTGGGAAAGGCCTGGGTTAAGGTTGGATTAGGTAGGTTGCAAATAAAGAAGGCATCAACAATGTATTGCAAGTGATATCAGAATGTTTCCCCTGAGATCATCTTAGTACTATAGTTAACAATTTCATAATGCAGTTGAAATGGCAAGCACTAGAATTGTTTGGCAGTCACTAACATTTCAGAAAACTCAAACAGCATTTAAAATGACAATGATAAATTGTGATGTGAATTTTGGAAAAGGTAAGAAAAAAATCAACAAACCTAGAGACCACTAATATTGGTATTGACTGGGAAGGACATATACACTATACATTGCAGTATAATAGATATCAGAGTTACAAAGACAAATAAATGAAGACCTCTGACTTTAAGCGATTTTTAATCTAATTCAGTTTGGCTATAACATAAGACCCATAAAGGAAAAGAGTGAGGAATAATTTTTGAAGGACAGGTTAGGGACATATTTGTGGAGGGTCTTAAAAAGCAAGATAATAAGTTTGGTCTTCATTCAGCAGGTAATGGGGACTCTGTAAAGAGTTTTGGAGAAGAGAATAACAAGATGGTAATTGTTCTTTAGGAAGATTGATCGGGTAGTTCTGTGAATCAGAGAATAAGAAGACACTGAAGTTGGGAAACAAATTAAGATGTTAATTCCATTTACTATTACAATGTCTTCAAATAAATACATGAATGCATTATTAATGTCTTCTTTTATAAAATAAAATTTTTTTTGAAGATCTTGAAGTCAGCTATGAAATGTGTTAAAATAAAAACCGGAATATTCTTGTACTGTCTGAAATTGTGAGTTATTTATAGATTAGTGCTGACTTATTAAGCACTTAATCTAACAGATCACTGGCATTTTTCAGCCCTTACTGCGTGTCAGGCACTGTCCTATAAGCTTGATGACTTATCACAGATACTTACCCGGACCCTATGGGGAAGGAGTTTTCACCACATTTCCACTCAGAACGATATTCAGGCCAATTATATAACCAGTCTAAGTTTGTCCAGCTAAGGACTCAAACCCAGTTCTGTTTCACTCCAGAGCCTGTGGCTCTGCTCTTAAACCTTTCACTATCAGATTTCATTGAAATGGCAATTCGTTCTCCAGCTATTTTTCGTGTTGAAAAATAGCTTTTCTTTTTGTACTGTGTCACTAATAGCTCTGGGAACATTAAGTCGAATATTTTAATTATTGTTATTTTGTTTGTTGATTTCTTCACGTTTAATCTTAAAAGTAAAATTGACTTTTTCTTCATGAGACTGTGAAGTTATAACACACAAGAAAAGAACGACATGGGTTGTAGAAATGTATTTGAAACCATATCAGTGCCTGTTAATTTATATAAATAGATCCTGCAAGTCCCTGTGACATTAAACAGTGGTCAAATTACATGGCTGGGTTCTTGAGGAGATTACCTCTGCCTTCTGCAGAGTATGAAGGCTATATTTAGAACTAGTGTTTATCTGACTGTCTGGAGTCTTTTCTTTAAAAAAAAATAAAATTGTATACTGTGAAAACCTTTTCTAGGTGAATTTAGGGGGAATCATGTATAGTGAAAACCCAAAATAGTCGGTAAAAGTCTTCTAAAAATACAAGTGGACTATCCTCTCTTATAACGACATTGAATGTATCAAACCATTACTGGAATTGCTCTGAAAGAAGGAGCATAATGCTAGGGGTTGTGGATGACTTAAAACTTTCATGCTCCTTTTCTCTCTTAGGGAGTATCCTTTGAAGCATGCTATACACAAGAAAAACAACCACGCACATTTCCTAATTTCTAGGTAAGCTAGAACTCTCTCAAAGCAGGGCTTCTATGATAAGTTAGAACCAGAAGCTTCTTCCTTCCTACTTTCTGTTTATAGAACACCTGGGTCTTTCAAACAGACTCTATATCTCCTTACCTAATCAGTTTCATGGAGTGAGGGTTACCTCACATTTCCAACCACAGTCAGAAACACTAGAACAAAGAGGACTTGTGTGGGCAGCCTTGCCTCTGTGGCAAATACTTTCATGCATGCTTCCTATAAGGGGGATAAAATGTAAGAAAAATGGTGGCACAAAAATTAGTCTAAATCCTTTTAGTAGATAATGAGACAAAGGGGAGGAAACGCTCCTATATGGCTGCATTAAGGCCCAGGAATACTACCCCCTTGGAAAGGACTGCCACAGGTTGTCACTAATTACATTATTAGCCCTTCTTTGGTGAAAAGTTAGTAAGAGAATGAGCATAAGGTTGAAAGAAATCTCTTTGCTACTTCTCTGAATGTGAAAAAAGGTATAAAATCCAATTTCATTATAGCAGAAAGTGATTTTATATTTATATATTTTTATATTTTATAAGGCCAAAGTATGAACAGAAGGGAATAAATAGTTTTGTTATACAACTATATCCAATGAAGTTGTGGTGAGAGTTGTCCTGAAAATGAACACTAGAGTTATAAACACATTTAAAATATATAACGCCTATATAATTATATTTTACCTTCTTAAGTAGTAAAAAGTAAAACAAATAATAGGAAAAATGTTAGTAAAAGGATAATTATTGCATCTAAACATTAAAAAACACAGCAAACTTTTTCTACAAAAATGTATAATTAATTTACAGTCAAAGATTGTGAGACACAAAGAATTAATTAAAAGAAAAGTTAGTCACCAGTATAGCTAGTGATAGTAGTTATTCATTGGACATGCAATGCCAATCCCTTGGTTAAGGCATTTACATATCTCCATTAATCCTTGAGAATTATATTCCATAGCAGACAGTCTTAGTACAGTATTCTTATTTTACAATGGAAAAAGTAGAGGCTCAGAAAAGTTAAATAACTTGGCCAAAGGCACACAGACATAAATGTAGGAACTGGGGCTGATGGGTGTCAATTTCCACATTAATATCTGCTAGTCTGAGCTATTTAACACATTTGTCAGACTCAAAGTTTCACCAAAAGGTGTAAAGGTGAAAAGTGGCTGTGAAAATTAATTCTGAAGAATCTTTGAAAAGAGAAAAGACAAGCACTCCATTGGTTAGCTTAAAATTATTTTCTAAGACAGTTTCCTGGGAGAAAGACTCTCTTGAATTCTCTTTCATTGCATAAATTTGAGGAAAGTTCAAGTTTGAAAGTCTAATGTAAAAATTTAACCACCACAGGTTCAGTTTTGAGTAATTTCTGCACATATTTATAACAGTCACAATGATACAAAACAGGAGGAAAAACTTAATGCCAAAGCAGTTATTTCTAGGATTTCAGAGATTAGTTTCTGGATGAATCCAATATGCTTGAGTCAAGAGTGCTCCAAGCAAAACAAATTAAATTTCATTAGGTCTTTCCAGGCCTCAGGACAAGTGAAAATTCTTTGTGATACTTGTCTCATGCAATATCATGCTTCATGGACCAGCACCATAAAAAGCAAAGGATATTTGTATTGTCTATTTTATCAGAGCTTTGGGCATAAAATTTAGATCTGGATGATTACAGATAAAGTACACATCCCAGAAAGGGTGCTGATCTATGAATAGAAGCTATATATTTCTCCTAAGTGAATGTAGGTTATCTCAACTTTATGAATGACAACTTTCAAGGCAATCATCATCGCTAGCTCTTAAAATGCTACTGACACAGTCCTGACTCTTATAGTAGAAGATATGACCAACACTCTGGTAATTTCCACCAGTTTTGCCCAGTTGAAGAACCATGCTCTTGTTGCCAATTGCTTGTTAGGAGACATCAGTTATTTTATTATAGAACATTTAAAAGGCAATAGTGGTTATAGTGGTAACAACAGTAGTTTTAAATAACTAAAGCCACATTATGACAACTAGGGAAAGAATTATGTAGTTTGACAAATCATTTTAAGCATAATTGAATGCATACCAAACTGCAGTATATAGTGATATATGCATCCATTCCATTCAGTGAATGGTGGTAAAATAAATCATGGTAACAAGACAAGTATGGTTCCTGCCTTCATGAAACTTATAATAAGGGAGGGAAAGAAAATAAGTTAGTAAAAAAGGAATATATTAATTAATCAATAATTACAAATTGCAATAAGTGATATGATAGAAAGAAGGTGATGTGATAGAAAGCAAAGAACTTAATTCTGCTACTCTTGACTTATGGGCAGAAGCCTCTCTGATGAAGTAGCAGTTTAGCTTGCTACAAGCCTGGAGAAGAGCATTTCCAGGCACATAGAGCAGAGAATTGTAAAGGTTCTAAGGCCTGTAAGAGTTTTTCTTTTTCAGGGAACAGAATAGAAGTCATTGTGTTTGGGAATGAGAATGATGACACTGGACATGCAGCAGGAGCTGGATACTGCATGGGATGTAAGGCAAGGTAACCTCAATTTTTATATGATTAGACAAGATTTCATTCTACATGCAATGGAAGCCATTGACAGTTTTGAAGGAAATTGTGAATTTGATTGACATTTTTAAGTTCAACCTGACTGGCAAGTGAAGAATAGAGTTGAAAACACACGAAAAGTTACGACAGGAATCTAGTCAAGAGATAATGCAGTTTGAACCATAATAATGGCAAAGATGACTCAGAAAAGATGATAGATCCAAAACATGTTTTTAGCAGAACTGATAGACTCTACTGAACATTAGATGGGGAAGATAAGGGAAAGGAAATGACTCCTAGAGTTTTGGTTTGAGCAACTGGGTGATCATGGGACCATTTATATGAATGGAGAAGGTTAAGCAAGAAATACAATTTGAGTTCTGTTTTGAATATTTCAGTTTCTGATATCTGTTGGATAGCTACATAAAATGTCGAGTAAGCACTTAGATATACAAATCTTGAGATTAGAGAACATCTAAGCACCACACTAAACATGAGAATAACACTGTGCAAAAAAGACCCTGCATCATTTGCTCGTAAGTGATCTCGTGAACCATGAAGTTCCCCATTTATACTCTAGCACATCGCCTCAAAGAGAGAAGCAAGAAGAGAAAATGACTACTCCAGAAACTGAGCTATTACTAGAAAGTCTAATATTATGTTAACTTAATCACTATTTCAATTATTATAAATGTAAATGACCCTGGACATTTAGTTAATTTTTTCCTGCTAAAGAGTGAGTGGGGCCTTGGCCAGGCACGATAGGGTGGTTCACACCTACCTTTGGGTAGGCTGAGGCAGGCGGATCACGAGGTCAGGAGATCGAGACCATCCTGGTCAACATGATGAAACATGGTCTCTACTAAAAATACCAAAAATTAGCCGGGCATGGTGGCACACACCTGTAGTCCCAGCTACTCAGGAGGCTGAGGCAGGAGAATCGCTTAAACCCGGGAGGCGGAGGTTGCAGTGAGCCAAGATCACGCCACTGCCCTCCAGCCTTGGCGACAGAGCAAGACTCCTCAAAAAAAAAAAAAAAAAAAAAAAAAAGAGTGAGTGGGAACTTTATGAAGTACAGATAATCGATTAAAAAGATAAAGGAATTTTATTTTTATTTGAATATCTAGACTGCAGCATTAGTTACATTTGTGTTATAGAAAAATAATCCTGGTTGCAGAAACTTCCTTTCTGTCACAGGTAACTTCTCTTGATGAAATCTCTGTACTGGGCAGGCAGTTGTGCCACCAGAATAGCACTGGGCAGGGTGCAATGATGAATTCCAGATATTGTTATGACATTGCCTTGCTTTTGGCAATTACTCTATGCAGGTCAAAATTACATGGTAAATCAATTCTTAACAAGCTGCACTACTGATCATTAGCAAGTACAAAGAGTGTTAATAGTTGTAGGTTAGCATTGTGGAGCTTCAGATATTTCAGATAAGATTCTAAATGTCCTTGTGAAACAGAGAACTCTTTAAGCTTCTGTATCACTGTTAAAAATGTCTGCAACTTCCACCTCAGGATAAAGATTCTCAAACCCATTTCTATTTTATCTGGAGTACAAAAATACTGTATCAAAGCAAGTGCTAGGGTACATAGCTCTGCATTCTGTAGCATGTATGTTCACCAAGTTCTTACTAAGTAACCACTACTATAGTGTACTTCACAAATGTTACATCGTTTGGCTCTTACAACAGCCACATAAAATAGATAGTACTGTACTCATGTTGCAGTATAGATGACAACACTGAAGCTGATAGAGATTAAACCCAAATTCAAACAATTTTTGGTGTCAGTGTCACCAGATAAACCCAGGTCTTTCTGACTCCAAAGCCCATGATCTAAGACTTCAGAGAGAAGAATGTTAGGAGATCAGATTGGGATCTTACTGAGTGGAGTATCAGATGAAGAGGTTCCAGAATACCCTCTATGCTGCACTTTAATTGTGGATCTATTTCATCATTCAGACACATAAAATCTTATATTGCTTTATCAATGAAGCTTTGGTCAAATGTCTGGGAAGATGTGTCAACCACTTTATTGGAAGTTAAGCTCAACTGATTAATTGACTTATCAGAAAGCTACATAGCAAAAATAACATTAGGTCAATCAAATTTTATTATAAAGAGAAAGTGGCTCACTCTATTCCTGGCAATTCATATTCTGCATCTTCTACCCTTGCCTTATTAACTCCAATATTCCTTCTCTGTAGAGGCTTTACTGAGCTCACTCAAGTCCAGGAATAGGTACACCTGGGGGTGTTTTTTTTTTTCCTTATCTTGTGCATGAATTATACCATAATACTTATCCCATTATATTTTCAAGTTGGTGTCTAATTTCACACTAAATTGCCTGTTTCTTCACCACAGGGATTTCTGTGCCTTATTTGACTTTAAATCCTTAATGTCTATTTTAGCATTTGATATATGTTAAATTACTGAGAGTATCGTAGGAATATATGAGTGAATGAATGAACCAACCAAATCAATTGAGCTTCAGTATAATTGTCTTGGACATCCTATAAAAAGAAAAGCTGGACAATTTAATCACTCATTCAGTCAGTGATGAATTAGCAAGTGGTATAGGTCTAGCTTACTAATTTTACGGTCTTTCAGTACTTCTGAGTAAGTGATGAATCAGAAGAAAAAAATTGTTACATCAAGAGATTGTCATCATCATGAAAGAAACAAAATTTATAAAAACACCTTTTTCTGAAGACTCAAAGAATATTGATGCAGGCTTCCTGTGGATAACTTTAATGCATATTAAGCTTACTTTGTCAGTGAAAAATAACCTATCTTTAAACATGTTCATTGGATCAGAGTGTTTACATATAAGGTTTTGTTAATTTTTTAGGCAGATATCTGCATTTTAAGATGTTGTGCCCACTACTGTGATTTCCAAATTTTCTGCCATCTGTTGCTATTGCAATTTACCTAAAAGGATTTTTGAAAGCTTGCAGACTAATTAAAACTTCATAATTTTCAGCTGAAATGTTGTCTGTGCTATTATCTTTAAATGTACTTTTCCTAGGTAACTACTTCAACCTAGGATTGTTATTTTTATTTTTCTCTTGCAGAACTTTCAGAAGACTTTATTGGAAGAAAGACATTTTTCTGTAACTTTATACCTTTTCTGGCTGTCTATCCTAAAGCCAACATGAGAGCCTGTACTCCAAAAGGTATAGATTTTTATCTCATTAAAATTAAGGCAGTTTTAAAGCATACACTTACAGGTTGAGTTCCTGAGATAAAAACAGATAAAACATATCATTTTTTAAATAGTTCTATTGATGTATAACTACAAACAATAAACAATAAATGGCATATATTTCAAATGTACAATTTGATAAATTTTGACTATGCATACATTATACCTGTAAAGTTATCACCACAACCAAGAGATTAAACACATTCATCCTCCCAAAATTTCCTAATGTACTTTTCTCTATTATCTCTCTTGCATCACCCCCTGACCCATTCCTTAGGCAGTCACTGATCCACTTTCTCTCAGTATAGATTAGTTTGTATTTTAAGAATTTTATGTAAATAGAATCATGCAGCATGTATTCTTTTTGTCTGGCTTCCTTCATTCAGCCTGTTTTGAGAATCATCCATGTTGTTAGGTATATCAAATGTGTTCATTCCTTTTAATTGCTGAGTAGTATTTCATTGCATATAAATATACCATGATTTCTTTACTCATTCCCCTGCTGCTAACATCTGGGCTGTTTCCAGATTGTTTTCAATACAAATAAAGCTACATTTATGCACCAGTCTTTATCTGGATATGGTTTATTCTTTTGGGTAAGCACCAATAAGTGGGATGGCTGAATCATATGTATGTGTAGTATTTTAAGAAACTGTCAGAGAATACAAAGTAGCAGATACAGTACTCCCTGCTTATTTGCAGGGGATATGTCCCAGGATCCCCAGTGGGTGCCTGAAACCACAAATAGTGCTGAATCCAATGACATCTCCCCATTTCTTCCACCACCACTTGCTTCCTGCCCCGGTGATCACCGTTTTACTCTCTATCTCTGTACTCAATTCTTTTAACATTCCACCATGTAAATGAGATAATGCAATCAATATCAAAAATATACATGGTCTCTAGGCCCATAGGAGAACATGGGTCAGAAGCATCAATAAAAATTCCCATTTGTAGTGTGAAAAAAAAAACTGTCAAATTGTTTTTTTTTTTTTAAATTTAATTTAATTTCATTTTAAGTTCCAGGATATATGTGCAGGACGTGCAGGTTTGTTACATAGGTAAACATGTGCCATGGTGGTTTGCTACACCTATCAACCTCACCTAGGTATTGTTTTCAGAAGTGGTAGTACCACTCTACATTCCAGCAAGAAGTGTTTAAGGATTCCAGTTTCTCCACAACATTGCCAACACTTGGTGTGAAATTTTAGCCATGGGAATAGGTATGTAGATATCATTTGCTTTTAATTTGCATTTAATAACAAATAATGTAGAACGTCTTCTTTGGAGCTTGTTTGCCATCCATTTATCTTCTTTAATAAAGTGCCTAATTGCTAATGGCTAGAACTTTCAGAACAATGTTAAGTAGAAATGGTGAGAGTGCTCATCCTTGTCTTATTCCTGATAATGAGGGAAAAGCATTGTCCTTACCACTAAATTATGTATGGCATACCACAGCTTTTTCATTAAGTGCCATTTATCATGTTTTGGGAGTTTCCTTCTATTGCTAGTTTGATGAGACTTTATTTTAAAAAATCAGGAATAGAGGCTGGATTTTGTCGAATGCCGTTTCTATGGCTGTTGTGATAATCACATGGCTCTTTTTTACTTTATTAACATGGTGATTCACATTGATTTTTGAGTGCTAGCCCAAGCCTGCATTCCTGGGATAAACCCCACTTGCTCATGATATTTTATCTTTTTTATATATTGCCAGGTTTAATTTGCAAACATATTATTGAGGACTTCTGTATCTGTGTTTATGATATATATAGGTCTGTCATTTTCTTTTTTCCTTCTTTAAAAAAACTTTTTGTTTGTTTGTTTGTTTGTTTGAGATGGAGTTTCACTCTTGTCACCCAGGCAATGGCGTGATCTCAGCTCACTGCAACCTCTGCCTCCCAGGTTCAAGCGATTCTCCTGCCTCAGCCTCCCAAGTATCTGGGATTACAGGCACTCACCACCATACCAGGCTAATTTTTGTATTTTTATTAGAGACGGGGTTTCACCGTATTGGCCAGGCTGCTATAGCAGGCCCCATAGAGAGATGAGTTGAAAAATATTCCCTTATCTTTGATTTTCTAGATTTTGTATGAAATTGATATTATTTCTTTCTTGTTTATTTATTTATTTATTATACTTCAAGTTCTAGGATACATGTGCAGAACGTGCAGGTTTGTTACAAAGGCATACATATGCCATGGTTGTTTGCTGCACTCATCAACCCGTCATCTACATTAGGTATTTCTCCTAATGCTATCCCTCCGCTAGCCCCCCACCCTGTAACAGGACCCAGTGTGTGATGTTTCCCTCCCTGTGTCCACGTGTTCTCATTGTTCAACTCCCACTTATGAGTGAGAACATATGGTGTTTGGTTTTCTTTTCTTTAAATATTTGGTAGAATTTACAATAAAGCCATCGGGGGTGGGATTTTCTTTGTAGGAAAATTTTTAAATTTATTTATTTTTATCTTTTTGAGATGAAGTTTTGCTTTTGTTGCTGAGGCTAGAATCCAATGGCTCGATCTCGGCTCACTGCAACCTCTGCTTCCCAGGTTCAAGCTATTCTCCTGCCTCAGCCTCCCGAGTAGCTGGGATTACAGGCACCCACCACCACGCCTGGCTAATTTTTTTTTTTTTAAATGGAGATGGATTTTGCCATGTTGACCAGGCTGGTCTCGAACTCTTGACCTAAGGTGATCCACCCACCTCGACCTCCCAAAGTGCTGGGATTACAGGTGTGGGCCACCATGCCTGGCCCGAATTTTTAATTTCAAATTCAACTGCTTTAATAAATATAGGGCTATTAAATTTATCTATTTCTTTGAGCTTTGGTTGTTTGTATCTTTCAAGGGATTTGTATATTTTGTCTAAGTTGTTGAATTTATATCCATTAGGCTTCTGATAATATTTCTTCACTGTTTTTCAGTAATTATAGAATCTGTGGTCATGTCACTTCTCTCATTCCTGAAATGAGTAATTTATTTTTTCTCTTTTTTTTTCCCCTAAGTTGTCTAGCTAAAGGTTTATTAAGAAAATTGATATCAAAGAACCAGCTCTGGGTTTCATTGAGTTTCTCTGCTGTTTTCCTGTTTTCTATTTTACTGATTAATCTTTTGATTTTAATTATTTCTCTTCTTCTGTTTAGCTTGGACTTAATTTACTGTTTTTACCCCAGTTTTATTAAGGTGAAAGTGGAAATTGTTGATTTGAGAATTGTTTTATATTATAGATATTCAGTGCTATAAATTTTCCCTAACTACTTTTGTGTCATTCACACAATGTAATAGATTATATTGTCATTTTTATTTAGTTCAAGACAATTTCCAATTTAAAAAAATCATTTTCCCATGGATTATTAGAAGTATATAATTTAATTTCCAAATATTTAGGTTATTTGGAAATTACCTAATTTTCAGAGCTCTTTTGGTTATTTATAACATATTCATTGTTGTAAGAAACGTATTTTGTATAAGTGGATCTTATTACATTTATTGAGATATGTTTCATGGGCCAAAACATGGTTTATCTTTGTAAATATTCTGTATGTACATTAGAAGGATGTGTCTTCTGCTGTTGTAGGGTGATTGTTCTATAAATGTTAGTTAGATCAAGTTGGTTAATTGTGTTTAAGTCTATGATGTAATGGTTTATTTTTTAATTACTTGTTCTATCAATTATTCAAAGAAGGATATTTAACTCTGACTGTAGTTTGAATGTATCTATATCTTCTTACAGCTGTATATCAGCCTTTGTTTCATTCATTTCAAAGCTCTGTGATTAGGCGTATAAACATTTATGGTTCTAAAGATGAATTAATTAACCCTTTTATCATTATGGATGACATCCTTTATCCCTGGTAATATTCTTTCTTTTAAAATCCACTTTGAGACAAATGCCACATAAACTCACTTATGTGAGTATAAAACAATCGAACACGCGTAAGAATCAGAGAGTAGAATGGTAATTATTAGAGGTTGGGGATGAAGGGGATGTGGAAAGGGTTAGTTAAACCCTTTTAAACCATTTAAAACTGTTGGTTAAAAAGTACAAAGTTTCTGTTAGGAGAAAAGTGTTTTTTGAGATTATTGTACAGCATGATAACCATAGTTAATAATAATGTATCATATATTTTAAAATTACTAAGAGAGTAAATTTCAAATCTTCTCATCACCAAAAAAAGATGTGTATTTGAGGTGATGAGTGTGTTAATTACCTTGATTTAATCATGCCACATTGTATACATATGACATAACATCATTTTTCACCTCATAAAAATACACAATTATAATTTGTCAATTAAAAAAATCACGGTCTCTGTTGAACAATGATGTCTACCTTTCTGAATCCCTTTCTGTGCATACATATATATATAAATAATCTTTTAATTTTAATTTTTTAACTTGAAAACATATTATGTACAATTTGATTGCCTTCTTATTTTGTTTTTCATTTCAATGGACACTTTTTTATGACTACATTTTAATATATTGACTGCATATGTTTATGGTTCCTGGACATAGCACAAAATTCTTGTTTCCGCTGTAGCATTTAGGTTATTTAAAAAACTTTAGTATGCTAATGGTTCAGACTTACAGAGTTAGCTAAAAGTACTAAGGAAAAATGGCACAACCTTCTGAAAAATTCCCAAACCAGACACAAATTATTAAAGATACCTAAAGATTGAGAAATTGCTAAATGAGGAATCATGTAACAGTTATTGAGAACATATTGACGACTTTGTTGTTTTGACTAATCACCGTTTAAATTAAATTATTTTTAACTAAAAAAATCTACTTTGAGATATATATTTTTATATGTGAGAAATATATATATGCATGTATATATATAATCTATATATGTAGATATATAGGTATCTATCTATCTATATGTGAGAAACACAAATTCACCTGTCCAGAATGGACTCGGAGATAGGAAGTGCAGCAGAAGCAAGACTTTTAATGGCAGTCTTGCAAGATTAGGTGTCTGGTAGGCAGACACACCCAGGGCTGTTCAACAGATAAATTATCTCCTAGTATGCAGGTTCCTTACCCAGTTCCTCACTGGTTGAGTACTATGGGATTACAATCTTCCTGGACATCACCTAAGTTTCATTATCTCCTTTATAAGGTTATACCCTGGTCCCCTTCCCTGTTTAAGTTTCAGTTTCCCAATAATGAAATTTTCTTCCTTTTTATGGGCTGACTCCTCCTCTATATTCTGTTCACTCATTGTGACCTTCTAGGTGCATAAGTCGTGTCGTTTGTTACATTCACAGGCTGGCTGCCAGTACTTGGACTTATCATGCCTTGGAAATGGACCATTTAAAATGTTTTATCATATATAATATGTGTAGAGCCACTCCACCAGCTTTCTTTATAGTTAGTTTGGCTTATATACAAATATGTGTGTGTGTATATATACGCATATTCATATGGTTTGGCTGTGTACTCACCCAAAATCTCATCTTGAATTGTAATCCCCATAATCCTCACGTGTCAAGGAAGAGACCGGGTGGAGGTAATTGAATCATGGAGGCAGTTTCTCCCATGCTGCTCTCGTGATAGTGAGTGAGTTCTCACGAGATCTGATGGCTTTATAAAGGGCTCTCTCTCCTTTGCTCAGCACTTCTTCCCGCCACCTTGTGAAGAAGACGCCTTCCTTTTGCTTCGCCTTCCTCCTTGATTGTAAGTTTTCCCAAAACTCCCTAGTCATACTGAACTGTGAGTCAGTTAAACCTCTTTCTTTTATTAATTACCAAGTCTCAGGTATGTCTTTATAGCAGTGTGAGAGCAGACTAATACATGCATTTTTTTTGTTATCCTTTTACTTTTCGCTTATTTTTCTCTTTATATTTTAAGTATGTTTCCTTTAGGCAGCATTTGGTTGGTCTTGTTTTTTAAACCGAATCTGGCAACCTTTGCTTTTTAATTCGAGCATTTAGATCATTTAAATTTAATGTGATTATTAATATTGCTAGGTTTAAGTTTATCATCTTGTTATCTTTTATTGACCCCATTTCTTCTTTGCTCCTTTTTTGTTTTTTAAATAATTTTATTTTATCACATTTGTTGCCTTATTATACCTCTTTGTTTTGTTATCTTAGTCATTGCTTAATGATCTGTGATAAACATCCTTCATAGCCTACCCTCAAGTGATATACCATTTCATACATATGATAAGAACTTTACAATATTACTTCAACTTCTTTCATGGCCTTTGCACTATTATTGCTGTATATTTTACTGTTACATATGTTATATATCCTATGATTATTATTTTTGTTGGACAATTATGTCTTACAGATATTTTATTAATAATAAAACAATTCTTTTATGCTTTCTCATGTAATTAGTATTCCTGGTGCTTTTCTTTGCTTTGTGTAGATCCATATTTCCATCTGTTGTCATTTTCCTTCCTGAAGGACTTCCTTAATATTTTTTGTAGTGTACATTAGTCTCCCCTTATTCATAGGGACTATGATGCAAGCCCTACGGTGGATGCCTGAAATTATGGATAGTACCAACCCTATATATATACATGTTATGGTTTTTCCTATACATACATACCCATTATAAAGTTTAAATGATAAATTAGGCACAGTAAGAGATTAATAACAATGACAAATTATAAAATAGAACAATTGTAACAATGGTAATAAAAGTTATGTGAAGGTATTCTTATTCTCTCTCTTTTTAAAAGCATCTTACTATACTGTACTCACTCTTCTTTTACTTGTGATGATATGAGATGATAAAATCCCTATGTGATGAGATGAAGGGAGGTGAATGATGTAGGCATTGTGACATAGGATTAGGTTGCTATTGACCTTCTGATGATATATCAGAAGCAAGGTCATCTTCTGGTGATCCTGGATCATCGAGCCACAATGATGACGGTTAGATGTTAGGAGTAGATGATACTGATGACTAATGTGTAGGGAGTGTGTACAGTGTGGCTGCACTGGACCAAGGGATGATTCACATCCTGACAAAGACAGAGCAGGACAGGACAAGAGTTTATCATGCTACTCAAAATAGCATGTGATTTAAAACTCATGAATTGTTTATTTCCAGAATTTTTCATTTAATACTTTTATACTGCTGTTGACAGCAAGTAAATGAAACTGCAGAAAGCAAAACCACAGATAAAGCGGTGACTGCTGTAGTTACCTTGGCGATGAATTCTCTGAGCCTTTATATGTCTGAAGATGTCTTCATTTCACTTTCATTTTTGAAAGATAATGTTATTGGTTGTGTGATTCTAGGTTGACTTTTTTTTTTCTTTCAGGACTTTAAAGATACTACTTTACATTGTCTTCCTATGTGTAATAGAATCCCCTCTCACCTCTGGTTGCTGTAAGGATTTTCTCTTCATCAGACTTCTTTTAGTCTTCCATCTACAAAATGATCTTTTTTTTTTTTTTTTTTAAAGTCAGGTTCACAACTGCTGAGAGCAAAGACAAATGTATTCTGGCTAGATCCGTAGGACAGAATTTTAGACAAAAGCAATTGACCTTCTTTCTTACCAGGCCTTCTTCAAGGTCACTCTTCTAAAATCCCTGATGCTGACAGATCCCCTTCCAATAGTGTGATTGTCTCTTCTTAGTTCTCCTATCTCAATTTAGGTATGAAAATGTCTGAATATAAGAAGTGGTATGTTGTTTCCTGTTTCTTTTGAATTGCTTCAAGCTTTGTTTCATCTTTTTAGTCACTTGAATTTTATCTGTGTTCTATATTCAAGATAGTTGCTAGCATTGATCAATAACAAAACATTGTGCAATTCTGAACACAGACACTGGGGTTTGGGGGAAAATGGCATTCCACTCTATTAACAGCAGGTATGGGAGGCATGGAGGAGGAGCAACTTGACAACAGGAAGTATTTTATAGAGAATTACAAACTACCTGCCTTCCAAAGAGTGTACTTGCTATACTTCAGTTCTACAACAGGTTTAACAGAAAGGGGAAGGGCTAGATATTTTCAAGATTTCGGTGTTTTTTTTTGTGTTCCCTCTCAAAGTATTGGGATGCTGCTTCCCTCCACACACACACACACACACACACACACACACACACCACTAGTGCATCAATTCATTAAACCTAAATGTTGTGAATATCAAGCATCAAAACAGGGAGCCAGATAATGTATTGGGTCTAATAATTTGTCCTGGCTAATTGGTACAACAAAATAGGACAACATAGGAAGGATCTGTACTGGAAACATGGCTACCAGGACTAGGTACTATTTGTGCAAAAAAATTGCAACTAGAGAGCCAGTTTATAAAAAAGTAATTTGCAAGATTCAAATCAATGTAGGTCAGAATTTGAGGTTTCATTTCAAAAGAGAGAGAACCAGAAGGATGCAGATTCTGAAGGTCAGGACCTCGAACTTTAGGAATGAGTAAAAGTAGACTTTCATGCTAGAAGAAAATCTGGCCAGGAAAGCTAGCTGAGATGGCTGCTGATCAACTGAAAACACCCTCAAGCTTAGAAATGCTTTCAATTGTCATTTGAACTTTCTTAGTTTCTTTTTTTTTGGTGTCTTTTTAATTTTTCTCGTTGCTTTTAAACACTACTAATATTGCTAATTTTATTTGATTTCTTTCTTCTTCCCTCAGGTTCCTTCCTTGAGCCATTTTCAGAGCATTTGTTGATGACGTTTTTCTTTACTGACATTGTCTATGTATGAGCTTTGATCAAACCTACATGAAACTCTCACCTCATTAGTTTTAGAATATTTCACATACCATTTAGCTAAGAGTGTTGGCTAGTTACTGCTGAATCCTTACAGGGTTATGATTGTATTTTTAATTTTAAGAATTCCTATTTTATTTTCTAATCTTTTTCTCTTTCAGGGCATGTTTAAAGGAGTCCAAAATGTCTTATTGTTTAAATCATAAATTCAGTAAAATCCATCAAAGCTTTAGTCCATCCGTTGAGTATGGAGATACAGATAATGTATTTCACTCAAATGCCAGAATAGGGCAGATGGTTTGGCATCTGAGGTCTTGACAAATCTATGGTGCTCATGACTGTTCTTGTTATGGCACCTTCTATTATTCTTACTGCTTACAGTGTAGACTGAAATTTGGTTTCCTGTCTGAATTACTCCTTGTTTTGCTTATTGTCTTTTCCGTATACATGGACTTCCTGTTACCGTCTATCTCTCCCTAATTTCCTAATAACCAGAATTTGATAACCATTGGCTATCTCAGAGCAATGTCTCCAATATATAGCAGATTGCCCTTTACTGTGGCACACAGGTTTGGAGTGTTGTGCTAAAGGACCACTGGAAAAAAATATGGAAACAATATGAATTTGGGTTGCCAATGTAAAAGAATGTTTGGCAAATCACTACAGTATGAAATGAAATGAGCCACAGACTGGAAAGTTGACTAACAAGTAGGTCCAAAGGCTATGAGGGGCAACAAGCCTGGAAAAATTGTCAAAAACCAAATGCAAAGAGTGTGGCACCTGTTTACCCATTTTTTGGGGCCAGTATTTTAAATGTTCTGTCTAAGCTGGCTGGTCATTCAACTTCAGCTTATTACATAATTGGTATATGATTAATAGATTGTCCTACATATTCTATGTACTAATGGTTCAGTACATTTGGAAACAACTTAGTGGACTAGCCTTAAATTTTTTCAATAATTATTGCCAGTATTACAGTATTATAAACATAAATCATTTATTCAACAAATATTTCCTGAGGGTTTTCTGTGTGCCAGAAAACCTACCAAGTACCAGGGACACATTTATGAGTAAAATAAACATAGAATATTCTCTGCTGAAAGTTATAGTGTTATGCATGAATATTGTTATCAAAAAAATTAAGAAAGCCATATGTGATAGTTCTAGGTACATAAAATCCTAGCTCTGTCTATACAAGACAAACAAATAGTTGAAATCATTATTAAAACTAAAATTTGACAGATTTATAAAATTAAATGATTGTTCAAGCAAAAATATAACCAAAATTGGCCGATGATGACATGTGAATATACACATTCCACTCCTGCCCATTAGATCTTCAATATAATCTCAAGCATCATTAAGTGTTAGTTGTGTCCAGAGCCTGTCAGTTGATTGTTGTACTCATGATTTGATTAGTAGAACCTTTAGCATTCAGTTAAGCTCTAGTGCAGGGGAGGTGAAATTATGGACATAGGACTTTTTTCTCTTAAAAAAAAAACCTGAAAATTAAAATCATTCACTGAATTAGGCTATATTCTAGAATATTTCTGTTTTATGCTTGAAAGTTAACTTTTACATTAATAGAAAAAATACTGAGAAACTCCATTTTAATGACCATGAGAAATATATTTACCATCTAATTCAGTAAATTGGATGTTCATATGCTCTGCTTATTAATTCATTAACAAGAAGGAATTATGAAATCAAAGAAAATTTTGCTATGTATTAAAGATAAAGTAGATTTTTAATTGGCTTAATAAATAGGGGGCTTGTGGCCAAAATTTTTGAATAGTACATAAAATCCTGGACCGTGAAAATTTGGAAATAGCCTATTACCACCATGTTATAGACTTCTTTTATTTTGAGAGGTTAGTAATAAGGAAACTGATTTTATATGCTAACTTTTATACTAGGCACTTATTCAGGCTTTGCTAAATTCTCCTTAGAAAACAGACTCACAAAAGTCTAGATAAGACAGAGTTTCTATATGCTCACATAATATCTAAGATTTACTTCTACTATAGCCTTTACCAATCTGTTTATTGCCCCTTCATTTGCATTGCAAAGTCTTCATTAGCCATACATTGTGACATCAATTTTATCTTTGTGAGTTATACTACTATAGTATCAAGATTGAATAAATATTAAAATCCCCCTTTATGCATTTTCTTCCTGTATGCATTGGAATTTCTATTCATTTGATTTTCACTTCATGCAAGTCTTTATTTATTTATTGACCTGATACATTGGGCTGTCATTACATTCTGCACCTATTGGCCATCTATTTCAATATTCCTCTCCCTAAAATCCTAAACTTCCATACTTTATGCAAAAGCTAGAGTCAATTTCAATCCTAGGTTACCTAACATTATTTACTTTCTCCTCTTGTTCCAGAGAAACAGGAGAAATTATGCAAATATATCTACACCTCTGCTCTGCTTTATATCAAACAAGATACCAATTTAATTGCCATTGAACACCTCCACTTGGAATTCATTTATAGGCCCCTTGATATTACATCCAATGCTAAGTTAATTTCTATTCCTAAAAAATTACCTCCTTTTCCATCTCCATTATGTAATTTCTGAATCTAGTTGATCAATTCATGTTCATTGAAGCCGTATGAATCTTCTCCTCATCTTCAAGTCCAGTTAGTAACTAAATTATGATGGTTGTATATCTGAAGCATCTTAATATCTGCCCCTCTTTTTACAATCATTTATTCCACCCAGATTATTATTATCTGTTGTGGGGTTGTTATACAAATATCCTAACTAGTCTTACTTTTTCTTGTCTATCCACAATAACCCAACTGTACTGGGTACTGATGAGTTTACCTTTCAAAACACAAATTAGTTTCCTTCAATATTTTGCTCTATTTAAAAGTCACTGATAATAATTCACTGCTGATAGAATAACACTGCTGATAGAATAATGCACTGCTGATAGAAAACTGAAAGTAGTTTCAGTGATGCTGTTGCTCATACTTCATCTGATTTGGTGGCCTGAATTCAGCAGGGCAGGAAGTTGGGAAGGGAAGATGAGTAAGAGGTGAGGGTGGTATGAAAGGGATCAAGAACAGAAGAGAGCCTGCAAGTATAAGCAAAATCCCATGAGGGTAGACTGGAATCTAAACTTCCACATTTGATGCTGGGGATGACCTGCCATAAACCTGGTGTCTTTCCTTAGAAATTAACATATACCTGGTTCAAGAGTCAGATCATCTAATGGATGAGATCTATTGGATGAGATCAAATGGAGGAGCTACTGGCTTGGTTGCTCCACCAAAGCAACAAATCAAACCATCAGATAAATGGCAGCATGTGTGTGCTGCTATGATGCCTGGTGCATCAGCATCCTGAATATAAAAAGAATATGGCTTCTGCTTCATTAGTGCTTTCAAATCTTCCATAAAATGTTCCCTTTTTCCACTCTAATCTGGTACTATGCAGAAAATTGATCAATATTCTTTTGGGATCAAATCTAAAGGATTCCACCGATGCATGTGTTTGTATTCATCTCGTTTTACTTAAAAGGGAGACTTCTAAAACATATATTTTTAGAATGAAACATACATAAACATTTAAATTCAATCCACTACTTAAAATATTTATTTAGTAACTGTTTACTGAGAAGTAAACGTTATCACTCTAGATCATTGTCAACCTTTGGTATCAGTCTTTGTAATTTTAGCCCCTCCAAATTGCTGGAAGTGCTAGCTATTTCACTGCAATCCTTTGACAGCTAAAGATGTTGAACTTCTTTTAATAAGCTACTGGTCATTCACATATCTTCTTTTGGGATGTGTATGTGTCAATGTGTTCAATTTGTAAATTGAATTGTATCTATTTTTATTATTGCTCTGTGATTATTTATGTATTTGTCAGCTACCTGTGTTGAGATTGTCAACTAGAAGTTCCTGAGAGTCTTCCCTTCAACAAATAAACACCAAACAATGAATCAACAACTACATGTTTACCAAAATAACTATAGGAGAATATCAGGGAAGAGCAAAGAAGCAGTAGAAATCCCGTAGAGCTAAAAAACCCAGGATTGCTGCATAGAGAAGGAAAGGAAATACCTCACCTTTGCCACACCGTCCCCCAGTTGAGATCATCTCAGAACCAGGAGAGACTTCTCCCTGTGGAGAAAAGGTAAGAAGAGGAGCCAGCAACTACCATCAACACCAGAGACACCTGCAGTTCTCAGTACTGAAACCCTGCAGTCCTCACAATCTGTAAGCCCAGCTGAGGAGGCTCCTGGCATCCACACACTGAGTTACCCACAGAGAAGGAGTTAATCATGAGTCCCACTCCACTGTGGCCCATGCTGCTACTGCTCTGTACCATCTTAGAACTGCACTGTGTCCTGCTCTGGGGGTGAGTAGCCATTGCCTCCCTTCATCCCTGAGGCTTGGCCACCATTATGCCAATTCCAGCTGGTAGCACACCATCCCTGAGCAAAGCTGCTGCTATGCCCTGCCTACTAGGGCCAAACTACCACAGAGCTGCTCCACCCACCTCATCCAAATTGCCGGTGTACTTGCTTCTTAGGGCCAAACTGAAATGGTGCCCTGCCCCTGGGAAGCCAAAGCTTTAAACTACCAGAGCAATCCCTCTCCTAGAGACACAGCTGAAGTAGTGCTGTGCCTCCCAAGGACCTAAAGCCTACTGCACACCACAGCAGTTGCCCTGACACTTGCACCACAGGTAAGGAAGAACCCTAACCCCAAGAGGCTCTGAGCCTCTGGCACATTGGAGTAGTTGTACCTCCCAGCACCACAGCTGACACAGCACTCCACTCCTAGGGAGCCAGAGACTCCACTGAATCATGTAGCCCCACTTCTGGAGCTGAAAAGATGCAGTGTCTCATGTCCCCAGGAAATCATAGCCTTGGCTGAGCTGTAGCACCCCATCCTCCAGGCCAAACATTCACAGAATTCTGCCTATCTGGAACTGAACTAGGCTTCTTCATTGTGAGATGCTGATCCACCCTGCCTCTCTAAGAAGTGAAGTTTGTGTTACATTTCTCCCTGACCCCTGGGGCCCAGAAGAATCTTACCATTCCTGGGCCCTTGCTCCCGCTGCATCTGATCTCACAAAGCCTGGACTACTGGCATGTTCTACCATTCAGGGCCCAGCGTCACCATTGTGTGGCACCTCATCACCTGGAGCCTGAGCTGCCACTATGTCCTATTGCTGTCAGGTCCTAAATTGCAGGTGTGTCTTATTTCCATGGTCTGAGCCTCCAGAGGACCCTTTCTTCCCTGAAGCCATGCCAGTGCTGTGCTCTTTTCTGCACAGTCAGAACCACAGCTATATCCCATTCCCCAGGGCTTGAGCTACTGGAATGTGCATCAGAGCAACAGACCCCAAATAAGTGGGAGACTGCATCAATTCATGCCTTGGAGAGTGAACTCACACCTCAAGTCCCAGGTATTACGGTAGTTTTGCAAGATCCTGACCCCAGAAACATGGCTTTGCAGCTGTTCTGAGCACCTGGATCCTCCACTATGACTGCCTGTGATCCATGTGAGTCTCAACACCAAGAGAAATCCCATGAGCTATAACTTTCCACTCTGAGAAAGACAAGAACAGGAGGAACCCTTAGGTTCTTGTCCTAATAACCTATGCAGTCGCTGCCACAGACTCTTCCAGTCTAGACCACCAAGCATCCACAGCCATCGCTAATATTGGTCACAACTGAGTAAGTTGCATGAAGGCTTCACCACCATACCCACACAGAACAAGAGCCACTACATCCTGCCCAACCAGCAACCTCAAACCCATCTGTAAGTGGAATTTTTCCCCGAGATAGCTACTGTGTAAAGTTTAGAGGAGGTGATTATCCTACCAAAGGCACAGACATCAATACAGAGACACAAAAAACATGAAGCAAAACAAGAAAACATGACACTACATAAGAAATATAATGATTATCCAGTAAATGATCCCAAAGAAATAAAAATTTACAAGTTGCCTAAAAAGGAATTCAAAATAATAACCTTAAGGATAGTCAGTGAGATATACAAGAATACAAATATACAATTCAATGAAATCAGGAAAACAATACAGGATCTAAATGAGAAACTCAACAAAGATATTATTAAAAGAGAACAAAACAGAAATATTAGAGCTGAATAATTCAATCAGTGAAATAAAAATATACAATGAGAACTTCAACAGCAAACTAGTTTGACCTGAATAAAGAATCTGTGAACTCGAAGATAGGTGTTATGAAATGAGTCAGGGAATAAAAAAAGAAGGAAAAAAAGAGGGAAGATAGCCTGAGGAACTTATGGGACACCATTAAACAAACAAATATTTATATTATGAGAGTTCAAGAAGGCAGAAAGAGAAAGGGATAAAAAGCTTACTCTTATATTTTTATTTTTTAATTGACAAATAATAATTGCACATATTCGTGAAGTACATCTTGATGTTTCAAGAAATACAATGTACGGTGATCAGATCAGGGTAATTAGCATATCCAACATCTCAAACATTTATCATTTCTTGTGTTGTGAACATTCAATTTCCCCTTCTAGCTATTTGAAACTATATAGTTTCAATATATTATATTCAAAACATAATATTATTGTTAACTATAGTTATCCTTTAGTGGTTTAGAACACTAGAATATATTCCTCCTATCTATCTGTGATTTTGTATTCTTTAATAAATCTCTTAATAAAATAATTGCTGAAAACTTTCCAAGACTTGGTAGAAGTGTAGACATCAAGATTTATGAGGCTCAAAGTTCCAAAGAGGTTCATCCCAAAGAGTTCTTCCCTGAGGTGTATTATAATCACATTGTCAACAGTCAAAGAAAAATAGATAATTTTTTAAGCAGTAAGATGGCAAGGCATAGAGACTGGAGAAAAAAAGAACAGCAAGAGAGAACTGTCAAGTCACATACTGACATTGATTGAAGATTGACATATTATATTCAAAGTGCTTTGTAAAAAATGTCTGCCAAGAATACTATAATCAGCAAAGCCATTGTTTAGAAATGAAAAAAAAAAGTAGTATTTCATAGGCAAGCAAAAGCCGAGGAAATTCATTACTACTAGGCCTTCCTTATAAGAAATGCCAAAAGAGTTCTTAAAGCATAAACAAAAGGATGGCAATTAATATCATGAATGCATATGAAGGTATAAAACTCACTGGTAGCAGTAAATGCATACTCAAATCCAGAATACTTAATATTATAATGAAGGTGTGTAAATCATACATATATCTAGCATGACGGTTAAAAGTCAAAATGATCAAAAAATAACTAAAGCTACAGTACGTAATTAAGGAATACTATAGAAATACATAAATAGTATCAAAAACATAAATTGTGACTGTGGGGGAATAAAAGTCTAAAGTGTTTGTATGTGACAAAAAAATTCTAATCTGCTTAAAATAGTAAAATATAACTATAAAATGCTTTATATAAGTCTCATGATAACCACAAAACAAAAAAAACTGCAGAAGATATAAAACTGAATTTTTTTTATAGAAAAGAACCAACGCTTAGCATTAGAGAAAATTATTAAATCACAAAAGGTAGGCACCAAGAGAAGAAAGGAACAAAGGAACTAAAAAACAACCAGACAACAAATAACAAATGTACTAGTAAGTCAATATGCAATATCAATAGCAACCTTGAATTTAAATTGATTAAGTTATCCAGTCAAAAGACACAGAGTAGTCGAATGAATAAAAATTTAGATCCAACTCTATGCTTCCTACAAAAGACCCACTTAACTATTAAAGACACACAGAGGCTGAAAGTGAAAGGATGAAAGAAGATATTCCATGCACATGGTAACCGAAAGAGAGAAGGGGTGGCTATACTAATATCTGATGAAATAGACTTCAAGTCAAAGACTGTCACAAAAGACAAAAATGGTAATTATTTAATGATACAGGAATCAGTTAATCCAAAGGACATAACCATTGTAAAATTATACGCATCCAATACTGGAACACATAAATACATAAAGCAAATATTAATTGACATAAAGAGAAAAAGAGATAGCACTGTAACAATAGTAGAAAACCAGTACTCCACTTTCAACAATGGATGGATATACTGGGCATGTATTTCAGAAGCTACAAAGTAACAGTTATGTAGTATGAACAAGTCTAGGTATCTAATGTACAATATGAGAACTATAGGTAAAAAATGGTATATATAGGATTCAAGCTAAATGGATGGATTTTAGTTGCTCTTGCCATAAAACACACAAAAAGTGGGTATGTGAGGTGATGAATATGTTAATTTGTTTCACTATAGTAATTTTTTTGCTATCTATATGTATCCAATAACTTATTGTATACCTGACGTACACACAATAAAATTTATTTTTCAAAAAATATTGATAAGTAAACAAATAAGCGTCCTTATGCCCTTACTGAGAGGACGGGTGCTTGTCTCTATATTAATTACAGTTATAGATTATTTATTGATTGATTATGTCTGTTCATTGTAGTTATCTCTTTAAATTAATTGCAACTATTAATATTATGTTCACTGTTATATTTCTAGTGCCAAGCACAATGTGTGGCACAGAATAGGTCCTAATGAATATTTATGAATGAATAAATAAATAAATACATAATTATATTTAGGAAAATAATTTAGGAAAGAAATTACAGAATGTTTTAATGTGGATAATAAAAATAAAACTTGTAAAACTTCCTTTTAAACTCTGTCTTTAGTATACTGATAATTTTGCCATCCTGTTCCTAGCATGTTAGAGAAGATGATGCTATTTCTCTAAACTGGGCATTTCTCTCTAATGGATATCTTGTATTCTGAGTAACACAGACCTGCAGGCAGAAAGATAGTAATGGAAATGGAAATCCTGCCTCTTGAATAATAGGCTTATATTTTTTTAGGAACAACAAATCCAGATGATTGACAGTCTGCACCTCATCTGTAATGATCTATCCAATGTTAGACAATCTTTCTGTAGGTTGGTACAAAATATTGGACATGTTTTTAGATTTGTTTTTCATTCAGCTCAAAGAACTAGACTGTGAAGACAGCTGTCAGACATTATTCCTAGTAATATCTTTTTAAATTCACATATTAGGTTTTAAAATAATGAATTTACTTTTATTTTAGTGTTGATACTGCTGCAGAAACTGATTGGTATAAATCCAAATCATTTTTTCCTAAAAGAATGAATTCTTATTGTCTCTACTGCTCTCCAAGATCACCTATATTCTTCCTACCACTGCTACTAAATATTTAGTTGTACCTCAGAGTACAGTAATGAGAAAATATGAATTTTACTAAGAGAATTTCTCAAACATCCTTTTTGCCAAAGTCTGCCATTTTCCATAAAAGAAGAATCTTTGATCTAACAACTCAAGAGTTATCTTGTAAAATTAAAAAACATATCTCACCATATTCTGCTAATGTACTTAAATGTCATTGCAAAACCCTGTGGGATCTGGTGTGTTTTGAGAAATAAGTAGTACATTATATTATCTTTAAATCTGTATGCTCCAACAAGGCTATTTCACCAGTCTCAGCATTCCCTCTTTGCAAAACTGGAAGAGGGCACAGAGTACCCCATGTTCCTGATATTATCAATTTTGGTTACTGCCAACTATACTCACTGACTTACATTACAGACTACCTGAGAACTGTTTCAGGAAGTAAACTAAAATATAATTTTTTCAAGAGAATAACTCCATCATGCCCTCCATTTCCATTTACTTCAGCGTCTCTCCTCTCCCAGACTCTTTTTTCCATGTGTCTCTGCATATTCTACAAATACGATCCCTTACGTTTGCCATAATTGGAAGCTAGCTTTCGCTCATCTGGTGGTGGCATTCCACAGATTCCTAAAGATGTGGTAGGTTCACCTTGACTCATTGCTCCTTCCAGATTCTTTTCCTTAGTCTTCCATAAAATATCTATTAGATTTTCATGTTATCGTGCCTCCAATCATCTCCACTCCTGAGAGCCACTTCCCCTCATTAACTGATGATAATAGCACCTGATTCAAGAATTTTTCTCACCATTATTCTCATTCTCAACTTACTAATTTCAGTTCAATGTATACTATAAATTCAATATCAGACTTTAGTAAACTGATACTAATCTTTCTGCCTGCAGGTCTGTGTTACTCAGAATACAAGATATGCATTAGAGAGAAATGCCCAGTTTAGAGAAATGGCATCATCTTCTCTAACCTGCTAGGAACAGGATGGCAAAATTATCAGTATTTTCTTGAGCTGCTCACTTCTAGTGATTCTTTCCTCTTCACTTCCCTCAGCCATATATTCTGATGTATTCCAGGTCTTGTAGTATGCAGTAAGGACAACCCATAAACAATTTTAATTTCAAATATTCTTGTTTTTGACAGCGAATTCCATCTTTCCATCTTACTTTTTCTAGCACCCCAATTCCAATTACTTTCTAATACAACTCAGAACTTCAGTATATTGACCTTATTAGCTTTTTACTTCATCCATGTTATGTCCTCATTTCTTTTCTTACACAGAATCAGATCCATGATTAACTATTATAATCACTCTTTTGCATACACATATAATTCTTTTTATTCTTTCTCCCTTCCTTTGGGCAAAACTCTAAAGCTGGTTAAATCAAACTCAATGCTTACTCAGATGAACAGCAGAGTAAAAGATACAGCTGGAGAAAATACAGCCAAGCTGACTTGTCCTGTTTCAGATTCTAACTCACAAAACCGAGGTGAACCCCCAATGCTACCCAATACTTCCATGACACTTTCATAATCCATTTGTACTCCTTATTTCCTAAGAATATTGTTTCACATCTTATCCACTCTGTTTAAATCTTGTATCCCACCAGTATTCTCACTCTCAGATAACAACCTAGCTTATTAATTCAACAAGATTATTGAAGTAATCTTAAAAGAACATCTACATCTTGCTGCAGGTAATCTTGTTTATACTGGTATATCTTGCCTTTTCTTGTACTAAAAGAAATATACTATCTCTTCCCATCCCTCAGCCAAAGTCACACTATTCATGCACCGAATTCTATCCCTTATCATTTACCTCAGATATTTTTTCTTCACTTATTCCCCCATTAAATGGGTCATCAGTTTTTCTCACTCTACTGGATCATTTCTGTCACAATGAAAACATACTATATGTTATGGTTTGAATGTTTGCGTCCTCCATAAATTCATACATTAAAGCCTACTCCCAATATGATGATATTAAGAGATGGTAAGAGACTGGCAGGACTTGCTTTCTGGTCACAACCCTGCTGACCAAAACAGAATCTGATCCAGACAAAATAAAGCAAAGAGATCTGCAAGAACCAGCACATGGTGACAAAAGCAATCTCTAGCTCCCTTCATTGCTCATTAGCATAAGACACTCTCAACATGCCATGACAGTTTACAAAAGCTGTGGCAACCACCAGGAAGTTGCCACCCATTCCCATGGCAGCAACCTGGAATTTGTTGCACCTTTCCTAGAAAGTCCTAAATAACTCACCCCTCAATTTGCATTGACTCATCCCTTCATTTGCATATAATTGAAAGTGTGTTCACATGAGTATAAATATAGTTGCCAAGCTCCCATACATTGCTAACTCCAGGTGCACTCCCTATGAGTTAGCCCTGCTCCACAAGGAGCAGCAGTGTTCAATAGAAGATTGTTGTCTAACACCACCAACTCCCTCTTGAATTCTCTCCTGGACAAAGCTGAAAACTCTCTCAGGCTAAGCCCCAGTTTGGGAACTCACTTGTCCTGCATTAACGGGGCCTTTGGGAGGCGATTATGTCATGAAGGTTAATTCCTAATGAATGAGCTTAGTGCCCTTATAAAGAGACTTGAGGGAGCTTGTTTGTGCCTTTCCACCACGTGAGGACACAGTGAGAAGGCATCGTCTATGAAACAAAAACAGGTGACAGACACCCAATCTGCCAGCATCTTGACTTTGGACTTCTAAGCCCCCTAAACTATGAGAAATAAATTTCTGTTATTTCCAATCTACCCAGTTTGGGGTATTTTTGGTAATTTCCTATAGCAGCCTGAACAGAATAAGGCAGTATAAATTTTTCATTCTAAAACAACTGTAATAACTGCAACCCATGAACATCTTTTTCCTAGTCTTCTTGGCAAAACTCCAAAGCTCGTTAGATCAAACTGTTCCCCTTCATAGCAGCACTTCTAGGCAGAGTGGAGCATATTGACTATTTCCAATTTCTTACCTTCTAATCTGTATTGAACCATTCCAATTATTTTTTCATTACTCCACCAAAATAATCCTTATCAAGGTCACTGGTGATCTTTTGGACAGATTCAGTGGACAATTATTAGTTTCCATCTTACTTGACCTTTGTGCAATTTGAAGCCCTTGATTTCAACTTTCTTCTTTAAACATTTTTTATACCATATTCTCTGGATGTTTTTCTGACTCAGCAGTCACTCCTTCCCAGTGATTTTTGCTAGAAATTCCTCACATTTAAAGTTCTTACATTTTAGAGTAGTCCCTGTCTTAGGCCTGGGGACTTTTCTATATAGCCACTCACTCCCTAAGGTATCCTATCCATTGATTTGGCTTTAAATTATCTTTGTGCTACAGAATTCCAATGAGAGTTTTTAGTCTTAATCCCTGTCATCACTATTATGATCAAATGACTTCTCAATATGTCTATGTATATGTCTAACAGATGTCTAAATTTGAGATATCTAGATAATAAACTAATTGTTTATTCTGCCTCTAAATCTCCTCCTTCCTGAATCTTTGTTTTTGGACATCCAGGTTTTTCAAACCCAAAACGTGAAGTCACTCTGGATCATACAATTTCTCTGACATCCCACATACAACACATTAGGCAATTCTGTGAGTTCTGTCTTTAAACTACATACCACCTCCATGGTTTTCTCATTGACAAGGTCTTTGGAAGGAAAGCAAACAAACAGAAGCACTAGCATAAAATGTAAATTTTAGGCCCATGCCAATGCAAGTGCGATTTCCAAATATCCATTCTCTTCACTGTGAAGGACAAGTGAGTCAAATTGATGTCATTTCAACTTTAGTAGTATGTTAAATAAAACTAAACAAAAACAATATTAAAATTATAATTTTTTATCATTGTGAATGATTTTCCAAAATCTATCAACCTATTGCCATTTCTGTCCAATTGCCATTTCTAGTCAGTTGGTAAAAAAAGAGAAACCAAGTCCAGAGCTAAAAATTTTGTTATAAGTTCTATTTACTTACTATAATCTTCAAAGACATCTTGAAACTTCTTAGTAAACTGGATGCTCTCATGTATAGCTGAGGTCTTACTTTCTAAAAATATTATGGGAAAGCAGTATTATAGAACGTGATGCAGAATAGATTCCTGAGTTCATATAAGCAATTCTGTCACAGAAAAACTGCATAATTGCAGTGTTCTACTGGGATGAATCTTAATGCTTCAGGTAAACAATCATTCCGTTTATTTATGGCAAAGTCTGTTGTCAAGGTAACAACTGTACAGAACTATCATGTCCATATGGTGCCACGAAATCTTCCACTTTTAGCAGATTCTTTTCTATCTAGCCTAATAGTAATCAATGGTCTCAAACAAAGTTTCTGTTTCAGTTGATTGCTCAGCAATTGGCTTTTTACTATGTGTGACTTTGTTTCCCAGAGCATTGAATTCAGTTCAATTTAAAGCCTTAGGTTGAATAGATAATTTTTATGGAAAATATCTAGATATTATTGTGGCAGAGAGATTTTGGAAATAAATGCCTTAATAATGGCAATCTTAAAATGTGTACTCAATTAAAGGGATCATAAAAACTCTATACCTCAGTGTGTATTCAGATGGTGAAGGGTGGGAGGAGGGAGAGGATCAGGAAAAACAGCTACTAGTCTTAATATCTGGGTGATGAAATGATCTGTACAACAAGCCCCTATGACATAAGTTTACTTGTGTTACAAACCTGCACATGTACCCTTGAACTTAAAAGTTAAATAAATAGGTAAATAAATAAAAACTCTATCTGAAAATCAGTTTTGCTGACCTCAATTCTTTCAGAAGATGGTTGCTCTTGTTTATAAGCCAAACACTTGGTTTAATTGTACTTTTCTGTTTTCACCATTTGCTCCTCTATCTACTTTTTGAAAGGCTAATAGTTGCAAAGGGCAATTTTCCCTTCTCAAAGCTGAAAATCTTTACAAGTAGCCATACAATGCAGCCTTCATTAAATTCTTTGGCACTGTAGTAACACAGGGTTACAAAGTTTTATTCCATTATGGACAAACTAATTAGTTGGAAGAAGATAACAAAGAAAAATAAAAAAGGTTTATTAATCAATGATCCTGAGTAATCACCGGCATGAGAGATCCAGACTTGTTTCCAAATCCATTATTTTCTAGTCCTTGGGACAAATATTCATGGAAAGTTTTGTGTCATACCAAAAGACTTAAAATGTTTAAGAAATGTCATAATATATACTTCTTTATAATGAAGAAACATATAAGACAAATTAAAAGTGAAATTTAACTTTTTAAAAGTCATCATTTTTATAGGCTGCTTTTACTTAGCTTGAGTAAGAACACTGCATTGGAGGGTGGGCTTTGACTAGCCTTATTCCACATATTGATCAATAAACAGTTGTAGACAGGGGATACTGGAAAGTAATGCATATGTTTGAATCACTGATGTTAACTCATGCAACTTTACGGTTAGGTGCCTAAGGGATCACCAGGCACAGCTGCCCACAAGTTGGCAGCCAGGTTACACTAGTAGCTGTAAACGAACAACTATGATCACATATAATTTAGTGGGGTTGGTGCCATCACCCACATAATTTCAAATAGTTATGAGTATAAAGGATACTTAAAGATCAGAAATGGCAGTAATATGATGTAAAATCCCTTCTGCTTCCTATTGGTTATAGTCACAGCTACCATTAATACTAGTATGTGCTGTTGCCTACCTTCTTAATTGAAGGAAATGCTAAATTTTGGTAGAGGTTTATGAAAATAAAAACCTTCAGTCTTTCTCCATACAAAAGCACACACTTGAATGTTATCCATGAACCTCAGGTTAAGAATTCCTGATTTACGGGGTTCAATAAATCAATAAAAATATATCTAAACTGAGGAAGTGTTGTATTTCAGGAAGAGTACAGTCAACAGTGTTTATTTGGAAGCTGCTAAATGAATGTTGTCAATGCAACCATGAAAAGAGTGGAGGGGTAGAAGACAATGCCTTTGCCAGTAAAGAGTTTGCAATTCAGTACAGAAGTGGCACACCTAACATTGCAGAATATTTGTAAGTGATTAAGGTCAGTTTTAGAATTTGGTGGGGCAGATTTCCAAAGAGTGTGCAATGTCTAAGCCTAAATAGGTCAAATGGTCAGTTGCTACTGTCTTGTAAGTAACATAATTTGTTAATGCCATGGAATGAATGTAGATATTTTTTTCAGATCTGCCAGTGATATAGATACTCATAAGTACTACTGATACTTACTTTGTTCTATAATTGGTGTTACAAATACAAGGAATGTTCCTTGAAAAGTAAATTTTGATAATTCTGAGATAATCAGTAACTCTTACAAGGAGTTACATAGAAATGTCACTCATTTTTGAAGATATAAACAGGTTTGCGTCCTATGTATTTGATTGTAGCTAGAACATATTTAATTCACATTTGCACATTTCTTCTAAGTAGGCTGCTTTTTGTACTTAGCTAGATCTAGGAAAGCCAATGCTGGCTCAGCCTTTTCTACCCACTGAGTATGATATTTTAGCCTTAATTTGGATTCATATTGACAAGGCTATATTCATTGTCACACAACACCAGTGACATAACACCTATTCCTCCTCTTCACCCCCCAAAAATCTATTATCATGAAAAAGTTTAAAACATTTTCCAAAGATGCCTAATTTATACTCAGGTTGCAACTCAGACAAAGCCTTGAGGAATGTAGTTCAATGATTTAGAGTGACAGTCTGGATGAGAAACAGCTACAGAACAGTGTGATTCTGTAATAAAATAAAGTAACTCATTATTGGTACTAAATTCAGAATCATCAGTAAACGTTCATCAGTCCCCTACGATGTGTCTGCCATTGTGTCCACTATTACAAGTTTGGTCAGCAAGCCTCCAAGGCCAGAAAGGCACAGCAATGTGAGCTGTGGGCAGTTAGGAGAAAGGGCCTTCAACATTATTCGGGGAGTTAGCCTGCATTATCTGAAACATGTTACAACAGAAAGGAGAAATTAAAGCAGTTGATTCCACACCAAAGCATGGGACTATACCAAATGAAAAGTTAGAAATACAAGCCCAGCTGATATGAAGAGAAGCTGGGAAAGCAGAGCTGCAGGCAGCAGATTCTGGTTTCTTTATTTATCGCTTGTGCAACTTATGTGTTCCTGCCAGGTACTAAACTTCTAACTGAGCCCAAAATGAATTGCTGTTTCTGGAGCCTGTAGGCCTGTGACCTTGTAGGCATTGATTTGCATGCGATGTTCTGCTTGGGTGCCTTTGTTTTTGTGGGTTAGTAAGAGATTTGCTTTGGTGCTGGAATATCAGCCAGTTAGGCCAACAGAGAAAATGGAAAGGCTATTACAGCCACAGTCTCATTCTTGGCTTGGTGATGGGGGCTTGATGGGGAGAGGGTAGCACCATAGAAATGAACTGTGCTCATAAAAGACTTCATTTGACTATGGGAAAAAGTGTTAAAACTTCCACGTTTCAAAGCACATCAAGTACTTAAGAAGAGAGGCATTCACTCCTCCCCTTCTCTGCATCACACATCATGCTGTAGGGAAGCTTAGTAGTTATGAATGTAGTGTCCAGAGTAAAAGCAAGAAGAGTTTCCATTAGGTGTATAAGAATCTTCTGCAGAAACCACACATAACTCTGAAACAGAGGCCAGCCAACATTAGTCATTGTCAAGCTGGCAGAAGCAGAAAAACATTAGTAATCATGTTCTTGTTCACATCAACATATGTTTAGGTCTTGCAAACATAAAAACTGATAAATAAAACTGAAATAGCTATTTGTGTAATTCACTGTGGTTTAAGCCATACTACTTTGAAATTCCTCCAACATAACATAAGACATAAAAAGAGGACTCATTTTCTCTGGTGCTATTATAGACTACCCATCAGCTTTGGTATCCTAAGGGCTCAGGGATCCCACATGTGAATAGGAGAAGGGATAGGATAGAGGACCTGATGGCACAGGCCACAAGCAAAGAAATACTGTGCTTGATGGAGCAAACAGAGAGACTGAGCCATCTTGGAGGTCAGTTCTGATGAGTGATAGCTCCTGTTGCAGCAGCACAGCTACTACTTATGGAAATATGAGTAAACACCTCATCAGGACTCAGATATTCCAGGTTGTAAGGAGTAGTGTGGGGATGTGATACTCACAGGGAGCTAGAGAGTCTGTTGCTGTGCTGGTCAAGGCTACAAAGTTAGCCAGCAAAATTTGAGATTTATGTTAACTTATAATATCCTTTGTAATCATAGTCCAGTAGGACGTGGTGACCCTTGGATTACACCTGTGATATACCTCAATGGAAGTTAAAACAACATCAACAAAAAGTCAGTTTCAAAATTCTGCAAATCATCTAAAGGGTGTAGGTCAGCATTGTGGCTTATTGATGACATAATTTGATTCAAGGATAAAATGTTAAATGCCTAAACTAATGAACTGCTTCTCTTTAAGGTAATTTTTTATGAAAGTTAATTGTAGATCATCTAAGCTAACAACTCAGATCATATGCATTTGCTATGGCAAACAGTTGAAGTCTGGATTGAAATCTTATGAAAATAAGATGCTCTAATCAGCATACATGCCTGAGTAGAAGGCCATCCCACTAATCATTCCAGGTAAGACAAGTCTGTGTGTATGCGCAGGGCCAATATTCGCTCCAACTGTAACCTTGAAGCTATTCAAATACTGGACTAAGTGGTGATCAAAACTTAAATGTTTGGGCTTATAGAGTATTACATGAACATTTTAGCCTTGAAATGTCAAAAATGTTTTAAACATCAGTCACAATCATTAAAAATTCAGTTGCAAAATTTCAAGTAGTGAAGCAGTTCAAAAAGAACAGTTTTCAAAATGTATCTCTAAGCGTCTAAATTATTTTAGCTACTCTCTAGAATCCATAAATATATACCAATTAAATGTTAGACAATAGGTGCCAAAAATGATCATTTGGATTTAAAAATTATCCTTTCTGACAATAATTAGCTAGCAGAGCAGTTTTTATTGAAACATTTCTACACTTGACTGTAAAACCATGTCATCAGCATACTCTGTTTTACTCCTCTGTAAAAGGAGATAATAGAATGTAACCATTTTCTCTCCAGTGAATCCAATTTAATGAAGCATGATGGGGTATGCATGTTATGATATGATTGTATAATACAAATAAAATCCCATTTGGGGATTTCTCATATATTTCAATTGAAATAAACTCAATAAAGCCTTTCCAATTAAATTGATGTATCTGTTGGGAAATAAAGGGTCCAAAAGAACATGACTAATTTTTCAGTCACTCTCAATAGAGTTTCATCAAACTCACCAAAAGATCCTGCTTGCATGATTGAGAAATGTAGAATAAGTACGAACTTTTTAAAAATCAAAATAGATAAATACAGACCACAAACATTCCCAGAGAGTGATGAAAATATAGAGGCAAATCTTACACAGTTTATCAGGAAACAAAACAAGACCTTGAGGAACATATTCCCTTTATAGGTGACAAATAGCTATTTGGGTGAGTCTAATAGACAGTAGAGTGGTCATTCTTCCTTTGTCAAGATTTGCCTTTCATTTCCAGCTGGAGAAATGAATAGGTTTAAAACTCAAGTATGATTTTTACAAAAGCTGCTTGGTGGGGTGTCTCACACCTGTAATCCCAGCACTTTGGGAGGCCAAGCGGGCGAATCACGAGGTCAGGGGTTTGGGACCAGCCTGGCCAACATGGTGAAACCCCATCTCTACTAAAAATACAAAAAAATTAGCTGGGCATGGTGGCAGGCACCTGTAATCCCAGCTACCTGGGAGGCTGAGGCAGGAGAATCGCTTGAATCCGGGAGGCGAAGGTTACAGTGAGCCTCCAGCCTCGGTGACAGTGCAAGGCTCGGTCTCAAACAAACAAACAAACAAACAACCATGAGAAAAAGCATGAGGAATGAGTGGTCAATTAATATTAAAACTTAGTATAAAAGCTAATTTACCAGAATCTTTTCCCTTTTGGACTCTATCCAGAAGTGTTCCAGATGAGGAATCTTAGTAGTTGGAGAGACAGTCTGGTGAATTTACTAGATCTGAAAGAATCCAAACATTGGCACTTTCGTGTGGGCTGGCATCAGCTAAAATGCAGCAGCTGTTTGAGAAGTTTGAACTGAAATTATCAAGCTGGCATCATCTCATCTATGCTGTGACATAGTCAAGTCAGTTCCTAAAGCACAGTAGCTGGAACAGTTTCTAAGTCAAGTCACCTTATTTGCACTAGAAACTGTGTACTCCACTTTTCCATCATCTAACTGTGTATTAAGAATGTTAATACTACTTGGTTTCCTAGAGAAATCACCCAACGGTGCTGGGCAGACATTTCTCTTAGATCCTTTTTCTTAATTGTAGCACAATATAAGGTTGGTCCAATATTCCAGTATTATGCATGTAATTGTGTACAGGTTTGGGAACCTATAGGCTGTTCATATGAACTTTAAATGTTGAGAAATGTTAAGACAACATTATTTCAGTAAATTAACCATGCCATCTACAAGGAGAGAAAAAATTGCTCTGATAAGGATTAAACATCAAATTTCCTGACTAGTGTGCCGTATTCAAAAAAAATTAACCTTGGAAATTAAATAAATGAAATTGAAGTTTTTATAGATCATCAAGATAGTAAAATGTTGGCAATTTTATACAGTTTAACCTGGTATATCTTTTTCTCAAATGGAGAAATACAGCACTTAAATAAGTTATTTTCCTCAAAATAATCCAAAATTTAATGTCTTCCCAAACAAGATTTTTTACTAACACGATTGTGAGTCCGTGGTTTTTCCTTTTGTCCCATATGTACCATGCTTGAAGCTGAAGGAGCTGGAACTCAGAAATCAGCAGACAAAAACCAGCCCCCACTAAAGCCTTCTCTTTCTAACTAAAGGATCAGGAAAGGGAGACGCTCATATGGCAAAAAAATTATAGACAATAGCCAGTCTACTCAGCAAAATCCCACAGATAAGGCTGTAACTTTGCCCCCATCTGTGTTAGCAAGGACAAGTAGGGACACAACCTTTCTACTGGGGTGGTGTCAAAGAAAGTGAGTAGGGACCTAGACTTCCATTTCACCAACTGGTATAAAATCCCACCTCTAGGGCCAGTGGACACCCTATCAGGAGTCTGAACTTCTACCTGCATCCAGCAGTAAGGAGGAATTCTTTCCACTCTTCACATGGATGGTATTCACAGTGACCTAGTAGACAATCAGGACTTTCATCATCACCCAGAAGCAGTGGGGACATCCCTCACCCCTACGTGAGGAGCACAAATGAGGCATTCCTATCCCTTTCACCCAAGGAGATATTAGTGGAAGCTTCATGAGGACCCTGGGCCTCTAATCCCATCTGGCAGTAACAAGGTAGCAGTTCCCCTATGTCTATGAATAAAATAGAATTCGTTATCAAAAGACCTCTTCAAAACAAAACCCAAGACCTAGCTAGCTTGACTTGCAAATTGCATCAACTGATTCAGGAATAAATATAGTAGTCCTCCCTTATCTGCAGTTTAGCTTTCTGTGATTTCAATAACTCACAGTCGGCCATGGTCCAAAACTATTAAATGAGAAATTCTGGAAATAAACAATTTATAGGTTTAAAATGGTATGCCAGTCTGAGTAGAGCGAAAATAAATATCTGCACCATCCTGCTTCATCAGGCCAGGGACTTGATTATCCCTTTGTCCAGTGTATCCACGCTTATACACTACCTACTTGTTAGTCACTTTCTAACCGTCTCAGTTATCAGATCAACTGTCGAGGTATCATAGTGCTTGTGTTCAAGTCACTCTTATTTTAATTAATAATAGCCCCAAAGCACAAGAGTAGGGATGTTGGCAATTCAAATGTGCCAAAGAGAATCTGTAAAGTCCTTACTTTAAGTCAAAGGTGAACATTCTCGACTTAAGGAAAGAAAAACATTGCATGCTGAAGTTGCTAAGAACTACAGAAAGAAAAAATATGTCTGTGAATTAGTGAAGAGGGAAAAAGAAATTTGTGCTAGTTTTTGAAGTTGCACCCCAAACTGCAAAAGCTACAGCTACAGTGCATGGTAAGTTCTTAGTTAAGATAGAAAAGCCATTCAATGTGTGGATGGAAGACAGGAAGAGAAATGGCAGTCAGATTTATTACTATTGATGGTTTCAGGCAGCCACACGGTGACTTAGTATCTCCATGGATAAAGGGGGACTACTGTAATACCAATTTTACAGAAACACTAACACATTCAGAAAATAGAATAGAGAAGAATAATTCTCACTCATTTTATGAGTAAAGTATATTACTTTGATGAGAAAAATTAAGAAAGATATTACATGAAGAGAAAATTATGGACCACTGTCTCTCATTTACAATAGAAAGAAAAATCTTTAACAAACCTTTATCAAATTGTGTTAGTCCATTTTCGTTGCTATAAAGGAATACATGGGGCTAGGTAATTTAAAAAGAGGTTTATTGTGGCTCACAGTTCTGCATACTGCACAAGAAGCATGACATTGGCATCTGATCCTGGTGAGGGCCTCAGGAAGCTTGCAGTCATGGTGGAAGGTAAAAGGGAGCCAGTGTGTCACATGGTGAGAGAGGGAGAAAAAGAGCAGTGGGAGGTCCCAGACTCCTTTAAACAACCAGATCTGGTGTGAACTCCTTACCTTTGGGAAGGCACGAAGCCTTTAATGAAAGATCTGCCCCCATGACCCAACACCTCCCACTAGACCCCACCTGCAACATTGGGGATCACATTTCAAAGTGAGATTTGGAGGGACAAACATCCAAACTAGATCACAACTCAAATCAAATATATATGGATAAAATGATGCCATGTAATGCCAATTTAAGGGAAAATCCTGTATGATTATCTCAATAGAGGCAGAAAAAGCATTTTTCAAAATTCAACACTCTTTAACAATAAAAATTCATCCATCTGACATATAAAGCATCTATGAAAAACCTACACAAACATTATACTGAATGATTACATGTTGAATGCTTTTTTCTAAGAGCAGGAATAAGGAAGGTATGCTTGCTCTCACTATGTTTAACAATGTATTGGAGGCTCTAGCAATCAAAGTAAGACAAGAAAAAGAAATTAAAAGCATAGTATGTAAAGGAAGAATTTGGAAATGACATAATGATGTATTTGGAAATTTTAAGAAATCAATAAAACATCTACTATAATAAACTAATAGGTGAGTGTAGCAAGATCTGAGAGTACAATGACAATATAAATGAATTGTATTTTTCTACACTAGGACCTAATGACTGGAAAATAAAATAAATAGTTTCCTTTTAAATACAAATATAACATACATAAAGCATATGTTAAAAACGTTACATACTTAAAAATAAATTTAACTCAAATTTGCAAAACCTCTACACTAAAACTAAGAAAATACTGCTGAAAGACATTTTTTTAAAAAACTTAAACAAGTGGAGATAGATGCCATGTAGTCATTGAAGACCCAACACTGTCAAGATATCATTTCTTTCAAAAACCTGTGGTTTGAATACAATCCCAGTCATAATACTTACAGGCTACTTTTATATAAAATGACAAGCTAAATCAAACATTTTGTGAAAATGTACAGCATTTAATATAGCCAAAACCACCTTGAATGAGAAAAATCATTCTGAAGGAGTTACACAACCTGACATTAAAGCTTACTATATTGTGGTGCTGGCTTAAGGAAAGAAAGTAGATGAGTTTAATTTAATAGATAATCCAGACATAGACTCACATTTGACAGGTCAAGTGATTTTCAATAAAGATACAAAAGCATTAAATGGGAAAGGAGAATCTTTTCAACATCAGTGCTGGAAAACTGGATATATGAGAAAAAAATAAGCTAGGCCCTATCTCAAACTACACACAAAAAATCAAGTTTCTTTGTAGATCTAAGCATAAAGCCTCCAAAATACACCAAAACAGAACATTTTCATGGCCTTCCTTGTATGCAAATATTTATTAGACAGGACATCAAAAGTATTAAACAGTTAATTTTAAAATGATAAATTAGACTTCATGAAAATTTAAACCTCTGCAAATCAAAAGGCAGCATTGACAAATTGAGTATTGAAACCATAGACAAGAAGAAAATGTTCTCAAAATATGTATCTGCCAGTAGAGTTACATTCAGACTGCATACAATATGAAAGATAACGCAGGGAAATCATGGAGCAAAAGACTTTAATAAATATTTTTTAAAAGAAGATATACAAATGGCCAATAAACACAAGAAAAGTGTTAATCGTTAGTTAAAGTTAAATTAGTTAAAAGTGTTAATCATTAGGAAAATATAAATTAAAACAAGTTATCACTACATAGACACCAGAATGACTCGAATCAGAACTCTGTTACATTGCTGGTAGAGGTGTAAAAATGTTACAATCAATTTAATTATCCAAGAAAAGTCTTGATAATCTCATATAAAGTTCAATGTACATCAGCAATTTTGGATCTTAGGTAATTGTTATGAGAAATAAAAATATATTTCCACAAAAGTACTTGGAAAACCATGTTTATAGCACTTTTATTGTTAATAACCTCAAACTGGAAACAAACTGAGACTCCATGAACAAAATAGATCAGTAAATTGTGTTAAGTTCGTACAATGGAATATTACATAACTATAAAAAGCAACAAACTACTAATGTTTACTTCTTTTAAATTTCAACATTATAATGAGCAAAACAGTACATACTGTATAGTTGAATTCAAGAATAGGAAAAAAAATCTAACTTGAATACAATCAGAACTTTGGCTGCCACTGGCACGTGAAAGGGAAAGGAGCAGATTGGGAAGGAACAATGAGGGAATTTTCTGGAGAAAGCTGCAGTGTATCTCCATGTCAATACTGTATGGCTAATATTTGAGTATTTCAATATACATAAATTTTATCTAAAAAAGCAAGAATTGTAAACAAGTAATAATTAAGTGACGGTTTAGGGAATTGATGTAGACATCGATAAAATGAGAAAGGCAGGACGATGCTAATTTTTGAAGTTGGGTAATGGAAACGTGTGTGTTCATTATGATAGTCTGCTTACTTTGATATATGTTAGAAAATTTCCATAGCAAAAAGCTAAACAAGAAACCTACAGTAAATATTATACGTGAGTTGTGTGATTTTAAACTTATTCCTTTAAGAATAGAAATGAGAACAATACCTAGTAGCATGACTGACTTCTAGGTGCTAATGAGGTGCTAGTGAATAAGGTAAGAAATTTTAAAATGTAAAGTAGAAATGACTGAAAATAATTAAAACTGTCATGATTTTCAGATTACCGAACTGTATATGTAGAAAATCCAAGTTAATTTGCAAAGACATTTTTAGACTTAAGACAGTTTTGTAGGTTTTTGGAAACAAAGCAAATAATCAAATCAAATAAATTTTTATACACCAGCCTCAAACAGACAGAAAATCAAATTTTAAAATACCACTTGTAAAGACATCAAAAGTACAAATAAATAAAAGTATCTAATACCTAGGAATAATTCTCTCAATCGATGTGCAAATCCTCTCTCAGGAAAAAGAAATGGTATGGAGAGAAATTAAAGAAGATCTAAGATATTAGACATAAGTTCATGGATTAGAAGACTCAATATTATAAATATATCAATTGTCCCAAACTGACTTATAAGTTCAGTGGAATTCCAATTGAGTTTCAAACACTATTTTTGTAGAGCTTGAGAAGCTGATTCTAGAATTTGTATTAAAATACAAATGGCCAAAAGTGAGCCATGATATTTTTGAAGAAGAACAAAGTGGGAAGAACGATACTACCACCTACCAATGAAGCCACAGTAATAAACTAATACAGTGTCGGGCCAGGCACAGTGGCTTGTGTCTGTAATCCCAGCACTTTGGGAGACTGAGGAGGGCGGATCACAAGGTCAGGAGTTTGAGACCAGATTGGCCAATGTAGTGAAACTCAGTCTCTACTAAAAATACAAAAAAAAAAATAGCCAGGCGTAGTGGTAGGTGCCTGTAATCCCAGCTACTCGGGAGGCTGATGCAGGAGAATCGCTTGAACCTGGGAGGTGAAGGTTGCAATGAACCGAGATCGCGCCACTGCACTTCAGTCCAGGTGACAGTGTGAGACTCCATCTCAAAAAAAAAAAAAAAAAAAAAAGAAAAGAAAAAGGAAAGAAATTAAGACTGTGTCATATTAGCACAAATATAAAAAATAATAGTAGAAATAGGTCTATGCGTATTCATACACTTTTAAATCAAATTTGGTGTAATAGAGCAGTGGAAAAATGAACATCTTTTCAATTAATGGTGCTAAGATAATTGAATATCCATATGGAATTTTAAAAACGTAACTTGACATCTGCAGCATACCAAAAATAACAATCAATTTGAGATTGGTTGTAGATCTAAATGTGAAAGTTAAAACAAGAAAGTTTCCAAGACAGTGCTGTCTAATGGAAATTTCAGTGATGATGGAAATTTTCTGTGTCTGCACTGTCCAATATGGTAACCACTAGCCATATGTAATTACTGAGCACTTGAAACTTAGCTAGTGAAAATAAGAAACTGAATTTTTGTGTTTCTTCAATTTTTTAAAATCTATTTATCATTATTATTATTATACTTTAAGTTCTAGGGTACATGTGCATAACGTGCAGGGTTGTTACATATGTATACTTGTGCCATGTTGGTGTGCTGCCCCATCAACTCGTCAGCACCCATCAACTCGTCATTTACATCTGGTGTAACTGCCAATGCAATCCCTCCCCTCTCCCCCCTCCCCATGATAGGCCCCGGTGTGTGATATTCCCCTTCCCGAGTCCAAGTGATCTCATTGTTCAGTTCCCACCTATGAGTGAGAACATGTGGTGTTTGGTTTTCTGTTCTTGTGATAGTTTGCTAAGAATGATGGTTTCCAGCTGCATCCATGTCCCTACAAAGGACACAAACTCATCCTTTTTTATGGCTGCATAGTATTCCATGGTGTATATGTGCCACATTTTCTTAATCCAGTCTGTCACTGATGGACATTTGGGTTGATTCCAAGTCTTTGCTATTGTGAATAGTGCTGCAATAAACATACGTGTGCATGTGTCTTTATAGCAGCATGATTTAGAATCCTTTGGGTATATACCCAGTAATGGGATGGCTGGGTCATATGGTACATCTAGTTCTAGAACCTTGAAGAATCGCCATACTGTTTTCCATAATGGTTGAACTAGTTTACAATCCCACCAACAGTGTAAAAGTGTTCCTATTTCTCCACATCCTCTCCAGCACCTGTTGTTTCCTGACTCTTTAATGATTGCCATTCTAACTGGTGTGAGATGGTATTTCATTGTGGTTTTGATTTGCATTTCTCTGATGGCCAGTGATGATGAGCATTTTTTCATGTGTCTGTTGGCTGTATGAATGTCTTCTTTTGAAAAATGTCTGTTCATATCCTTTGCCCACTTTTTGATGGGGTTGTTTGTTTTTTTCTTGTAAATGTGTTTGAGTTCTTTGTAGGTTCTGGATATTAGCCCTTTGTCAGATGAGTAGATTGCAAAAATTTTCTCCCATTCTGTAGGTTGCCTGTTCACTCTGATGGTAGTTTCTTTTGCTGTGCAGAAGCTCTTTAGTTTAATTAGATCCCATTTGTCAATTTTGACTTTTGTTGCCATTGCTTTTGGTGTTTTAGACATGAAGTCTTTGCCCATGCCTATGTCCTGAATGGTACTACCTAGGTTTTCTTCTAGGGTTTTTATGGTATTAGGTCTAACATTTAAGTCTCTAATCCATCTTGAATTAATTTTCATATAAGGAATAAGGAAAGGATCCAGTTTCAGCTGTCTACTTATGGCTAGCCAATTTTCCCAGCACCATTTATTAAATAGGGAATCCTTTCCCCATTTCTTGTTTCTCTCAGGTTTATCAAAGATCAGATGGCTGTAGATGTGTGGTATTATTTCTGAGGACTCTGTTCTGTTCCATTGGTCTATATCTCTGTTTTGGTACCAGTACCATGCTGTTTTGGTTACTGTAGCCTTGTAGTATAGTTTGAAGTCAGGTAGCGTGATGCCTCCAGCTTTGTTCTTTTGACTTAGGATTGTTTTGGCAATGCAGGCTATTTTTCGGTTCCATATGAACTTTAAAGCAGTTTTTTCCAATTCTGTGAGGAAACTTATTGGTAGCTTCATGGGGATGGCGTTGAATCTATAAATAACCTTGGGCAGTATGGCCATTTTCATGATATTGATTCTTCCTATCCATGAACATGGTATGTTCTTCCATTTGTTTGTGTCCTCTTTTATTTCACTGAGCAGTGGTTTGTAGTTCTCCTTGAAGAGGTCCTTTACATCCTTAGTAAGTTGGAATCCTAGGTATTTCATTCTCTTTGAAGCAATTGTGAATGGAAGTTCACTCATGATTTGGCTCTCTGTTTGTCTGTTACTGGTGTATAAGAATACTTGTGATTTTTGCACATTAATTTTGTATCCTGAGACTTTGCTGAATTGCTTATCAGCTTAAGGAGATTTTGGGCTGAGACAATGGGGTTTTCTACATATACAATCATGTCATCTGCAAAGAGGGACAATTTGACTTCTTCTTTTCCTAACTGAATACCCTTGATTTCTTTCGCTTGCCTGATTGCCCCAGCCAGAACTTCCAACACTATGTTGAATAGGAGTGGTGAGAGAGGGCATCCCTGTCTTGTGCCAGTTTCCAAAGGGAATTTTTCCAGTTTTTGCCCATTCAGTATGATATTGGCTGTGGGTTTGTCATAAATAGCTCTAATTATTTTGAAGTACATTCCATCAATACCGAATTTATTGAGCGTTTTTAGCATGAAGGGCTGTTGAATTTTGTCAAAAGCCTTTTCTGCATCTATTGAGATAATCATGTGGTTCTTGTCTTTGGTTCTGTTTATATGCTGGATTATGTTTATTGATTTGCGAATGTTGAACCAGCCTTGCAATTGATCATGGTGGATAAGCTTTTTGATGTGCTGCTGAATCCGGTTTGCCAGTATTTTATTGAGGACTTTTGCATCGATGTTCATCAGGGATATTGGTCTAAAATTCTCTTTTTTTGTTGTGTCTCTGCCAGGCTTTGGTATCAGGATGATGTTGGCCTCATAATGAGTTAGGGAGGATTCCCTCTTTTTCTATTGATTGGAATACTTTCAGAAGGAATGGTACCAGCTCCTCCTTGTACTTCTGGTAGAATTCAGCTGTGAATCCATCTGGTCCTGGACTTTTTTTGGTTGGTAGGCTATTAATTATTGCCTCAATTTCAGAGCCTGCTATTGGTCTATTCAGAGATTCAGCTTCTTCCTGGTTTAGTCTTGGAAGAGTGTAAGTGTCCAGGAAATTATCCATTTCTTCTAGATTTTCTAGTTTATTTGCGTAGAGGTGTTTATAGTATTCTCTGAAGGTAGTTTGTATTTCTGTGGGGTCGGTGGTGATATCCCCTTTATCATTTTTTATTGCATCTATTTGATTCTTCTCTCTTTTCTTCTTTATTAGTCTTGCTAGCGGTCTGTCAATTTTGTTGATCTTTTCAAAAAACCAACTCCTGGATTCATTGATTTTTTGGAGGGTTTTTTGTGTCTCTATCTCCTTCAGTTCTGCTCTGATCTTAGTTATTTCTTGCCTTCTGCTAGCTTTTGAATGTGTTTGCTCTTGCTTCTCTAGTTCCTTTAAATGTCATGTTAGAGTGTCAACTTTAGATCTTTCCAGCTTTCTCTTGTGGGCATTTAGTGCTATAAATTTCCCTCTACACACTGCTTTAAATGTGTCCCAGAGATTCTGGTATGTTGTATCTTTGTTCTCATTGACTTCAAAGAACATCTTTATTTCTGCCTTCATTTCGTTATGTACCCAGTAGTCATTCAGGATCAGGTTGTTCAGTTTCCATGTAGTTGAGCGGTTTTGAATGAGTTTCTTAGTCCTGAGTTCTAGTTTGATTGCACTGTGGTCTGAGAGACAGTTTGTTATAATTTCTGTTCTTGTACATTTGCTGAGGAGTGCTTTACTTCCAATTATGTGGTCAATTTTGGAATAAGTGTGATGTGGTGCTGAGAAGAATGTATATTCTGTTGATTTGGGGTGGAGAGTTCTATAGATGTCTATTAGGTCTGCTTGCTGCAGAGATGAGTTCAAATTCCTGGATATCCTTGTTAACTTTCTGTCCCGTTGATCTGTCTAATGTTGACAGTGGAGTGTTGAAGTCTCCCACTATTATTGTATGGGAGTCTAAGTCTCTTTGTAAGTCTCTAAGGACTTGCTTTATGAATCTGGGTGCTCCTGTATTGGGTGCATATATATTTAGGATAGTTAGCTCTTCCTGTTGAATTGATCCCTTTACCATTATGTAATGGCCTTCTTTGTCTCTTTTGATCTTTGATGGTTTAAAGTCTGTTTTATCAGAGACTAGTATTGTAACCCCTGCTTTTTTTTGTTCTCCATTTGCTTGGTAGATCTTCCTCCATCCCTTTATTTTGAGCCTATGTATGTCTCTGCATGTGAGATGGGTCTCCTCAATACAGCAGACTGATGGGTCTTGACTCTTTATCCAGTTTGCCAGTCTGTGTCTTTTAATTGGAGCATTTAGTCCATTTACATTTAAGGTTAATATTATTATGTGTGAACTTGATCCTGCCATTATGATATTAACTGGTTATTTTGCTCGTTAGTTGATGCAGTTTCTTCCTAGCCTCGATGGTCTTTACTTTTTTGCATGTTTTTGCAATGGCTGGTACCTGTTGTTCCTTTCTATGTTTAGTGCTTCCTTCAGGGTCTCTTGTAAGGCAGGCCTGGTGATGACAAATTCTCTAAGCATTTGCTTATCTGTAAAGGATTTTATTTCTCCTTCACTTATGAAACTTAGTTTGGCTGGATATGAAATTCTGGGTTTAAAATTCTTTTCTTTAAGAATGTTGAATATTGGCCCCCACTCTCTTCGGGCTTGTAGAGTTTCTGCTGAGATATCTGCTGTTAGTCTGATGGGCTTCCCTTTGTGGGTAACCTGACCTTTCTCTCTGGCTGCCCTTAAGATTTTTTCCTTCATTTCAACTTTGGTGAATCTGGCAATTATGTGTCTTGGAGTTGCTCTTCTCAAGGAGTATCTTTGTGGCGTTCTCTGTATTTCCTGGATTTGAATGTTGGCCTGCCCTACTAGGTTGGGGAAGTTCTCCTGGATGATGTCCTGAAGAGTGTTTTCTAACTTGGTTCCATTTTCCCCCTCACTTTCAGGCACCCCAATCAGACATAGATTTGGTCTTTTTACATAATCCCATACTTCTTGCAGGCTTTGTTCATTTCTTTTTCTTCTTTTTTGTTTTGGTTTCTCTTCTTGCTTCATTTCATTCATTTGATCCTCAATCGCTGATACTCTTTCTTCCAGTTGATCAAGTTGATTACTGAAGCTTGTGCATTTGTCACGTATTTCTCGTGTCATGGTTTTCATCTCTTTCATTTTGTTTATGACCTTCTCTGCATTAATTACTCTAGCTATCAATTCTTCCACTTTTTTTCCAAGATTTTTACTTTCTTTGCACTGGGTACGTAATTCCTCCTTTAGCTCTGAGAAGTTTGATGGACTGAAGCCTTCTTCTCTCATCTCATCAAAGTCATTCTCTGTCCAGCTTTGATCCGTTGCTGGCGATGAGCTGCGCTCCTTTGCCGGGGGAGATGCGCTCTTATTTTTTGAATTTCCAGCTTTTCTGCCCTGCTTTTTCCCCATCTTTGTGGTTTTTTTTTTTTTTTTGAGACGGAGTCTCACTCTGTCGCCCAGGCTGGAGTGCAGTGGCCAGATCTCAGCTCACTGCAAGCTCCGCCTCCCAGGTTTACGCCATTCTCCTGCCTCAGCCTCCCAAGTAGCTGGGACTACAGGTGCCCACCACATCTCCTGGCTTTTTTTTTTGGATTTTTTAGTAGAGACAGGGTTTCACCGTGTTAGCCAAGATGGTCTCGATCTCCTGACCTCGTGATCTCCCCGTCTTGGCCTCCCAAAGTGCTGGCATTACAGGCTTGAGCCACCGCACCTGGCCCATCTTTGTGGTTTTATCTGCCTCTGGTCTTTGATGATGGTGACGTACTGATGGGGTTTTGGTGTAGGTTTCCTTCCTGTTTGATAGTTTTCCTTCTAACAGTCAAGACCCTCAGCTGTAGGTCTGTTGGAGATTGCTTGAGGTCCACTCCAGACCCTGTTTGCCTGGGTATCAGCAGCAGAGGCTGCAGAAGATAGAATATTGCTGAACAGCGAGTGTACCTGTCTGATTCTTGCTTTGGAAGCTTCCTCTCAGGGGTGTACTCCACCGTGTGAGGTGTGGGGTGTCAGACTGCCCCTAGTGGGGGATGTCTCCCAGTTAGGCTACTCAGGGGTCGGGGACCCACTTGAGCAGGCAGTCTATCCCTTCTCAGATCTCAGCCTCCATGCTGGGAGATCCACTGCTCTCTTCAAAGCTGTCAGACAAAGTCATTTGCGTCTGCAGAGGTTTCTGCTGCTTTTGTTGTTGTTTAGCTGTGCCCTGTCCCCACAGGTGGAGTCTACAGAGACAGGCTGGTTTCCTTGAGCTGCTGTGAGCTCCACCCAGTTCGAGCTTCCCAGCGGCTTTGTTTACCTACTTAAGCCTCAGCAATGGTGGGCGCCCCTCCCCCAGCCTCACTGCTGCCTTGCGGTTAGATTGTAGACTGCTGTTCTAGCAATGAGGGAGGCTCCGTGGGCGTGGGACCCTCCTGGCCAGGTGTGGGATATAATCTCCTGGTGTGCTCATTTGCTTAAAGCGCAGTATTGGGGTGGGAGTTACCCAATTTTCCAGGTGTTGTGTGTCTCAGTTCCCCTGGCTAGGAAAAGGGATTCCCTTCCCCCTTGCACTTCCCAGGTGAGGCGATGCCTTGCCCTGCTTCAGCTCTGGCTGGTCGGGCTGCAGCAGCTGACCAGCACCGATTGTCCGGCACTCCCTAGTGAGATGAACCCAGTACCTCAGTTGAAAATGCAGAAATCACCGGTCTTCTGTGTCGCTCGCGCTGGGAGTGGGAGACTGGAGCTGTTCCTATTCGGCCATCTTGCTCCGCCCCCCTAATGGCATTTTTCGTGTTTCTTCAATTTTAATTTTATTTTAAATATTCACTGGCTGGTGTATACCATATTGAATAGTGTGGGTCTGATGGATAACATGAAAGGATATTCTCATCACCTAAGGGTAGAAAAGTCTTCCTAGAGGAGATATAAACAATAGAAACCATAAAGAAACAGATCATTTTCTTGGATCACATTACAACTAAGAACTCTGTCCAACAACAACAACAAAGCACTATGAAGGGAGTGTAAAAATGAAGCACAAAGTGTGGAAATATATAACATGAAGACAAAACAAAAGGCCCATACTCACCATAAAAACGAACTCCTGTAAGTAAATTAGTAAAATATAAACACATGAGAAAAATTGGTAAGGAACATGAGCAGAAGTTTCCCTAAAGATATTCAAATAGCCAATAAATATATAAAAAATGCAATCAGGCTGTTAGTAAACGTAAATTTAAACAAGTGTATCATTATAACCCCATAAGAAGGCCTACAAATAGAGACTGACAAGACTAAGTATTGGCGAATATGTGGCACAATGAGAACACTTTCACATAGTGGGAATCAAAAATGGCATAATCATTATGGAAAAATCAGTTAGCATTATACACACATGTTGAAGATACTCACACAGCATGACTCAGCAATTCCATTCCTAGGATTACACCCAACAGAAATGCAGAGACTAGCGCAACTCATGATAGTTTTGTAGTTCCAAACAGAAAAATGTTGCATGGATAGAAAATGTATAACATATTTATACAATGAAATACCAAACACACATTAAAATAAACAGAGCACAGCTATCATGTAATAAAATGAATAAACATGAAGAACAATTTAATAGTGTTTATTAAGAACCTTAACAATTATCATACCCTTCAAGGTACTGACTCTATGTATAGAAATTTATTCTAGGTGAATATGTCTACATATGTACCTACAAGGATATTGATTAGAGTGCTATTTGTACCACAGAAAAACTAGAAAAAAAAGAAATCATGAATTATATGAATTATTATACTGCTATATGAAGAAAACCTAAGCTGCCAGTATAAATTACTTAATGACATTTAATGGTGTCACAAAATATTAAGGCAAATCTGCAAGCCATAAATATGATACTAACTACAAATGTCACTGTCAAAATGCTATGGAGAAAGCACCAAAACTTTTAACAGTGCATACTTCTATATGGTGCTATTAAGAATGATTTCAGTTTCTCCTTTGTGTTTTTCTATTATCTGTAAATTTTCCCAACAAAAAAATTATCAATCATAAAAGGAATGTTGTTGTTTTAATATAAATATGACTAAAGGTTAACACTAATTAAAAAGTAAGGAAGAGAAATGTGTGTGTGTGTGTATGTGTGTGTGTGTGTGTGTGTGTATATATATATATATATATGCTTTATTATTTTTAGAAAAGCTTTCCGAGGTTTAGAAAAAATAATATTGAATGATCCTACAAATTAATGGTAACTATATTGGGGAAACCTTTCAATATAAAGCTTGAAAATTAAGAAAGATAATCAGAAAATAGAATATTAGTTTAAAAGAAAAAGCAACAAAACCAAGAATACAAATTGCTCTATAACAACCATCTTTCCCCAGAATGGAATAAACAAATGAATACTCTTATGTGTTACAATACTAGGGACAAGAGATGCCTTTAACCCTGTCATCACCCTTCAACTTAAAGCATTTATTACAGGAAGTAACTCATATTGAGCATCTTCTACAAGTTTAACACTTAGATATCCATGGTTTCCTTTCTACATTAACCAATCAACCCATAGAATTAGAATCTTCATTATTCTTTTTTTTTTGGTACTGAGCTGGTCTTTCTTTGGAGTGCTTTGAAATACCATAAAGAAGAAAGAAATCAATATTTGAAGGAAGTAGTATGAAAATGTCTGCCAAATGCAGAATTTTAAAGCAAGTGCTATTTTAATCAAATGTTAATAAATGGAACCAAACAATCTTTCTCACAAATGATATTTGTAATTGTTTAATATAGCTATTATATCATATAATTTTGTGTTTGGGGCATATATTTTAAGGAAATAAGAATTCATATAAGTAAACCAACAAATTTATAGGATGCTTGACACCTGATTTAAAAATCTGTCTTCAAACTATCTCATTAATTCTAGAAGATAATTTAAATATTATATATTAGTAGGTTATAATTCAATTTAAACCTTGTCTACTCTATTTGAGTGATCTGCTTTCAAATATTACATGCTTAAATTCCATTTGGAATAAATTTCCAAAACTATGGTTCTGAAAAATATAAATTAACAAATTTGATTTTCTCCTGACAATTATAAATTATGTAATTCTTTGCTAAGAAGTAAAATCTTCTGTCAGGAAAGCCTACATGACAAATTGTAAACATTTAAATGAATGCTGAAGAAATTCTTCTTTTTTCTTTTTGAAACAGTTTATAGTTTGATAAATGAATAAATTTTTAATTCTACATTTCTAATTTCAGAAGAAAAATTTATTTTCAAAACACATCAATGTGTATGAGTGTGTATGCATATATATGTTATCAAGCTGCCATATTTATTCAATGTAGAACCATTCCTTTAAGTTTTTCATTGTATGATTTATCTGATAAATGTGTAATTCAGAAGAAAATAATTATAAATTTCAAGTATAAAAATACTTTGAAGCCATTTGAAACTAATATTTTATACTTACAGAAAAAATATTTTTAAATTATTTTTAAGGTGATTAAGGAAAAACTTTTATATAAAGTACAGACTATGAATCTATATTGGTCTTAACAATAGTTAATTATTGATTAACAATTAAATAAAGAGACTGTATTGTCAACAGTCTCTGAGAATAGGAAAATGGAGCGTACAGTCCCAAATCTGCCACCAAAAATGTATTTCAAGACTACTTGGAATTATACTTTGGGAAGGAAATTAGCCTTCTTCTTTTTTTTCTGGAATAAAGAACTTTATTGTTTCTCAAATAAAGCTGAAAATGTTTTTATAAATAAATATGAAAATAATTTAATACATTACATGTATTTCTATAAATAACCTGTGTTATAAAATAAAAAATTTAAGAGATCTGATTGAATATTTCACCAATATCAATACTACTTTTGGTAAAACATTTATGGTTTGGTAAAACATTTAATTACTTGTGTTTTATATTCTCAACCACAGGTAACTACAATAGGCTAGGCTACAGGATGAAGGCTCAGGATTGCTTTTTAAGATTATTCTGTTAAAAGACAAATTTATATTGGTTTACCAAATTGGGTGTAGAACTTACACATTTGAAAGACTACAAATTAAAGCAAATTGAATGAGGTATTAATCCAGTTATTCAGATAACTTTCTTTGTCATAGTTGGATTGTGTCTCTCTTTAATGCAATTTTTGACAGAGGGAGGAATACTGACATCTTTTTGTTTGTTACATACAAAACCCTTTTTGGTCAGGGCCTTAAGTCTAGAGTTCCTGAAATTTAGACCTCTGGAATAAACCTCTGGAAAATGCTGGTAAGAAGATATAGTGAAGGAACTCCAAATTTAAGGAGACCCGTATGGCAGTTCTCAATCACCACGCATTATCCCAGCTTACATAACAAAAACTACACAAGAATTTGAAAAAGCTTTTTATGGGACTTGGTTTCAATCACTGTAGTCACCAATAAGTGTTTGCTACACTGTCTCTTGGTCATTTCCTGTCAGTCAAGCTTCTCTGAGTCTACTGAGTCCCCCTATTAATGATGCATATTTATTAGAAGGCAATAGGTTGTGTATTGACTGTAGTGGTTGCCTAGGGCCTCCATAACAAAGTATCACAAACTGGATGTCTTAAAAACAACAAAAATTTGTTCTATTACACTTTTGGAGGCTAGAGGTCTGAAACTATGTTTCTTTTGAAACTTCTGGGAAATCTTTCCTTCCCTCTTGCTAGCTTATTGTGGTTGGCTGGTAATCTTTGGTATTTCTTGGGTTGGAATTGCATAACTCCCATCCCTGCCTTCATTGCCAAATGACATTCTTCCTGCATGTCTTCACATGGCCATCTTCTTATGAGAACACCAGTTATATTGGATTGAGGGCCTTCCTACTCCACGATAACATCATCTTAACTATTTACACCTGTAGTGACCCTATTTCCAAATAAGGCCACATTCTGGTGTACTGGGAGTTGGATTTCAACTTATCTTCTTTAGGGGACATACTTTAACCAAAATAGCAACAATATGATTTATTATCTAGACCAGGAAAGCTGTAGAAGACTCATATAGGTGAGGTTTTTGCAAACCCTCATAGGAATAGGTTTAAGTTCATTTAATCCTTCACAAGAAACTTCACAAGACCAACAGCCTTGTCTGGCCAAAATTGATTTTCTCTCATAGGTTAGTCTATTATACTAAAAAGAGCAGGAAACTGTGCTGTCACACATACATTGCATATGATTTTATTTAATTCTCAAAACTAACTTTGTATATTTGTTATTCTTATCTAGATTTATATATAAGAATAGTGAAAAGTTAAGTTAGTTACTCAAGATAGCATAGTAGGAATGTGCCAAGGCTTAGATCAAGAGTTCCAAGCTGTTTAAGTAGCAAAGATCATCCTCTTTCCATGGAACTATGTGGTCTCCCTCAATTAATATACTGAGGGATGGTGATAAGGCCATCCAGAGCCACACAATATAGTTTAGCTTTTCATAAAATTTTCATGTGTCTTGAAGTAGGACTCTTAAATTTTTTTTCAACTATTTAAAAATCTAAAACCTATTCTTAGCTTGCAAGTCATACAAAAACTGGCAGCAGGCTGGATTTGGTCCATAAGCAATAGCTTTTCAATCCGTGGCATACTGGGAAGAACACTGGTTTGTAAATGTGGGCCTTCAGTCCTTGCAGTTTAGACTCTAGGTCACCAAATGGGTAATTACAAAGTCAGTCAAGTCCGAATGTATAAAGACATGGCTAAGAGATCAGACAATTTATTACACTGACCAGATTCTGGTGGTACAATGTCTATGCCACTTAGAAACAAAAAATATTTAAACTTAATTTTTACAAACAGGAAGCAGATCTGAAGCAAATATCTGAATTAAGTTAAAATATTCTTCTTCCAAAAAAAAGAGAAAGAAACAAATAAAAAGTCACAAAAATTGTATTGGTTATCTAACGCAATTTATTTCAATCTATCAAAAGATGTGTAACTATATTATTACTTCCCTTTAGGGAGTACAATAATCTCAGTATTGCCATAAAATATGCCATTACACCTTGCAAAACATTGAAACTTGTAATTTTCCCTTATGTCATATTCATTCTTCTTAATGTTCTGTGAAGTCCAGGAAATTTTCCAAAGTCAAAAAGCACTGGAGAATATGAAATAGATATAAGTACTTCAAATATTGCAAGTATACTGGATGGAGGATCTCTTTTCAAAAATTAAATATTCCCTGAGGAGCCTCAATTGAATCACAGGGTGAATTAACCACTAGAATGAGTGAAATATGTTGCTTACATAAGTTATGTTGAGATGGAAAATAATTAATTAGTTGGATGACTGTGGATAAGGACAGTACAGTCTGTAAAGCTTGAATACATATTATAATCCATGCAATGCTGATGAGAATAATGAGCAGCAAGAGGAAAGCAAGCCATTATAATACTGTCATTAGATATCAACTATTTAGAGTAAGAATTTAATAACTAGGGAGTGGGATTATAAACCATGGAGGCTACTTCTATTAAGATGATTACCAGGCTGGGCTCAGTGGCTCATCATGTCTGTAATCCCAGCACTTTGGAGGCCGAGGAGGGTGGGTCATCTAAGGTCAGGAGTCCAACCTGGCTAACATGGTGAAGCCGCATCTCTACTAAACATACAAAAATTACCTGGGTGTGGTGGTGCACACCTGCAATCCCAGCTACTCGGTAGGCTGAGGCAGGAGAATTGCTTGAATCCAGGAGGCAGAGGCTTCAGTGAGCCAAGATTGCACCACTGCACTCCAGCCTGGGCGATAGAGCGAAACTCAGTCTCAGAAGGAAAAAAAAACAAATGATTATCAGTTTGTCCATACACATGCACAGGAGAGGCAAATTATGAACACATCCAAGTATGTTTGTGGTATTGCTTTTCCAGAGATGACAGAAGGAATTATACAGTATAATTCAATGATAAACACTTTCATAGTTTCAATGTTCTTTGTGATTTTTGCTATTTATTTACATGTTATAAGGAAATATATTTTAGGATAAAAATAATAACCCTTAATACTGTGAGGACAAATAAAAATTTAAAATAAGAAGCTTAATTCTTCCCTTTGAAAATAAAGGAAGATACTGATTCTCCTTCCCCCATCTTTTTCTGAGAACATTTACTTTATTTTTTTATTTTATTTATTTTTTTAAATTTTAGATTCAGGAGTACATGCATGGGTTTGTTACATGGATATACTTTGTAATGGTGAGGTTTAGGCTTCTAGTGTACCCATCCGAATAGTGAACACTATACCCAACGGGTAACTTTTTAACCCTCACCCCTCTTTGGAATCCTTAGCGTCAATTATTTTCATGTTTATGTCCATGTGTACTCATTGTTTAGCTCCTATTTATAAGTGAGAACAGAGAGCATTTACTTTAGGCAATTGATAATTTTAAGTATTTTATCCTCTCTTTGAAAAGTGTATACATCCCTTTAAAGATATGATAGGCTTTTTGTCAGCTTTATGACCCAAGAATGTCTTTTAAAAGATCTGAGAGTCATCTTTTTGAAATGCAAACATCAAGGAAAACAGTATCCTCCTCTCCCAACTTCTGTGGAAGGGTGGGAGCCTAACTTTGGTGGGCAACTTTCTCCAATTTGTGTAGCTACCTCCTGTCATAAAGATATGAGAAGTTTGTTTTTCCTCTGGATAAAGCCAATTACTATGTAAACCTAAGGTAAACTATTTGTGATATACGATATTGTCAAGTCCTCTTACTCAAGGACTAGTTATTGTTTATCTTGAAAATATGCATGCAATGGTTTGTATCTGCATGGCTATATAAGGGGTTCAGATTCCTTTGCATCTTGGCAATCTCTTAGCAGCTGGTCTGTACCGCATATCACATTCTGGTTTAATGCGTATTCAATAGTACAAGTGTTTTCTTTTTCTATTACGCCTGTGGAGAGGATTTTGGGGTTGGGAGAAGATTTTGGTTTTAATTATATTTTCTCAGCAATACTCATCTGGCTACATTTGCATTTTTGATCAGATATTTTGTTTTAATTGGGAAATGGGATCACTTCATTAATAATTATAATTAATAATGTTTTTCCGTAATATTCACATATGATTTTTTACTTTTTATGTTTCTTGCAACTAGAATTTTTTATGATTAAACCCTCAACCCTAAGCAAAAGGAACCAAGATAAATATTTTGTCTATAAACTAAGATTAGTGGTTTCTGACTGTTGAAAATAGGTAGCCTCATAACTTTCCAATCTTATGTTTAAGACATATTCATTGGCTCAGAGGTCCTCAGTGTCTTCCTAGGAAAGTCTACTTATTTTCTATTTACTTCATGTTAAGGTAGAAGTATTAGATAGAAGCACAGAGGTTAGGAATGTGGGAAGTTGCTAACTGGCAGGTTGATAATCTCAGTCATCAGGTAGACTCAGATTATCATAGAGTTGTAAATCATTGCTGTGGTTTTCTTGGCACTGCAGAAATTTCTAGGGATTCTTCCAGGGCTGCTGTGCTGGGGGAGGGTTGAATCACCTGCTCTGGAGCAACTATTCCTCTCACTGCCCCACTTCAGATAGTAGGGATTTTGGCTAGTGTCATTTGAACAAAGGACTAATTAAAAGGCTTCAGCCTAGTCCAGACACACAAAATTCAGGAATTACTTTACATTGTTTAGGCTTCTAGAACACTGGGAGTGATTGGAAACTCACTGGTACCACTGTTAAAAACATCAGCATTGTCATTAGTGGATATCTCAGTCCAAAGTCTGGTTCTTCCACATACTAGGTGGGCTGGTTACTTAAGCAATCACAGGCTCACTTTCCTCATCCATAAAGAGGGACTAACAAACACCATCCTGAAAAATCTTTGTATTGATTATTAAGACCTGGTCACAATAAGCATCTAGGACAATGCCTGTCGTGTAATAACAGCATAGGAAATGGAGACCAGGAGTCTTTTTTTTTTTTTTTAAGTGAATTAAGAATTCCTCCTTATACTTAGGTAACTCTTGCTATTTATAATTTTTATTTACTGACCCACTATGATAGTTTTCTCCTCTAGAATTAAGAAAAAATCTAATTTGTCTTCCTCATCAAAGTTTTAAATAAGAAAAACTTTAACTTCTTCAAACTTCTTTTTCCAACATATGCTATTATGTACTATTTTTAAGTCTCCTCTTAAGTGACATTTTTGCAAAAGGTTTCTATTCTGTGAAGTGTTCTAATTTGCTAGTGTTTCTGATGAAAATTTTAGTCAACAAAACATTCTAGATACCAGCTAATTGGCATAGAGGTCAACGAAACTACTGTAATTACATTAATATGATCTCAAATTATATTATTTCTTGTGGTAAATATAAACTAGGGCTGGCTCATTTCAAGACCCGTATGAATTAAAAGCCTTAAAGTACTTTTAAAATTGTTGTTTATTTATATCTCCTTTATTCTTGTTGTCAACTTTTTGGAAGCTAAATAACGAACTTCCTGTTGATGCCTACTACAATTCTACTTGTTGATTTAAACCTATTCTTTAGCAATTTGAATCTGGATTCAATCTTTTAATTTATTAGCTCTATTTTCAGATTTGTCCTCCAAAAATTTTATATTTATATTTTCAGTTTGTTTGGTTATGTAGTGTATTAAAAGTATTGAACAGAAAGAGCCCTGTGTCATACCACTTTCAACCTATGAGATGCGTTATGCTCATATTTCTCAGTCCTGTACAAGTCTACTTCGATTTTATTAAATGTTTTGATGAAATACAAAATGACTATAATTACAATTACGTTTCTTCAGCACATTACATGAAAGATACTTACATCTAAATTCATTACATATTTAAATTTATTTAGTTTTCACAACCATCATATGGGGTTGGAACTATTAGTATCCTAACAGCTACTAACGTATTATTAATTATCTTTGTAGAGACAAAGGAATCGAGCAGTTAGGCAACTTGCCCAAACTCACATAGGTAGTACATGGGAGAACTGGAAATCAGACTTAAGCAGTCTTATTTTAAAGTCATTATTCTTATCCACTCTGCTATACAGAGTCTGCTACGAAATGTGTGATATTCACCTAATAGCTACCTACTAGCCTTTGTATCTCCTGATCCCCCCAAATAGGTTAATCGATTATTACCACTGTTATTAAACAGTTGGATCTGAACTGACTTCTAGACTTTGTAAGTACTTTTAACATGTGTTAATTAATTATTAATATTAATGAAATTTTAAAAATAAAGTACACAAGTACTACTAATGAAGTTATATCAAATTTACCAGAGTTGTGTCTAAAGGATAACGATTTTCAAAACCAGGTTATCAGCCCCCCACCCCTAACCTCTGTTCTGTTCTCTACAATTCCTCAAAGAGTTTTTGAAAGTGACTTTGACCCAGCAACCCCATTACTGGGTATATACCCAAAGGATTATAAATCATTCTACTATAAAGACACATGCACACATATGTTTATTACAGCACTATTTACAATAGCAAAGACCTGAAACCAATCCAAGTATCCATCAATGATAGACTGGATAAAGAAAATGTGGCACATATACACCATAGAATACTATGCAGCCATATAAAACGATGAGTTCATGTCCTTTGCAGGGACATAGATAAAGCTGGAAAACATAATTCTCAGCAAACTAACACAGGAACAGAAAACCAAACACCGCATGTTCTCACTCATAAGTGGGAGTTGAACAATGAGAACACATGGACACATGGAGGGGAACATCACACACCAGGGCCTCTCGGGGGTGGGGGGCTAGGGGAGGGATAGCATTAGGAGAAATACCTAATATAGATGACGGGTTGATGGGTGCAGCAAACCACCATGGCACGTGTATACCTATGTAACAAACCTGCACCTTCTGCACATGTATCCCAGAACTTAGAGTACAATAAAAGAAAAAAGAAAAAAAGTGACTTTTTCATTTAAGTTTGCAAGTTATTTTGGTACCCTTGGTTGGATTTTGTTTGAGCTGGAATAGTAAATGTATCTAAAAGTTCTTTCCATTTTTCCATATATTGTGGCCATCAATTTTCTCTTTAAAACCTGATATAATTTTTGTTTTCATGCCTATTTTTATACAATAATTTAGAAAAGGAAAGCTTTAGTAAACAAGGCAAGAAGCAGTGCGTGGATATGAGGAGGAGAGATAACACTGGTGGTAGTACATTATATTTTTATATGTCCTTTTTTTTCTCACTTACAAGTGTTTGCCAATAGTCAAGAAAATGGAATGAGAGGAACATCACTCTGAATATGTAAGCAAATAATAAAATTTTGTGAGTGATTTTTTAAATAAAAACCAAGTAAAATTTTCTTTAAAAAACAAAACAAACAAACAAAAAAAAACCTTGAGATTTCCAATAAGGAAAAATGGCTTCTGAAGTAAGGTCAGAAATCCATAAGGAAACAACTTTAAGAAAATACAAGGTAAAATAAAAAGGTGAGATACAGAAAAATACTAAGGAAGTAAGGGAGTAATAGTAGACATAAAATGAACGTTAGAAGAAAAACATGCAGCGCTGATTCTAAAGTTCATTGCTTTGGTTTAGTGATATGGAGAGCATGTTAGGGCTCTGTTTCATGATACAGGGAAAAAAATAAATAAAAATAAATGAATGTGGTAAGAAAAAATGTTATAAAGGCAGATGAGAGAATTCAGATCCCATCTAGAAGTTGTAAGTATGCTGGTTTAAAAAATAAAAAATAAAAAAAAGTAAAATAAGACCTTTAGAACAGAACAAAAGAGGAAAGAAAGAATTTCAGAAAATTTGGAGGTACAAAAGACTGTACCTTGAAGTTCAAAAGAGATCTTTGTTTCTGAAAAAAAGTTCATATTGGCAACATTTTTTATTTTGTAAGGTCATGGGAAGAAATCTTATACAGATTAAACCAGAAAATTGGGTTTTCTTTAAAGGAATGGCAATCTGTTTAAATTCAGACGTTAGTTTTCCATACTTAAAAAGACAGAAGACAATTTAATAACTGTTTTTCAGTGTAGTAGTAAAATTTCAATGTGATCAGCTCATCATGTGGGCTATTAAAGCCAATATTTCTATGAGAACCTCTGTAAGGATACACCAGGACAGCAAGAGCTTTGCCTACCTACAAAGGCTGACTGGACAGACATTTTTCCCAAGGTATGTGTATGGCTGTCATACAATTTTTAAGAGACACATACCTGCACCACGTTGCTCAAATCCTCACTTCTCCTGACTCCCTCCGTACCTTCTCCACTTCTCAGGCTGCTCCTCGACTTCCTTTCTCCCAAATTTGCTTTCATTCCTTAAGCGTAGAAATGTAATCATCTCCGTTTTCTTGACATTACTTTCCAAATCAAAAGATGCTGTGAGTTGAGGATGGGTAAATCATCTTTCAAAAATTTAAAATACTTTACTAAATAAAAGATAATTTTCTGTAAAGAAAATTATGCTACTTGAAAAGCAGGGAATAAAAGAAGTTGAATTTATTCTCTCTCTCTCTCGATTATAGGCTTTACTTAATCATCACCCAGATTTTAGCTGATTTATCTTTCTAGTGTCAAAGCTATATTTTGTTATTAGGCCACTGACCTCTGGCTGATTGTTTCTTTGAGTGATTGAAGTGGACTTCTTACTGTCCTGTTTTGAAAAGGTTGGGGTGTATCAGGATAGTTTTTTACATAACTTGCATTGCCTGTGTTAGTAATTATTGTCTATGACACCCCCATAAACAGTAGGGACTATCTGGCTCATGAAAGCACATGAGAAAATGAACCTGGACAATCAGCTGGACTCTGATGGAGTTACCCCAGTACTTACATTAGCTTACTTCATAGCATGAGAATATGTAAGACAAACCCTGACTTTTGCTTTTACAACTTTATAATCTACGGGATACGATTATGACTGTCATGAATGTTATAAGGGACAGTCTAGCATTCACTGAAGAAAGAGAAAGCTTGTGTTAAAAATCAGAAGTTCCAGGGCTTTCACAATATTACCTCTCCTACATTTAGTGATCTACAACCAACTTTGCATTTTAACAACTAAGTGTATATGTATATCTATATCTATTTCACAATTTCATTATAATTTCATGAAGTCAAATATATTTTAATATCATAAAAGCAAAAAGAGTACAGAATAAAAAGATAAATAAATTTAACTTTATGAAAGATTTACCACTTTGTTCTAAGTTTTCTTATTTTCTCCAATGGCACCAAAATTTTGTTGTGATACAGCTATTGGAGAAGCATTTGGAATTAACAAGCTGTATGACTTTTAAGTTTCCATTGTCCTGTTCCTGTGATGTTATTATTCTAGAACTATCAGGACAGCAAAAGGATAGAAGAGAAGGCAGGATTTGGTTTGAATGTTTAGGATGTAAAGCTGCCATGAATAGCTCTGCTCATGGCATCCCTGTCTTTTTGAAGTTTTGATCTAAGTTTTTAAGTCCTCATTTAAAAAGACACTTTCCTTAGCAGTATTGGGAACAGAAAATTTTGGGAAAAGATCATATCAAGTGAAACACATTATGGATAGTTCTTGTATAGGCTTTTGCTGACTAGTGTTGTTTGTTTGGGTTGTCATGTGATTTGAGACCTACATATTAACCAAGAAGAATATTGAAATCACAAGGTTATTTATATGAAAAAGTTATCTTTCTTAACTGCCTTTCTGTTTTATTTATTGAATTAACTTCTTAATTCTGAAGAATGAATTCTTAACATAACAGTCCAATATTAATTCTGTCAAAAATATTTCTTAAAAACAATTTTTCAATCACATTTTCCCTAAACTTAGAAAGCAGTTTAAAAATAATATTGGCATAAACTATTCTGCCTCTGAAATTACATTGAGGAAACAGAAGTTACAGATGACTGCTAATGATATTTAGACATTCTATGATACCTTCACATTTTCCAACCAATATGTGTTCCTATCACGGTATAAAATATGAAAATAAAGAAGGCTTTACTCAAAGGTCTTGGGACACATTGAAAAAAAATTCCTTCAATTTAGATATAAGTAAAAGTAATTCTTATTTTACTTTTTGTTGTTTCTCTTCTTGTTAGAAAATGAAATGTAATAGAAATAGAAAATGACCAGGTAAGGTGAATCCCAGCAAATTTTTTTAAAAATAGAAATTAACAAGATGACTTTATAATTCATGTGGAAATGTGATGGACATGAAATAGTCAAACAATCTTGAAAAAGAACAAAATTGGAAACATTAATCTGACTTCAATTTTTATAATAACAGTAAAGTAACCAAAAGAGTGCATTGTTCACAGAATAGAATTGAGAAATAGACTCATACATATATAGTCAATTGATTTTAAACAGACATTCCTAGAGATATAACAGAGGAATAAGAAAGGTTTTCCAGCAAATGGTGCTGGAGCAATTTATATGGGGGAAAAGCATGACTCCCTATTTTATATGTAAAAAATATTTTGAGATATATCACACATTTAAACATAAAATCTGAAGAAAAAGGAAAAGTGCTTTTATCTGCTTAAACGAGAAAAAGGAGGTGGGCAAAAATTTCTAAAAAAGAACACAAAAAAACAACAACCTTCAAGATTAAGACAAAAGTTGATAAATTAGACTTCATTAAAATGAAAACAAAAAAACTTCTACTCATCAAGAAATTGGAAGAGTCAACCACAGGCTATAATAAAATATTCAGGAGACAGCTGACAAAGAACACTACACAGAATACAAAAAATATAACGCACTCATACAAAACAACACAATAATTAAAAAGATGACTGAGTGAAAGTGGGCAAAACATGAACAGATATTTCACAAAGAAAAATATACCAATAGCCAACAAGTATATAAAAAAGGTATTCAACATTATTAGACACTTGAGAAGTGTCAGTTAAACCACATAAGACAGCACTATTTAACCACTGGAATGACTAAAATAATAAGAGAATAACAATATAAAATGCTGGCAAAGATTAACTCTGAAACATTCTGGTGGGAGAGTAGAATTATAAAACCACTATGAGTTACAAATAAGAACATATGGAGGAATAAGTCTTATTCTATGAGCTTGTATTGGAAATGGAGGTATCAGTAGAAATGTATGCCTTTAGAGAGACAGACAGCTATAGATTGTGTGTGTGTGTGTGTGTTTGAATATGTGTAACACTGTGTGTAGTTGTGTGTTTATTAACTAAGAGATTCCACATGTGTCAGTCATAAGCACACTTAGAGAACTGGAGCACATTTAGTACTCAGACCTTTTTATTATAAATATTACTCTTTACTAAAAGGAAGCATCATTCTTAAGAGAAGTAGCTAATTCTAGGATAAGGTGCAAGAAAATTTCAAAATAAACCTATAAATTCTTGTGCCAGAAAGTAAGGAAATACTCAAAAGAACATAGAAAATTGCCTGAATGTGCTTCAGCTTGCCAAATCTGGGACATTTGCACATTGAATGAGATAATGAGATTAATGGACTATAGTGGATAAAGTAGATATTCATAAATATATACAGATTCAACAAGAAGAAGCAAACTCTCCTTTTTATGTTAGAAAGCATACAAACAATGTCAAAAGAATGATGGAGCTAAAACATCATCAATAGATACAAATAGTGGATAAAATGTTGATGAATAACAGAATAGTTATTTCATGTTAAAAATCTTTCCACACAGATTAGTCATTAATTACAAAGGAGAAAGGAGTAACTTAATAGTATGTACACTGTAGACACCATCTTATCAAAATGATCAAGGTCAAAATTAACAATATTATGGCAAATCGATATCGTGTGCCTCCTGACAAGTTTCACTGGAAAGAAAGCAAAACCAAATATGTAATACTTCTGCCAAAAATGTATAATTACCCATATAATAATGAGGAAATATTCAAATCCAAACCACGGAATATTACACAAAATAATTCACCCATGTTCTTCATAAGTATCAAGGTCAGGAAAGATGAAGAAAGAGGACAAAATGTCTAAATATATGCACTTGAAAAGACAAAACAACTGACTGTTTTGTGATCCTGGATTAGATCCTAGACCAGAAAAAGAAATAGCTATACAGGATTATACTTTGATAATTGATAAAACTTGCATTTGGACTATGAGTTAGCTGGTAGAATCATAACAAAGGTACATTTACTGATTTTGATCACTTCACTATGGTTACATTAAGAAAATGTTGGCCAGGCAAATCCCAGCACTTTGGTAGTCTGAGGGAGGAGGGTCACTTGAACTGAGATATTTGAGATCAATCAGGGCAACATAGCAAGATCTTGTCTCTACCAAAAAATCAAAAATTAGCCAGGCATGGCAGCGTGCACCTGTAGTCCCAGCTACTCGGTGAGACTGAAGGATCGCTTCAGTGCAGGAGCTCTAGGCTGCAGTAAACCATGATCACACTACTGCACTCCAGCTTGGGTGACACAGTGAGACCCTGTCTCAGAAAAAAAATGTCCTTGTTTTTAGGAAATTTACAGTGAATTACATAGGGGTAAAGCATGATGTCTTCAAACTTACTCTCAAATGATCTACACAAAATAATGGGCATGCATGTAAGTACATATAAATTTAAAATTATCTAAGTATATATATGTAGAAAATAGATAAAATGTGAACAATTGATAAATTTCGATCAAGGAAATATATTTATTATATTTATTTTAAATATTAAGATTTATATAAATATATTAAATATTTATATTTAAATAAATGTTTATATTTAAATAAATATTTGTATTTAATATTAAATGTAAATATAAATATAAAAATAATATAATGGAAGGTTTTATATTATTTCTGCAATATCCATGTAACCATGAAATTATATAAAAATAAAGTTACCTAAAATTATTGCTTTTTTTGTAAGAAAACTTGTAGCCAAATTTCAGAAAATTATTTTTCTCAAATACTATTACTATTCTTACCATCTGCTTCATTTATGTAAATTTTGTTTCATTTTCACAGTATTTAAATTCATCAATGTTTTTGTAACTTATCTTCAAAAATGCTTTTCCCATTTAGGAATTTAATTAAAATAACATTGTAGGAAGACGATAGAAAACCAATGTAGGTTAGAAAATGCTAAATCAAAATTGAAGACAATTTATAATGGTTTTCTAAACAGGAAACTTTCAACAGTTTGCCTTTTAATTTACTTGACAAGTTTTCTTGGCATTTATTATACATTGCATGTGTGGAGCTGCAAGTCTTAAATTGTATTTTCCCATATTCGAAACTGTAAGACTTTTCACACTAAAATATACAATTACTTTTTTTGCAATTAAACAACTACCTTATGACATCTCTATATATGGCAACAAGAGAAATAGCATGCTATTTAAAATCTTTTCAAATGTCAGGTCTCCTATGCACTCTAGAGTTTTTGATATAACTCCTATGGCTGATATAATCATTCCTAAATTTAGCTCTGCCTCTACCACTGGACGGAGGCCATTTAAAAACAGAGGCTGTGTGTTTTTCACTGATATCCCTACAGCACTGGTGTTGTTCAAATGTGTTGTAGAACTCAGTGTTGGATAAGCAATTGGAACTTTAAGTACTGAAAACTTTTAAGGTTTTGTAAAGTACTTTATTTTACTTATCCATGAGATATCCTACAATTATATTTTTAATATTTATATAGGAATTTTGTATAACACATTTTTTTCATTAATAAATTTGACATTGACCTACTTTATTTGACATTGAATAGCTTTTGAAAAAATCATATAATTATAAATTAACTTTTCCATTGTAAATACAGGAAACTTGGAAAAGATTTTTAAAATTTTCATGAAATATGAGATGTTTTTAATTTTATTGAATGTGACATTTAATAAAGAATTTTTTAAAGAAATATATTTTAGGCTGGGCGCGGTGGCTCACACCTGTAATCCCAGCACTTTGGGAGGCCGAGACGGGTGGATCACGAGGTCAGAAGATCGAGACCATCCTGGCTAACACGGTGAAACCCCGTCTCTACTAAAAATACAAAAATTAGCCGGGCATGGTGGTGGGCGCCTGTAGTCCCAGCTACTGAGGAGGCTGAGGCAGGAGAATGGCGTGAACCCGGGAGGAGGATCTTGCAGTGAGTGGAGATCGCGCCACTGCACTCCAGCCTGGGCGACAGAGCGAGACTCCGTCTCAAAAAAAATATATATATATGTGTGTATATATATATATATATTTAATTTTACGTTTTTAATGGGTATATTTTCAATAAATATATTTAAATATTTATATATCAGCATCAGGTACTAATTATAATGTATTATGAACTCTTAATATTGGTAAAAATTTTCAAGTAGTCACTTTTGGTTTACTTTAACTGATATTATAATTTTCATATTTCACTTTTTCCTATAAGTCATCCATTGATAAATTTTAAGTGTTAAACACTATATTTAATTAAATGTTTTACCTGAGAATCAGAGCTGAATTTTTCTTATTTAAAAATTGCATTGATGAGTTTCATAACTGTAGATCAATAAGTCTTTTCTGGTAGTAAAGTGAAATATCTTTTTTTATAATTTATTTAAACATCTGTTTGTTCTATGAAAAGAAAATATTTTCAAATATGTAACATCATCATAAATTGACATTATATATATATTCTAATTTAATAATAGAAAGCTCAAAAGTAAAAATAACACTATAGAATATGATTTTCTCAATTTCCTTTGACATTTCAAATTACATGGAAGCAAAGATAAATTTTATTACACACATTTGTTCATTTAAAATAAAACTTGAAAAAGCCTAGTATACTGATATTCAAATAAGTTTGTCATTTCTTTTAATATCTTAATTGAAATAGTTCTGCAAGAAGCCTAAAAAAATAGAAAGGAATCAACAATCCTGGTTTTCCTGCTTGAAGTATTTTACCTTGAAGGCACAAATATGTCCTAATAAATAATCCTACCTATCACACCTGAAATGAGTTTATTCTGTTTTCTGAAAGTTAAAATTCTTATTTCTAACCTTAGAAATGTTTCCCTTACAACACGGTCTTGCCAATGTTTGATAAGATTACTGAGAACTCCTTGAAGCAGGGCATAATTGACCTCAAAATCCAAGGCATTGCATTGGGTGTTCATCAACGGCAAGGAGAATTGGGGGTGCTTCTCTAGCTTTTATAGTGCTCTTTGTGGCTGGGAAAGTCCTAATTTACTCATAAACGCATAAGAAACCACATCATTGCCTTCTATATGAATCAAGCCAAATCCTTCCAAAAAGGAATTTATGTGACATTTCTAGCAGTAGCCTGGGAGTCCACTATGATACTTCATATCTGAAGTGATAGCTGATATGTAGATGACTTCTATTCTTCTAATACAAAGTATAAAGAGAAAGTAAATTTCTTGCAGTTAAAAATCATGTTATTCGGCCAGGTGTGGTGGCCTATAATCCCAGTACTTTGGGAGGCCGAGGTGGGTGGATCACCTGAGGTCAGGAGTTTGAAACCAGTCTGGTCAACATGGTGAAACCCCCTCTCCAATAAAAGTACAGAAGTAGCTGGGTGTGGTGGTACGTGCCTGTAATCCCAGCTACTCAGGAGGCTGAGGCAGGAGAATTGCTTGAACCCGGGAGATAGTGATTACAGAGAGCCGAGATCGTGCCATTGCACTCCAGCCTGAGCAACAAGAGTGAAACTCCATCTCAAGTGTGTGTGTGTATATATATATATATATGTTATTCTCCAGTATAAAAAACTTTGCCTTCAAAAATACCATCGACCCTATTATTTGGTTGGCAATTTATAAGTTTTTACTGAAATATGCGGCTTTCTGTATTGTCACTTCTAGATTTTTATGAAATATGCTTTTAAACTGACTTTTCATATACTTGACCTCAGCTGAAAAAGCCTGAAGAATTTATGTCAAATAAAGTTTTAATTTTCATATTTGGGAAAAAAGTACATGCTTCAGCCTATTAAAGGATACATACGGGGAGTTCTGTTTCTAATAATCAGTTCCACTGAGAGGAAGAATACTTTTCATAGAATTAATCAATGGCAATTACCACCCATTAGTATGTTATTATTTTAAATTTTAAGGATTTAAATTTTAGCTAATTTCATAATTTTTGTTATATCATAGCAACAATAAAAATAAGTTTCTTTAATAATATTTGGGTTAAAACAAAAAAAGTAGGCTAATTATTTTCTTATGACTGAGCATTTTCTTTTAGACTTAAATCCAAATCAATGTATGAAAGGAAACAACAGAATTAAGCAACAATATATGTGATGGGAGGAAATATTTGCAAACTATACATCTGACAAAGAGTTAATATCTAAAATATATGAGGAACTCAGATGACTCAATAGCAAAATAATTAATAACCTGATTAAATGGACAAAGTACCTGAAAAAATATTTCTCAAAAGAAGATATACAAATGGCCAGGAGGTATATGAAAAATACTCAGCATCACTAATCACCAGAAAACAATGTAAATTAAAACCACAATGAGATTCACTTCATACCTGTTAGAATGGCTATTGTCAAAAAAGAGATAAAATATGTGTTGGTGAAGATGTGTAGAAAAAGGAACCCTTATACACTGTTGGTGGGAGTGTAAAGTGGTATAGCCATTATAGAAAACAGTATGGAGATTCCACAAAAAAATTAAAAATAGAACTACTGTATGCTCTATTAATTCCACTTCTGGGTACATATTCAAAGTATGTTGGATTAGTAAGTTGGATCAATACAAAATCAGTGTGTGGAAGAGATACGTGTACTCCTGTGTTCATTGCAGCATTATTCACAATAGGAAGATATGGAGTCAACCTAAGTGTCCATCAATGGATGAATGGATAAAGAAAGTGTGGTACATATACACAATTGAACATTATGTAGCCTTATAAGACAAGGAAATCCTGTCAGTTATGACAATACAGATGAACATAGAGGACATTAAGCTAAGTAAGATAAGCCAGACACAGAAAGACAAATACTGTGTGAATGAAATCTAAAAAAATTTGAAGTTATAGAAGCAGAGAGTAGCAGCAGTCTGGTGATGGTGGGATACAAAATTTAATTTAGACAGGAGGAATAATTCAGATCTATTGTACAACATGGTGACTAATGACGATGTGTTGTATACTTAAAAATTACTGAGTGTAGATTTTAAACGTTCTCACCACACAAAAAAAATTAGTATATGAGGTAATGCATAATTAGCTTAATTTAGCCATTCTCTACTCTATGTGCATGTCAAAACACTGTATTGTATGCTACAAATATGTGCAATTTTATGTCAAATAAAAACAAAGAAAATTAATAATAAATAAATGAAAACTTCAAAACAAAACCAATGTATAAATGATCTGTGTACACACACACACACACACACACACACACATGACTCTGGGAAGTCTGTTACATTCTTTGTTATTCTACTTTTAAAATAAACGGAAACTTATTGAAAGCTAAGTGCTGAGGGTACAACTGCAGAAATGACTTAACACTACCATTTAAGTGGGTTACAATTTAATAGGAAGAGATTAGCACCAACACACAGTACAAACATGTGACAATATTAGAGTTAATACATTATGAAGAGTTAATAATGTGGGAATTTATGAGAGAAGCCCCTAATACAGTCTTTTGAGTAAAGGTGGAATATCATAAAAATCTTTGCAAAAAAAGGGTTTCCTAAGTTTACCAGTTAGCCTTGGTGGGATGGAGATACCAAATATTTCTCCTTCTTCACAAAGAGTTTTAAAGCATTGCTTATATTACCTGTCTATATATTTTCAATTTCTGTTTGGATCTTACCTGAGTCTGGCTTCAGCTTCCATCACTGCACTTAGCAAATCTCCCTTAAGTCACCAAAAACTTCTGATGTCAGACATTCAAAGGACTTTTTGATCAGTGCTTGCCCACAGTTAAGCACTGTGCTCTCCTTAAAACATTCTTTTCTTTAGTCTTCTCTGAAATAAACACTTTTTCTTTCTACTTTTGTAACATATTCCTTCTCCAGTTCTGTTTGCAGGACGTCTCATTCTACCTAGCTCAGAAGCACTGGAGTTCCTTAATATTTGTACTTCATTTATCTTTGAGGGCAATATTTTGAAGGCAATCTCATTCACACCAATGGCTTCTCTTATGATCACACATGTTTATGTCTAGCTCAGATTTATTATCTGAGCTACAACCCCAACTAAGAACTTTATATCTCTTCTTGGATGTGTTCAAGACAACTAAAACTCAACATGTCAGAAATTAAATTTATAATCTTCCTTCTAAATCTGATATACTTTCAGCAAATGACATTATCATCCATCTACCAGTACAAGACATAAACATAAAACTCATCCTTAAAGTCCCTTCTCCTTCATTCATCAATTTCTGCCCAGTTTACTTCTTAAATCTTTCTAATAGCCATCAGTACATCTGTATCACCATCAATTACATTAGTTCAGGCTATCATCTCTGGCTTGTGCTATTAAAAACAACATTCTTTAAATCGATATTTCCATATCTGTTCTTGCCTCCTCAAATTTATTCTCTATCTAAAAGCCACAGTAATATTCTAGAACATGGGTCATCAAAGTTTTTCTGTGAAGGGATAGACGGTAAGTATTTTCAGCTCTGAAGGACTTGAAATGTCTTGCAACTAGTCATTTCCACCATTTAACTCAACAGCATCCATAGAGAATGTGCTAAGTGTATGAACACAAATATGATTATGTTGCAATAAAACTTTATTTATAAAATAGGCAGTAGGTCAGATTTGACATGTGGGCCATAATTCATCAACTCTTGATTTAGGATACAAAACTGATCAAAAGAATCCCTTCCCTAAAACACATTAATGATCTCTTAGTACTCTTAGGATAAATACCAAAACAAAACCTTACTTCTCTTATCACCTACCTCCATCTCTTTTATGCCTCCATACTCTCTAGATTCCAATTTTCCCTTTGTAGTTCTTCAAATGTACTGTTTTTTCCTACAACAAGGCTTTTGTATTTGCTTTTTTCTCCTTGAAATCTCCAGACTATATTATATGCCCCATATTCAATGTACCCTGTATCTCTAATTCAAAGAACTGGCTACATATGTATTTTCACTTTTTTGTGTCACCATTTGATTAATTTCTATGACTCCCAATAGATTAAACTCAAAGAAGACAGGTTGTATATCTATCAGTTCACTATTGTTTTCCTAACTCTTAGCCCATTACTTAGTACATTGCAAGAGATTTATACATGTTTCTATAATAGATAAATGAATGAATGAATGAATGAATGAATGGAGTGAGTGAATGCATGCATGCATGTATGTATTTGTGCAGCATTATGTTTACATGCATGAAAAGATAAGAGATGAGAAATTATGGCTTATTAAATGAAATAAACATTCCGGTGGTGCTGGAGAGCCACTGAAGGATTTTAAGCAGAGAGTTTCAGGATAAGACTGGCTTCAGAGTCTACCATGCAGAGAATTTCAAAATACTACTTATTGCTTCTTTCCCTTTTTACCTTGAAACCCTATGCAAAAGCTCCTCTTGTCTATGTTTCTGTGAATTATTTATATTTGAGTTTGCTCATATTTTCTCAACAAAATCATAATGTCATTCTGTTATTTTAATTATGTATGTATGTGTGTTTGCATCAGTATGTATTCTTGGAGGAAGTGGACTGAGACTTTAGTATTCTGGTTTTGGTGCCTTATGTCTTTCATATTTTACAGTCACATAGAAGCAAAGCCTGCTGAAAGAATCCAATTTAAAGTTTTAGTGATACATTACACATTATAGATTGGGCTACTCATTACCACTCACTCTATCAAGGTTTCCAGCACAGCCATAATTATTCAGCATGGGAACTAGGTATTAAATTTAAACCTGGCAATTTATTTCACTTTTTATTCTGCTGGAGAGGTTTGAGAATCTAACATTCAGACAGCAAAAGAAGGATTGATGACTGTCCCGTGTATGAGTCCATGGCTGAGTCTCTCCTGGCTGAATGCCACAAAAACATTTATGGGTCATCGCACTAAACAGGAAAATATATGCTGGTAATTTTTAAAGAGAGAGAATACCAGTGACTCACTATTGAATTTGTCTTTAATTCCATCTGAAGCAGAGATCAGTTCTTATCTGGCTGGGCTAACATTTATCACAGCCTCTGCCTAGGATCTAGGTAAGTTTGACCTAGCAATTACCAATCTTTGTAATTGAGTTGTACCAACTCTCTAGTATCTAGGGCAGACTTCTAATTAAAAAAAATACATTTATAATGTATTATTTTATTCTAAACATAAAACAATTTGTTTGTTGTAAACATAAACATATGGAAACTTTGGATGGGCAAGATGAGGAAGACTGGCTGGCCAAGAATGACATTTTGAAGTCAGGAAAATGATACAAATGATTCACTTATAAAAACAAACTTGTACTCATAGGATGAAATGCCCAAAAACACAACACAAGTGACGAAGAGGCAAATTTCAGGACATTGAGAAACGGAGTTCCTAATCTTACTAACTCAGTTCCTCCTGTTCAATTTACAGTTTAGTATGTTCTCATTTATGAACTATTTTAAAACCATGAGCACTTCAAAAGTATCTCCATGATCGTCTAGGAAGTTACAGATGTTAATAGACTATCTAGTCAAAGCCACTCATTTCACATTTAAAAAAAGAGAAAATTAAGTAACCCTCCAAAGTTATTCATAAAATAATAGTAGTAGTATAGTCATAGTAAGTCCTTTTTAAGTACTTAATAGTTGTAAGCAGGTATGTAATACACAGAACTTTATGAATTAAATATAATTAACCACCTTTTATAAAGAGGTTAACAGAACAAAGAAATTCAGTAGCTTACCCAAAATTACATCACTGATAAGTGATGGAACTGGAATAAAAAACCCAGTCACCCTATTTTCAGATTCCAGAATATAACCCAACCAAATGCTTTTTCCACAATATCACTTATACTTTATTATTTTTATTTTCTTGATTACTTCTGCTCTTTAAGGATATAATGTGCTATGACCTGAAATCATTTGAGTTTCAAGCACTGTATGAACATGGCCACTAGGACCTGATGAACTTTTTGTTTTTATTCCAAGCAAACATTTTGGGCATCTCCCTTCCACATTCATTTTCTTGCGTCCCAGTCCTCATGTTCTCTCTCCTGCAACAGGTGGCCAAGTACATTGTCACTCCTGCTGTAAGAACTCCAGGAGATGTGTAAGCCACGTTTTCAAAAATAAGTGTATTTAAAGGCTGAACCAAATTTATTTTAGAATTCCTCCAAAGTTAGTGACTCCTCATCATTTCTTGTCATTATAGAAAATAATTAGGCTTTATAGTACATGAAATACCTGTCTACCTCAAACTCTTTAAGCAATTGTTTTCTAAAATGTTTATTAATTACTTACATATAAATGCCAATCACAAACTCTAAACAGGATGAGTTAGCTAGTATTAGAAAAGTCAAAAAACATTACTACTTTTCTTGGTTCATTTTGCCTTTATGTGTATATCTGCTTAAGGTGTTAGATGTATTAAAAATATTTCCCAGTCATCCCACTACTACTGTCTTCTTCACATGAGACTTGGGGAGCACAATTTGGAAATCTTTGGTCTAGGGGGTCTGTTGGTGGACCTCTTGACATTGCCCTGACCCCAAAGAATGACTACTGTGCTGTGTTGTGCAAACCCCAATACCACCCCTCATAATAATATTATGATTATCTTTGGATAGGTAAGCTCTTTTCTATGACTAGTTGCCTCTGATTATTTTCTTATGTGAGAGACACAACTCAAGAAATGTCACACTCCAAACTTGGGGAATTTTTATAATATTACAACTGTATGATTTTAGAAAATTATAATCTGAACTATAATACATGAATGTAATGAAAAGTCAGACAACCATTAAAATTATAAAAAATATTGCAGGATATAAAATATTAGGTATATGACACATTTTTGTTTTTTAAAGAATTCATGAATATGTTACTTTTACGCTAAGGGGAAAAAAATTTCAGGAGAAAATACAGATGCTGTTAATGTTGGTGGACAGTAGAATGAATTTGAATGCTGAGGTGTTGACTCTCATATTAAACCAAACTTAATGTCCTTAGTCACAAAGTGATGCAAAGGAGACTAAAAGACTTTCCATATCAGAGAAAAGATAAATAGAAGGAGGATGAGAAGCAGAAGGAGGAGTCAGAAAAGAAAGGGAGCACAGATGGAACAGTCTGGGGAGGAAAGGCATGCCAGGGCCCTGGGAGTTCCCGGAAGAAGCAGGTGCAGGGCAATGACTCCTGAAGGTAAACTTCACGGTTATGGTGTTTTCTCAGTCAAAATTCTTCCTGCACCCAACTAAATTTCACATCCAGCTCAATTATTGTAAAATCATTGTCAAACTGATCTCCCTTTCTCACATCCACTCTGAGTGAACCATATCACCTGATCTTCAGTGTTGCTCAGTCCCACATTTGCTTTCATCCCTCTTCTGTTCTGGGTTCCCTTTATGAAAGTTCAAATAGCTGGAGCACTGTGGCTCATGCCTGTAATCCCAACACTGGGAGATGGAGGTAAGAGAATTGAGGCCAGGAGTTCAAAACCAACCTGGGCAACTTAACGAGACTCTGTCTCTCCAAAAAAACAAAACAAAACAAAAAAAACTACATTAGCCAGGTGTGGTGGTGGGCACCTACAGTCCTAACTACTCAAGAGACTAAGACAGGAAGATCGGTTGAGCCCAGGAGTTCAAGGTTACAGTTAGCAAGGATTATGCCACTGCATTCCAGTCTGGGTGACAGAGAGAGATTCTGTCTCTTAAAAACAAAAAGTACAAATACATTGAGGTGAGGGCAGAGAGGGGGAGCAGTGCTGAGAGCTGTAAAGAAGATGTTTGTGTATTTGAAAATATTTTTGAAAATATTTTTCAATTACCTAGCTCAGTTACAAAAATTGCAGTAACTGAGTATATTTGTCAATCTCACCAATAAGGCTTGTTCTCTAGCTGATGTTTGTAAGGCAATGAAGCCAAACATTAAGAAGTGTGCTCTTTTGAACTCTTCTAGGATTTTTTAGTGAAGACAGACTGCATTCTCTCCATGGGATATTCCTCTAGAATCTTTTTCTGATACTGATTTCTCCTGACTTCCATCTATTAGGCATCCACCCTCTTTCCATGTCTCTTCTGTATCATTCCTCTAGCCTGCCTATACACTCTGGCTCCAAAGGATGCATGGGTCAGCTGAACTACTTGACCAAGGAATTATATGTCTACAGGGATTTAGTTAAAGGGCCTTCAGTGGTCTGTACATCTGCATTATGTTTTGGTACCGCTGAACTAATGCCAACTTGTTTAATCTGTATGTTCTTGCAAATTTTGAAACAGCCTTTTGTTCTAATATTTTATGTGTCAAATTGTTCATCTATATGGCTGAAATGCTTATTCGTTTTTAATGAGCAAATTTTGCCTACTTAATGATTGAATTCATTTTGTTTAAAATACTTTAATGTCTCTACAAAAAAGGGAAGGATTATTATTTCATCTTTTTTTTTTTTTTTCAGGCTGCTTAGGAGACTGGTTGCTCGATTGGACAAATTTAGTGGAATAAGGCAAAAGCTGCTTGGGGTATTATGAACCCTTTATCCTAATTTCTGGCTCTCAAATCCATATAGGAAAACAAATTCTCAGTGACCCTTTTATTAGTGTGCATGTGAATGATAGATTATTAAAATAGTTCTTGAATGTTCTCAGTCAGATCTATTCAGCTCTTCTGAAGCTAGGTAATAATATTTCTTCCACATTAAAACCACATTTTAGAAGTGTCCTTGTCCTAATTTAATTCTGTGTGCCCTCGCTTCACAGACCTCTGTGAAACAAAGGCCCTTGCTATAATAGTTCCTTTTTTCCTGTCCTAACCAGCTACTTTTTTGTGCCATTACTTTTGTCTGTTGTTTTCACAGTTCTTTACATTTCACTCTAACCCTATAAAAGTCTCTTTAGCAAAGCATTTTACGTTTTAGAGGATTATCTAGGAACACTTACGTCTGTGACTCTAAATAACCAGACATTTTAAATGGTTGTTGTCATTGTTGTTTTGCCATCTTAAGAAAATATGGTAATTCGGTTACTAGAATGATCATAAGGCAAAAGGATAAGTTGGATATGTTTACTTTGGTACAGTACATGAAAATTGCCGTAAACAGCAACCCTGAAAGTGAACGTAAATATGCAACTCTGTATCAATGCTGGAGATAGATTAGTGAGCACAAAAATAAAAAATATTGCAATATTTACCCCTAAATCAAAATTCAATATTCAATTTATCATCAGTAGTTGAAATATTGAAATATTTTCAAATAGTAATATTGAATTACCTAAATCAAATATTTGTAAATATTGAATTACTGGGAGCAAGTTGGAAGGAAATCTGAGAATGGGAACATCTAGTCTTCACTTTGCTTCATGCTTCTGCCTAAAGCCATAGGGAGAGCAAAGTTCCTTCCAGGACAAAATACAGAGTTGTGGGGACAAAAGGGAGAGTCTGGCATTCAGAAGATCACCTGCCATTTAGGTGCAGAATAACCAAATGGAAGTAAACCAATTATTTGCATTAGTGTTCTGCTCTATATTTTTCACCTCCAAATGGGCTGATAATTGAATTGGGAATAAAGCATGCGAGGAATAAAAGACTCATTCCGGCCTTGTGTTTTCCAAGACAGTTTGCTGGACACATGCATTTTTCTGGGATGTTAGGATGAGTGCTCAGATTAATAAAGTGTGCGTCGGTTCTCCTTGTCTGTGTGTTCCACAGGTCATTACCTCAGAGGAATAGCGGGTAAAAGGCATCCAGAACCCTTGTCTTACCCCAAAGCCCTTCAAATGTCTTGCTGCCAAGCTTTTGCTCGTCCTGTCTTTTCTAGTTGGAATGCCTATCAGTCCTATCCATTCGTTAGAGACCCCTTCAATCATGAACTTTTCCCAACTCTTCCTTCCACAAAGTACATACAACCTTAGAGATTTTTTTCTGGTGACATTGACAAAACATTTTATTACATGTATTTTTATAAACTTTACTTTTCAGAGCTGTTTTAGGTTCACAGGAAAATTGAGCAGAAAAATACAGAGGTCTAATATACCGAGGTCCCTACCCCAGCCTCCCCCACTATCAACAACCAGTACCAAAGTAGTGTATTTGTTATAATCCATGAACCTTCCCTGACACATCATCATCATTTAAGTTCATAATTTACCTTAGGATTCGCTCTTGGCACGGGTACATTCTATGAGTTTTTACAAATACATGATGATATGTATCCATCATTCTACTATCACAGAGAATAGTTTCACTGCCCTAAAAATATGTATTTATTCATTGTCTTGCTGCTTTTACTAGAATATAAGGTTCCTAAGGGGAGAGGCTGAATTTTATTGATCACAGTATTCCCTGCAGTGAAATGTGCTGTAGCCTGTGAAAAGTTAAGAATTAAAAATGTTAATTAATTGGTTATTTGCAGTGACCATAATATAGAAAGAAAAAGCTGAAACTTGTATGCAGCTTAGATCTGTTGAAATGCAACTGTGCTCCTTATAAAAGCAACCTACTAACTCTTATCAACTTGAGAATAAAATTCTCCCACACCTTATTTAAAGCCTAGTGGGACTCTCACAATGCCTGTGTCAGAGAATCAAGACTGTCCATTTTAAAATGAAACATTTTATATAACCTTATCCATATTTTAAGGTTGTTGAGGCTAATCTACAAAAGGGAATAAAATTGCTGAAAAAAAAAATGCATTATCTTTTATTTTTAACTTTCCTCCCACCTCATGACTGCCACAGATCCGACCTTGACATTTTACATTCCATAAAATGAAAAAGACTTGTTATACATCTTCTGTAATGGCCTAAGTACATAAAGATTATGCTGAAAAGATGATACCATTATGGAGCTTACTTGAGATGTAGCACAGGAATTTTGTTCCATGCAGCTTGTGTTTTCCAATTATTTGTGTAAATATTTAGATATTCTGTGCCTTTCAAATTAAAGACTACTCTCTCAAATCTCTAAGGAATTTAAAGAAATATATACAATCAGTTGCCTATTCTTGAGGTAATAAAAATGTGTTTAATTTGGGGGTATTATGTATGACAATTTAGTAAACAAAATCCTATAGTTACAGCTAAATTAAATAAACTAAGCAAAAAGGGATAAATATAAAGTCCTGAGTAACAGGCCAAAACTTAATGAAGAAAATATTACTTAACATTTGAAGCATCACTTAACTTTGTAAAACCTAGATATTATAGTTGATAATATACCCAAATTGAATGAACATTGTTAAGCATCTTATAAAATCACTAATATATTTAAGAGGCACATCCATGGAAATGTAGTAACTGTGATGAGAGAGGAGGTAACTCTTCTGTATTAGGCCTCCACTGCCATAAAGAAATACCTGAGACTGGGTAACTTACAAGAAAAAAGATTGAATTGGCTCATGGTTCTGCAGGCTTTACAGGAAGCATGGTGCTGGCATCTACTTCTGGAGAGGCCTCAGGGAGCTTCCAATCATGGCAGAAGGCAGAAGGCAAAGGGGGAGCAGACACATCACATGGTGAAAACAGGAGCAAGAGAAAGAGGAGAGGTGCTACACACTTTTAAATGGCCAGATCTCATGTGAACTTCAAGCAAGATCTCAATCATCACCAAGGGCATGGCTCATGCCATACATGAGGCATCCACCTCCATGATCCAAACACTTCCCACCAGGCCCCACCTGCAACACTAAGGATTACATCCCAACATGAGATTCGGGTGGGAACAAATATTTAAACTGTATCACCTACTTACTGAATAGTGTGTTTCATTTAGGGAGCTTTTGATAAGAATGCTATTATTCATGATGACTTACTTACTATGCAGAAAATATATTTTTAATGAGTCTCTACCAACATATTATATCAAAATTAACTTTTTTACTAAATAGTGTTGTATACCTCATCAGGGTAAGTCAAAATTTTAGGCAATGTAGTTGTGGTAGGTAGAAAAATGTCTCCCCCAAAATGTCCATATCACAGTCCCAAAAATGAGTGAATACATAACTTCACATGACAAAAGTGACTTTATAGCTGTGATTAAATTCAGGACCTTGGGATGAGGGGATTATCCTGGATTATTTGGATGGGTCCAATCTAATCACATGGGTTTTGTAAAGTGGAGAACATTTTCTGGTTGTGAGAGAAAGAGATATGAAGACAAAGGCACAATCTGAGAACTGTTATGCTGCTGGCTTTGAAAATGGAGAAAAATGACCATGAGCAAAGGAATGCAGGAGGCCACTAAAAGCTGGAAAGGCAAGAAACTAACAGATTCTCCCCTTCAAGCTTCCAGAAAGGAATGTAGAGCTGCCAACACATTGATCTTGGCCAGTGAGACCCATGTTGGACTTCTGACTGTAGAATAATAAATTTTCATTACTTTAAGCCACTAAATTTGTGATAATGTGTTACAGTGGGAATAGAAAACTAAATATAGCAGCTTATTATTCGGTGGGGGTAAGGGCTATGTAAAAGAATTACCCAATCACAAAGGTGAAAGGTACTGTGAGGAAAAAATGACCAAAACTGTGTGGTCCTGTCCATATCCATTCAAGTCAATGAATTTATGACTCAGAAGGGTTAGACATTCCTGAGTGGTGATCTGGACAGTCCCAGAGGTGAGGTCAGGGGCTACTGAAATACAATATTTATGTGGGAACTGTGTTAGTCAGAGTATAATCAAGGAATCAGAACCACTGTGAATTCAAGATTAGAAATGGACTATTTTAAGGAATTTTACTGGTAACTGAATTATGAGAAATTTCACAAATCAGTTAAGCTGAGAAACCAAACACGTTTAGTCACCAAAGAAGACCATGATGATGAGGATGGCAGTGGGAAGTTGCCGCCTTTGTGTGTCTGAAGCTAAGTTTCTGGTGAAGGGCCTGGGGCCACTGTTGAACAACAGGTTCCATAGTTAGGGAGAAGGTCTGGCCACAAACTGGAGGAGACAGAGAACAACCTGAAACTTGCTAGCACCTATGCATTTTTGTCACCAGAGCTAACTACAACATTCAGGGAGTAGAGGCTCCTGTCTCACTTCTGCAACCATATCTTTTGTAAATTCCTCTTTTAGCCAACTGGAACTCATTGCCACATAAACCTATACAGGGAAGGGGGTTTTGAGAAATGTAATTCCCAGTTTCACCAAGTTGAGGGAGAATAAGCCATCACCACAGGAATCATACTTTTAAAAGAGCACACATGAAATTTTTATTGACAATATGGCATCTAGGATGGGTTTCGAGCATAAAAATGATGTCATATGAGAAACTACCTCATCATTTTGTGTGCATCCTTCTCTATCTACCTACTCTGGTGTTAAGAGTAACTTCAAAGCATGTTAGTAAGTACACCTAATAGATAGGATGTTCAAACATGTTCTCAAATCCAATTGTAGGAGAACAAGCAGGAAAAAAAATTTGCTTTGTCTTACAATTTCCTTATATTGCTGTTTTTAAGGATTTATTTTTCTTTCAAGTAGTTTTAGGTTCCAGAAAAAAATGAGCAGAAAGTATACAAAGTGCCCACATAACCCCACTCCTACACATTCAGAGGGTGCCATTATGAACATCTCCCACCAGAGCAGTACATTCGTTACAAATTCTGAATCTACCCTGACGCATCATTATTCCCCAGTCTGTAGTTTACACTGAGGTCCACTTTTGGATGTGTGTTCAATGGGTTTAGGCAAACGTATAATGACACCCAAGTGTAATGGCATGCATCTGCCATTTTAGTATCATACAAAGTATTTTCACTGCTTGCCCTGAAAACCCTCCCTGCTCTGCCTATCCGTTGTTTCCAAGTTCTCATTGTTTTGAGTTAGATGATTTTAGAATATGCTAGAAGACATATACTTAAAGATTAAAACAGCATTAAATTGGTTGAAAGATTCAAAAAGTAGCTGAAATGGAAAAGTTAACTAAAAATTAGTGTTATGTATACTTTAAAATACAGTAACTTGTCTTTTTTCACAGTAATTGATTTATTTTTAAGGGGGATTAATTGAAGAAAAGTCAATTGTATATGGGTTGACGGGAATATATTGATGATGGCATTAAGAAAAGGGAAAGTTAGTAGTATCTTAATATAATTGCTATTTCTTTGCATTTGCCTACGGACAATCACTTTCGAGTATCAATTAGACATTAAAAATACTGGATATATTAGAAAATATCAACACTTTCTCCAGTAAGAATTATTTTGTTTTAAGATTTATGTGTTATTGGTTTTGGAAATTTTGTGGTGTGCTCAACTTAGTGTCCACAACTAGCTGTTTGAAAACTAAGAAAATGTATTACTGTTTGTTTTGTACAAAATATTTAAAAATTTTTAGTATTATAAAGTTATGAAAATAAAATACCTTCAATTTTGTCTTTGCATTGTATTTTAATCACTACAATGTCAATGATTATGTGTATTTTAATGTGGGCTAACATTTCATGTGAGCATAGCAAAATTCCTAAAATATTTAGAGTAGTGGAGACTGTAGATATCAGTTGCATTGTAACCTCCTTGATGATTTGGATTATTCTATATTGATGCATGAAACATGTAAAGGAGATATCCCAAGGGTTTTTATTTAAACATCATAAGTAACATGGCCATCACTGATCATCCTATTCTGTATTTAATAATCATCAAATAAGACTTTCTTATCTTAGTAGCATACTCTACATTATTTCCATAAAATAACTATTCTGGTAAAACAAAATATACAAAGTCATATGTGAGTTGAATTGATATTTTCTAGCCTACCATCAAAATATTCCATAATCCTATGTGTCACCTTTTTCAGTGCCATAAATATTAATGCTCTTTATTATGTTTTATACACATATTTATATATGTATATATACAGTATATATGTATATAAACTATATACTCTGTGTGTGTTTGTGTGTACTATAAGAGCGCAATCACCCCTACTCTTCCCAAAGCATTTCAGCTTTACTTAACAATAATTATGTTTGCTTTGGCAGGCACAGTGTGTTTTTTTGTTTTGTTTTGTTTTGTTTAATGTCTCTGAAAAATTCTGAGAAGCACATGGACTCCTGGACCATCCAAAGGGCCTCACCCCTCCCCATTATATTTCTGTGAGCAAGTCACACATTTATGTTTCCTGTTAGGCATCTGTAGGAGTTTCAGTTTGCTGATCCCTTATCTACAGCATATCACCTACCACTCTTTCCTATAGCTTAGTTCTTGGGCATCCCCCTTAGGATCTGCTAACCTCTAAGCATCTTAAGGATATGGGTTATGTCTTATTCATCTTTGTATTCTCCAAAGTGTTTTACACAAAGGAGGCAGTCAACACAAATTTTTTGAAATAATCTTCAAGAAAGTGGGAAGCTGCTTCAGCATATATAAAGAATATTCCCTGAACATTTAAAGAATCAAAAGTAAATGTCATAGTTCATAAAAACAGTGTTTTAGAAATGTAGCATTCTTTGATAACAAAATAATTACTTCTTATTAAATTGCCAAAAATGCCACCAAAATAACTGGCATTCCTTAGTTTTATTTTTTCCTGTAATCAAGATTTTTATTATTGGAGTCTAAGACTATTAGTTTTTCTTTAATTTTAATCAAAATACCAAATGTATACACTTCACAAAGTCAAATATTTCAATGATCATTCTTTTAAAAAAAATAGCCTCCCTGATATGTGTGAGTGTGTGTGTGTGTGTGTGTGTGTACACGTCTGAATGTGTTCATGTATTTTTACCTCAAGGTAATGATAAAAATTTGATAAGAGCATAAGATGGACTATGAAGACTGGGTTCAGAAAAGGGATTTAAGAAAAGGAAAGCGCATTTGAAACCTCAGTCTCTTCAAATTCCATAACAATAAGTCCAACAACAAGTCCTAGACCATTTTGAAAATGTCATTAGTGGGTGTCAGATTATCTTTTGTCCCAGGCAGGCAGGCAAACAAATAGGGAACACCCATCATATGCATGTCAGGTCACGTATAACCCATGAAAAATCATTTGGGAAGCAAAGAGTTATTGTCGAATAATACAGACATTTGAAGACATTCTTATCCCTACAGACTTTTAGATTACAAGGACAGAATCAATCATAGGCATAATCACCAAAGAAAGCTCTTAAACAAAGACTTACAACTCCATTAGAACCAGGCACGGAAACAAAGGTTTCTTAACTAATGCAACCTGTTTTGCTAGCCACAAAAATTTGTCATATTGTCTTATTGCCTTTTACATCATTCAAATTACTTTTAAAAGAATGAAGATAACAACACAATGTAAATTACTCCAAGGGTGGAAAATATATGCCTTGGTAACTGTCTTACCAAGGATATTTTAGAATGTGGTTGTATGCTACACACATATATACAAGCAATGCTTCAAAAAGACATATTTAAACTTTGCAATCAATTATTTTCTTCTCATGACTTTACATTTTAATGCCAAACTTTCTCTCTCATACGTAAAAGAATCACCAAGGCCCTTAAAGAATCACCATGATGGAGTTTGTGTCTATGACATCAGCATAGACAGCTAAGATGTGACAATAATTTATCAAATAGTTTGGCTGGGTACCATACACACACTTCTAGAAAGCAATTTCTGTTCCTCAAATTGCAGTATTTTAGTTGCTTATTTTATAACTTACCTTGATAGGCTATAAAGTTAGAAAAAATTCAAATAAAACTCTCTGGGCACTGAGACTCATGCTTGCAATTCCAGCACTTTGGGAGGCCCAGGCAGAACAATCCTTTGAGGCCAGGAGTGTGAGATCATCCTGGGCACCTGCACAACACAGTGGATCCCATCTCTACAAAATATTTTTTTAAAAATAGCCAGGTAGCCAAGTGTGGTGGCACATGCCTGTAGTTCCAGCTACTAGGGAGGCTGAGATAGGAGGACTGATTGAGCTCAGGAGATCAAGGCTGCAGTGAGTTTTGATTCCACCACTGCACTCCAGTATGGGTGGAGTGTGAGACTCTATCTGGAAAAAAAAAAAAAAAAAGAAAAGAAAAAGAAAGACTTGCTATTTCTATTGTGTCAGATATCTGAAAATTTATAAAATGGTAACACAGTATGTTTACATACTGTCTTTTTGTTTGTTTGTTCATTTGTTTTTTGAGACAGAGTCTCACTCTGTCACTGAGACTAGAGTGCAGTGGTACGATCTCAGCTCACTGCAACGTTCACCTCCTGGGTTCAAGCAATTCTCCTGCCTCAGCCCCCAAAGTAGCTGGAATTATAGGCACCCACCACTATGCCTGGCTAATTTTTGTATTTTTAGTAGAGATGGGGTTTCACCATGATGGGCAGACTGGTCCTGAACCCCCAACCTCAAGTGATCTGCCCACTTCAGCCTCTCAAAGTTCTGGGATTACTGGTGTGAGCCACCACGCTCGGCCTGTCCTTTTTATCTAGTATGTTTTCAGTTTAAAAGTTAAACACAGAAATAGCAAGCAAAGAATTTTAAAGTCACATTATTATTACACTTGATGATCATAAAGGTGATGAAACCTTCATGGAAAGACATTCAGTATCCACATAAATATCATGCTAATTTGTTTTCTTTATTACCATTAACTAGGTATAAATTCTTAATGAGAAAATATTTCTAATGCTTTTTGTTTGCAAGTCTATGGAATTTATTAACTTCTTCATACAGAAAATTTCTAAGGTGAGAAAATGTCTCTTGATTATGTGTAGTTTGTCAACTCAGTGCACTTTACCAAGTCTACTTTTGCGAATATGCAGCCAAAGTGTAGAGGGAAGTTTTAATCAATAGAGTTGATTATAGCTGCATTTTATTTTCAATGAGTTCAGTGATGTCTTCTTAGACTCCTACCTTGTAAATGCTGATTTCAAGGCCAACTTCCATTCCATTCAGGAGCTGAGTAGCATTTCAGATTCTATCATGTAGGGAAGGCTGCTCTGTGGCTCTAAATAGTTACCTGGGTTTAATTTTTGGATCTGCTTCTTGCTATGGGGGTATAACTTCTCCATGCCTCAGTTTCATTATCACAAATAGTGGAATAAAGAATATTATGTTGCATAATATTGTTTTGAGAATTAAATTTAATAATCCATATAAATTGAATGGGATAACATGCTGTTCCAAAAAGTTTAGCTCCAACTTGAATAAATTACCTTGGGGCAATTTCTGAGCTCTAAATACTTTGTAGTATACCCTAATAATTTTCACACAGCTCTTCTCCACAAATAGAAAGAAGCGAAGGGCCTTGGTGAAATACATATTTGTTAGTTACATTTTTTAATTAATAAAGATATTTTATTGAATTTCGGAAACTTGGTACTTTTAAAAAATTTCCATCTCTGCTCACAAATCACCACTATACTTTCTAGAACAGTGAAAGTTAGGACTTCAAGATTGTCACTTATCTCCATGTACCACATAGTGCAGAAATTCCTAACTCTGCCCACCACCTCTCTTCTGGCCATGACTATCAATTATTCTGTTACTCCAGCAGGGGACAATGACAGAATTGGGTAGGATGTTTAAGGAGATCAACTGTCCACAAGCCAAGCATACTATACTAAAGTGAGAGGAAGATCAATCCAAAATTCATGCCAATTACATTTTGAAATCATTGCATAATTTAGAACATATGTGAGTTTCTCTTTTGTATTCTTGTTTGATTCAGGGCAAAGCTACTGAATCAAGTTTCCAGTCCCTGAGGAGCTCAGAAGTTTGGCAAAGGTCAAAAGCAGAGAATTCCTGAAAATAAGACACTGAGAAACCACAGTGGAGGGTTGGGAGTTCAGTGCAACGCATCTGAGGATGAGAGACAGGACATCTCATGAGGGCCTGGAGTGCACCAGGCACTGGAGCAGGGGCTGCAGTGACAGCAGCTCCGTGACCCTTGGTGTGCTGAAGCTCTTGGGAATTTTAAACTCAAAATTTAAAAACAGTGCCTTAAAGACTGGCAAGAAAGCCTGGAGTGTGGTAGCTTGCTAATCTAAGAAAACTTGGAGTGTGGTGGTTTGCTAATCTAAGAAAACCTGGGGTATGGTAGTTTGCTACTCTATGATGTGCTTCTTCCCTCATCTTGATATTCTTAAATTCCTACATACCACTGAAAAAGCAAAGTGAACATGGCAGTGAGGAGGAGAAAGAGGAGTGCATGTCTCACATCTGAGAAAGGCGCACTTTAGTCTGGTTTCAAGATGCAAGAATGTTAAGAATGCTGCCTTACAGAAAAAAAGAGAAAAAAAATCTTCCTCTCTTCTTTAGCATTTAAGAGTTGGGCACTTTTCTTACCTGAATCCCAAAAGAAACTCCTCAAGACCTATAAAATCTATGTTCCAATATCATCAGAAGTAACCAGTTTATGGACTGGGCTTATGCAGAGAAAATCTGCCTCAGAGTGGTATCTGGTAATGTACACAGCTGCATAAAAACATTCGTTCTATTTTTTAGAGCAGGGCTGGCAAACTTTATCCATAAACGAGTGTAAAACAAAAAACAGACTACGGGGTTTGGCCTGCTGGCTGTCACTTGCCAATCCCCGCCTTAGAACAAAGCAATCGCTTTCTCAGCAGATGGTTTATCGTCAAAGAGTTCCAGTCTTTTTAATAACTAAAATTTAATGCTTTTTCACAATGAAAGAAAATAATTTGAAAATTATATAAATGTTCTAAGAAATACAAAACAAATTAGTCATAATCACATAACTCATGAGTAACTTCTAACAATTGATTTTCTTTACAGAATTGTATTTATTCATATCTATCTATACATATTAAAATGTTATAAATGTAATTTAAATCCTATTCTTTCTACTTATCTACTGCACAATGAATTCTTCAAAAAAATCTCATATCATTTATGCATCTTTTGTTCAACCTTAATAATTATACCTCATAGATTCATGTCTATTAATAATCTACCCTTCCACTAGATTGTCACCGGTTTAAAAGTAGAAGCTGTTTTATTCATTTTGGAAGTCTCATGCTTAGTGTTATGACTAGGGCACGGCAGGTACTCATGATTGAATACGTTTGAAATTTTAACAGTTTAATTATCTTTTACTCAATGTTATAGCTTACAGTTCTGGTCTTAGTTCAAAGAGAACACTCTCAAACTCATTACCTACTAATACCTAGCAACCGTTACACAGAAAGTAGGAATATCATGATTTTTGACTGTTAGTTCACTTTAGGGAGCTCATTACTTGAGAAAAATAGTATAGTTAGTCAATTCCCAGGGTTGTTTCAATCTTTCTTGTATTGCCTGAAAAGTAGCTTAACCTAAAATCATTTCCTTCAAATTGTTTCAAGTCAAATACTTCTGGAAGACATTTCAGCTTCTACCTAAAATTTAATATTTGGTACTAAAGAGGATGATATATAATTTACAAAATAAACATTTGAAGATAGCTTTTTAAAATATGTTGGACCATTTTCCTGTGATAAGCTAGGTTTACACAGGAATCCTATCCCACAAACTAAACACTAAGAGCTAAGATAAGTGTAAATTGTTTCAGCACGGAAATAAGTGCCCATGCTTATGTTTTATCTATGAGTACCAACTAGTGTGCATGTTTTTGCTGAAAAAAATCACTTGCTAGCCCTCCAATAGTCAAAACAGGACTTTAATTTATCAGCTCAGTTAAAGTGTTTGATTCACTGGTCATTTTATACTAATCTCAATATTATTTTTCAAAATAACCTCTATTTTGGAAAACTAGGTAAGAAGTCATCCTGATCATTATAACTCAATTCTGTTTTGCTCAGCTCCTTTTTAATAAGATAAAAGCTAAGTAAGTGGGAGGTGTGGTACAGGAGCTTCATCCCTGGAAACTTGTGAAGTTGGCATCTGTGCAGATTCACTGATAGTTGCTTATACACTCTGTAAAATAGAGAACTGCATTTCCCAGGTTCCCACGTGAATTGGCTTCTGTGTTGGTTATGTGAAATATTGAAGGGTGGGAAAAGAATAGAAGTTAGGGCAAGTCTTCTCACTATGGCATCTTTCTAGTGGCTGAGGAATCATCTACAACTTCCGCTACTGCTTAGAATTCCCTTCCCCATCTCTTATGCCCCAGTTCTCAACAAGTAGCCCTCACTGTGATTCTAGCTACATATGACATCTTTGAGTTCTAGGCTCTGTTAATGACATATTTCTTTCTTCCCATTCTCTTGTGCCCTTTACTGTATATTCCAATGTTTTATCTTACTGTCCTTAGGTGTGGATATTTTCTTCTGATCATCAATATCCAGTTCACTAATCCTTATTTTGGTTAATGCTCTCTCAAACCCACTTATTGAGTCTTAATTTTAGTTTTTATTCTATATTCCCAAATTTTCTATTGATTCTATTTCATAGATCTCAGTTCCCAGGTGAAATTCTTCATCTTGTTCTATATCTCATCAAACATATTATTTTATTATATCATTTATTTTAGAGTCCAATTAAATTCAGTGTCTAGATCACGTGGGCCTATTTCTACTATATGCATTTTCTTTCTGTTTTAACCCTTTGGTCTTGTCTTCTGTTATGACAAAATTTTTGTGTGCATAAAAAATGTTGATTCTGAATTCTTATAATTTGAAGTTCTTAGGATATTAGAACTCTCCATATTGAATTTCCGTTTGCTCTAGCAGAAAGTTAATGAAGGAGCTGATAATCTTAAATTGATAGAGTATTGAACTAATTCAAACATATATTTCGTGATTTTTGAAGGGTATTTTATTTCTAGTTTGCCTTTACTTCCTCCAAGCTTTTTTTATACCTCACCCTATTTATCTCTTTATCTGTATCCTTTGAAACATCCCTTATAATATCCAGTAAAACTGAGCTCTGAGAGCCACTCTAGCAGTTTAATCAAAACCAAGGAGGTGGTTGTGGGATTCCTGATTTATAGCTGGTCAGTTAAAAGTCCAGATAAAACCACCTGGGGCTTGCAGTTCGCATCAGGAGTTGGGGTCAGTCTTGTGGGACTGAACCTTCTACCTGTGGGATCTGATGGTAACACAGGTAGATAGTATTGGAATTGGAGGACACCCAGCCGGTACCTGCTGCAGATTTTATTGCTTGCTTGTTGGTAGGGGGAAAACAAACACACACATTTGGTCAGAGAAGTCTTCTGTGTTGATTGTGAAATGAGAGTGGAGGGTTTTTTTTTGTTTTTTGTTTGTTTGTTTGTTTGTTTGTTTGTTTTTTAATCCACTCAGTTTTTTTTCCAAGATACAGATGTAAATCTTCAGTGGTCCCCCAAAATCCTAGGCTGTTGATCAGTATCCGTCCTCCTTGTGATTTCTAATCTGCAAATTTTGTTTTTCCAGCCTTATGTGACTTCTGAAAGCTCTGTTCAGCTTTTCAGCCTCCTCCTTACTACTTTCCGCTCAGCTTCTGCGCCACTCGGCTGTGGCTTATCAGTTGGAAAATGCCTCAAGAGGCAAAAAGTTGGGCTCACTTACCCACACAACCCTCTTACCTGCAACATTGACCCCTCTGGTTCTTGCTGATTTCCTAATCTATCTAGTCCCTTCACATATATTTCTAAAAGTGTTTTATCCAGATTTAGCAGTCATTCTTGGTTATGAAGGGTTGTCTTAATATGTTAGTCCACAAAAATAGGCAAAATAAAAAATAACTGAATAAAAATAGATATCAAAAATAGAAAACAATAGAAACTTTTTTTAATCTAAAAGAAAACCACAAAATGAGAGATGTAAATCTAAAAATAGTTAAAATAAAAATAGCTAACTCTTTGTAATCACCAAGGTCACTTTGGAGGAAAATAAAATGATTACAGATCTAGATCATGGATAATACAAGATGAACTTGGAACATCTTGTTGCGCCAGAATAATGAAGAATAATAAAGTAAAACAGTGTTCAAAGAATGATGGGGATAGAATAAACGAGTAAAGAAGCCAATTTGAATGTTTCATTTTGGCTAAATCTGAGATAACTTGAGGATCAATTAAAATGATGGTAGAAATAAATTACAAAGTAAGAATCCGTTTGTACATGACAATATAAATAAAATACAAGTAAATAATTGGATGAGAAGGAAAAGCTCTTCTTTCAGTAGAGTGGCAACTCATAAATACAGAAAAAAAATGATAAGATTAGAAAATCACCAGTGAATACTAAAACTAGTGGATTAAAAACTTGGTGATAAACAGAATATTTAAAACAAAGTATTTCTTCACCCGAAAATGTATTAATTACATAGGGATCAGTAATCTTAGAGTGCAGAAACCTAGTGGATACCACCTTAAATAAAAGATCTAAGTTAACATTGCTAATGTTAGGGAAAAACAAAACAAAACAAAACAAAACTGATGTTTCTCCTGATGCTGAGAAGGATAGATATATTTTGTGATATTCCTGCCAAAAATGCATAAGCTGATTCTAACAAGGAAATGTCAGACACATTCAAATTGAGGGACAGTCCACAAAGTGACTGGCCTGTACTTTTCAAAAACTATTAAGATCAAAAAAGTGAAAGGCTATACAAGAGTAAATGAGTCTAAAGAGACATAGTAACTATCTACAATGCATGATTCTAGATGGTATTTTGTACTGGGGAAAAAAACAGGTATTGGAACAATTGACCAAATTTGGATATAAACTATGGACTAGATAACAGCATTATGTTTATGTTCAGTTTTCTGATTTTTGATAGTTAGGTGGGTTATGTAAAAGAATATCCTGGTTTTAAGAAATACACACTTAAGTGGTGTGTGTGTGTGTTTGTGTGTGTGTGTCCCTGCACATATATACAGACAGAGACAGAAGAAAGTAAATAGGGCAAAATATACCAACTTATTAAGCTAGGTAACAGGTATATTGGAGTTCCTTGTGTTATTTTGGAAGCTTTTCTATAAATTTGCAATTACATAAAAATTAAAAGCTTTCAACCAAACAAAAAACTAGATGACAATCTATTCCCAAAATTACAAAGTGTAATTGGGTAGAGTCCAACCACTGAGAGCAGCAAGAAGCCAGTTAGTTTTTGTAAATATATAAGAGGAAGCAGGAGGAAAGAAAATAAAAACAATGTCCTGATTGAAAAATAGGCAACCAACAGTTCATAAGGGAAAAGCACACATGGTTCTTCAACATACAAAATTGTATTCGGTTGACTTCTTCAGAGAAATTGAAATTATATAAAGATATTTGGAATATTTTACAACACCATATGTGCTAAGAATGTGGAAAATTATGCATTCTCATATGTTGCTGGTTAAAGACATGAAATGATACAATCCTACCATAGATATTGTATGGTACAATATCTAGTAAAATCACACATGAATTTACTTTGTGACCAACCAATCCTATTTCTAGGAATCTATCCAAATGATACACTACAAAAAATATTAAAAGATTTGAGGAGGGATCTGGCGAGATGGCCAAATAGGAACAGCTCTGGTCTGTAGCTCCCAGCAAGACCAATGCAGAATGTGGGTGATTTCTGCATTTCCAACTGAGGTACCCTGTTCATCACATTGGGACTGGTTAGGCAGTGGGTGCAGCCCACAGAGGGCAAGCAGAAGCTGGGTGGGGCGTCGCCTCACCCAGCAAATGCAAGGAGCAGGAAGCCTCCCTTTCCCAGCCGAGGGAAGCCATAAGGGACTGTGCTGTGAGGGATGGTGCTATCCAGCCCAGATACTATGCTTTTCCCACTACTAAAAATACTAGAGAAGTAAGAGCAAAAAATTCAAAAGCTAGCAGAAGACAAGAAATAACTAAGATCAGAGCAGAACTGAAGGAGACAGAGATACAAAAAAATCCTTCAAAAAAATCAATGTATTCAGGAGTTGGTATTCTGAAGATTAACAAAATAGATAAGACCGCTAGCCTGACTAATAAGAAAAGAAAGAAGAATCAAATAGACACAATAAAAAATGATAAAGGGAATATCATCACTGATCCCACAGAAATACAAACTACCATCTGAGTATACTATAAACACCTCTATGCAAATAAACTAGAAAATCTACAAGAAATGGATAAATTCACAGACACATACACCCTCCAAGACTAAAGCCAGAAAGAAGCTGAATTCCCGAATAGAACAATAACGTGTTCTGAAATAGAGGCAGTGATTAATAGCTTACCAACTTAAAAAAGCTCAGGGACAGACAGATTCACAGCCAAATTCTACCAGGGGTACAAGGGGAATCTGGTACCATTCCTTCTGAAACTATTCTAAACAATAAAGAGGGACTCCTCCCTAACTCATTTTATGAGGCCAGCTTCATCCCGATCCAAAACTTGGCAGAGACACAACAAAAAAATAAAATTTCAGGCCAATATCCCTTATGAACATCAGTGTGAAAATGCTCGATAAAATACTGGCACACTGAATCTAGCAGCCCATTAAAAAGCTTACCCACCATGATCAAGTCGGCTTCATCTCTGGGATGCAAGGCTGGTTCAACATAATCAAATCAATAAATGTAATCCATCACATAACCATAACCAATGACAAAACCCACATGATTATCTCAATAGATGCTGAAAAGGCCTTTGATAAAATTCAACAGCCCTTCATGCTGTTGAATTTTATCAAAACCTCTCAATAAACTAGGTATTGATGGAACATATCTCAAAATAATAAGAGTTGTTTATGACAAGCTCATAGCCAATATCATACTGAATGGGCAAAAGCTGGAAGCATTTCCTTTGGAAACCGGCACAAGACAAGGATGTCCTCTCTCACCACTCCTATTCAACATAGTATTGGAAGTTCTGGCCAGGGCAATCAGGTAAGAGAAAGAAAGAAACGGTATTCAAATAGGAAGAGAGGAAGTTAAACTGTCTCTGTTTGCAGATAACATGATTGTATATTTACAAAACCCCATCGCCTCAGCCCAAAAACTCCTTAAGCTGACTGCAGCTTCAGCAAAGCCTCAAGATACAAAATCAGTGTGCAAAAATCACAAGCATTCTTATGCACCAATAATAGACAAGCAGAGAGCAAAATCATGACTGAACTCCAATTCACAATTGCTACAAAGAAAATAAAATACCTAGGAATACAACTTACAAAAAACATAAAGGACCTCTTCAAGGATAACTACAAACCACTGCTCAAGGAAATGAGAGGACATAAACAAATGGAAAGAAATCCCATGCTCATGAATAGGAAGAATTAATATCATGAAAATGGCCATACTGCCCAAAGTTATTTATAGATTCAATGCTATTTCCACCAAGTTACCACTGACTTTGTTTACAGAGCTAGAAAAAAGTACTTTAAATTTCATATGGAACCAAAAAAGAGACTGTATAGCCAAAACAATCCTAAGCATAAAGAACAAAGCTGGAGGCATCACACTACCTGACTTCAAACTATACTACAAGGCTACTGTAACCAAAACAGCATGGCACCAGTACCAAAACAGATATATAGACCAATGGAACAGAACAGCGGCCTCAGAAGTAACACCACACCATCTGATGTTTGAAAAACCTGACAAAAACAAGCAATGGGAAAGGATTTCCTGTTTAATTAACTCAAGATGGATTAAAGACTTAAATGTCAAACCTAAAACCATAAAAACCCAAGAAGAAAATCTAGGCAATACCATTCAGGACATAGGCATCGGCAAAGACTTCATGACTAAAACAACAAAAGCAATTGCAACAAAAGCCAACATTGTCAAATGAAATCTAACTAAACTAAAGATCTTTTGTTCAGCAAAAGAAACTATAATCAGAGTGAGCAGGCAACCTACAGAATGGGAGAAAATTTTTGTAATCTGTCTATCTGACAAAGGTCTAAAATCCAGAAATTACAAGGAACTTAAACAAATTTACAAGAATAAAAACAAACAACCCCATCAAAAAGTGGGTGAAGGATGTGAACAGACACTTTTCAAAAGAAAATATTTATGTGGCCAACACACCTATGAAAAAAAGCTGATCATCACTGATCATTAGAGAAATGCAAATCAAAACCACAATGAGATACCATCTCAGGCCAGTTAGAATGATGATCATTAAAAAGTCAGGAAACAACAGATGCTGGAGAGGATGTGGAGAAATAAGAACATTTTACACTGTTGGTGGGAGTGTATACTAGTTCAACCATTGTGGTAGACAGTGTGGCGATTCCTCAAGGATCTAGAACCAGAAATAGCATTTGACCCAGCAATCCCATTACTGGGTATATACCCAAAAGATTATAAATCATTCCAGTATAAAGATATGTACACATGTTTGTTTATTGCAGCACAATTTACAATAGCAAAGACTTGGAACCAACCCAAATGCCCATCAATGATAGACTGGATAAAGAAAATATGGCACATATACACCATGGAATACTATGCAGTCATAAAAAAGAATGAGTTCATGTCCTTTGCAGGGACATGGATGAAGCTGGAAGCCAGCATCCTTAGCAAACCAACTCAGGAAGAGAAAACCAAACACCACATGTTCTCACTCATAAGTGGGAGTTGAACAATGAGAACACAAGGACACAGAGAGGGGAACATCACACACTGGGGCCTGTTGGGGGTTGGGTGGAAAGGGGAGGGAGAGCATTAGGACAAATACATAAAGCATGTGGGACTTAAAACCTAGATGATGGGTTGATAGTTGCAGCAAACCACCATGGCACATGTATACCTATGTAACAGGCCTGCATGTTCAGCACATGTATCCCAGAACTTAAAGTTAAATTTTTTAAAAATTAATAGGAAAACAGGCCGGGCGCGGTGGCTCAAGCCTGTAATCCCAGCACTTTGGGAGGCCGAGGTGGGTGGATCACGAGGTCAGGAGATCGAGACCATCCTAGCTAACACGGTGAAACCCCATCTCTACTAAAAATACAAAAAAATTAGCCGGGCGTGGTGGCAGGCGCCTGTAGTCCCAGCTACTTGGGAGGCTGAGGCAGGAGAATGGCGTGAACCCAGGAGGCGGAGCTTGCAGTGAGCCGAGATAGTGCCACTGCACTCCAGCCTTGGCGACAGAGCAAGACTCTGCCTCAAAAAAAAAAAAAAAAAAAATTAATAGGAAAACAAAAGAAATGCAAATTGAAATAGTATAACCAGCCTGGTATTATCTAATAAAGTTGACAATATGTTACTGTAAAAAAAAAAAAAAGAAAAGAAAAGAAAAAGAAAAATTTCCTCTAGCATGTCATTGCCTAATGTAGTAACTTTTCAGAATAATTTTAGAAATGATAAAGGTATTTTAAAAACACAGAAGAATTAAGCAGGAAAAAAAAGATTTGTTAACAAGGCCAATAAGTGCCAAATATTCATCAACAAAGAAATAGTTGATTAAATTAGCATCCATTCGCACAAACAATGGAGCATTATGATGCTTGAAAAAGAAAGAAGGTAGATCTCCATGTACTTTATACTATATTGTAGGTGACATATTTTCAGGTGAAAAAATACACAATTTGAAAAAAGTATGCGTTGTATACTGCTATTTATCTGAGTGAAGGAAATAATGTATTAACATACTTATTTACAGTAAAAAAGGGAAAGGGGGTGAGCAAAAAGTAAAGGAAAAAATGATAGGTATAATGGGGCAGAGGGAAGAGGGAGGAGGAGACAGAACTATGAATATACAGTTGGCCCTCTGTAAACATGGGTTCCACATCTGTGAACTCAATCAACTGCGGATCAAAAATATTAGGAAAAATATTGCACCTATACTGAATATGTACACACTTTTCTCTTGTCATTATTTCCTAAACATTACAGTGTAATAACTATTTACATAAGCACTTAGGTATATATTAGGTATCATACACAATCTAGAAATGAGTTAAAGCCTATGGCAGGATGTGCATAAGTTATATGCAAAAAGTTTACCATTTTATATTAGGCACTTGAGCATCCTCAGAGTTTGGTGCCATCAAGAGGTCCTGAAAACAATCGCCCAGGGACAGCAAGAAATGATTATACCTTCTTTTGTATATTTGATAACATTAACTGTTACTAAAAGTGTATGTGTGTGTGTGTGCGTGTGTGTGTGTGTGCATGTGTGTGTGTGTGTCAGAGAGAGAGAGAGAAGGAGAGAGAAGTTATGTAGTCTAATAAGGCTTAATTAAATTATCATACAGAGGTTTATAGAAGAATTTTCAAAGGGTTGTTCATAGTAGATTCCTGCAGTGGGGAGTAAGGTTAGTCTTGCAGAAGAAGAAGAGAGGGAAGGGAGTAGAAAAAGAGAATGTAAGAAAAAGAGAAACTGCCTTAAATTCAGTGGCCATTGGAAACACATAATAAAATAAAGCAAAGCAAACAGATAATATATGTGCCAGAGTCCTATTTATTAAAATCATATTTATATTCATAAACAGATATAAAAAAGAAATCAATGAAATAACCATGGCGATTTTTAAGGATAGTAGGATTTTAGATCATATATACTTTACTATTTATATGTGTGTTATTCCTCTTTCCTAACAATCACATTGTACTATTTATAAATCTAGAAAAATATAATAAAGTGATTTTCATTCTAGAAAAAAAGAACTACTACATACTACTAAAGAATAACTAAAAGAGCAACATTCCAAAAGGAAAATGTGTCAGGGATGTCAACAGTCATTTAACAGATAAAATACAAAGAGTATTTTATTTATTTATTTATTATTTATTTATACAAAGAGTATACAATTGGAAACATATTCAACTGTTTGATAATTAAAGAAATGCAAAATAAGGCAACAGATTGAGCACAGAGCAGGGGAGAGAGGGAATCAAGAATTATTCCAAGGATACTGGCATGAGAAACTGGAAGAATAACTGGTTATTGGTGACAAGAAGAACAGCTTGAGGAGGAAGATGAGGAGTCTGATCTTAAATTGAGATGTTTGTGAAACATCCAAGTGGAGAAGTCAACCTGTCAGTTGGATGTATGAGCCTAGAGTCTAGGAAAGAGTGTTTCCCACAAAGAAATAATATTTAAAGCCATGAACTTAGATGAAATCACCAGGAGGTGATTTACTGTATAAAATATTTCCAAGGACTGAATCCTAGGGTGCTTTAGAGTCAGAATGTGGGGAAAAGTAGAGGAAGTAGTATAAAGAAATGTGTTGGATTAAAAGCAAAATCGGGAGATTGTGGATTCCTGAAAGAAAACCATTTCAGGAGAGAAATCATCTAAGTCAGTAGGGCAATAACTGATAACTTATCTTGGGATTTAGCAATATGAAGGTCAATAGAAAAATGGACAATTTCAGGGAAGTAGTGGGGATGAAATCTATTTAGATGGGTTCAGGGAGTCAGAGAGAATGGGAAGAGAGGACCTGAGACAGTGAGGTTAGACAGCTCTGTGAGGAGTTTGGCTGCAATGGGGTGTTATGAAATGAAATAAATCAAGGGGGTCCTGTGTCAAGATAAAGTTTTTTTTCTACAATGAGAGAAATTGTCTATAGGCCAGTGAAAATTACAAGTCACAGGAAAATTAATGATTAAGAAAATAATGGAGAAATTCCTGGAGTGGAGGTGAGGGAAGATGCAATCTAATGTCTAAGGGAAAACGTCAGCCTTAGTAAGGAGCACAGGCTGCTCACCCAGAGTATATGGACAAAATATCAAGTCAGTGAGCAAATATAGGGTGGTCAGAGTTACTGAGATTTTTCTTATTCAATTTCTTCAGTAAAATTAGCTGAGAGCGCATATGGGGTAGGAAATATTAGAAGTTTTAGTAAGAAAGGAATGAAATGTCCAGATAAAAACAATGAATAATATAATACCCAGATCATTTGAGTTGACATGTTCCAGGCTGTGGGCCAATATTGAGGTCATGATATTTATTTTTTTAACCAGTCAAATGATTTCTTATTTATGGTTCTATACTGAAGGATCAACTGGATTCTGAATACATGGGCTCCAGAAAACACCTTCATACCCTTTAGCTGCACATTTCACCATGAGGCAGAAGAAGATCCAATATTAAGTTGCTAATTAAGTAACTTTCTATAAGCATGGCTATCTTCAAAGTTTTAAAACCACATTAAGTAAATTATTATATGAATAAGCTAAATGCTTAAGCATTATAAGTGACACTATAACTTTTTCCATGCATTTTAATAACAAATGTATTGATTACCATTTACTGACAGATTTCCTCTAATTTGTACCCAGGGTGTCACAGAGAGAACATGTAAAGCTAGTCTGGTTTTCAAGAATAAACCTTCTCTATTGCAGATATTGACTCTCCAGACCATACATGGAGAGACTCATATCCTCATATTGTTGAAATCAAAGGCTGGCATAGTCTTTATTTCTATATGCAAGCTTGGTCATACAAAAGGATCTTTGTCCTGACAGATATTTTCTCCTGCAGAAGTGCTCCATTTTGGTTATGGTTTGGATTTGGTTTACAATTTTTCCTTCAAAGTTTTTCTTCAGTAAGCCTACTGAACATGCTAATGTGATTACCTCGTGTGAACACTTCAGCCTGACTTGATACTTTAGGTCTGTACTATCCAACATGGTAGCCAACAAGTTGCTATAGAACACTTAGAATGTTCCTAGTGCAACAAAGGAACTGAATTTTCTATTTTCCTTAATTGTCATTCATTTAAATTTAAAAACAAATTATTTAAAAATATTTTTCCACTTAACATACTTTACTATTTTTGTAGAAGTTCAGCTCATATTAACCATTGAAAATTCAGCATATGAAGGGAGATGAGCTCTAGGGAAGAAAAAAGATTGTGATGAGCTATAAGTGTAAAACACTCGCTGGATTTGAAGATTTAGTATGAAAAAAGAATAAAAAAGTCATCCTGATAATTTTTATATTGACCATTTATTGAAATGCTAATCCCTTGAATAAAATGGCTTAAATAAAGCACATAATAAAATATTAGAATATTTTATTCAGTCATAAAGTACTTTAAGATAAAATTAAAACATAAATAAATATATCTTGCTTTTTAAATGTAGCCAGTAGAAAATGCTAAATTACTTATTGCGGGTCACACATATATTTCTGGACAGCACTGTTCTGGTTTATTAAGCATAAAGTTGGTTCCAGATGAATAGGAAGGCTCATAGGTTATTATTGTTGTGCGACATCTTTCCCTCTGGTGAGGCAAAGAGCATTACTTCAACCTTTCCAATCATTTACTCTCTGTGGCTTCGGAATTAACAAGGAGAAGTCACATGATGAAGACTAAGAGAATTGTCTAACAACACAGAGTATCAGAGAAAAGAGCAGGTATCCATTCTAGGGTAGGTTCAAAAAGGGCCTAAATCAGTATTTGTTGATATAGAAAATACCAGGAGGCATTGGAAAAATAAGTATTAATTTCCTGAATGTTGATATAGAAAATACCAGGAGGTGTTGGAGAAATAACTATTAATTTCCTGAATGTTTTCCAATAAATTTCTTAGTTTCAAAGTCAGGAACAAAACATATCTATAAGGCTACCTTATAAGAGAAGTTTTTGTAACATGTGCATTCTAAGTCAAGTTGTTAAAAGACATATTGGCCCTTGTCATTTTTCTTTTCTTCTTTTTAATCACTACCTTTTCTTTTCCTTTTTTCTTTCTTTGTCTTTCTTATTTCATTTTCTAAGGAAACAGCAGAATAACATGACCAGCCTGGGCAAATTTATTGGAATGGAGAAGTTTTATTTGGCATCTTCTTTCTTAGTGATATTCTTCTTCCTTTTGGCAGTATGGCTAATGCCTAGAGCTACCCAAGGTCTCCATTTAAACTCCAACCAAAAACTACCTTTTCACAAGAGAATAATAAATCAACATGTGCCAATATATTTTCTGTCCATTTATTACTATCTCATGGGCATAATGCCTTATCCCAGTACAATAAAATTTTCAGGGTCCATGACAGGCAATTGGAGAATGTATGTTGGGAATGTCAGAACTTTGGGACCAAACTCAGATTTTACCATTTTGACAGCTGTCTATTGCATCTACTGGGCGTATAAAGGCTCTGTTGGTCGGTTTTATTAAAACCAATTTAACTTACTAAATTTTTTTCCTGTTTATCAAAGAAAAATGCATTCCAAAGCTCTGATAGAATGCAGTACTTTTCTACACAGAAGTAATAATTCATTTTCAAAATTCTCATATTCTCACAATTTCTTTTAAAAATATAGTGTGTGGATGCAGCAGTGCTGCATACTCTTCACTTAGTCAGTGTAAAAGTTTCTTGCAAATATTTGATGGGAGTCATACTTGAGTTAGCATAACTTTATTTATTCCCTGGTGCGTGGGATTTTATTGCTTGGGTCCATGTGGGATAGTCCTCAGAGTGATAGATGACTCACTGAAACAGCTGTGACCTGACAGAGTTCTTGCTGAAAATGCATTTTCTGTATAAATTTGATTTTTTTAAAAAACAATATCCATGATGTCATTGCAGTCTTCTAGTTCAGCTCTCCCTGGGGATGGAGTAACACTCTTTTACAGGTGGTGATGGAACAGATAGTCTCATGTGGACAGCATGAAGAGGAGGGAAGAAAGATGACAATATATAAGCATTTGTGGAGCTGAACAGCACACAAAGTGGCCTATTTATTATTAAAGTTATGATGGACCCATTATGTGATGTCTTGAAATTCCTAGAAATGCCCCACTGGAGCTGGTAATCATCAGAGGATGCTCAGCAAGGCTGATCCTAGGCAAAACTGCAGGATGCCGCATCAGCTTCACCTGACGAGACTCCTGTAGTGCTTTTCTGCCCCATGGCACACTCCCCTGTTGTCTTTTTTCATCCTTTCTAGAATGATCCTAACAACATCCTCAGCTTATCTGTTTTTCAGTTTCTTCATCACAAAAATAAATAAGCAATACTTCATCTCTCGACATAGTTTATTTTTCTTTTGAGATGAGGTCTCACTATGTTACTCCTACCATTGAACATTTTTTTTCGCCATGGCCTCGTAAAGTGCTGGGAGTACAGGCATGAGCCACTATGCCTGGCCTTAAGTATTAAGTAAGTTAATATGTGTAACTTTTAGAATGGTGGCTGTCTTATATATGTACTGAGAACATGTCATTTGTATTACTTGAGAAACAACCAATCAGAATTGCTTGACATGTAGCCTAGGCCCTTGCATCTGCTCTTTGAACAAAATTAGATAGTTCAATTATTTCTTTCCCATGCCCTCATCAAAACTTATTGGTCTTGTGTAGTATGTCATCAGAGGATTTTTTTTTTTTTTTTTTTGGTTCCAGATTTTTAAAAGCTACAAGCTAGCAGCTAATCACTGGATCTGAGGTATATATGAGTTCTTTGGGGACTGCACAGTTAAAAGTGTTTTAATTTAAACATCAGTATTTAGAAATTCATATATTTCTTATAAAATTATGATTTCTGATTTCCCTTGGAAAAAAAATTTTAAAAAATTTGGCAACCATGGGCAGTGGCCCCACATGGGAACACACAGCTAGAACTAAATAGCAGTATTCCCTTTTTGATGCTGCATGGATCCTCTAATTCTGCAGTCTATACTACTTCTTATTTCTCCCTTCAGTCCAGCCTAATTCACTTTTCATTCTGGGCTCTGTGGATTTCTATGCTTGTGACCCAGGTGTCACAGTTGTCTTTCACAGAAGGCTTATTTGTGTCTTCATGAGAATGCTCTAAAGAAAAAAAAAAGGAAATTTAGTCCAGATATGGAAGGATGCTGTGCCATTTTTGTATAGGAAGACACTTAATTTTCATTCTCTGAACATGTTCTGCTCTTGTTGCTTAATCTGTTAACTCACTTGACTTTTATTTAGTCATGGCAAGGTGTTAGATTTTATTCTAGGCATAACAGAAGTCACCGAGGGATTTGAAGTAGAGGAGGGGTTAGTGCAATTTACATATTTAGGCCTTACTATGATTGCTGTGCAGAGGTTGGAAAGGGTGAAAGAAAAGAAATGCAAAGTCAGTTAGGTAGTTTTTGGAGGTGTTAACAAAGAGAGGAGGATGGTAATTTGGACCAGGTCATAGAGTAGTTAAAAAAATAATAAAAAATAAGAAGAAAGAGGAAGGAAGAGAAGAAGAGGAGGAAGAAGAAGGAGGAGGAGGAGGAGGAGGAGGAAGAGGAGAGGGAGAGGGAGAAGGAGAAGGAGAAAGGGAGGAGGAGAGGGAGAGGGAGAGGGAGAAGAAGGAGAAAGGGAGGAGGAGGAGGAGGCAGCAGCAGGTGGGGAGTAGGAGTGTAATTCAATGAACTTTGAATAAAATGTTTCCTGTGGAAAATAAGGGCATAGTCTGGGCCTGGCCCAGCACCTGGCAAGTTTTTCCATTGGCTTGTTCTACTCTTGTCCCATCAATATTTTCCTTTTCTTTAAAACGCCAAGATTTTTCCACCCTCTGGACCTTTGCATTTGCTGTGACACTCATTCTAACCTGTCACCCCAATGTCTGTCATTCTTATTCTAGCATAGCTCACTGCTAGTTTGTATCTCATCACAACATAAATCTTATCATTTATTGCCATTTAATATTTCTTGTATATTTATGTTGTTGATTGCTTGTACTTGATTTGTTTGTTTCCCCTGATCAAAAAAGTATAAGGTCAAAGACCAGGCTTTTTTTCTTTTTTTAGCCATATCCTGGGTCCCTAGGATGGTATCTAGTCCACTCACTTGTTTAATAATATTTGTTGTACGAATGAGATTTCATAGATATTTATTAAAATGTGAATGTGAGATATGAGAGAAAACAACATCAGAGGTGATTATAGTTTTTGGTGGATAATTGGGTGGCTGGTAGTAACATATACATTGGGATTGTGGGGTCTGGGAGATCCACTATCTTGTGTGGAGGTACAGGCAGAATTAGAGTTCTGTTTTGGATTTTGTAGAAATTTTCTAGGGATGCCATAACAAATACAACAGAAATGTATTTTAAGTGGGCAACTTAAAACAACAGAAATGTATTTTCTCTCATTCTGGAGATGAGAAGTCTGAAATTAAGTTGATGGCAGGGTTGTTTAAGTGCCAGAGAAGAAGAGATATGTTCTCTAGAGAGAGGACTATGGGTTAGAAAAGCTATCTTGTAAGTCCTCCAAACTTTGGTGGCAACTAAGATCAGACGTTAATAATAAAAGGTGAGAGGCATAGAAGACAGACATGGGAGCAAACAGACAGGCTGAGTAAACCAGAGGGAATGTAAAATGGGAGATATGACCTAGATGTGTGATCTAAGCATAAGAAAAGAACAAAATTCATTCATTCCGTCATGGCTTTCCAGAGTCTGTCTTGTTATTTCACAATGAAGCAAAGGGAATCCAGTATGGCCCAGCTTCCTTGGGATTAGCACATTGACTTTTCAAGATTCCAATATAGCAGCAGCTGACATTTCTACAGCTGTTGGTCCTCTTAGAAAGGTCTTGCTGGTGTGGTAAACAATGGGTTCCGTATTCCCACATCACACATAAAAAAGGAACTTAGATGTTGAGAATATGTTTGCTAAGGCAGTGGGAAGTTTCACAATGGTTCGTCAACTGCACTCCGACTTTTCTCAGCAGGAAGACCTTATGTTCAACTGAATCAGAACAGTGATACTATACTATTTCAGAGTGTTCACCAGTGTCTCGTAGAACAGGAAGGCAATCTTACAAATAGAGTACTGACAGTCACAAAGACAAATGTGAATGCTAATGTCTAAATATTTTTTAGAATTTGGTAAGATCGGCATTCCAATACAATGCTGGAGGTATTTGGCAAATCAAGGTGTGCACTTTCCATTCGAACTCAGCCCACATACATTGGTCCACATCTGATATTGGGAGAAAGACAACTGCAAATCAAGGTAGGGCATTCTCAACGTCTTTTACCAAAACAAACCAGCAAATAAACCTGCAAAAACATAATTGGTATTTAAGCTGTACATGAGTAAGTTGCTCTAGTGGCTCTACCTGCCTTTTTCCTTTGAAATGGATCTGAACTAGGATACCTTCAGTAGTCTGGGCAAGTGAGGAGCCCACCAGATTAGAGGCATCCATCCATCCATTTACTCATTCATTCATGTGTTTATTTTTTATTGTTTGCTTTTAAATTTTAGGTTGGAAGAGACGGCACTTCTGTATTCAAGGACCAATTTCATTACTCTAATATCATATAAGGGAACTGTTGCATCCTGGTTGCTTACTTCTACTTTCCATTTCTTAACCATGTTATCAGGCTTACTAACAGTTTTAGTCCAGCAGACATAGATATGGCTTATCACATCTTCAATTTACATAATATATTTTGAGAACTCACCCCCTCATCCTATCATTACAACAAATTGCTTTTGTATATTAAAATTGGACTTTCATACATCATCTAATAAACAAACATTTGCACTATCCTTTGGTAGTATTTATCTGTAAAGAGTGCAATAATGATTAAGAGAAGACTTCTTAGAGAATAATATTGGGCAAATTACCTAACTCTCAGGGCTCAGATTCAACAACTGAAATGTGGAGAAAATAATAGTATCCCTAATAGGACTGCAATGGTAATTAATTCAAGTAGTGTAGGAAGAGAAATTAATCTGGATCTGGCACATCACAATTACAATTACTAAAATTAGTGCCTCCACCTACCTAGTTGTGTGCCTTATTGCAAAGAAAAATTTAGAATTTTGATTTCTTAAAGAATTTGTGCTATGTATCTCAAAACTGTTGCATTTTGTCTCATATTTTAAAAATAATGTAATATAGAAAAATTAGAGTTCTACTAGACTTCAGTCTACATGACATATTCATTTGTAAAGGAACACTGTAATTAAAGAAAGTATACTAAATATTTTAAAAGATTTTGACTAAAAGGTGAGCTGTAATTAAGGAGTGAGAATCAGACTTAAAATATTTAAGTGATACACAATCCAGTTACAATGAGTACCGCTAATATTTAGATTGTGTTCATCCAATATGTTTTTTTCATAAAATAGGACCAGAGCTCCTTGGAGAAATGACTGATTCTAGATTGAGGGCAAGAAATGTGCAAACTGAGGCTAGAATATCTTCATATGATGCCACAAAGCAAAAGCAAATAAGTTATCAGACTACCAGGTTTGTGTCAAAGGACTCAAGAACTAACTTTAAGAGGCTCTCACTGGCCAAGGATGGGTTACTTTGAAATTCAGTAAGAATACTGATTTGCAATGTACTGACATATTTCTAATGTAGTTAAAACTATAGATTTAAAATGACACTAAAAATAAAATTAAATTAAAATTCATTGATTAAATTTGGAAGACTGGAGAAAGTCATGTAAATTATAAAGGAAAATAAAGCAAAAAAAATCAATGCTTAGTTTTCCCATATGAATTGTAAGTATAAACAAATAACTGATGCAAGTTTCTTTTTATAAAAATCTTCTAGCTAAGACAGGAAAGCAGAAACAATAGAATTACAAGATTGTAATTGTTTAACCTCTAGTGAATTAAATAAGCTGGGTAATGATCCCAATGGCTGCTGGCAACACACATACACACACACACACACACACACACACCAGATATTATGTGTCTTCTGAAAGAATTGTAGAACTCCCCAAAATGTCAAACTTAAGTCTGACCAATTCTCTACATCTAACCACCATTTTACAGTATATACAGGGAGCAGAGTAACATGTCAAAAAATATCTCAGGGACTCTATCAACAAAATCCAGTGTGTACGGAAAAAAACCTAAAGAAAAATGAACTGAATTCTTCAATAAATAAATTTCAACTAATTGAAATAAGCCAGACACAGAAAGAAAAATGCTTGTGATCTAACTTGTATGTGGAATAAAAACAGAGTTAAAATACACAGAGAATGAAACAGTGGTTAATGTGGTGGGGGTGGGGAGAAGAAAGTGGGAGATGTAGGTCAAAGAATACAAAGTAGCAGATGTATAGATGAGGTGTAGAGAGCTAGTGTACAATGTGAGAACTAACGTGAATGAAATTGTATTCTATTACAGATTTCTGTTAAATGAGTAGATTTCAGCTGCTCTTGTCACACAACACACACACACAAACACACACACACACATACACAACCACACACCTGTTAACAATGTGAGATGGTAGACATGTTAATCTGCTTCAGTTTAGTAACCATTTTATTATCCATGTGTATCCCATAACATCATGTTGTAAACCTCAAATATACACAATTTGAGATACATATATATATACACACATTATATATATATAAATTTTCAAGAGAAAAAAAGGTGTGGGAGAGGTTACAGGTACAAAGAGATTTAAAAGACATGTCAAGTTATTAAAATAGATGGGCCTTTAATAGCTTGAACGTAAAGTAAGAAAGTTAGAATGTAGGCGGGGCACGGTGGCTCATGCCTGTAATCCCAGCATTTTGGGAAGCCGAGGCGGGCAGATCATCTGAGGTCGGGAGTTGGAGACCAGCCTGACCAACATGGAGAAACCACGTCTCTACTAAATATACAAAATTAGCCAGGCATGGTGGCACTTGCCTGTAATCCCAGTGAGGCTGAGGCAGGAGAATCGCTTGAATCTGGGAGGTGGAAGTTGCGGTGAGCCAAGATCACGCCATTGCACTCCAGCCTGGGCAACAAGAGTGAAACTCCGTCTCAAAAAACAAAACAAAAAAAAACAACTAGAATGTAAAGTAAAAATTTATTTCAGAAAATGAATGTCCATATTTAGTGCTTAATCTACTTAATGTTTTTCTAACTGTACATATTTCTTAATTCTTAGGAGTACAAAAGTAAGCATTCACAAAAATAATTAGGAATAGTTTCTTTAATTATTTTGGAACAGAATTCCAATCATAACATGTAAATTGCTTGATTTTTATGTATTTCACTTCTATTAATATATACATTTTCAGAAATATATCATGGTAAATGTGACTATCATTCATATATCAAGAGCTAAATAACATTTACTCTTTGACTCAATTTCTTTCCAGGAACCTGTTGAAAGAAAGTAGATATTTCTATGAGAATGAATATAATATTTTATTAGTGTTATTAATAATACAATTTTTAAGATAACCTAGATTTCAAATGCAACAAAACAAATTATAGCTCTTTGTGGGGGTGTGTTTTGTAGTGTAGGGGAAATCTAATCCAAAACAAAACCTTCTCCCAACCCAGAAATCCTCTCTGCAAAGGTAGTAGAAAGGAAAACAACACTTTTATCACCAAATAAGCATTAAACCAGAACACACTGCCCACCACAGGCAATCTGCTAAGAGATTACAAAAACAGAAAGAAACCTTACCCTTTTACAACCAAGCAGATACAACCCATTACATACATGTTTTCAAAATAAACAGTAACTTGTTCTCAAATAAAAAGCTTTAACGTGCCACACATATTTTATTCTAAATTTACCTGGTAATTTGGGGTGATCATCTGTGTTATCTAACTGGCTTTATCCAGAAAAAAAATAAACGTCTCATATCTTTGTGAAAGGAGGTTCCTTGGAGCAAGGTGCTCACCAACATTGGACTCCTACCTTTCCCTAGAAACTGGGAGATGGCAGTACTATCTTCCTTAATGTTTATGCTTCAAAGAGATAGGTCCCAGGTACTTGAGAAAGACTTTCCTGGGTCACAAAACTGAGGAAAAGCCTACTTTGTTTTTAAAAGGATTTATATACATTTCAAAGAGTGGAGAAAGATTTACAATCACAAGTTTTTCAAGTAAATGCTCTAAGAGAAAAGAGAAGAGAAAAGTCAATTTCCTTATTTTCAACATGTATAATAATTAAGCCTACTATCTCTAATTTTTATATGTTCTTAGAACAGCTATCAAAGTTTATTAATAGTATGGTAGCAGGTTTGCAATAAATGTTAAGAAAACTTCTTGTTAAATTATATATGGGTTATATGCCAAATTTGCAAAACAAAAGAAAATATATGTATATAAAAATAATGTTGACCTAATGTTATCTATATTTGGAGAGTTATCTTTTATTTTAACTAGTTAATAATTTTTTCTCTAATTAAAGTAATATAAAATGATTTTATAACATTGAAGGTACAACATAAAAAGCATATTACATTAGATAATTTTATTTTCCTCTATTTTCTGTTTTACCAACTTCTTCATTACCTGCAGGTATTAAATTTATAATAATCAAACTGTAAAAAATACATTCTGTTCATACCAAAAAATAATTTCACTTTTGATACTTGAAAAATCAGACTTGAATACTAAATCAGAGGCATAGCCAATAATAATAACTGTTTGTATTTCTTACTTCATTAATTTTGACATAGGAGTTAAAAAGAAATTATTTAGGCAGATAGTGAAGGTAAGGAAGTCCTTGGTAAGGTTTCCCTTTTAATAAAAAGCATCCCCCAAATTATTTCTTTTCTAACAAACAGCAGCCTGTAAAATTGAGCTGCAGACATAGACAAGCAAGCTGGAAGCTTGCACGGGTGAATGCTGTCAGCTCTTCCAATAGGAAAAGGATACCTGGGGGCGAGGCATGTCCAGCGTGGCAGCTCCTTCTTCTTTTTCCCTTGTGCACCACGTGTGAAGTAGGGAAGCAGACCAGTCTAGTAGAAAACCATTTGCAGAACAAGATTACGCTGGTGTGGTCAACTTTGCCAGCTATGTAAACATCACAACAGGTCCTTGGGCCCTATGCAAATCAGACACCGTCTCTTCAAGCCTATCTATAAAACCTTGTGTACTCTGCTGCAGGCCAGAAGTCCCACTTGGGCACCCCTCTCTCTCACAGGAGAGAGAGCTGTTCTCCTTTCTCCTTCTTTTATCTATTAAAACTCTCCTTCTAAACCCACTTCTTGTGTGTCCACAAACTCGATTTCTTTGGCATAAGACTATGAATCTCAGATATTTATCCGAGACAACAATGCCGCTTCAATTTTATACAAAATATAGAAAACCCATTATTTTTCATTGACTTTTTTAAAATTCAAAAACATGTTAGTAACTTTTTGAATAAATAAAAGCTTTGGGGTGACAAAATTGTTCAGGAACTAAAAAGTAGTGATGGTCACACAACCCTGCAAAGGTACTAAATATTACTGAATTTTGTGAACCCTGAAAATTTGAGACAGGTCTCAGTTAATTTAGAAAGATTATTTTGCCAAGGCTGAGTATGCATGTCCATGAAGCAGCCTCAGGAAATCCTGATGATATGTGTCCAAGGTGGCTGGGACACAGCTTGGTTGTATACATTTTAGGGGGACATGAGTCATCAATCAATATGTGTAAGAAGTACATTGGTCCTCCAGAAATGGGGGGACAACTTGAAGCCAGGAGGAGGCTTCCAGGTCACAGATAGGTGGGAAACAAATGGTTGCATTATTTTGAGTTTCTGATGAGACTTTCCAAAGGAAGCAATTAGAATATGCATCTATCTCAGAGAGCAGAGCTATCTATGATTTTGAATAGAACGGGAGGCAGGTTTGCCCTAAGCAGTTCCCAGCTTGACTTTTCCCTTTAGCTTAGTACTTTTGGGACCCCCAACATTTTTCTTTCACATTTCCCTCCTTTCCTTTTCTTTTCTTTTTCTTTTTTTTTTTTTTTTTGACAGAGTCTTGCTCTGTCGTCCAGGCTGGAGTGCAGTGGCACGATCTTGGCTTACTGCAAGCTCTGCCTCCCAGGTTCACACCATTCTCCTGCCTCAGCCTCCCAAGTATCTGGGACTACAGGCACCCGCCACCATGCCGGCTAATTTTTTGTATTTTTAGTAGAGACAGGGTTTCACCGTGTTAGCCAGGATGCTCTCGATCTCCTGACTTTGTGATTCACCTGCCTTGGCTTCCCAAAGTGCTGGGATTACAGGGGTGAGCCACCGTGTCCACCCTCTTTTTCTTTCTTAATATCTTTTGGAGAAAGCATTTTAGAAGAAAATGAGTCTCTGGTCTCAGGTTTCATCTGAACTTGCATGGTTAGGAAGGTTTATTCCTAGACAGGTAGGCCCTGAAAGCTCATTTTTAGAATGTTGTGAAGTCTCAGATCCTATGAAGAGAAAATAGCAGGACAAAGGGAGAAAAACAACAACAAACAAAAGAATGATCCTAGAAAATTGATATAGATCTTATGTATGTAAATAGGTTGCTGAGTTTTTATTTTTTTATTTTTTGTAGTTTAAGTTGTCTAGTTTTAGTTCTCAGGGCTTTAAGAAAGCACAGCTTAGTTTTCAGTGATTTCAAATTAGAAAAAAAATGATGGGGATAGGAAAAGAAATAATTAAAAAAATGAAAATATTATTTTGGAGACTTGTAGGTAGGAAAAAATAGAATTCAGCTCAAACTGTAGAAAATAATAAAAATTGAAAATCATTAGGCAAGGCTAGAATCTAACAACAGGTGTACTATAGTTTTGAAACATAAGTTTTCTCTCTCAAGTTCCCATTTTTATTTAAGACGAATCATGCTAGGACTGACTTGGTTTACTATACTTGGCCAGATTATTTGCATAAAGTGCAGAAAAAGTAATTATTTTTCACATAGGCTTTTTAAAATTGGCTTTCATGGAACTTTGTTTCATAGAAGACATCTCAGATAAGACTTTTTTAAAGCTCAGCTCAGCCATGGATTTGTGCCATCACATACCTATGAGTTGGGTGAATTTCTAGAGGAAATTCCTCTTGAGGTTCCAAGATATACCTGGGGCTCAGGGACCTGTCAGAAAGTGATATTCTTTACTTACCACAGTTTAGAAACCCTGTACAGGGACTGTGTACATAGAACATGAGGCCAGTTTTCCCAAGGGCTTTAATTGACTCCATAAGTTGAGTTTGATTCCTTAAAGGAAAGCACACCATTCCAGTCAAAGCCTGGTTAAATAACGTTTCTCCAACTGTGTCCTGTTACTTATTAAAACAGATTCTTATTGCACTTGTGCAAATAACTGTATTGCCATAAGTTAAGAATACTCACAAATAGTTTCCAAATTCTGGAGAAATCAGATAGAGAGAAACAAATATGCCCGAAATTTTGTTCATAAAAGTATAGTCAATTGTTAAAAGTTGTCAATAATTTAAAAGTTTCAAGACTCTGAAAAACAAAACAAAGGATCGGCAATGTTTTAAGCAAAAAGTCAAAAAGATTAGTTCAGTCCATGCAATTAATTCTTGTTCTGCTTGATATTCATGAACACTTGAGCTCTCCATGAGTCCTGAATGTTTTCCCTCTATTCTGATATCACAATCTCCAAGGTTATCAGAAACCTGCAACCAAGAGCACCAGTTAGAGTTTTATAGTTGATTATAAAACCATATTCTAAAGAGGACCAAAATAACACAATTGTCCATGGATGACAAAAGGTTTTATGGCAGCCATAGTCAAAGAAACAATTGACAAGGAAATCTGTTACCTCTAAACTTACCGTTACACAGTAATTTTAACATAACAACTATGATTATTACTGATAATGTACACCAAGTTATATCAGAATTACAGAAATTTCCCATAATTTTGGAACACATACCAATAACATATTTATACAAATACAGGCCAAAGAAAACTAAATACCCTTTCATATTTGACAATGTTTCCCGTATAATTTTTGTACCAAACAAGCCAAATTATATCATTTTTGGACTTAAGGGAGCCTAATGTCTTAAAGGAATAATTAGGTCAAAAAAGACATAATTTATAATTTGATTTTGGAAAGTTTGTCAAATATCAAAGGTTTAAAACACTTGGTATCACAAAATAGGATCACAGGTCATTGTAAACTAAGTCATTCATTTAACCAAAGTGATAACTCAAGGATTTCAAAAAGATGAAAACCTTTATTCTTTGAGAAAGAAGACTTAATTTTCCAAACAATACATCCTAATAAAAACAGCATGAAGCCAATTAAATTTGCTTTTCAAAATTTTATGAACAATCTATAAAATTTTAATCTTGACCACAAATTATAACTTTCAAAAGCCTTTTATATCCTTCACAATCTTTATTAAGAGTTGGTTATGCTTCAAGAAATCCTTGTTAATCTAATACAGGACCCCATATGCTGCTCTCACATTGGTGTGCCTTTGACATTAATGATTATTTTATAGAGAAACTGAACTTATTTTATTTCTCAAAATCAGCCTTTACAATCTCATGTGCCTACCACTTCCACAATAGTGCCTGGGCCTTGAGGAGTTGACTAGCTTCAATTTCTGGCCCTGTGTCTCAGGAATGAAGTTTATTTTGATTGGCATCTTCTTTGGGGCCTGAAAAATGAGGTTTTAACTGCTGTCAGTGTTTAAGAATTAGCAGGACTTGGTGTCCTTTATAGATGCAGGAGTCAAAGCCCTGTAACTCAATGTCACAAGGACTTTAGAAGCACTTACAGGATGATACACGTATGTAATAACTTTAATTGAAAAAAATTAAATCTCAGTTTCTTCCTAAGCAAACCAAAGTTAATAATAATGCCCTAGAAATTATTTTGATAGAATGTAAAATCTGTTAGGCCAGTTACCAAAAGGCAAAAGAAAAGACCTCCTGCAGCATGCAGAATACTATACAGGAAGAAAACATTTCCTTTCGACCTTTAAAAAAAGTGTCTTGTAAAAGGGGAGAGAAAGCTGAAAAACTGAGATGCAATAAAAGTTGAACTTTGGGTTAAAAATAAAAATTAAAATCTCTTACAATTTATTAGGAGATACCAACCCCTTAAGAATATTTCTTTGTTCCAACCAATAATTTAGTGTATAAGTGTTTTTATATCAAACCTAATCTCTAAAGGGAATTATAATTTTCCTTTAATTATAAACAACTTGATCATATAAAAGTTTTTTTTTTTAAATAAATCCTCTCATTGTGACTTACACACACCATTCATGACATACTTTGACTTTCTGGTTTATCCTGAACATCTCTCTTTCTTAAACAACCAGTCATTTTATTTTAGGACTACATTTACCATGCAAGACTCTTTCTCATATAAAATTATTTATCTTTAAGCTTTCTTATCACAAAAAAACCTCTTTATTTTTATAACTTTCTTTACATATTTCCTATTTTCTGGCTCCTTTACCTTGTTTTATACATAAACTTTAAGCTTTGAATTAGACAAAACTTGTTCACCCTTTTTTAAAAGCACACACTTTTTTTTTTTTAATCAAGAATGTTTTTCTACAATATATTTTTCTGGAAAATACACAAATAATAAAATATCTATTATTTAATTTAATATAAATTTATATTCTAAATTATGACAAGTTTATCTACAAGTATTCATCCCATTATATTTACCTAATTATTTCATTTTAATTGTTTACCTAAATTATTTATGAAAACTGTGATAGTCATGATTTAAAGTTATGAAACAACCATTGCAAAATTATAACAGAGATAGTGAAAATGATTTGACCTAATTGACTCCACCTTGCTTTTAACCTCTAAGCTGTCCTTGTTCATTCCTGGGTGTAAGTCAAACTAACGTTGGGAGGAACTTAGTTTATAGTTTAGCTTTGAAACAAAGACAATACTAAAAATTATACAAGCAAAGATCATTCTGTTTTGGGCTGGGTTTATAGTTTTATAACCTGTATGCCAAATTTTGACACGTTATAGTATTTGCAGCAATAAGTATGAAATTGCTTGATTAATAAATGCAAGCAAAAATGTATGCTGGAAATTCTTAAGACATTTGTAATACTACTTTACCAATAATTTTAAAGCTAGCTTATTTATTAAATATTTTACTTAAGTTACATAAACTTGAAAAAACATTTGACTAGTCTTTTCTTTCTTCCTGATAAAACATTTAATTCAAGTGCTTTTATTTTCTTCAGGCAATTAACTAGAGCTCTTTATATATTTTCAATAGTGAAGCCATGTGTACACAATACATAAATACATAGTCGTATTAGGCATGTTGATAGAAGTACATCTTATAGATTTCTAAGACCTCCTGTTTTTTTTCCTATCTTAAACTTGCAAACTCTTGATAACCTGTTTCCTTACCCTGGCTGTTGTCAGCTAAATGGCCCTAAATCTGCATATAAAAGGAAACAACTCAGGTGAAAATCAGAGAGCAAAATTTACATCATAAGGTATGAAGAGAAAGTCTCCTGAGCTAAGGGAAATTGAAATGAATTAAATTGCCAATTGAATATAAAATTATAGAAGTGTATTTTAAAGGCCTTCAAATATACACACATATATATACATACATACAAAGATTCTATAGCTTTTACTTCAGTACTTAGGCAAGAGATTAATACAAATTCACCAGCTTTCAAAAAAAAAAAAAAAATTAGGTCCAAACAGTGGTTTTTATCTCAGTATAAAAGTAATAGCTTATTTAAAGCATGCAGAAAAGAAAATAGAGAAAAGGGGACCTAGGAACTCTATAGTTGGCAGGTTGGTCTTAGGGCTCCTTTTTCTTAATGTAAATACGCATGGAGACCATATTACTTTCATTTTACTCTGGCAAGTAGAGGTGCCATAAAACCTACAGAATGCTGGAAAGGTCATTTTCCTTGTTTTCTCCTCTTTCTTGGATTGTTTCCTGCTTTTTTTTTTTTTCTTTTTTCTTAAACGGAAGAACTGAGCTTTGGCCTAGGGGTTTGTGTGGTGGATCAATACGTGCTGCTTGTGGGCAGAACTCCACAGTTTGTAACCACTGAATCATTTCCACCCTCTTACATGTCTCAGTTTCTCTCTCCAGAGATCTGTGAGCTCTGAGAGGGCTCAAAACTCTGAGTGATCAGCCCTTATATGCATTTCCTGGACAAGCTACTTTTAAAATTAACTTTTGTTGGGGGTATCCCAGCAGGGTCACTGCACGTTGCAGTGTGTTCCCACTCCCATAAGTCCCCTGGTGACCCAGGGGCACCTTTTAGCTGGGAGGAGTAAATGCCCTTTCCCTTCAGAAATGAGAAAACTCAGTCCTTCAGTTCCTCACACAAATGCACACAGGCAAACTGAATTAAGATTAAATTAGAGAGAGAGAACAATGGAGAAGACTCTTTAGTATGCATCTGCAAACTAGAATTAGAATCCTTAAACAACAACTTCCTAGGACAGAAAAGAGAAAACACACACACACACAGCCAAGACCATTTCTTGTCAACTGTGGTCAGTCACCCGTAACTTTGTAGCTCTTGTCCACTGTTACACATGCCAAGGTCAAAGCCTCTCACAGTGCAAAGTAATCTCTGGTACCCCAAAGGTAAAAAGGATCAGGTCATGTAATACAGAAAAATAGAGCTTTAAACCTAAAAAGAATCTGCCCATGACTCTTGAAACTTCACAGATAAAACAGAACACCCCGAAAGGGGTTGAGTGATGCCTTTGTTCTGAATTATTTAAAGGGGTTCAAGTCATGAGAAGCCTTCTCTAGAATTTTTGGTACTGCAGATGGCAAAAGGAGAAAGGAGGTAAAGGATGGAAGAAAGTAAACGAAATAACAATTTTTATTTCTTTTTTTTGAGGCAGGAAGCAAACACAGAAACCAAACACATGGTTGTTTTCTCCTCTCTTTTTTTCTTTTTATTTTTGCAGCTGCTAGGAATTTTGGCCAAATTAGAGAGGCCTTGTTACCCATAATTTGACATTCTCACTCAGATTTGATCAAGTCAGGTAGAGCTGGTCAAATCCAATGGGAGAAAGAGTAGAACAAATAACAAGAAACCCCAACAAAATGATCACTGAGCCTTCTAATGGTAAGGAGAAATTAAGACCAACTGGTTGTTAATCTTAACTGTAGCTAAGACAAACCCCAATTCAGTTACTTACCTAGGAATGGGTCTCAGGCTGAAGACTGCTCTCTACCATCCTAGAATCAGAAAAAAAAATAATAATACTAATAATCTTCCCTGTTGGAAGCTACCTCAAACTCCATAAAGGAGTTACCGGTCTTCCGTTGTCATGAAAACAGTAAAAACTTGGCCCCCTTGTGTTGGAAGCATGTAAAACTCCAAAAAAAAGAGGAGTTGTACAGAAAAATAAACTTTAGCTCTTGACCAAATTTTGGGAAATCAAGGATTCTCTGGAGGGGGTGTGTTCAGACCTCAACAAATTGTCCTATTGGTTTGAGCCATAAAGTTAGCTCATGGTGGTACCAAAGACCAAAAGGAGATTTGTCAAAGGTCTGGGGAATCTCCACTCAGAATCCCTCAGTGGTTACCACATGTGAACCCTGAAAATTTGGGACAGGTCTCAATTAATTTAGAAAGTTTATTTTTCCAAGGTTGAGGATGAGCACCTGTGACACAGCCTCAGGAAGTACTGTTGACGTGTGCCCATGGTGGTTAGGACAGAGCTTGGTTTTATACATTTTAGGGAGACAGGAGACATCAATCAATATATGTAAGAAGTACATTGGTTCAATCCAGAAAGTCAGTGTATTATTCTGTTTTCACACTGCTGATAAAGACATACCCAAGACTGGGAAATTTACAAAAGAAAGATGTTTGATTGAACTTACAGTTCCATGTGGCTGGGGAAGCCTCACAATCATGTCGGAAGGCAGGGAGGAGCAAGTCACATCTTACATGACAGCAGCAGGCAAAAAGAGAGCTTGTGCAGAGAAACCACCATTTTTAAAACCATCAGATCTCATGAGACCCATTCACTGTCATGAGAAGAGCACAGGAAAGACTCACCCCTGTGATTCAATCATCTTCCACTGGTCCCTCCCACAACACGTGGGAATTTTGAAAGCTACAAGATGAGACTTGGGTGGCTACACAGAGCCAAACCATATCAGGCAGAGACAACTTGAAGCAAGGATGGGGCTTCCAGGTCCCAGGTAGGTGAGAGACAAATGGTTGCATTCTTTTGAGTTTCTGATTAGCCTTTCCAAAGGAAGTAATGAAAATCTTCATCTATCTCAATGAGCAGAGGGATGATTTTGAATAGAATGGGAGGCAGGTTTGCCTTGAGTAGCTACCAGCTTGACTTTTTCTTTTAGTTTAGTAATTGTGGGGCCCCAGGATATTCCCTTCCCTAGTGTATACTCTAAAACAGTAAATTTTATATTGTGTGTTTCACCATGATTAAAAAAAAAAAAATCTCACCACAAAGAACAAAGAAAAAAAGATGAAAAGGCATCTATGTAGAGGACTATGTGCTCGCAAACGAGACATTACCGATAAGTCCTGCTCTTGCAAACGAAGCAGGGCGTTCCTTCCCTGCAAACAGGGAGAACAAAGGAGCCAGCTGCAAACAGCAGACCCTGGGGGCTGATTTATGTGTAAACATCTTGAAAATCCAGAAAGTCAGGGAATGGTCAGAAAAACAACAATGTGTCTTGTGACTTGGCAACATTCCACAAATGACTGTATAAAATAAAGCAGAGCATGTGGTTCGAGGCGGCCGCCATGTTTGTCTCATGCTGTGGTGTCTTGTGTGTTCATTCCTTTGTTTAGGAAACACGTGGACCCCAACACATCTACAACAAGAATGATTTTTTCTAGGCATCTTAAAGATCAAATGATAAAGCAGGGTAAAAACGGTGCATATTTCAAATAATTTTATCTACAATTATATTTTGCCCTAGAGACAGCTAGTTTAAATCTAGCATAGTTTTAGGTTGTTAATAAGCATTGGGTGAATGTGGAAAAGAAGGAATAAAATCATTAACATGTAGTCTATTTTTAACATTAAAAAGCAAAACAAGATTTTAAAGAATCAGGAAAAATATAACAGCGTTAATTTTGCAAATTTAACCTCCCCTCCCCTTTCTTCCCCACTTCTCTCCTCCCCTCCCCTCTTCTCTCCTTTCCTCTCCTGAAACTGTTAAGCAACCTAGCAATCCGGTTACTTTTCCCATCTGAGCTTTCATGAACTGGAATCGTCTGAAACAAAACTCCCAGCCTCAAGGATATAATTATCTGGAAATTGACCCATTTCCACAGTCTTTAGCCTAAACCTTAACAATGCAGCAACAAACAGTGTGCTATAACATGGTATCAAATTCTCAAATAAAATGCTCTTAGAGGACTAGAAATGTCTACATATTAAAAAGTTAATATTTTTATCACAAAAAATATAACTGGCCTTTTTTACTTTCTGAAACTCAAACTGAGAAAAAAAATTGTTAGTTTCTAACAAATTATATAAAATTGATTTGCAGGGGTGGCTAAAGTTCTTATTAAGAACAGTTCATTCCCAGCTTGCAAAATTTCTGTTTAATAGATGTTTTTCTGCCAAAGAATTTATTGCATATTGTAATTGGTGCATATAACTCTATACCAACAATGGCACATTAATTATTTTTATATGAATTATCTAATTTTTCTGCCTATGTTAATCAACATATTTGGATAATTTGAATATCCACTTTGGTTTTTAATTATATAAATTCATAATATAAACAATCTTTTGTCTGGCCCTTAACTGCATAATGTTACCTTACTTGATTTTATAAATAAATGTGTTAGGTAGACAGGGCAGACATTACTGTCCTTGCTTTTTTTCTCTCCAAAAGAAACAATTTCAGATTTTATCTTCTATAAAGTAGCCCCAAAGACTCAGTCCTAGTCTAGAACTCTTTATTACATTATCAGTTCTAATTCTAGGATTCACTCCTTGTTTGTTTTTGTTTGGTGTTGTAAGAAACATTTTCTTTTTTTTTTTTTTTTTTTTTTTTTTGAGACAGAGTCTCACTCTGTTGCCCAGGTTGGAGTGCAGTGGCCGGATCTCAGCTCACTGCAAGCTCCGCCTCCCGGGTTCACGTTCACGTCATTCTCCTGCCTCAGCCTCCCGAGTAGCTGGGACTACAGGCGCCTGCCACCTCGCCCGGCTAGTTTTTTGTATTTTTTAGTAGAGACGGGGTTTCACCATGTTAGCCAGGATGGTCTCGATCTTCTGACCTCGTGATCCGCCCGTCTCGGCCTCCCAAAGTGCTGGGATTACAGGCTTGAGCCACCGCGCCCGGCCAGAAACATTTTCAATGACTTCAAAGCAACATATCTTTATCACTAAAAGTCTGGAAATAGAGAACTGTGATAAGAATATAAGACTCAGCTGTAACCTCATCACTTAGAGAATAATTAAAACTGATAATTATTTTTGGAAGAAGCACACTAGCAGCCTTTTTATATAATCCTAGAGAGATCAAAATTGACACATATATGGTATGTCAAAAAATGGGCATAAAAACCAAACAAAACTTCCATCTACTTCAAGTTTAAAAGTGTCTCTGGTAAATATTGTCAATTCAAAACATAAACTTCCTACCAGTCCCGCTTAAGATGTTTCCCTCCTTCCATTCCAAAGTGACTTTTGAGGTCAGAGGTAAGTTTATGTATCCTTTTGCATTGTAGGGAAGATTCTAAAGGATTTTCCTCTTTCTGGAGGCTCTTTCTGACCTCCAATTGAAGTATATCTCATTCATCCTGTTAGCACCTTGCTGAGACCAGCTCAGCTGGGGAGACCCTAACCCAGCGGCACTAGAGAATTAAAGACACACACACAGAAATATAGAGATGTGGAGTGGGAAATCAGGGGTCCCACAGCCTTCACAGCTGAGAGCCTCGAACAGAGATTTACCCATGTGTTTATTAACAGCAAGCCAGTGATAAGCATTGTTTCTATAGATTATAGATTAACTAAAAGTATTTCTTATGGGAAACAAAGGGATGGGCCAAAATAAAGGAATGGGTTTGGCTAATTATCTGCAGCAGGAACATGTCCTTAAGGCACAGATTGCTCATGCTATTGTTTGTGGCTTAAGAACGCCTTAAAGCGGTTTTCCGCCCTGGGTAGGCCAAGTATTCCTTGCCCTCCTTCCAGTAACCCCCCAACCTTCCAGCGTGCACATCATGGCCATCACGAACATGTCACAGTGCTGCAGAGATTTTGTTTATGGCCAGTTTTGGGGCCAGTTTATGGCCAGATTTTGGGGGGCCTGTTCCCAACAGCACCTAACACACAGCAGCTCATGCAACTCCTGGACTATTCTCTTCTATTCTCTTGGCCACTTCCAGAAAGCACTTGCATGTCTCTTCCCAAGTGGACCCATAAGTTTGGCTCTTGATGGACCTGCTCTAGTGCAGCCACATCCTTCATCAGAGTATCAGTCCAAGGTTATCCACCCCTCTCTTGAGCAACCAGTCAGGTACCAAATCTTCCACTAGGTGACATAAGAAATAGACCTCTTCCACAATATGCCAATGTATTGGGTTTGCTAATAATCACACTATTTCTAAACTGCTGTTTATCCTCATATTGGCTTGTTGTGTTTCTCAAAGTCTTGACTTTTTCTTTCCCTGAGAAGTGAGGAGTAATCTCTCCATGCTTTAGAATCTTCCTATATTATTATGTTGATATCAGCATGATTCCTTGTGTGGAGGAAGGATAATCGTATCAGATAACTTGTTCTTGGCTGATTCTCTCCCGTAAATCTTCTGAGTCTTGGAAGAGCATCCTTTTACCCTTTTCTCTCTCACTGCCTTTATATCATATACAGGCATCTTTCACTTTATACAGATGCAGGGTACCATAAAAATGACAATGCAAAACAAGATCATGCAAAGCAATCTTAATAATAAAAGGGAAAATTGTGATTGCTCCCTGGCATTTAAAAATTTATGTTAAAATATCAAAAGCTTTTTATTGTCAGTTACAAATGTATAGGAATGATAACAATAATAAAGCTGTTTTTCATTTAGCACAGTGTAAATGAAAAAAAATCGGAAACATTGAGACCTAAAATGTTTTATTTATTTGTAAAAAAAATAAAAAATAAAAACAACAACAACAACAACAAAATTGAGTAGTTTGGACAGATTGTCTTCTTTTACTTATCATAACTTATGATAATTAGTGAACACTTTTACCATGCCTTCAAAATTGTTATATTTCTTTCTAAGTATGGAACAGCTCCAACATTTTCTCCTTTGTGACCTCGATGTCATGAAATATCTTCAAGAGTTCCTTTAATGTGAAGATTTCTGCTGGTGTCAGTTCCTCTGGGACATCTTCATCCTTTTTGTCAAAAACCACTTTCCTCATTTATGTCGGTAAGTTCACCTTCACTCAGTTCCTCAGGCTGTGTATATAGTCTCTCCAATGGCAGCAGTGTCAACACTCTGACAGCCAGCTCTTTCTTTTATAACTCCATTCACTTTCAATTAGAATTTCACTTCCAGCATTACCCCTTTTTGTTTCTTTGCTGCACTTTAATCTTTTTTGGCCATTTCTCTCATTGGATTATACATTTTTGTAAAATGTAAGATGGCTTTATCATTGGGAGACCAGGAGGCAGCACAACCACATGCTTTGCTGTCTGTGCATGAACATGCAGTTGCACAGAGTCCAGTCACTGACAGATTGTGAAAGAAGTGATGTGATTGGCCACTGATCATGATGCACATCTTCTATGTAGTAAAACTGAAGAACTAGTGGTGAAGCTTATGTTTTACCCGATTACTCATAATTCATATACTATAGTGACTAAAATTTAAATCATGTTTCTGGGGGACTGGTGTTATTTAACTAAACTGTGGTATCTGGAATTCCTGCATATCAGAACTGTGCCAAAAGAAGTTTGCCTGTGCTTTTCTTACCCTGAGTGGCCTTCACGCTCCTGTCTCCAGAGGCTATAAGTGTGGAACAGCTGCAGAGAAAGAAATTGAACTAGGAAAAGCAAAAATCATTAGAAAATAGTTGAAAAATACTGACTTTATTTTATTAAAATATTGTTGATACCTGCATAGTTGCTTAACATAGTGTTTATGACTTTCACATTACTAATATTTACCAACATGATTTTATGACTGCATAATATTTCCTCCGACAATAATAAATTTTACTGTGTTTCTACGTACCAGATACTGTCCCAAATGCTTATAGTATTATCTCATTTAATGCTCTTAATATTTTGAGATGGGTACTATTATTACCTATTTCATTTCATAAATTACAAAATCAAGGTACAAAGAGATTAAATTCATACTCAAAGATGTACAACTTACAAGTGAGAAGCTATGATTTGAATTCAAGCAATATGATTCTAGTGCCCTGTCCTCTTTTCTACTAGGCTATACTACCGTATTAGTTATTCATTCTAAACCCTTTTGTTGGGTACTTGGGCTTTTTTCTGCTATCTTTATACAGAAATCTTTGTATACATTCATAATTTTACTTTAGCAAAAAAGAAAGAAAAATTCATTACTTGAATTACTGCATCAAATTTTATAGATCTTTTCAAGGTTTTCAGTTGCATTTTGCAAATCACTTTAGAAAATATTTGTATCAATTTATATTTTTATAAGAAATGCATTAGATTGCCCATTTAGAAAACCCTCACCACTTAAAATTGTTGCACATATTTTTTGTGGCTGTTGTAGTTTTCTTTTGTCAATTACTGTCATTCTTTGCTTATTTTTAATTGGGTCTTTTTTCAAGTTTTTAGTGTACATTTTATATAATAATGATAACAAGATCTTATTTTGTATCTTGGATGTATTCTAACCATTTCAGTACTATTTTAGCTAGCTATTGGTATTTAATGGAAAGCCGTGGTTTTTGCATATTTATTTTGCAACTGTTCTGTTTATTGTATGAAGCAGAGACATTGTGAAAATAGCATAAAAGGAGAGTCAGTAAAAAAGAAGAGCTATGATAATGAGGTTAGGATTTATGGCAGGACTGTATGGGTTTGTTTTAAAATTCAATATATAAAGTAAAAGTGGACATATAATATAAAATTAGAATTATCCAGAGTAACTTAAGAACTCAAAGTTCTGAGCAGACCTACAAGGAGTCAGTTAGAGAATCTATTACCATGGCTAAGGAATAAAGGCAGAACAAAACTGGCAGCATAACTGTGATTTAATGCTGAGTTATAAAAATGTGGGCTTAGGATTTCATCGACACAGGGGTCAGAGACTGAGGCAGATGTGGACTGGCAAGCTGCAGGGGCCAGGGACCTGATTAAGTTTAATCCTCCCTTAATTAATCCAATTAAGTTGAATCTTCCCTTAATTAATTACATTACATCCAATCAGACAGGTCAGAGTGGTAATAATAGCATTTATATAGATTTTGTATATTATAAAATTAAATAAAGAGGTGACACAATCAGGTGATTTATTTATATAATGCAAAGTAAGTCTTTCAGACTTACAATCATGGAGTTCCCTGCTTTTTGAGAACTTTGGTCTATCTACCTTCATGGCAGAGTCTCACTCATAAAACTAACCTTAGAATTATTAACACTATCAGATTCTGTAAATGTGATTGCATGACCCTACCACTTCTTCCACCTTTTCAATTACTGACTCCTTTGTGCTAATTAATCATTTCAGACTTCTGATTTTGTTTTATACTAATGGCAACATAATTTTTAAAAATAATATTTACCTATATGGATAATACTTTAATTGTGTCAATGTCAGAATAATACAAATAATACCACAGAGAAATTGACAGAGATGATAATTCCAGTTTGGTAAGCAATCAGTACTAGACTTTGCCTTTATGGTTCTAATAGCTGATTATGATGTTTTTTCTTTTTATCTTTTTTTTTTTTTTGATACAGAGTCTCGCTCTGTCGCGCAGGCTGGAGTGCAGTGGTGCGATCTCGGCTCACTGCAAGCTCCGCCTCCCGGCTGATTATGATTTTTAAATGCTATGTCACTGCTTTGATGGGTGTAGGACAAAGTTAATAAGTGCCCAAGTGGCCCCTTCCAAGCCAATTTATCTCAAGGTATGTTTATATTTTATCATAAAATACATGTAATTGTAAAAATCTGATTAATTTTAGGGTATTTGATGTGCCATGTTTTTCTTTCCTGTCATCATAAATGGAATCCTCATTCTTAAGAGCCTTCCTTAGTTCCCTGAACATTTAAGAGGATCAACTTGACAAGAAGAATAATTTTCAAGCTGTTTTAAATTTCTACATTGCACTTTGCTATAAAATTCACTTACCAGATTCTTAAAAATGTATAATAATGCCACATCACATGGTATTTTTGTCCAAACATTGAATGAAAATGTTTCATATTTTGTTTATTGACTATAGAATGGTCTGAAGAGTGCCACAAAGATTATTTCAATTTTGCAGTAGCCAGTGTAGTGAGTAATCTATAATTTAGCACATACAAGTGATACTGATTTACATAATTTAATCATGCAGAGATTACTAAATTACCAAAGGCTGCAGAGTCTTATTAAAGGAAGTATATACCTTTCAATTTATTAGTTTCTTACCTTATAAGAACATCTCCCAGTTGAATCAGAAATTATAATTAAAATTAGCATAACGAGAGGATTTTACAGACTCTAAAATAAATGTGTTATTTGTTATCAACTCCATTGAGCTGTTACCAAATTATCACTTTATACAAAAGAGTACATGCGGTCACTATTTTGTAGCTGAGACATCATTAGTCTTCATTTTTCACCAGATAGATTTTCACCTGTGCTCCTTGCAAAGCACAGGAACTTCAGACTTGTAGAATTACTCTGACCCATCCCTCCAGGTTGATGAAGATGGGAAGCAGCTCTTTCCTACAAGAAATTAACCCATCACCTGCTAACCTCTAAGGTCATATCTAAAGAGCTATTATGCTGTCATTTAAAATTATCTTTCTTATAATAAACCCATAATAGACCAGTCAGTCATTTTACTATCAAGAAATGTTGATATCAGCTATAGGGCATATTTGCATTGCTGAAGAATGTCAGAGCAAATTCTTTCTAAAATGATACTTTCAACTACTATAGTTGCATTTAAATCATAGGCAATTGCATAGCTCATTTTCTCCTGTAATTTAAAGTTCCATTCCTAGTTTTATTTATAGGAAAAGACCTTAACAAGCATAACTGAGGAAGAATTAAACAGTTACTTTATCTTTTGAGCATCACAAGTATTTCTGCTTTAGCCGAATAAATGTATTCCCTAGACCCTTCCACTCTCCTCTCATCCTCACCCTCCCGACTGCAGAGAATATGTTTGTCTACATTATATTTTGGTTTTGAAAAGCTTTGTAAAATTATAACAAAAAGAAACATGGCTGAACATAATAGAAACTTACAATTACCTCAGTAATACAAAGACAATGCTCCTCTATTTTTTGAGAAAATGTAAATTAGAAAATGCGAGGTTACTGCAGATGAACAATCAAAGATAAACAGTTGGCCAGAGAGCCTACCCCAGAAGAAAACTAATGTATATTTGTGAGCATACTTGATGCGATACAAATCAGCAACGAAGAGCAGCATCAATGATTCAGAGCTGAGAGTAAATTGTTAGAAAACCTGCAAACGGACTAAAATTGATAAATCATCCTGATTAAAGTGTGTTATTTGGGACCCTGAAATATTTTTGTTTCTTTTGCTCATCTACTTTTTGCCACTATTTCTTAATAAACACCTATTTTCTGCAGAGTAATGCTAGAATAACTGTTCTAAACACCATTTTGATTCTGCCAAACAAACTACTTATCATTTCCTCCACATCCCTTCTCAAATATTTCCTTTTACTTAACACAGTCACCTACACATAAGGACATAGTATTAATATTTATTGAATTTAATGATTGAAAGAATATAGAGTCCTAATCTTTAGAGCCAGCAACAACATTAATTCATTCTACTTCTTTTATCTTATTTTACACTGTGCCTAAAACTGTCATCCACTAATGTAATCAGACTGGTTTCTTCACTTATTGTATTAGTCTGTTCTCACAGTCCTATAAAGAAATAACCAAGACTGGGTAATTTATAAAAGAGAGAGGTTGACAGTTCGACATGTCTGGGGAAGCCTCAGGAAACTTACGATCATGGCAAAAGGCAAAGGGGAAGCAAGGACCTTCTTCACATGGTGGCAGGAGAGAGAAGAGTGAGGAGCGAAGAGGGAAGATCCCCTTATAAAACTATCAGATCTCATGAGGACTCAACTCACTATCATGGGAATAGCATGGGAGAAACTGTCTCCTTGGTCCAGTCACCTCCCACCAGATCTCTCCCTAGACACGTGGGGATTATGGGGATTACAATTCAAGATGAGGTTTGGGTGGGGACACAGCCAAACCATATTACTTGTCAACAAGCAAACCTTGTACTTGTTTTGTCCCTTGCTTGAAAATCCATTGTCATTTTGATTGCATTAAATCTATCGATTTCTCAAAGTAAATTTTAAGCCTCACTCTCCTAATGAGCCTCCTTTGATTTCTCTTTCCCTCATTGTGTATTTCCAATGCCTACCTCTATAATGCACAATTTTTAACCTAAATATTGATATAGGATTGTAATATCTGACACTGTACACCATTCTTCTTTTGCATTCATCTGTTTTCCGAATAAAATACTAAACAATTTAAGGATCAATGCAATGTCTTTAATTTTTCATATGCCTATATATAACTTAGTGAAGTTTTGAGAAGTTCATTATCTACAATAAAATTTGCAGATAAATAGGAATATGGAATGAAACATATGGGATAAAAGATACCTAGCAGCTACATTATAATCTTTTAAAAATTCGATGTATTTTCCTATTATTAGTAAGTATCTGTGACCACTTTCTTTTTGAAGAGAGGGATTTTTTTTTAAATTAACAAATAAAAATTGTATATATTTATCATGTACAACATGCTGTAAAATATGTATAAATTATGAAATGGCTAAAATGAGCTAATTAATACATGCATTACCTCACATACTTATTTTTTGTGGTGAGAAAACATTCTGTATTCTCTTATGATTTTCAGGAATACCATACATTGTTATTAACTGTAGTCATGATATTGTATAATAGATCTCTTGAATTTATTTCTCCTATCTAACTGAAATTTGGTATCCTTTGGGCAACATCTCCCCAAACCCCTTCCTTCTCCAGCTGCTAGTAACCACCATTTTACTTTCTGCTTCTATGAGTTCAATATTTAGTTTCCACATCTAATTAAGATCATGTAGTATTTGTCTTTTGGTGTGTGGCTTATTTCACTTAATATAATGTTCTCCAGGCTCATCCATGTTGCCTCAAATGACAGGATTTTCTTCTTTTTTATGGCTGAATAGTATTCTATATCACAGTTTCTTTGCCCATTCATCCATTAGGATCAATCAACACTTAGGTTGATTCCCTAATAGCCAATATGTGGAAGTGTTGATTTCATATCTTGGCTATTGTGAATAATGCTACAATCTCAAAACAACATGCAACAATAAACGTGGGCATTACCAAGGACAGTGGAGAAAGATTGGAATGAATATATTAGAGGGGTGCTCCTCAACCAACTGGCACATATTATATTTGCATTTTTTGAGATTTTACACAATGCAGTGGGAAGGTGTTAGAATTTTGGATCATGAATCATTAATCACAGATCTTTTCAGTGTGCCTCATAAAAAAGTTAAAAATATTGCTCCTTGAAATAAATAACACGATGTCCCAACGAAAAAATGTATACAGTGTGAAAGTTAAAGGAAGGACAAGAGTTCAGAGACTTTAAAACAATTCATGTTTGAAGAAATATAGACAATGTGACTATCATGATTAAAAGATTTTATTGACAGAGGTAGTGATTAGAAAAATTATATATCACAGCCTTTAAAGGAATTTATTTCAAGAGTACTGAAATTCTGTTTCTCTTTTGTTGTTTGCTTGTTCATGCATGTTTTTACTTAGTCATTATGTTTTTCAGGATATACAAATTGCACTTAAACATAATTCCAAACCCTGCTTGTATGAAAACAATAAGAGCTTCAGGGTGAGCTGCATTCTTGCAAATAATATGATTCTAAATTTAATCTCAGGTTTCCATGGTCACCTTTGCAGAATAAAAGAGTTTATGCAATAAAATTTCGCAGTAAAAATACTTATACACATTTAGGTAAATAACTTTACATTTTAATTTAAAAGTAGGAAGGAAAACAAGTTCATTTCTCTCATTCATTGAAAGCCATAAACATGTTTTCACTCTTTCTTTTACTGCCCCTGAAAATCAAAATAACGAATAAATATATCAAAGTCAATCAGCTGTTTGATTAAAAAGTAAAAGATAAATTTTCTTAGCCTAGAGCAGCATCAGCTTCCTATTAGTACTCTCAGATACACCCAGAAACCTGAACAACTAACATGCAATCTCTTTAAATGATCCTCACGGTCTCTCCACAAAGTTAGAAAATAACCTAATGATATCCAAACTGGACTTGGTCCTGACCCACCTAAGACAAGCTAAAGCATCTAGAGGTGAGGTGACAGGATCAGACTCTGCCTTTCATCCATAACACCAGCCTTCCAGAGACCCTGAACTAGCCATCTCCTATCCTTGCCTAACTCATGGAGTCCAAGAGATAATAATGAAGCAGCTCTTATGAACAAAGTCAAAACCTATATAAAATTCATCCTAGTACTAGTGTTTGGATCCAAGTACAAACTTTTTTTTTAATCCATTTCAGCATCTTCTATGCTTCCATATTTACAGATTTTCAGAGCATTGCAGGCCACTGCTGGCAGATATCAAAACCTTGGACTACTGTGATCTCTACTCTGCGGTCTCCTCTAAGAACATCACCATACAACACCTACAGTGTATGGAGCCCTGCCCACCCCGTTTCCCAAAGATATGGTGTTGAAGAAATTCTAGTAAAGAATTTCATGCAAACTTGGTCATGATATGACTGCAGGACTAAACCAATGGTTTCTGTCTCAGCCGTATAGAAGGATTGGAAGACATAGATTTATTTGACTGGTGCTGTTATAACTGGACAGCTGGTAGTTTTATGTTAGGCATCCACATGTCAACCTTCTCTCCTAGGGTGCTTTAGTGGGTTCTTCTGAGATTCTCTTTGCAGGCTTTTACACCATACTACATCATCCCTGGAAACATGTGAGTGAGTCACACTTCTACTGACTTCATACAACTCCCACTCTCATCTGAGCTTGGCTCCTATCCCGAGTAGTTTTCCTCCAGTGTTTTTTTTTTTTTTTTTTTTTTTTTTTTTTTTTGCTAGAGTCCTCTCAGTTATGCCAGCAATCCTCAAGATAGCTCTTGGCCTTCTTTGGCGTCCACCAAAGTTAATATCTAGCTCTTTATCCTATAAAGTATTAGAAGTGCCAGCTGCAGCTCATTCTGCTCTCTCTCCTCCCTCTGCCTCAATAGGCAGCTCTAGCCAGACTCTCCACACCTTACCTAGAGAGATGGAGCTGCCACACCACAGGCACATTCCAACTTCTCTGCCACCATGATTCATGAAAACCAGGACTGTGTAAAGCCTGTACACTGGTATTAGTCACTGACATTAATCACTGACACCTAATGGGTATTAAATACATATTTGTTGAATTAATAAATGAATGAATTAGCTTTGACTTGATTGATGGAAACTAAAAACCCTATATTCAGCTGGTACACAGTCTCTGGAGGATACTTTGATCATTTTCATTGGAAATTTTTTTTTCAAATTTCTTTTCTTCAACCTAGGTGTGCCAATTTGAGGAATTCATCTTAGGAAAATAATTCAGGAAGGGCTCACTGATGTGTGTACAAGGATAAGCAATGTCTAATCTAAGCAGAATAAAAATCAACTATGTTCAACAATAGTGGTTTGGTTAAATAAATTATTGTTAATTCAGACATATGGGATATTATCCTGCCATTGGATTTTTTTGTGTAGATTTATGTTACTTGATATGGAAATCGCAGCTTGAAAATTTAAAAAAATGATAACTTGCAAACAAATAAACGGTATCAAACTATTACCTGGAACACAAATGATCTAAGCTCAAATAAAATGTTTTAACATCATTTTAGGACTTACATTTCAAGCTAAGTAACAATAACAGTAAACACAGATCCATATGTTCTAAAGACCATTAACTATTCCAGCAGGTATAAATCTGACCTTCCCCTGTCAGACTATGATCACTAACTTCTGCGAGAAAATAATCATAACTAAAGTTCCGGAAATCCTGTAAGCACCCTTTCCTCTTGGGACTTACTTAAATTCTGACAAAATGATGTCTCTTGCTCAGCATGTTTAGTAAACTCAATTTTGTATGTATGTTCAATAGGTTTCTTTACTGGTCTTTGGAAGGGAATTCAACAAAAGAGTTTTGTGATGTTTTTGTTGTATTTAAAATGCAATACGTGTACTTTGATTATGTGGTAGGGTTTTTAATCATTTCAATCTTTTACAAAATTATCTGCAATTTATAATTTTTATATGATATTTACTGTTAGTAATATAAAGAGGAAAAATAAATAAAACAATATCCATTGAAAAGAAATAAATTACATCTAATAACCACTGCCTGTGTAAAGGGAGCCTTAGCCCACTTCTTTTTCTCCCTTCTTCCCACTCTAGTTCTTATTTTCTCTTTGTAAATCTGTCATGCTTTATGTTCAGATTATCATATTCAGTTTAATGCATAATTTACATTTCCTTCCAAAAATACTTTTGGCACATGTATATGACTAATATTTATTTATTAATTCCACTTTAGTAACTGTATTACTCAGATTATCCTCCATTATTTCTTTTCAATCTTCTGGATCTGTCAAGAATAAAAGAGGTGTTTTAAAATCCCCCAGAGTGATCGTCTTTCTATAAATTATTCTTTGTATTTCATCAAACTTTTTCTTTATGTATTTCAGTGCTATTATTCAGTTCACAGAAATTCATAATTTTTATATTGTCATTGAGGATTATAACTCTTCATAATACAAAATTACATTTCTGCCCCATATAATTTTTTGTAGCAAATTCCAATTTACATGAATTATTTATTATTTTATTTTTAATTGGCAGAAAAGAATATATATATTTATCATGTAAATTCTAATTTATTTGAAGTTTAAAGTTACCAACCCAATCTCTTTTTTTATTCAAACTAAAGGTGTGAATTCTTAAAATGTTTATGCTTTTCTGTCATATTGTCAGTTTTTGTTTGTTTTGTTTTTCTTTTCTAAGTAGTCCTATTTGAATTTTTTTTTGTATTCAAGATTCTTTTAAAAAAAATCTTTTAGAGAAAGTTTTCTTAATGTCTCACTAAGAACTTTTATGTTTACTGTCATGGTTGATGTATTTGCCCCTCTCCGACATGTTCATAAAAGCTGTATGAATGCACTGTTTTACTCCTGGATGTATATTAAACCAACACAGGTCACTTTTTTTTAGAGTTTCTGAGTTTATTGCTCTCCTGTGGGGCTAGTATTTCTGATATTTTAAAGAGTTTGAAGTGATTTTAGTATGGAGAGAAACCTGATACCCACTGATTTAATCAGTATTTAAAAATAGTAAAAACTTATACATAAATATAAATCTTCCTTTTTGGTAAAAACTCATGCACACAAGATAAATGCCATGTGGTTACACTTCAGAATTCCTGAAGTAGAGGAATGGATTTCTCTTGACCTTGCCCGTATGAGTACAATGGGTACAAACTGTATCCCATTAGGTGCTTTTGCACAGAGAGGTGAGCAAAGTGAGCAGAGTAGGAGATAACTGATTTACACACAAGAAATTCTGGAGCTTCTGTGTGAGTATCAAAAGTGATAGAGTAGATAAAGAGTGGAATTATATCTATTAGAAGCCAGCATTTACTGAATGCTAGGAACCAAAATGTTTATTAACTTGCATTGAATATTGCATGTACTTTGAACAAAAATCCTAGGAATTGGATGTTATTATCTGCAGTTTACATAGGGAGAAACACAGTTATACAGGTTAAGTAACATACACAAATGTCCTCAGCAGGTAATAGTGGAACCTGAATATTAATTCAACAGTCAGACTCCAGGATATACATTTATAACCCCTGTGCTTCCAGAGGGTACAAAAAGTGACTAAGTACTAACACAGATTCTTTTCTTCTCTTATGTCAGAAGATGTGTATTAGTCCATTTTCTCACTGCTGATAAAGACATAACTGAGACTGGGAAGAAAAAGAGGTTTAATTGGACTTATAATTCCTTATGACTGGGGAGGCCTCAGAATCACAGCAGGCATTTCTTACATGGTGGTGGCAAGAGAAAATGAGGAAGATGCAGAAGCGGAAACCCCTGATAAAATGATCAGATCTTGTGCGACTTATTCACTACCATGAGAACAGTATGGGGGAAACAGCCAGCATGATTCAAGTTATCTCCCACTGGGTCCCTCCCACAGCATGTAGCAATTATGGGAGCACAATTCAAGATGAGATTTGGGTGAGGACACAGAGCCAAACCATACCATTCTGCCCCTGGCCCCTCCAAATATCATGTCCTCACATTTCAAAACCAATCATGCCTTCCTAACAGTGCCCCAAAGTCTTAACTCATTTCAGCATTAACTCAAAAGTCAACAGTTCAAAGTCTTATCTGAGACAAGGCAAGTCCCTTCTGCCTATGAGACTGTAAAATCAAAAGCAAGTTAATAACATCCTAGATGCAATGGTGGTATAGATATTGGGCAAATACAGCCATTCCAAATGGGGAAAATTGGCCAAAACAAAGTAGCTACCAGCCCCATACAAGTCCAAAATCCAGCAGGGCAGTCAAGTCTTAAAGCTCCAAAATTATCTCCTTTGATGCCATGTCTTGTATCTGGGTCATGCTGATGTAAGAGGTAGGTTCTTATGGTCTAGGGAAGCTCTACCTCTGTGACTTTTCTGGATACAGCTTCCCTCTCAGCTGCTTTCATGGGCTGGCACTGTCTGTCACTTTTCCAGGCACAAGGTACAAGCTATTGGAGGATCTACCCTTCTGGGGTCTGGAGAACAGTGGCCTTCTTGTCATAGCTCCACTAGGTGGTGCCACTGTAGGGACTCTGTGTTGGGGCTCTGACCCCACATTTCTCTTCCACATTGCCCTAGCGGAGGTTCTCCATGAGGGCCCTGCCCCTGCAGCAAACTTCTGCCTGAGCATCCAGGCATTTCCATATATGTTCTGAAATCTAGGCAGAGGTTCCCAAATTTCAATTCTTGACTTTTGTGCAGTCACAGGCTCAACACCACATGGAAGCTGCCAAGGTTGGGGCTTGTACCCTCTGAAACAATGGCCTAAGCTCTACATTGGCCTCTTTCAGCCATGGCTGGAGCAGCTCGGACACAGAGCACCACATCCCTAGGCTGCACACAGCACGGGGACCCTCGGCCTAGCCCACAAAAACATTTTCTCCACTGAAACCTCCAGGCTTGGGATAGGAGGGGCTGCTATGAAGACCTCTGACATGCCTTGGGGATGAACATTCGGCACCTCAAATGTATGCAGCCTGCTGGAATTTCTCCTCAGAAAGTGGATTTTCTTTTCTTTCACATCGTCAGCGTGAAAATTTTCCAAACTTTTATGCTGTTTCCCTTTCAAAACTTAATGCTTTAAAAGCACCAAAATTACCTCTTGAATGCTTTGCTTCTTAGAAATTTCTTCCACCAGATACTCTAAATAATCTCTCTCAAGTTCAAAGTTCCACAGTTCTTTAGAGCAGGGGCAAAATTCTGCCAGTCTCTTTGCTAAAACATAGCAAGAGTCACCTTTGCTCCAGTTCCTAACAAGCTCCTCATCTCCATCTGAGACCACCTCAGCCTGGACCTTATTGTTCATATCATTATCAGCATTTTTGTCAAAGCCACTCAATAAATCTCTAGGAAGTTCCAAACTTTCCCACATTTTCCTGTCTTATTTTGAGCCCTCCAAACTGTTCCAACCTCTACCTGTTATCCAGTTCCAAAATTGATTTCACATTTTTTGGTATCTTTTCAGCGGCACCCCACTCTACTGATACCAATTTACTGTACTAGTCTGTTTTCACACTGCTGATAAAGATATACCTAAGACTGTGAAGAAAAAGAGGTTTAATTGGACTTACACTTCTACATGGCTGAGGAGGCCTCAGAATTATGGAAGGAGACAAAATGCACTTCTTACATGGTGGTGGCAAGAGAAAATGAGGAAAATGTAAAAGTGGAAACCCCTGATAAAACCATCAGATCTTGTGAGACTTATTCACTACCAGGAGAACAATATGGGTGAAACCACCCCCACTATTCAAATTATCTTCTTCTGGGTCCCTCCCACGACATGTGGGAATTATGGGAGTATAATTCAAAATAAGATTTGGGTGCGGACACAGAGCCTAACCATGTCAAGATGGAAAAAGCCTGAGACTTCAAGTATTTTTCTTTTAGTCTCTTTTTCCTCCTCCACATGGAATAACCACCATCTCTTTTTCATTTGCCAGCTTTATAGTACTTATCACAATGCCAGTTCAAGTATAATTCTTGTACATTTTTTTCTGTGGGGGGGTATTGTTTGTCTTCTTGTATAGACTGATGATCCTTGAGGGCAGAATTCATATTCGTGGTTTCCTGCTGGGTTCCCTGCTTCTAGCATAGTGCCTGTACCATGCAAAACAATGAATTAATATGTGAATACATTCAAACATTCATGTGAGAAGGAAGGAGGAAAAGGAGAAAAAGATAAGAATGGTTTGGAGGAATACATGTGCAGCTGCGGACCCTTTGCTGCTTTCACTCAAATTCAAAAAAAAAGCGATCCTAAGTGTTGGTAAGAACCTCAAATTTTTATGTTCCGTGGTCTTACATGGAATACAGATATCCTGTAAGTACAGATGTCCTGTTATACTAGAGAGATCATCATAGAAAGGTCATTGAGTCAGACTGAAGTTCAAGATGGCTAAAGTATAAAATTAAGAATATTATATAACAGAAAATTCATCTTTTAAAAAATCCTTTACTTGAGTGCAAAGACGTATGTATACCACTCCACTCGTTAGCATGTCTGCCATAGTTGTCAAATAGGGTCTGTGTAATCTGGCCTGGTAAGGCCATGCAGGGTAATTTGCACTGATCAATTTGATAGGCATTAGACACACAGGAGGACAGAGTTGAGTAAATCCACTTAAAATAATGTTTCTGCTCTCACAGTCCAGACTTTTACAGTGCATGCCATATGGCATTAATATCAATAAGAAAAAATATAATCAAGAAAAATTCTCCATAAATTGTAGAAACTAAAACAGTTCTATTTAATGCATTTCTAAATAAAAAAGATGAACAAAGTCAAAAGCTGATTGCATATATTGACTAATAAAATGTATAAATCATAAGAAACCTATTAAAATCAAAGGGAAGAAATAAATAATACTAAGAAGAAAAGAACTGCATATACATATTTTTTTAAAAAAATAGGGCCGGGCGCGGTGGCTCAAGCCTGTAATCCCAGCACTTTGGGAGGCCGAGGTGGGTGGATCATGAGGTCAGGAGATCGAGACCATCCTGGCTAACACGGTGAAACTCCGTCTCTACTAAAAATATGAAAAACTAGCCGGGCGTGGTGGCGGGCGCCTGTAGTCCCAGCTACTCGGGAGGCTGAGGCAGGAGAATGGCGTGAACCCGGGAGGTGGAGCTTGCAGTGAGCCGAGATCAGGCCACTGCACTCCAGCCTGGGCCACACAGTGAGACTCCTTCTCAAAAAAAAAATAAATAAATAAAATAAAATAAAATAATAGAACAGAATGAATACAGTTATGTCAATAAATAAAAATTTTATATTTTAAATTCAATTTCAGGAAATTAATAGATTTCCTAGGGAAAATATAGGAATTAACTGACTCAAGAAGATTTAATAAAGCCTGATCAGATATGTAACTGTTAAATTAAATCAGCAATCACCGTCAGTCACAAAACTGTAGAAGATCCAAACAGTTTCAAAATTGAGATTTTACCCAGCCTTCAAAGACAGGTAATTTCAAATTTATGTGATTTCTCGTATGACATAAAAATAAGAAACGTGCGTCAAATCCTTGTTCCGAGCTTAGTATAACCTTCACACACCAAGGTAGTACAAGAAAAGAAATATCTAGAGCAATCTCGCTTATTAATATGTATATTCATAAAACTGTAGAAGATCCAGGCAGTTTCAAAGTTGAAATTTTAGCCAGCCTTCAAAGACAGGTAACTTCAAATTTATGCAATTTCTTGTATAACATATACAAATAACAAATATGTATCAAATCCTTGTTCCGAGCTTAGTATAACCTTCACACACCAAGACAGTACAAGAAAAGAAAAATCTAGACCAACCTCTTTTATTAATATATATACAGAAGTTAAGATGAAATATTAGTACCATACATATGATATGTTTTAAATGCAGCATAACTATATAGCATTTATCTTAGCATGAAGAAATGATTTAACAATAGAAAATTTAAAATGCAATTTGCCATATTAATAAATAGGATAGAATAGGAGGGAAACAGATTAGGAGAAAAATGTAATTATCTTAATACCCACAGCAAAAGCACTTGATAAAATATAATACTAATTAATTATATATTTTAAGCCTTAGTCTCAAAAAGGGTATCTCCCTAAACTTTATAAAATTTCACAGTTAATGGACAAGCATTATGATCAGGAATAGGGATATCCACTACCTCTTTATCATTTAAATATTTTTTTAGTAGTCCCAATCAGTCCAATAAAACATAAAGAATACATAAAAGAGGTAAATATGGTAGACAATTTCTGAATGACACAATTATAATCTAAGTTAAACTATTTGAACTATTTAAAGACTTCAGAAAGGTAGCTGGACACAAAGTTATGGAAAAATAAGTAGCATTCTTGTATATTAATGGTAGCATTTCTAAATTTTCAATAATTGGAAAAACCAATTTTAGAACAATGACTATCATAACATTTATAAGCTTATAAAGTTCAAAGATAATTTAGAAGAAAAAAGGTGGGATATAAATCTACCACATACTAATATTTATTATAAAACTGTGGTAATTAAGATAATGCAAAAATGGTACAAAAGAACAGAATATAGAACCAAGAAGCAAACTCACATTTTATGGAAACATAGTACATTAAAAATATGGGGCCTAGCACACTGGCTCATGCTTGTAATCCCAGCACTTTGAGAAGCCAAGGCAGGCAGATTGCTTGAGCCCAGGAGTTTGAGACCAGCGTGGTCAAAACCCAATCTGATGACAAAACCCCATCTCTACTAAAAATACAAAATAAAACAGCCAGGTGTGGTGGTGTGGACCTGTAGTCCCTGCTACTCCAAAGGCTGAGGTGGGAGGATCACCAGGGCCAGTGAGATGGAGGCTGCAGTGAACGAAGATAACAGCACTACACTCCAGCTTGGATGAGAAAGAGAGACCCTATCTCAAAAAAAGTGTGTGTATATATACATATATATAATATATGTATATTTTTTTGTACTCACAATGCTAATAAAGACATACCTGAGACTGGGTAATTTATAAGGAAAGACGTTTAATATACTCACAGTTCCACATGGCTGTGGAGGCCTCACAATCATGGTGGAAAACAAAGGAGACACAAAGGCACATCTTACATGGTGGCAGGCAAGACAGCTTGTGCAGGGGAACTCCCATTTATATCCCATCAGATCTCCTGAGACTTACTCACTACCACAAGAACAGTATGGGGGAAACCGCCCCCATGATTCATTTATCTCCACTTGGCCCAGCTCTTGATACATGGGGATTATTACAATTCAAGGTGAGATTTAGGCGGGACACAGCCAAACCATATCATTCTACCCAAGCCCCTTCCAAATCTCATGTTCTCATATTTCAAAACCAATCATGTCTTTCTAACAGTCCCCCAAAGTCTTAACTCATTTCACCATTAACTCAAAAGTCCACAGTCCAAAGTCTCATCTGAGACAAGGTAAGTCCCTTCCACCTATAAGCCTCTAAGATGAAAAGTAAGTTAGTTACTTCCTAGATATAATGGTTGTACAGGTATTTGGTAAATACACCCATTCCAAATAGGATAAATTGGCCAAAACAAAGGGGCTACAGGCCCCCTGTAAATCCAAAATCCAATGGGACAGTCAAATTTTAAAGCTCTGAAATTATCTCGTTTGACTCCATGTCTCACATCCAGGTCATGCTGATGCAAGAGGTGGGCTACCATGGCCTTGGGCAGCTCCATCCCTGTGGCTTTGTAGGGTACACTCCTACTCCTGCTGCTTTCACAGCTGGCATTAAGTGTCTGCAGCTTTTCCATGAGCATGGTCCAAGTTGTGGTGGATCTGAACCATTCTGAAGTCTAGAGGACAGTGGCCCTCTTCTTACAGCTCCACTAGGCAGTGCCCCAGTGGGGACTCTGTGTGGGGCTCCAACCCCACTTTTCCATTCCACACTGCCCTAGCAGAGGTTCTCCATTAGGGCTCTGCCCCTGTAACAGACTTCTGCCTGGACATCGAGGCATTTCCATACATCTTCTGAAATCTAGGCACAGGTTCTTAAACCTAAATTATTGATTTTTGTGCACCTGAAGGCTCAACACCATGTGAAATCCACCAAGTCTTGGGGCTTGCATCCTCTGAAGCAATGACCTGAGCTCTACATTGGCTCCTTTTAGCCATGGCTGAGACACAGAATACAAGTCCTGAGACTGCACAAAGTAGCAAGGCCCTGGGCCCCTCCTAGACCTCCAGGCCTGTGATGGGAGAGACTAACATGAAGACCTCTGGCATGCCCTGGAGACATATTTCCCTTTGTTTTAGGGATTAACATTTGGCTCCTCTTTACTTATGCAAATTTCTGCAGCCAGCTTGAATTTCTCTTCAGAAAATTTATTTTTCTTTTCTATCACATCATCAGGCTATGTATTTTCCAAACTTTTAGGCTCTGCTCCCTTTTGAATGTTTTGCCACTTAGCAATTTCTTCTTCCAGATACCATTAATCATCTCTCTCAAGTTCAAAGTTCCATAGATATCTAGGGCAGGGGAAAAATGCTACTAGTCTCTTTGCATAGCAAGAGGGACCTTTAGTCCAGTTCCCAGCAAGTTCCTCATCTCCATCTGAGACCACCTCAGCCTGGACTTTATTGCCCATATCACTATCAGCATTTTGGCCAAAGCCATTCAACGAGTCTCTAGGAACTTCCAAATTTTCTCACATCTTTCTGTCTTCTGAGCACTCCAAGTCTCTAGGAAGTTCCAAAGTGTTCCACATTTTTCTATCTTCTTCTGAATCCTCTAAATGGTTCCAGCCTCTGCCTGTTATCCACATCTTTAGAGCAGCTCTCCACTTCTGGTAACAAAATCTGTATTAGTCAGGGTTCTCTAAAGGGACAGGACTAATAGGATAGATGTATATATAAAAAGGAATTTATTAAGGAGCATTGACTCACATGATCACAAGGTGAAGTCCCAAAATAGGCCATCTGCAAACTGAGGAACCAGGAAGCCAGACTGAGTCCTAAAACCTGGAAAGTAGGTAAGCTGAAAGTGCAGCTTTCAGTCTGTGGCCAAAGGCCTGAGAGCCCCTGACAAACCACTGGTGTAGGTACAAGAGTCCAAAAACTGAAAAACTTGGAGTCTGATGTTTGAGGGCAGGAAGCATCCAGCATGAGAAAAAGACAGAGGTCAGAAGACTCAACCAGTCTGCTCTTTCCATGCCTGCTTTTATGCTGGCAGCTGATCAGATGGTGCTCACCCAGATTAAGGGAGGGTCTGCCTCTCCTGTCTACTGACTCAAATGTTAATCTCCTCAGAGACACACCCAGTTCCCATACTTTGCATTGTCCAATCCAATCAAGTTGACACTCAATATTAACTATCACTATATATAAATCCATAAGAAACTGATACTTAAAAATTTTTGTTTAGATAATTATCTTATGTTCATCTTGAATTTATTTTGTTTAAATAATTAGGATAATCACATAATATGTTGTTTAAACCAGGAATATGTTTAGTGAGAGTACTAAAAATAATTAAAACTATTTAAGTTTGACAAAATTCCTTGTAAATATTTGTTTCAAATTATTTTAGTACATTAGTGATTGATAATTTAGTTTTATACAAAAATATTTTCAAAAATAAAATTCACTCCAAAAATAAAAATAGCATATATTCATATATTAAGCAGAAAAGTCTTTACATAAATTATCTTAACTGTAACACAAAAGAGAAACAGAATGATTATATTTTGATATTTACATATGTTAATTTGTTTACCTTATAGATGTCTAAAGATGTATGATAGGTGCTATTATTCTTTTAAAATATAATTCTGGTGTTTTTAATTTTTAATTCCCCTTTCCTAAAACTGTCTGCAACATTTTTCAAAGTTGCATCCTAGGGATAGTTCCCTATACACAATAATATTCATATTAAAAATCCTTTCTAGAAGGTCAGAATGAACTAAATTCACTCAATTATCTCTCTTTTGTTTTTCTTCCTTTTTTCTTTTGTACTATAATGTTTTAACCATAGAATTTTGGGGGTGGTTTTTATCTCCCTTTGGAGTCTGTTTGCCAAATATTTTATGTAAAAAAATGAAATTAGTTGCTTTAACTTAAGAGTACTTTAAATTTTTAGCAAACTGAGATGTTGCAGAATTATGTCTTATCGATTTTACTCCATTCCCAGAGAGTATAAATATATTTAATTAAATTAGAAGAGCCATCAAAATATTCTTCCCATAAATTAAGAAAAAGATATTTCAAAATTAAATCTTGTATACCATTTGAGGTGTCATTTATACTGTTCCTCTCTAGATTTTATAAAGACAAGCTTGTCTGCAAGCACTGTTTTTAAAAGTTTCAGTTTGCCAAAATTCACAAATCCTGAACTAGTTTAGTACTCTTTTTGTAGAATATATGGATTAAAAATTTCCAAAATGATTTTGAATAAAATATTAGCAAACTTTACATGACAAATTTATAAAAGACAAATTTGTTAAAGTTCAATATGTTTATAGGACATCTAGCTAGATTTACACAGTAGATATTCAAAGGGTTAAATACTTATCTATTTGGTGATGATTAGCAAATCATGCATCTCACAGGCTATAACACAACTGGCAACAGAGTATAACATTTTTATAAACACAAAACACTACAAGGAGTTAGTTTTCCCTGGTTCCATATTTTAGAGAGCACTTCATTGCTACGATATCCTTAAAAAAGGAGAATTGGTAACACTGCACCTAGAAAGGACTAAGAAAAGAAAGAAGGGTTATGATTGGCAATCTTTCAGATTTATCATGGCTTAAAGTTGAACTTTGTATAGTATACTGGAAGATACTTACTAGACAAGGCACTGACAGAAGGTGGAAATTTAAAGAGGGGGCCTGCTGAAGAAATAATGAGTTACTCTAATGAAACTATTAATCATAACACTTCATTATGTAATAAAAAATCTGGGAAAATTCTAAAACATTTGGAACCCTTTTAGGCAGAATGGGACATATGGTCTCCTCAAAGACCTAAATATGTAAAACACAAACTTAAAATCTTCAGAAAAAAATACAGAAAAATATCTATTACCTTGGAGTAGAGACAAATGTATCAAAAAAGAGAAAAGAGCACAAAGTATAAAGAAAATTACTGACAAAAATAAATAAAACAGACCCAATAAAAATGGTGAAAAGAGAAGATACAGCAGAAAGATATTTTCAAAATATATAACAGATAAATTTGGAGTATCCAGGTCATATGAAAACTCCTGCATTCTACATGAAAAACACACAAACATCCCAATTTAAAAAGGAATATATTTATGTATATCTGTATGTGTACATATGTAGATATTTATACATATATGTAGTTCTCATGTTTATATATATGAATTACAGAATAAACATCAATTTCAATTAAATATGTGGAAAGATATTCAAATTCACTCATGGTGAGTATATATTTCTAAAAATCTGACAATACAAAGTATTGTGAAGGTATGAGTAAAGAGGATTTCTCACATGTAAAATCGTATTACTTTGTGCATAATTTGAAAATATCAATAAAAATTGAAAAAGTACCTAATCAACAATCTAGCATTTCTTCTTCTAAGCATATACCCTGAAGAGTCTTTCATGCGAGTACACAGAGATAAGTACAAAGATGTGCATTATATCATTAATTATAATAAGAAATAACTGGAAACAAGCTAAATATCTTTTAATAAAAAGAGTGATACATAAATTGTGGTTTATTTATAGGGCATAAAACCACATCACTGCAAAAGTTATTAAATTTGATTTATACGTATATCATTAAAAAGCAGCATTTATACCACATAAAATGTTTGAAAATTCATTCATGTTAGTACATATAAATGGAGTTCTTTCACTTTAGCTGCTGCAGGATTTCTGTAATTATGTAATTTGCATTTTCCACTCAATATTGTTTTAAGATGATATGTAAATCATGATATATTCTGTAGAATTTTAAAACACATAAACCAGTCTTCTACTATTGTGAAAGATGGAAACATATTTGGTAACCATAGAAACCAAACAGGCATGATACTCTTCAGGATTGTGGCAGAAATTAGAAAGGAAAGTGAGAGAATGAAATGGGAGAGGGGTACGAAGTGTTATGAGCTGAGTCTACAATGTTTTCTTTCTTTAAAAAAAAAAAAAGGAGGGGAAGAGGAAGGGATTTGAAGCAAATATGACAAAAATCTATTCAATCTGGGTGGTAGGTATTGACAAAGATTCTCTACTTGAACAAACTTTAGTCAGGATCCTGACCTTTCTCCTAGGCCCATCTGTGCACTTCCTTGTAGAACGCAAATTTTAGCAAAGAGCCATACTAAGTCAGTTTAGCATGAAACCCCCACTCTTAGTATCCAATCACCACCAGTATTTGATTGGGTTTCTCATCCTCCACCATCCCCCAGGTGATGTCTGATTACCCTGGCCTGTCTTCAGCAAAGTTGGCTTACCCAGAATCTCCCTTACCCCGATGTTTCCTCTTAGTAATTTCCCAACCACTGACCCCCATCCTGCTCCTTGACTATAAGTTCCTACTTGCCCATGCTTTATTCGGAGTTGGGCCAAATCTCTCTCCCCCACTGCAAAAGCCTATTCTGGTGGTCCCTATACCTATTGCAGTGGTCCAGAATAAACTGTTTCTTACCATGCTTTACTAAGTATCATTGAATAATTTTTTCTTTAACAATACATAGGTGTTTTATTATTCTCTGTGTTTTTCTGAATGTTTGAAATATTTCACTGTGTTCAAAATACTTTCATATGAAAAATTTTAATTACTCAAATCAAGAATAAAACTACATTTTCTGACATCTCCCTATGTAATAGGGTATTAGTGTCCTCTTTTAAAGAAATATCTGCCCTTCCACCATTTTTAACATTGGGCTTTGTTTTACATACTGAATTTTAGATTGCAATTATTCTTATAAAGTAATAATTTTACATCTTGAGGTTTCTTTTCCAAAACAGTTTTTAAAAATATTTGCACAATTGCCTCACTGCTTAAATGGTCTTCATGAATGTTGCTAACAAATTTATACCTTGCTTATTCATCAGTTCTTAATTTTGATATGTTTATTGAATGGCTGGTAAATTTTTCAAATAATTCTATTTTCAGAAAGAATACAAGGTTGCTATAATTTCTAAGTCCTTGCATTTATAAGTGTATGTTTCTATTTCTTTCTTACATGAACAGCAACATGGCTAGACATATAATTCACAGGTTAGGCTGTTTTCTCCTCAAAATGCTATACAGTTGACTATCATTTACTAACCTTTAGGAATACAGAGAAGTGTTAAACCAGTCTAATTTTTGTTTATTAAGGACCATTAGTTTGTCTTCTGCTGGAAGGTTATAGTTTATGTTCTGTTATTTTGCAATTCAAAAAAGTTTTCCAGGATTGGCATTAGTTTCTTTTATCATTAATTTTGCTTAGACCATGGTGAACTTTTTGATGGGTGTAATTTGCTCTGTTTCATCTTCGGGATATTTCCTCCAATTATATTTCACATGTTTAAATGTATTCCATTTAAGTGTTTTGGTTTCTTCCTTAGGAACATAAATATTTAATTTTATATTAAATTTCCATTCTATTGTGTTTCCACGGACAATATTGTTTATTACTTTAACTCATTATCTTACTTTATCCATCTCTGAGCTTTACATGTTTATACTCCATATTACTTGATTTGTTTTCTCTAATGTCAGTATTATAACTTATTATTTCCAAAGCAGCTTTTAATTTTGAGATTGCATTTTTATATCTGTGATACTTTGTCTTACCTGAACAAATCTCATATTCATCTAAGCGTTTGCATCCATACCCAGCTCTCCAAGTTTTCCAACAAAGCAAATGTTGGGAATAGTTTTATTTCTGCTTAATCTCCATTTGGTTGCTATTAGCATCATTATCTTACACCTCCACCCCTGGCATGGAATCAACAATATTTGCTGCTGTTATCTTTACCCAAATTTCCCAGTGTCTAGTGGCACTCACAATTATACCCTGATTGACCAGATAGAATCTTCTCCTGTTCTCATGACAAGGTTCTCAGGCACTTTCAGTCAGTGCAGTAGGTAAAAATCTAATATTCCCATCATTCCTTACTGTTACCAGGTTTTTGTCTCTTTCCTCATCTAAGGAGACAACTTATTCAAAGGCGCAAGATGCCATTTTTAGCAAATTCCTCCACTATTTATTGGCAAATATAATATTAGAACACAGAAAGGTAAGTAACAGTGGGGGGAGAATACACTGGGTTCTCCTGGAAGAAGTACTCATGTGGTTGTAAACAGGCTAGTCAATCATCACTGTTCAAAATAAACCTACCCAAATATATCTATTCTGAGATAGAATCCAGAGGAAAAATAAAAGAATAGCTAAAATTTCCTTCCATCTACTTCTTGGGTAATAGACTGCTATGTCTCAGAGAATGTGTAAGTTAAATTTATGCTTTTCAATGAACTCTTTGATACTGTTTTTAAACATCTTTATTGAAATATAGCTGATACACAAAGAACTGTACAAATTTAAAGCATATAATTTGGTGAGTTTTTACTTGCACAAACACCCATAATGCCATCACCACAATCAAGGAAACAGACATATCTAACATGTTGCAAAGTTCTCATGCCCCTTTATTTTGTTGTGGTTGGTTTTGCTTGCTTGTTTAGTTTGTTGTTGGTGGTGGTGTTGTTATTTTGGCGAGAACACTTAACATGAGATCTATACTTAACAAATTTTGAAGTGCACAATGCTGTATTGTTAACTATAAACACTATGATGTACAGCCGGTCTCTTGAACCTGTTCATATGGCATAACTGAAACTTCATATTCACTGAACAGCAACTCCGCATTTCCCTATCCTCAACTCCTGGCAACCACTAATTTATTCTGTGTTGCTATGAGTTTGACTATTGTACATTACTCATATAAGTGGAATCCTCTGTTATAAGTTTGAACTGAGGTGCTTTGGTATTTGTATTAGTCCATTTTCACACTGCCATAAAGAATTGAGAGTGATCAGAGAAGTGTTCCTACTAAGATGATATATGAAAGATGTAAAAACCTAGCAGAAGAGAAAACTCTGACTTAAGGAAAAGCATAGCATAGCTTAGGAGTCAAATGCAGCCTAAAGAGTAGTGACTGGGAGAGTAATAGTGGATGCAGTTGAAAAAGTAGCAGGAGTCAGACCATACATGGCCACATAGGCCAAGAGAAAGATGCTGGCATTCTTCTTAAAGTGTAATAGGAAACCACTGAAGAATTTTAAGCAAGTAATGAGATGTATGTTGTAGTATAGCAGAGGGATACTTTAAAAAAAACTATAACGTGGCTATGCATAGGTTTAAAAGGTAAGATGGAATATTTCACATAAAACTAGAAAATTATAAGGATCCAGAAGGAGACTGTAGGATTGAAAAACACAAAAATTAAAATAAGATTAGACAAAGCTGAGAAGGGAAATAGTCAACAAAGTATAAATCAGAAGAACATTTCCAGATTGAAGTAGAGAGACAAAAAGATGAAAAAATAACAAAGGAGCATATGACACACATAAGATAAATAAATTTGAAGAAGAGAGGAGACAGTTCTGTAGGAGATGCAATATTTGAAAAGATGACAGCAAAGAATTGTTTGGGTGATGTTTCAAACTAAAAACATCAAATCACAGATAATAAAGCCCTAACTAGGGTGAATCTTAAAAATATCACACCCAAGCACATTACTGTGAATCTGCTCAAAATGAAAGACAAAGAATAAATCTATAAAGCAGCCAATTCTGGTAATAATAAAATCATATTACCTGCAAAGATCCAACAAGATTGACAGTTAATTTTTTACAGAAAAACACAAATGAAGTCAATGGTAACAAAATGATATCTCTAAATGTGGAAAGAAAATAATTGCCAACTGAAAAGTAAAAATTGCCATCCAAACGAGAGGAAAATGAAGACGTTTTCAAAAATGAAAACAGAGCATTCCTGAGCATCAGTCCCACATTAAATGGCATGTTTCAAAGTGAAGAAAAAAGGTAACAGAAGTTCAGAGATATGGGAAGGAATGAAGAATAAGGGGAAGGGAAAATAAATAGGCAAACACATAATCAAGAAAAGGTGAATGTCTAGAAAATTGAAAAAAGCACTAATCACAGTGACCACAATACATAACCCACACATGTTGTAATCTCTGGAGAGCCTACAAAAAAGATCATAAAAGTATAAAACTAGAAAACTAATGGAAAGGAAACCTATAATGATAAAAAGTGTTTAATCTATCAAAAAGCAGACAAGATAAAAAGACAGGTGAAAAAAAAAATCAGAAAACAAAAGGTAAAATTGTAAATTTAAAAACAAAAGCAGTAGTAATCCTAATAAAATTAGATATTTTTAAGTACTTAAAATACTTTTGAGGGACCTCCTAAAAAGCTAATAATCTATTTCTTAATAGGTTATGGTTTCTCAATTTGTCTATTCATTTTGTTATGTCTTATAAAACTTTTTGTATAACTTAAAATAATCTTTAAAATATATTTATTAAAATTGTGGAAGAAATTGAATAATCCCTCTGCAGTTTACTGGAGAGTTGGATTTTTTAAAAACCCAACTATTGATTAGTAGAGACAATCTTATCTTAGGATAGTTGTGTTATCACTGAAATTGAATACATAGCTCAGAAACATCACATATACAAGGAAATTTAGTTTATGATGAAAGTGGCCTTTAATTACTGTTGTGGCATCAATTGGACATTGGCATGAGAGAAAAATACTCAACTCCCCCCTTCTCACATTATATACAAAAGTCAATTCTTAGTTGATTGTAGATCTGGATATGAAAAGCAAAGCAAAATATCTTCTAGATGATAATATAGAAGACTATCTTAATCACTGTAGTACTTGGCAAAAATGTCCTACATTTAACTACATTAAAATTAAGAATGTCCTCAGAGGACATCAATAATGGCAGTTATTGATACACCACTGAGTGAAACAAGATGGTTGCAGCACATAGCTCACAAAAGGCCCTAATCAGAATATATAAAGAATGCCACATTTACAAAATTATGGACAATCTCATCTCTCAAAAATAGGTAAGGGACATGAGCAGGTATTTCAAAAATGATGTGATATATACAAATGGCCAATAAACTTTTTACCCAATTCTTGGTGATGAGATTGGGTTAAACAAAATGCTGCTACATACAAAATGACTAAAATTCAAAACATCTACAACATTGAGTGTTGGCAAGGCAGTGGAGCAACTGCAATTCTCAGACATTGGTGATACAAGTGTAAACTGGTGCAGTCACTTTGGAAAACTGGCCATATCTGCTGAAGCGAACACATCACACCCACATCCCATCTTACCTTTTCACCCTGCAAATCTGCTCCTAGGTACATATGCACAGAAGATAAATGTATATGCACAAAACACTTGTACAGAATGTTTAAAGCAGCATTATTTGCTATAATCCCAAACTAAAGACAGCCAAATGGCTGTCAGCAGTAGCAAGGAAAAAATACTTTTGGGGGGTTTTCTAAGAAGCTAATAATATTTTATTACTTGATAGGTTGTGGTTGCTCAATGTGTCTATTCCTTTTGTTATGCTTTCTAAAACTTTGTATAAATTAATGTTATCTTTAAAATATATTTCTTTAAATTTTAGAAGAAATTGCAATAATCCCTCTGTAGGTTACTGGAGAATTGCACTAATTTGTTATCAGCGGAGATGGAAAGGAGAGGATGGGTCTGAGACTGTATTTTACACAAACAAATAGAAGCTACAAGAGGCGCCCCTGGATTGTACGAGGGAAAGGGGAAATAACGTAAATTTTGTTTGTTAGTTTTAGTAGTATTAACCATAACATCGTCCACCAATTAATACTTTCAGACAAAAGAAAAAAAATTTATTCTGTGTCAGTAGTCATTTCTCCACTTCTAAATAGAGTTAAGGTTTTAGAGAACTCCTAAAATATATCTTTTTCATTTGAGCGCTTTTTAACTTTATTTTATATAATAATATATTATTCTCCTTGGTATAGGTGAGACTGAAAAAGAGGCAGCAAGATATAATTAGAGAAGCCTCCCTTTCAGCAGTTCACACTAGAACTCAGAAAGAATGTCCCAGATATTACACAGAAAATCAAGGGAAGTTTCAAATCAGTTTCACATTCAAAACTACCAGGAAGTTTACATAAGCTTTAGGATGACCTTAAATTTCAATTTAAATAATTCCAACTGTAAAAACATAAAAATAAAAGGAGATTTAAAGTCGTTCGTTTTATCTCTTAATGAAAGTGATTCTGATAAAAGAGAGCAGGTAGAATTTTTGAAACCAGAAACTGTGAAATATTGATTTGTATGTCAAGGGAGATGAGAGGACTGTTTCCCAACCACTTTAACATAGCACTCTCAAATTTCCTGTGAGACCCTTAGCTGATCATGTCAAAATGGAATTGTTTTTCTTTCACTTTCACAAGATACTTATGGGCAACTCAAAATATATTCTAACATCCTGTACAGCAGATTTCCAGTCCCATTGCAGTGGCAGTGATGATGGAAGGACCAAAAGGGGAGCCTGAAATCAGTGCATTTGGCGACCTCTACGTTATGTTCCAGATGGGTGTCTCAGGAGAGGAACAATATCCAGGATTGATTCTTAGACTTACATAATATGCCCTGCAATATTTAGGAAAGGATGACACTCTGTATAGGATTGGAGAAGCAACTGGAAGACTGAGCATATGAGCTAGTAAGAGTATGTCTGCCATGGTTGGAGAAGGCAGGAACAACTCCATTTCACCAATATAAATATAGAATCTGGAAGGTGTGCTGAGAAAAATGTCCCATCCTATGCAGTTCTAGATTACTAAAATCTTCATAAATGAAAGGAAAGAAACTATGTGATAGATATAGCACTTCTGGGTAAAAAAAGAAATGTTTAATGTCATTTGAATTTTTATCCTAAGAAAGAAAATGAGATTTTCACAAAGAAGATGCTGCTGCTCCTTGTAATTTAAAAAAATATATATAATTTGGTGGCATGTGTTTAAATATGTTTAATAAAGTAACCTTAATTCATTGAATAAATTTTGACCTTTGCTCTTCAAATGGTTTAAGAGAAACAATATATTAGTCCATTCTCTCATTGCTATAAAGAAATGCCTGATGCTGGGTAATTTATAAAGAAAAGAGGTTTAACCGACTCACAGTTCCATAGGCTGTACAGGAGACAGGGCTGGAGAGGCCTCAGGAAATTTTCAATCATGGCGGAAGGCAAAGAGAAAGCAGACATGTCTTACATGGCTAGAGCAGGGGAAAGAGAGAAAGGGGGAGGTGTCACGCACATTATTTGTTTGTTCCTTTGTTTGGAGACAGTGTCTTGCTGTATCAACCAGGCTGGAGTGCAGTGGCGAATCTCAGCTCACCACAGCCTCTGCCTCCTGGGTTCAAGCGATTCTCCTGCTTCAGGCTCCCCAAAAGCTGGGATTACAGGCCCCCACCACACGCCTGGCTAATTTTTGTGTTTTTAGTAAAGATGGGGTTTCGCCATGTTGCTCAAGCTAGTCTTGAACTCTTGACCTTAGGCGATCCACCTGCCTCGGCCTCCCAAAATACTGAAATTCCAGGTGTAAGCCACTGTACCGGGCTATGTGCCACACACTTTTAAACAACCAGATCTCCCGAGTGTTTACTCACCATCGTGAGAGAAGCACCCTGAGGGAAATCGGCCCCCATGAGCCAGTTATCTCCCACCAGGCCCCAACTCCAACACTGGGAATAACAATTCAACATGAGACTTTTTGGGGAATACAGACACAAACTATATCAAGCATAAAACACTTTCTCCTTAATCTTATGGTTTTAAGCATGATGACAAACATAAGTTAAGATAGTATTTAGGGCAAACGTTTTGATGCTGATATTAATTTTTGTATTTTTCAAATTTATGTGAATAATATGGTTATATATTTCTATTGTTGGAAAAATTATTTTCTCTGTGTATATTTGAAAACCACTGATACTCTCGTTTTAAATGATAGTATCGTGTAAAACAGGAATGATTCCTTAATTTTGATTTGAAATATGTCTATGTCCTACAGATTTTGGATGTCATAAAGGAGAAATGAAAATGAGTACACTGGAGTCAGAGTAGTTGCTCTATTTAGGTGGCAAAGATAGTGAATGTTCCTAAAGGACTTGGATGCAAGGATGTAAAGTACACTCAACAGCAGATTGCTTCTTAGATATTCTTAGAAGAAACATATGTGCTATCAATGCCTGCCAGAAAATAATTTACATAGTTCTCTACAGCAGTAGGAACCACTGATTTTCAACTGCAAACCAATACAATACAAGAGAAAAATTAGATTAAGAATGAACATAAACATTTAAAAATATGTTCTCTTATGAAAATATATTGGTTAATATTTTCCATTTATGGTTTTTATTTTAAAATGTTTTAAATTTTAAAATAAATGAACAATCTTCAATCATTTTTGAAATAGTGTGTTAGCTAAAGATACTATAAAGATAAAATATGCCTTAATTTTGAGCTTACAATTTTACTGTAAAATACATGCAGTTTTAGGGCACTAAACACTTTCCTTTTAATTATTTAATTATAATTGAAAAATAAACATTGTATATATTTATGTACAGCATGCTGTTTTAAAATATATATGTATTTTTATGTATAAATATATGTATATATGTACACTGTGGAAATAGCTAAATAGAGTGAATTAACCTTATATATCTTTTTTTGTGGTGAAAACACTTAAAATCTATTATTTTACCAATTTTCAATAAAGATTTATGTATTTTAAATATAGAAATTGCAACTGGAAAAACTGAAATATTTTAATATTAATTTTTAGTTTAAACTGATTTAAAAATATTCAATTTCCATATAATTGTATGTGAAATTCAGTTTTATCATAACATCATTACAAGTCTAGGAAGTGTAGTGACTGGGATTCAATTTCCAGTCCAAATTTCACTAATACCAGTAATGAGTGCCTGCTATGTAAGAAATCAAAGTACAAAGTGATTTACACAGTACAAAGCAGTTTACCTCAAAACAATGATGAGAAACCAATATAATGCCCAATTTCAATAATGATGAATCTGATGTTCTGTGTAGCTAAACTACTTCACAGCGTTATCATTGCTATTAAACTTCAAAACAAGAATTAGAACTACATTTTCTGATTCCAAATAAATGTACAATGATTTTCAATGGTAATGAAAATCTATTTTGATGAAACTATAGATGAAGATACATTAGTGAACAATTTTTGTAAACTTTAAATTCTCCATCTTCAATACCTCTGGTGGATGCAACTGGCATTAGTAAAATAAATGAATGAATTTAACACCAACATGAGCCTTATAAGCCAAATTGGTATAACAATTCCAAAATAGTAAATGCAGTTTCTCTTTCTTAAGATTCTTTCCATATTATATCATTTTACTGAAAAAAATATTGAAAATTATTTAGAATATGTGATTACACTAAAGCAAAATATTAAAATTCTTAAAATAGGCCAGGCACAGTGACTCACACCTGTAATCCAACACTTTGGGAGCCAAGGCAGGTGGATCTCTTGAGCTCAGGAGTTTGAGACCAGCCTGGGCAGACAGGTGAAACACAGTCTCTACAAAAAGTACAAAAATTAGCCAGGAATTGTAGTGTACACCTGTGGTCCCAATTACTCAGGAGGATGAGGTGGAAGAATCACTTGAACCCGAGATGTTGAGGTTTCAGTGAGCCATGAGTGTGCCAGTTCATTTCAGTTTGGGTGGCAGAGCAAGACCCCGTCTTAAAAAAAAAAAAAAAAAAAAAAAAAATTCTTAAAATATTTCTTTGTTCTTTACAAAGTTTTACATAATCTAAATGTATTCCTGAATGAATATTCAATTTAATTCATTTCAACACAGATTTATGGAGTCAACCATATGCCAAGGACTCTACCAGACACTTCAGGAAATAACAGTAGTCTCCTTTATTCGTGGAAGATATGTTCCAAGATGCCCAGTGGATGCCTGAAACTGCATAGTACCAAATCCTACATATACTATGTTTTCTTCTGTATATACATATATGATAAAGATTAATTTATCAGAGATATTTATATGTAGGAAAAAACAGTTATTGTTTATTTAAAACAACAATAATAACAACAATAATAAAATGGAACAATTATAACAATACACTGTAAAAAAGCTTACATGAATCTGGTTTTCTCTGTCTTTCAAAATGTCTTATTGTACTCTACTCACCAATTTTTGGACCATGGTTGACAGTGGGTGACTGAAATTGTGGGTGGCACAACCGTGAATAAGGGGGGACTACTGTACAAAGATAAGTAAAACCATTCCTATACTGAAGATGTCTTCTTATGTCACATACAGAGTTAGACACCATGAAGTGTAGCAAAGAGCAGCTGCTATGAAATTGAGATCTTAGCAAAAATACCAGAAGTCATGCAATGCTGAGGAATCTTGGAGCTACAGTTCAGTAGAGTTGAGAGGTAACCGCTGAGCTTTGTGTCTTCAAGTAAAGTCCTAGAAGGCCATTGTTTAGACTAAGGACCACAAATTGGGACCAATGGCAAATGGAAAATAGACCACCCTAATAAACATAAAACAAAGCTTGACAGAATAAAGAAATATACTAGCAAATTAACTGTAAGTTAAAATCCAAAACACTTTGAAAGAATAATAATTAATACAGATTATCTAGAAAACAAAATTGTGTCCAACATAAAATCCAAAATTACCAAACACAAAAGAAACAGAAAATAGTGTTTTGAATTAATAACCAAGGGCTTTAAAACTGCTATTATAAATATGTTCAATGACATGATGGAGAAAATAGACATACTCAGTGAACAGATATGGAAGCTTAGCCAAGAAATAAAAAAGAAAAAAGAATCAAAAGGGAAATTGTAGAAGCAAAAAGTGTAATTGCTGAAAATTAAAACAGGATGGGATTTGTAATAATAGGGCACTACATCTGTAAGACTCTGAACTTGAAACCAAATTAATATATATTATTCAAACTGAAGAAATAGAGATAAAATGACTAAAATAAATATATAGAGCCTCATTGAGATGTGTTTCTCAAATTTGGAGAATTTCCAAATTCCATTATTATTATTATTATCATCATCATCATCATTAGAAGTGAGGTCTCACTCTGTCATCCAGGGTGAAGTACAGTAGAACAATCACAACTCACTGTGGCCTTTAATTCCTGGGCTCAAGAGATCCTCCCACCTTAGCCTCCCAAGAAGCTGGGACTACGGAAATTCACCACCCCACCTGACTACTTTTTTTTCTTCAGTAGAAACAGCATCTTGCCTTCTTGCCTAGGCTAGCCCCAAAGTCCTGGGCTCAAGTGATCTTCTGGCCTTGGCTTCCCCAAATGCTAGGATTACAGGCATGAGCCACCTTGCCCAGCCCAAGCATTATGTTTTTCAACTATGTTTCTGCCCTATTCTCTCTTTTTTGTATATCTAAGACTTAAATTGTCCTTTGTTCTTTGAAATTTATTTAAAAGACGTGACTGTTTAAAGCAAAAAAAAATTCTGTATTCCCACATTTTTAGGTTATAACACATGTAGTATTATATATAACAACGCAAAATGGGAGGGGTTGAAGTATAATGGTGCAAATTCTCATACATAACTGAAGTCAGCAGTAACTTAAAAAATTGTGGCAAATTAAAAATGCATAATGTATTTGTTAAAGCATTACATTAAAAAATAAATGCAACTAAAATGTCAATAGGAAAATAAAAAAGCATACTAAAACTATTTTGTTAACACCAACAAAGGTGATAAAAAACTAATACAGGAACAAAAAGTGAGATGAAGTGAATAAAAAACAAATAGCAATAGGTAGACCTAAATACAACATTTTCAATAATTACATGTAAATAGACAAAAATGGACTAATTAATAGAAATGGTCAAACAAGATTTAACAAATAGGATCCCATAATATGTTGTTAACAAGAGATAAAATTTAAGTTCAAATGCATAAATTAGTTGAAAAATAAAAAGATAAACCAGAAACACAGTAAGCATTAGAGAGTTGGAGTGACTTTATTAATATCAGACAAATTGTACTTTAAGATAAAAAAATTCTAGAGACAAAAAAAGACTTTTTTCTCATAATAATAGATGAATTAATGTATATACACTTAGCAGTCAAAGACTGATATATTCCTGGAAACCTGAAAGATTGCATGCATTCAGAATGTAGGCCCAGGTCCTTTCTTGGTCATTCTTTCCTAGAATGACCCAGTCACTCAACTCTGGTTTAATGTGAGGTCATATAAAAGCAGGAAGTGAAAGCTTAGGTTGTCCCATAAACTACTAAAGTATGAGGCATGAATTCCCACACAGATTCTCTTGGCAAAGAGTGGAAGACATATAGGAAAAGCTTTTAAACAAGTGTTCCAATCAATAATTTGATGACCACTAAAGTATACTAACTCAGAGGTGAACGCTAAGAAGCAAAGCTTAAAAAGAAAAAGGAAAAGAAAGCTAGCAGTGATCTTGGTGGCCCAAACATTGCAGGAAAGATAAAATCTACAAAATAAATTCAGTCAGGATGCTAAAGAAGTAAGTAGTAACAAGAAAAAAAAAAAAAAAAAACAAAAAACAAACAAAAAAAAAACAAGAAAAACCAGCAGCATCAAAAAACTGTGAGTGGTGAGAGATGTCTAATACCAGAAATGATACAGTATATTATTTCAAAAGAGAAAAGAAAACAGTGAATGAAAAAACAACTCATTACATATAAGTAGCCCTGGTTAGATTAATAAATGAATTCCCACCAGAAATCATGGAGGTCAAAGGTCAGTGGGCTGATGGGGAGACATCTTCAAAAATGTCAAAAGAATATGACAGTTAAACTCTCCTTCAACATTAGGATAGCTTAACTAAGCTCTCCTTCAACATTAGGAAGAAATTAAGACATTCCAGATAAACAAAAACTGAAAGAATATACCAGTAAAAGAGCTTCAAAAAAAGTATTTCCCTATAAAAAAATACTAAAGGGAATCTTTCAGGCTGAAAAATTGTAATGGTGAAAATAAGTGAACACTAGATAATTACTGACATCCATAGTAAGAAATAAAGAGTACCTAGAAGGGTAAATATATAGGTAAATACAAAAGAGAATATAAATATATTTTTATTTGTAGTTCTTTTTTCTACCATCTACTTTTAAAGATATCAGTATAAAATAATAATTATAAAATTATATTGATCAGCTTATTATATTATAAAGATGTAAATTATAGAAAATAATAGTACAAAGGAGAAGGTGAAGAAAGGGGGTTTACTAGAAGATGGCTTTGTGTAGTATTGAAGTTAAGCTAGTATCAATCCAAAATAGATTGTTTTAAGTTAATATGCTAGTTGCCAGGACATACACAGGGACAATATTTCAAAAATATGTTCAGTAAAGTAAACAAAAAAGTACACTATAGATTATCCACTTAATGCAAAGAAGGAAGTTACTACACAAAAGAGTGTAGAAATCATAAAGGTATAAGTGCTATGAAAAAGAGGAAAATGGCAATCATAAATCCTACCCCCTCAGTAATTACATTACACGTAACTGCATTAAAAACTCTAATCAAAATACAGACTATCTAATATTAAAATTCCACATATTTCAACTATTGTGTCTATAAGATAACACTTTAGATGTAAACATGTAACTTTTTTGAAGACTAACAGATAGAAAAAAAAGACATACTATGTTAGCAGTACCATAAATAATCTAGGGTGGATATATCAATATCAGATAAAATATACTTTAAGACAGAAAATATTACTAGGAACTAAGAAAGATACTTTATAGTAAAAAGAGTATAAATCAAACAAGAATGTATAAAAATTATAAACATATGTGCACCTAAAAACAGAACCCCAAAATACAAGAAAAACTGAGAAAATTGTACAAAAAAATAGACAATTCAACAATAATATTTGAAGAGATAAATAACCCACTTCCAATAATAGATGGAATGACTAGTAAGGTATCAACAATAAAATGAAATATTTAACCCAACTCTAAATCAATTAAACTCTACAGATATCTGTGTAATGCCCAACAACAGAAGAATAAACATTTCTCTCAAGATCATATGGAACATTCTCCAAAATAAATTATTTACAAGGCTATAAAACAAGACTGAATGAATTTAAAAGACTGAAATTATGCAATGGATGCCCTCTAACACAAATATGTGGAAACTAAAATAACACATTCCCAAATAACCAATGAGTCAAATAATAAATCAAAAGGAAATTAGAAAATACTTTCAGATGAAAGAAATTAAATACAATGTACCAGAACTTATGGGTTGCCACTTAAGCCATGCTTAAAGGTAAATTTATCATTGTAAATACTTATTTTTTAAAAAAAGATTATAAATAAATAATCTAAACTTCTACCCTAAGAAACTAGAACATAGCCAGAGGCATCAAACCACCTGACTTCAAACTATACTGTAGAGCTATAGTAAGCAAAACAGCATGGTACTGGTACAAAACAGACACACAGACGATGGAATAAAAATAGAAAACTCAGAAATAAAACCACACACATACAACCATCTGATCTTTAACAAGGCTGACAAAAACAAACAATGGAAAAAGGACTCCCTATTCAAAAAATGGTGCTGGAATAAATGGCTAGCCATATGGAAAAACTGAGGCTGTATTCCTACCTTTTACTATGTACAAAAGTTAGCTTAAAATAGATGAAAGATTTAATGTAAGACTTCAAACTATAAATATCCTAGAAAACAACCTAGGAAATAGTCTTCTCAACATTGGCCTCGGCAAAATATTTTTGGCTAAATCCCCAAAAGCAATTATGACAAAAACAAAAATAGATGAGTCAGACCTAATTAAACTACAGAGCTTCTGTACAGCAAACAAACAAACAAACAAACAAAAAAAACTATCAACAGAGTAAACAGGCATCCTACAGAATTGGAGAAGGTGTTCACAAACTAGGCATCCAACAAAGGCTAATATCCAGAATTTCTACAGAACTTAAACAAATCAACAAGCAAAAAACAAATAACCTAATTACAAAATGGGCACAGGACGAGAACAGATACTTTTCAAAAGAAGATATAAAAGTGACCAACAGGTTGGGCATGGCAGCTCATGTCTGTAATCCCAACACTTTGGGAGGCCAAGGTGGGCAGACCATGAGACTAGAAGATCGAGAGCATGGTGAAATCCTGTCTCTACTAAAAATACAAGAAACTAGCAGGCCACAGTGGCGGGCATCTGTAGTCACAGCTACTCAGGAGGCTGAGGAAGGAGAATGGTGTGAACCCGGGAGGTGGAGCTTGTAGTGAGCAAAGACCATGCCACTATACTCCAGCCTGGGCAACAGAGCCAGACTCCATCTCAAAAAAAAAAAAAAAGTGACCAAAAAAAAAATGAAAGTTTAGCATCATTAATCATCAGAGAAATGCAAATTAAAACCATAAAATCACAAAAAGATACTATCTCACACTAGTTGTTATTATTAAAAATCAAAAAACAACAGACGCTGGCAACGCTGCAGAGAAAAGAGACAATTTATAAACTGTTAGTGGGAATACAAATTAGTTCAGCCACTGTGTAAAGCAGTCTGGAGACTTTTCAAAGAACCTAAAACAGAGCTACCATTCGACCCAGCAATCCCATTACTAGGCATATACCCAAAGGAAGATAAATTATTCTACCAAAAAGATATACGCATTTGAATTGACTCATCACTGCACTATTCACAATAGCAAAGACATGAAATCAATCCAGGTGCCCATCAGTGGTAGACTGGATAAAGAATATGTGGTACACATACACCGTGGCACAATGCACAGCAATAAAAAAGAATGAAATCATGTCCTTTGCAGTAATGTGGATGCAGTTGGAGGTCATGATGCTATGCAAACTAACACAGTAACATAAAACCAGATACTGCATGTTTTCACTCAAAAGTGGGAGCTAAACATTGAGCACACATGGTCATAAACGTGGGAAAAATAGACACTCTGGACTACTAGAAGGGGGAGGGAAGGAAGAGGACATGTGTTGAAAACCACCTATTGGCAGTATACTACTATGCTTACTACCTGGGTGATGAGATTCATACTCCAAACCTCAGCATCATGCAATTTCCCCATGTAATGAACCTGCACACTTTGCCTCATATCTAAAATAAAAGTTTAAATTTAAATTTAAAGAAAAGGAAAAAACTAGAAAAAGTGAGGAAACTAAACCCAAAGAAAATAGAAGGAAAAAAATAATAAATACTAGAGCAGAAATAAATGAAGTAGAGAATATTTTTTAAAATAGAGAAAAAAAAAATCAATAAAACCAGTTGCTTCTTAACACAATCAACAAAATTGACAAAAAGTTTACCTAGACTGAAAAATTTTAAAAGAGAAAAATTAAATACTAAAATTAAGAATAAAAGAAAAACATCACTAATGACATTAAGAAATGAAAAAGATTAAGAATACTATAAACAACCTGACAAATTAGAAAACAAATAAAATGGACACATTCCTGGAAAGGCACTAACTACTATAAGTTACTCAAGAAGTAATAGGAAATCTCAATAAACCTGTCAAGTGATTAAATAATAATTAGACTTTCCGCAAAGGAAAGTCCAGGCTCAGATGATTTCACCAGTGAGTTTTGCCAAAAGTTTAAAGAAGGATTAATGTCAACCCATCACAAACTCTTTGAAATAAATAGAAGGTAACATTTCTCAATTCAATCTACTTTGATATCAAAAATGAACAAAAACAAAACATGAAAAAAGTGACAGATCATTATCTCTTATGAATGTATACACAAATAACCTTAAGCAAAATAGTAGCAAACAAAATTCAATGATAAGTAAAGAGAATTAAACAGCATGATTAAATGGGACTTATTCCAGGAATGCAAGGTTGTTTAAACATCTGGTAATTTATCAACTTATTACACCATCTTAATAGAATAAAGGACAAAATAACATACGATTATCTCAATTGATATGGTTTGGCTGTGTCCCCACCCAAATCTCATCTTGAATTCCCATGTGTTGTGAGAGGTACCCTGTGGGAGGTAATTGAATCATGGGGGCAAGTCTTTCCTATGCTGTTCTTTTGATAGTGAATAAGTCTTATGAGATCTGATGATTTTATAAAGGGGAGTTTTCCTACACAAGCTCTCTTCTCTTGTCTGCTGCCATTTGAGATGTGCCTTTTGTCTTCCACCATGATTGTGAGGCCTCCCCAGACATGTGGAACTGTCAAGTCCATTAAACTTCTTTCTTTTGTAAATCGCCCAGTCTCTGGTATGTCTATCAGCAGTGTGAAAATGGAATAGAGTAAATTGGGACCAGTAGAGCAGGGTGCTGGCTGCAAAGATACCCAAAAATGTGGAAGCAATTTTGGAACTTGGTAACAGACAGAGGCTGGAACAATTTGGAGGGCTCAGAAGAAGACAGGAAAATGTGGAAAAGTTGTTGGAACTCCCTAGAGACTTGTTGAATGACTTTGACCAAAATTCTGATAATGATATGGACAATGAAATCCAGGCTGGGGTGGTCTCAGATGGAGATGAGTAACTTGTTGAGAAATGGAGCAAAGATGACTCTTGTTACGTTTTAGCAAAGAGATTAGTGGCATTTTGCCCCTGACCTAGAGATTTGTGGAACTTTGAACTTGAGAGGGATGATTTAGAACTGGAGAGGGATGATTTAGGGTATCTGGTGGAAGAAATTTCTCAGCAGCAAAGCATTCAAAATGTGACTTGGGTGCTGTTAAAGGCATTCAGTTTTAAAAGGGAAACAGCATAAAAGTTTGGAAAATTTGCAGCCTAACAATGTGATAGAAAAGAAAAGCCCATTTTCTGAGGAGAAATTCAAGCTGAGGTTGCATAAGTAATGAAGAGCCAAAAGTTAATCACCAAGACAATGGGCAACATGTCTCCAGGGCATATGAGAGACCTCTTTGGCAGCCCCTCCCATCACAGGCCCAGAGGTTTAGAAGGACAAAATGGTTTCCTGGGCTGGGTCCAGGGTCTCTCTGCTGTATGCAGTCTAGGGACTTAGTGTCCTGCATCCCAGCTGCTCCAGCCATGACTAAAAGGGTCCAAGGTATAGCTTGGGCTGTTACTTCAGAGGGTAAAACCCCCAAGACTTTGCAGCTTCCATGTGGTGTTGAGCCTATAGGTACACAGAAGTCAAGAATTGAAGTTTGGGAACCTTGGCCTAGATTTCAGAGGATGTTTGGAAATGTCTGGATGCTCAGGCAGAAGTTTGCTGCTGGGGCAGGGCCCTCATGGAGACCCTCTGCTAAGGCAGTGCAGAAGGGAAATGTGGGGTTGGAGCCCCCACACAGAGTCCCTACTGGGGCACCAGTGGAACTGTGAGAAGAGGGCCACAGTCCTCCAGACCCCAGAATGGTAAATCTACTTACAGTTTGAACTATGCACCTGGAAAAGCTGCAGACACTCAATGCCAGCACATGAAAGCAGCCAGAAGCAGGGCTATACCTTGAAAAGCCACAGTGGTGGAGCTACCGAGGACTGTAGGAGACCACCTCTTGCATCAGTGTAACCTGGATGTGAGACATGGAGTCAAAGGAGATCAGTTTGGAGCTTTAAGATTTCATTACCCTGCTAGATTTTGAACTTGCATGGGGCCTGTGGCCCCTTTGTTTTGGCCAATTTCTCCCATTTGGAATGGCTGTATTTACCCAGTGCCTGTATCCCCATTGTATCTAGGAAGTAATTAACTTGCTTTTGATTTTACAGGCTCATAGGCCAAAGGGACTCACCTTGTCTCAAATGAGACTTTGGACTATGGACTTTGAAATTTATGCTGAAATGAGTTAAGACTTTGGGGACTGTTGGCAAGGCATGATTGGTATTGAAATGTGAGGACATAAGATTTGAGAGGGGCCAAGGGTGGAATACTATGGTTTGACTGTGTGCCCACCCATATCTCATCTTGAATTCCCATGTGTTGTGGGAGGGACCCAGTGGGAAGTAATTGAATCATGGGAATGGGTCTTTCCTATGCACTTCTCATGATAGTGAATAAATCTCATGAGATCTGAATTTTTTTTTTTTTTTTTTTGAGATGGAGTCTCGCTCTGTTGCCCAGGCTGGAGTGCAGTGGTGTGATCTCAGCTCACTGCAAGCTCCACGTTCTGGGTTCATGCCATTCTCCTGCCTCAGCCTCCCAAGTAGCTGGGACTACAGGTGTCTGCCACCATGACTGGCTAATTTTTTGTATTTTTAGTACAGATGGGGTTTCACCGTGTTAGCCAGGATGGTCTTGATCTCTTGACCTTGTGATCTGCCCTCCTTGGACTTCCAAAGTGCTGGTATTACAGGCATGAGCCACTGCACCTGGCCAATCTGATGGTTTTATAAAGTAGAGTTTCCCTGAACAAGCTCATTTCTCTTCTCTGCTGCCATGTAAGATGCACCTTTCACCTTCTGCCATGATTATGAGTCTCTCCTGTCATGTAGAACTGCAAGTCCATTAAACCTCTTTGTAAATTGCCCAATCTCAGGTATGTTTTATCACCAGTGTGAAAATGGACTAATATATCAGTACATGCAAAACAAAGTTGGACAAAATCGAAAATATTTTTATGTTATAAAACAAAAACTTTAAGAAACTTCTTCAACCTCCTAAATGGCATCTACAGAAAACCCACAGCCAACATCAAACCTAATGAAGAAAGACTGAATACTTCCCTAAGATCTGGAACAAGACAAGTATATATACTTTCTTCTCTTTTATTCAGCATTGTACTGATACATGTGACAACATACATGAATCTTTAATTATTCCATTTATATGGAAAGTTTATAATTGACCAATCTTTATAGAAAGTAGATTAGTAATTGCTTAGAGTTAGGGAGTGGGAATAATGAGGAATGCCGAGTAGTGAGCATAGGGTTTCTTGTTAGAATAATTAGAATGTTCTAAAATTAGATCATATTGGCAATTTTACAAATCCATTAATTTTCTAAAAAAATCATTGTATACTTTAAAGGGGTAAGTTTTATTGTATGTAACTATATTTGAATAAAGCTATTTTCTCAAAACCTCATGATAATGAGTCTGCCACATTAATGAAGATTTAAGGCTTCAGTGAACTATAATATACCAAGACATTTCTTCCAACATAAAGGAGAATTTATTGCATATAGTATCCAAAATAGAGCACAAGTAATTGCACTTTACATCTTTTGTCTCTAAGAAAGTAGCATGGCCTTAGTAGTCCCTTACACTTTTAGAGATATCATATTTTTGAAATACCATTCAGACCTATTTATTCGATGACTTGTGAGAATGACCATTTCAAGTAGGATCTAGAGCAAGAGAGGGCTTTGCAGCAACTTCACGCGGCTAGTGGGACCATATAACTTGGCAGATCCCGTGTTGCTAGAGATACTTCTGAACTCTAGTAGTCTGTGCCGTGTCTATCTTATTGGAGTCTGCGAGAGTCTCCAACATGTCATGTTGTGTCTCTCGCAGACTCCAATAAGATAGACACGGCACAGACTACTAGAGTTCAGAAGTAAAGCCCTGCTTTCTGCAGTAAATAACTATTTACCTTTTGATAAGCTGCTCCTGCCATACTGCTATGACTCACAGACCTGACACAAGACCTGATAGTGGCACATCAAGTAAGATGACTATTCAGTTTAGGGTCTCCCTTACAAGCTATGTAAATCCACCAAGTCATACTGTCAATGAGGAGCATTCAGCAGAAGGAAGACATTCAAGGTGGTTGCAGAGCACATACAAAACCCACAAGTTGTGTGAATAGTAGGCCTTATCTCCTGCATTCTCTCTGTGTTGCACTAATACTTCTCCCTCTGCTCACACCTATGGTCTTTTGATTCATGGTCAATATCCAGTTAACTAAGGAGGAAAAATGCAGGCCTCTTTCCTGGATGGGTGACTCAAGATATTCATACAAACCAAAGTGGACTAATTCCATACTATAGACTCAATCAAGGATGGTCCTTAAATACAATAGTGAGAAAAATTCCTCTCAATAGGCATAGGTATAGCTTCAAGCCATATACTTGGTCATCTTTTTTGTGAGAAGGAAGAAGTAGATTAAGGTAAGGTTAATTACTTGGATGGTTTGTCAAGGGCCTGGAGGGAGAAAGACTGAAAGAATTGAAAAGCTTATAGATGGACCTATGGGAGTGAGTACAAAGTGTGAAATTTAGGGACTCAGAGAAGACATCAAAGAACCAGTTAGATGGGACGACTCATGAATATTTAAGCATAGGTTAGCTAGCCTCTGTCCTCTGCCACCACAGTGCTTACACAATGGTGCTGAGGATGAAGAATGCTATGCAAGGCCCTACAGTGTGGGGCCTTACATACATATATATGACTAAGTTATATGTAACTAAGGCCTATATATGAGCATATTTTCACTACAGCTGACCTACCTATTTTGATTACTGAATGTTCAACTTCTCTTCATTAGTGACCAATGCTGAACTCTCAAAATAATGCTCATCACTCAAAATGAGACTCCTAGAGTCTGAATGTGTCCCCCAAAATTCATACGTTAAAATTGTATGGCAAATGTGACAGTACTAAGATGTGGGGCCTTTAGGAGATAATTAGGTCATGAGTGCTCCTCCCTCATGAATGGGATTAAAAAGCCTTTATAAAAGAGGTTTCACAAATAATTCGGCCCTTTTTTTTGTTCTTCCATCCTTTGTGCCATGTGAAAACACAGTATTTGTCCTCTCCAGAGGTGGTGGCAATAAAACATCTTCTTAGAAACAGAGAGCAGCCCTTACCAGACACCAAAGCTGCCAATGCCTTGATATTGGACTTCACAGCCTCCAAAACTGTAAGAAAAAATTTGTTTTTCTAAATTACCCTGTATCAGGTACTTTATAGCAACACAAATGGACCAAGACAGAGACCACCCTTTAATACAAGACCATCCAGGCACTGGCTGATTATTCTGGATCTCTTCCACTTTTAAGAAGGCAGCTGTTCATCCTGCCTGAGTTTGGTATTTCTGGGAATGGGTTTATCTTTCTTATCCTGGCCATTAACACTATTCAAGGGCCCACAGAATGTAATGTATTAGCATGTGAAGCCACACTACATTGCCTAATACCAAGGAACCCCTGTGTATTAGTCCATTTTCACTTCTTTTCTACTAAGAAGTAGATCTTATCCAAATGATTAGCAGACAAAGCGAGAAGTTAGTTTGCTGGCAGAAGCAATTGACTATCCTGAGACGATAGAGTTACTATATCCATGTAATAGGGGCAGGTAGTAGTATGTTTAAAAACCACAATATTCATTGAGATTTCTTGTATTGTTTCCACACCCAGTAATGATGGTAAATGATCAATGGTAGTAACCATGGCTTCATAAGAGTGTAAAAATGTAAGGGCTGAAGTTCCTCAGAGATAAAGGCCTTGGTTAATTTTCTGGGTCAGTGGACATGCTGGCCAAGGGTGAAGGGGATCTACAATGGGTAAGATGGAGATGGAATGGGATAGAAGGGAGATAATGAATGGAATAGAAGGGAGATGATAAATATCAATTGTGATTTCTGATCCAGCTGCAGTGATGACAGCTGTAAATTGTACTATTTACTCTCCTATTGTATTATCTCTTCCGAAATTGTGACTGTCCACCAAATTGGAAAACACATAAGAGGGCAGAAGGAAATTAGTGTGGCCCATGGGCGGATCTCTGTAGTGTAAGAGGTGGACTGTCACAGATACTTTTGGAGCTCCATTTCTGTCTTCTTGCTTTTACAGTTGAAGTGCACACTGGCCTTACTTACATTGTCCAGCACCAATATTTCTTTGCCTGAGAGCTTTCTTTGCCGTGGAAGCCTGCTTTGCCGCCTATGTAGCTGGTTGGAAGGGCTATGGAATTAATGTGCTTTTCTTCCTGGAAACAGTCTACAATCAATGAGCATTCAGATTTGATATTTAAATATCCAGGTCTGTGCCTCTTCCTGTCAGACGTTTTTTCAGGCCTTTGTTTTATACTAGCCTTCAGAGTTTTCCAGGTAGGATTAAGCTCCAGTTGACGATAGTGGTAGTCGGTTTGATAACACACCATGTATTAGTGAACCATACCTTCTGATTAAATTCCCACTTGCCAGTACCTCTCAGATACATTAATTGTCCTCAAATCTTTGCTCCGTTTGCTTCTAGAAGAGCCCAAAAGAAGACAGAATTCCATAATATCATGAAATATGAAATATGGAAACCACCTAAATATACATTAGTAATAAATTTTGATGCAATAATATAATTAAAGCAATGATATAAACTTTTCTTCCTTGCGGTGGAAAGGTAATCTATATGGGAAATAAGATTGTAAAAGTATATGTTATTACATTTTTGAATAAATAAAATATTGTTTATGTGTGAAATATATAGTATATATATTTACACATATTTAGTGTGTATTATATACTGCATTTATACATATTTGATATAGATCTATATACTTACACATATTTTGTATAGATATATATACTATGTATAAATATATACACTATGTATACTAAATATGTGTAAATACATAGACATATACTAAAATGTTAAGAGCAGCTGTAAAGGTGTTAGTTGTTTTCTTTATTTGGAATTTTTAATTTTCCCTTGTGAATATGTATTAATTGTGTTGTGAGAAGTATTTAAAGGAAATGTAACAAGTGCACCATGTTAGCCTGTTCAGTTTTCATTGTTTTTCCTCGTTTTGACTAGGGCATTAAGAAAATTATATTTAATAAATAAAATACTGCCTGGCAGGATAAACATTAAAATAATCCTACATGCTCCTAATAAAGTATACAGTCTTCACAGGATTATATATCTCTTCCCATGTATCCATTTACATGGTGGTTTGTCTCAAGAGTTCAGAGACTCAAGGCCATTACTCTGGGCATATTGAAGAGCTCTTCCAGCAGTCTAACCTGCCAGACTTGACCAGCCAGAGTAGTCTTTTTAGGTAGGAAAACTGGGACTTTTTTCAGCATCTTTTCCATCTATCACACACACACACACTCTCACACACACAGTCACAGCTCTTCCTCTCATTCTTTACTCTTTGCTGAGTTAATTTCTAAACAATTATTAGGTTTGGATTCTCAGACACATTAATTACCCAGAAGGCAGAATCCACTTAGTGGGCAAGTCTCTCTCCCTAACGATCTTATTTTATTAGATTTGCACTTCTGATGGGAAAACAAGTTCCTGTGTTGAGTTTTGATTTATCTGACTTTGTATTTATGTAATACCTGTTTCTGACAAGCCTGAAAATATCTGAGTCTTCTAGTCTTTCTTTAGGGCACTTTTGATTGTATTTAAAAAATCATAAACCAAATTACAAAATCTTGGAATTTTTACTTTTAGTAAGAAATCTTCACTGAAATTTCTTAACAAGGAAGTAATAAGAGGGAGTATAAGTAGAGCATACATTGTGAAGTGGATAAAGCATACATTGTGAAGTGAATGTTTCACTCTAGCAAAAACACTTTGTAATGTATGCTTTATTCACTTCTCTCCACCCAAATTCTATTCCCATTGGCAGCCCAAAAGTCTCCTCTCTACCCTCTTCCTCTCACGCTTGTACTCAAATGCACTCTCTACCCCACCTACTCTTTGATGTCTGTCCCCACACCCTCCTTGCCCTTCTCTTCCTCAGTGATACTTTCATGCCTTTTCCAGTGTAAAGCAATTCCAGTTCTAGCATTCATTCCATTTTCTTTTCTGCTGTATCCATCAAATCAGCAAAATCAGTGCCTAAGACTCAGCAGTGAGGATTGATGGGCTGGGAGAGGTGGTGAAAACAAATAAACAAAAAACAAACCTGTTTTTGAAAACAGAATTGTAGGAAGGAACATGAATGATTGTGCTCTTTGTTTGTTTTTTGAGCAGTTACCAATTTACATGTGCTCTATCATCCCATATATGGCACTTTATATTTCTAGGAACTTGAATAATGATGAGTTGAATTCTCTTCTGCAAATGCTTTGATACTTCTCTGATTTTCAGGTGGTGGGAGGGAAGGTGCTCAACTGCAGCATAATTATATTGTGCACCCAACAGCAAGTCTCCTCTTACAACCTTGGAACCACCCCAAGGAGTTTGGAAGCAGTGAAGCAAACATGAATTGGACCTAAATATACAAGCGAGAAAGCATGTATTTGTATTTATTTAGTTCTTAAAGGATAGAGTTATTTACATATCCTGGCACTATGAGAATTGTACATTTAAAAATCATGAATTGGTAGATTGGAAGAAACTTTAAGAGGTCGTGCAGCCTACTTCTTGATTTAATTCTGATGCAAAGAAATAATATTATTAAAATAAATATTTCACAAAAACATAAAATGTTGTCAGAAGTATTACATTTCCATTTGTTTCAACTGTTAATCATATAACGTTGTCAATATCAAACATAGACCATGGTCTTCAAGTTATATATTAAGAAAAAGCTTTGAAACTTAGTGTGATGAAGTTTAATGATTATGGTATAAATGCATGTATTAGAGTAGACAGGTAAACTTAATACTTCTTAATCCAGAATATTTTTTTGAAGTTTCTTAAAATGGCAAACCCTTTACCTACTTGAATGTAATTTGTCCTAATTCCCAATCCTACCTGCTCCTTCGGCTTAACTACTGAATCAAATAGTCAGCCAAATATTATATTTGATCCTTTGCCTCTTCTCACGACTGGCAGCTCTTTCCTGACTTCCCTGTTTCTGTCAATTTCACTATTATCACAATAAACCAATCAGGCATTGTTGTCCTGGCCTCTCACATGCTTTTGGACTCTGGTAAGAATTAGCCCTTGTTAATAGTAGCCCAAATACAAACAACCACAAATACAAAGTCATCTCCCACTTTCCCAGTGAAAAAATGAAAGGGCTATTTTGTCAGCATAAATATATAAATATTTAATACTATCGATAAAATAGTGAAAAGTTTGCTTAAACTGTTTTATTAATTTAGTTACACATACATTTTAAAAATCATGTGAAACTACACCATTATCATTTAATCTGAAAATGTAACTTAGCAGATGTAGTGTTTAACAGTCATTTTTACAGTTTCCATTTAATTTTACCAAATCAATAATTTAAAAACCTATAACAAAAATGTTAATTATCATAAGATAGTCAGTTATAAAATGTTCATCTTGAGACTTCTTAAAGGAAAAAGCATACAATTGACTTTTGTTTTTTTTTTTCTTTTTTTTTTAATTTTAATTTTTTTTTTTATTATTATACTTTAAGTTCTAGGGTACATGTGCATAACGTGCAGGTTTGTTACATATGTATACTTGTGCCATCTTGCTGTGCTGCACCCATCAATTCGTCATTTACATCAGGTATAACTACCAATGCAATCCCTCCCCCCTCCCCCCTCCCCATGATAGGCCCCAGTGTGTGATGTTCCCCTTCCAAAGTCCAAGTGATCTCATTGTTCAGTTCCCACCTATGAGTGAGAACATGCGGTGTTTGGTTTTCTGTTCTTGTGATAGTTTGCTAAGAATGATGGTTTCCAGCTGCATCCATGTCCCTACAAAGGACACAAACTCATCCTTTTTTATGGCTGCATAGTATTCCATGGTGTATATGTGCCACATTTTCTTAATCCAGTCTGTCACTGATGGACATTTGGGTTGATTCCAAGTCTTTGCTATTGTGAATAGTGCTGCAATAAACATACGTGTGCATGTGTCTTTATAGCAGCATGATTTAGAATCCTTTGGGTATATACCCAGTAATGGGATGGCTGGGTCATATGGTACATCTAGTTCTAGATCCCTGAGGAATCGCCATACTGTTTTCCATAATGGTTGAACTAGTTTACAATCCCACCAACAGTGTAAAAGTGTTCCTATTTCTCCACATCCTCTCCAGCACCTGTTGTTTCCTGACTTTTTAATGATCGCCATTCTAACTGGTGTGAGATGGTATCTCATTGTGGTTTTGATTTGCATTTCTCTGATGGCCAGTGATGACGAGCATTTTTTCATGTGTCTGTTGGCTGTGTGAATGTCTTCTTTTGAGAAATGTCTGTTCATATCCTTTGCCCACTTTTTGATGGGGTTGTTTGTTTTTTTCTTGTAAATTTGTTTGAGTTCTTTGTAGGTTCTGGATATTAGTCCTTTGTCAGATGAGTAGATTGCAAAAATTTTCTCCCATTCTGTAGGTTGCCTGTTCACTCTGATGGTAGTTTCTTTTGCTGTGCAGAAGCTCTTAAGTTTAATGTGATCCCATTTGTCAATTTTGGCTTTTGCTGCCGTTGCTTTTGGTGTTTTAGACATGAAGTCTTTGCCCATGCCTATGTCCTGAATGGTACTACCTAGGTTTTCCTCTAGGGTTTTTATGGTATTAGGTCTAACATTTAAGTCTCTAATCCATCTTGAATTAATTTTCGTATAAGGAGTAAGGAAAGGATCCAGTTTCAGCTTTCTACTTATGGCTAGCCAATTTTCCCAGCACCATTTATTAAATAGGGAATCCTTTCCCCATTTCTTGTTTCTCTCAGGTTTGTCAAAGATCAGATGGCTGTAGATGTGTGGTATTATTTCTGAGGACTCTGTTCTGTTCCATTGGTCTATATCTCTGTTTTGGTACCAGTACCATGCTGTTTTGGTTACTGTAGCCTTGTAGTATAGTTTGAAGTCAGGTAGTGTGATGCCTCCAGCTTTGTTCTTTTGACTTAGGATTGTCTTGGAGATGCGGGCTCTTTTTTGGTTCCATATGAACTTTAAAGCAGTTTTTTCCAATTCTGTGAAGAAACTCATTGGTAGCTTGATGGAGATGGCATTGAATCTATAAATAACCTTGGGCAGTATGGCCATTTTCACGATATTGATTCTTCCTATCCATGAGCATGGTATGTTCTTCCATTTGTTTGTGTCCTCTTTTATTTCACTGAGCAGTGGTTTGTAGTTCTCCTTGAAGAGGTCCTTTACATCCCTTGTAAGTTGGATTCCTAGGTATTTTATTCTCTTTGAAGCAATTGTGAATGGAAGTTCATTCATGATTTGGCTCTCTGTTTGTCTGTTACTGGTGTATAAGAATGCTTGTGATTTTTGCACATTAATTTTGTATCCTGAGACTTTGCTGAAGTTGCTTATCAGCTTAAAGAGATTTTCGGCTGAGACAATGGGGTTTTCTAAATATACAATCATGTCATCTGCAAACAAGGACAATTTGACTTCTTCTTTTCCTAACTGAATCCCCTTGATTTCTTTCTCTTGCCTGATTGCACTAGCCAGAACTTCCAACACTATGTTGAATAGGAGTGGTGAGAGAGGGCATCCCTGTCTTGTGCCAGTTTTCAAAGGGAATTTTTCCAGTTTTTGCCCATTCAGTATGATATTGGCTGTGGGTTTGTCATAAATAGCTCTTCTTATTTTGAGGTACGTTCCATCAATACTGAATTTACTGAGCGTTTTTAGCATGAAGGGCTGTGGAATTTTGTCAAAAGCCTTTTCTGCATCTATTGAGATAATCATGTGGTTCTTGTCTTTGGTTCTGTTTATATGCTGGATTATGTTTATTGATTTGCAAATGTTGAACCAGCCTTGCATCCCAGGGATGAAGCCCACTTGATCATGGTGGATAAGCTTTTTGATGTGCTGCTGAATCCGGTTTGCCAGTATTTTATTGAGGATTTTTGCATCGATGTTCATCAGGGATATTGGTCTAAAATTCTCTTTTTTTGTTGTGTCTCTGCCAGGCTTTGGTATCAGGATGATGTTGGCCTCATAAAATGAGTTAGGGAGGATTCCCTCTTTTTCTATTGATTGGAATAGTTTCAGAAGGAATGGTACCAGCTCCTCCTTACACTTCTTGTAGAATTCAGCTGTGAATCCATCTGGTCCTGGACTTTTTTTGGTTGGTAGGCTATTAATTATTGCCTCAATTTCAGAGCCTGCTATTGGTCTATTCAGAGATTCAACTTCTTCCTGGTTTAGTCTTGGAAGAGTGTAAGTGTCCAGGAAATTATCCATTTCATCTAGATTTTCTAGTTTATTTGGGTAGAGGTGTTTATAGTATTCTGTGATGGTAGTTTGTATTTCTGTGGGGTCGGTGGTGATATCCCTTTTATCATTTTTTATTGCGTCTATTTGATTCTTCTCTCTTTTCTTCTTTATTAGTCTTGCTAGCGGTCTGTCAATTTTGTTGATCTTTTCAAAAAACCAACTCCTGGATTCATTGATTTTTTGGAGGGTTTTTTGTGTCTCTATCTCCTTCAGTTCTGCTCTGATCTTAGTTATTTCTTGCCTTCTGCTAGCTTTTGAATATGTTTGCTCTTTCTTCTCTAGTTCTTTTAATTCTGATGTTAGAGTGTCAATTTTAGATCTTTCCTGCTTTCTCTTGTGGGCATTTAGTGCTATAAATTTCCCTCTACACACTGCTTTAAATGTGTCCCAGAGATTCTGGTATGTTGTATCTTTGTTCTCATTGGTTTCAAAGAACATCTTTATTTCTGCCTTCATTTTGTTATGTACCCAGTAGTCATTCAGGAGCAGGTTGTTCAGTTTCCATGTAGTTGAGCAGTTTTGATTGAGTTTCTTAGTCCTGAGTTCTAGTTTCATTGCACTGTGGTCTGAGAGACAGTTTGTTACAATTTCTGTTCTTGTACATTTGCTGAAGAGTGCTTTACTTCCAATTATGTGGTCAATTTTGGAATAAGTGCGATGTGGTGCTGAGAAGAATGTATATTCTGTTGATTTGGGGTGGAGAGTTCTGTAGATGTCTATTAGGTCTGCTTGCTGCAGAGATGAGTTCAATTCCTGGATATCCTTGTTAACTTTCTGTCTCGTTGATCTGTCTAATGTTGACAGTGGAGTGTTGAAGTCTCCCATGATTATTGTATGGGAGTCTAAGTCTCTTTGTAAGTCTCTAAGGACTTCCTTTATGAATCTGGGTGCTCCTGTATTGGGTGCATATATATTTAGGATAGTTAGCTCTTCCTGTTGAATTGACCCTTTACCATTATGTAATGGCCTTCTTTGTCTCTTTTGATCTTTGATGGTTTAAAGTCTGTTTTATCAGAGACTAGTATTGCAGCCTCTGCTTTTTTTTGTTCTCCATTTGCTTGGTAAATCTTCCTCCATCCCTTTATTTTGAGCCTATGTATGTCTCTGCGTGTGAGATGGGTCTCCTGAATACAGCAGACTGATGGGTCTTGACTCTTTATCCAGTTTGCCAGTCTGTGTCTTTTAATTGGAGCATTTAGAACAGTTACATTTAAGGTTAATATTGTTATGTGTCAACTTGATCCTGCCATTATGATATTAACTGGTTATTTGCTCGTTAGTTGATGCAGTTTCTTCCTAGCCTAAATGGTCTTTACATTTTGGCATGTTTTTGCAATGGCTGGTATTGGTTGTTCCTTTCCATGTTTAGTGCTTCCTTCAGGGTCTCTTGTAAGGCAGGCCTAGTGGTGACAAACTCTCTAAGCATTTGCATATCTGTAAAGGATTTTATTTCTCCTTCACTTATGAAACTTAGTTTGGCTGGATATGAAATTCTGGGTTTAAAATTCTTTTCTTTAAGAATGTTGAATATTGGCCCCCACTCTCTTCTGGCTTGTAGAGTTTCTGCCGAGAGATCTGCTGTTAGTCTGATGGGCTTCCCTTTGTGGGTAACCCGACCTTTCTCTCTGACTGCCCTTAAGATTTTTTCCTTCATTTCAACTTTGGTGAATCTGGCAATTATGTGTCTTGGAGTTGCTCTTCTTGAGGAGTATCTTTGTGGCGTTCTCTGTATTTCCTGGATTTGAATGTTGGCCTGCCCTACTAGGTTGGGGAAGTTCTCCTGGATGATATCCTGAAGAGTGTTTTCCAACTTGGTTCCATTTTCCCCCTCACTTTCAGGCACCCCAATCAGACGTAGATTTGGTCTTTTTACATAATCCCATACTTCTTGCAGGCTTTGTTCATTTCTTTTTCTTCTTTTTTGTTTTGGTTTCTCTTCTCGCTTCATTTCGTTCATTTGATCCTCAATTGCTGATACTCTTTCTTCCAGTTGATCGAGTCGGTTACTGAAGCTTGTGCATTTGTCACGTATTTCTCGTGTCATGGTTTTCATCTCTTTCATTTCGTTTATGACCTTCTCTGCATTAATTACTCTAGCCATCAATTCTTCCACTTTTTTTTCAAGATTTTTAGTTTCTTTGCGCTGGGTACGTAATTCCTCCTTTAGCTCTGAGAAGTTTGATGGACTGAAGCCTTCTTCTCTCATCTCGTCAAAGTCATTCTCCATCCAGCTTTGATCCGTTGCTGGCGATGAGCTGCGCTCCTTTGCCGGGGGGAGATGCACTCTTATTTTTTGAATTTCCAGCTTTTCTGCCCTGCTTTTTCCCCATCTTTGTGGTTTTATCTGCCTCTGGTCTTTTATAATGATGGTGACGTACTGATGGGGTTTTGGTGTAGGTGTCCTTCCTGTTTGATAGTTTTCCTTCTAACAGTCAGGACCCTCAGCTGTAGGTCTGTTGGAGATTGCTTGAGGTCCACTCCAGACCCTGTTTGCCTGGGTGTCAGCAGCAGAGGCTGCAGAAGATAGAATATTGCTGAACCACGAGTGTACCTGTCTGATTCTTGCTTCGGAGGCTTCCTCTCAGGGGTGTACTCAACCCTGTGAGGTGTGGGGTGTCAGACTGCCCCTACTGGGGATGTCTCCCAGTTAGGCTACTCAGGGGTCAGGGACCCACTTGAGCAGGCAGTCTGTCCCTTCTCAGATCTCAACCTCCGTGTTGGGAGATCCACTGCTCTCTTCAAAGCTGTCAGACAGAGTTGTTTGCATCTGCAGAGGTTTCTGCTGCTTTTGTTTACTGTGCCCTGTCCCCAGACGTGGAGTCTACAGAGACAGGCAGGTTTCCTTGAGCTGCTGTGAGCTGCACCCAGTTTGAGCTTCCCAGCGGCTTTGTTTACCTACTTAAGCCTCAGCAATGGCGGGTGCCCCTCCCCCAGCCTCGCTGCTGCCTTGCCGCGACATTGCAAACTGCTGTGCTAGCAATGAGGGAGGCTCCATGGGCGTGGGACTATCCTGGCCATGTGTGGGATATATTCTCCTGGTGTGCCTGTTTGCCTAAAGCGCAGTATTGGGGTGGGAGTTACCTGATTTTCCAGGTTTTGTGTGTCTCAGTTCCCCTGGCTAGGAAAAGGGATTCCCTTTCCCCTTGCACTTCCCAGGTGAGGCGATGCCTCGCCCTGCTTCATCTCTCGCTTGTCGGGCTGCAGCAGCTGATCAGCACCGATTGTCCGGCACTCCCTAGTGAGATTAACCCAGTACCTCAGTTGCAAATGCAGAAATCACCGGTCTTCTGTGTCGCTCGCACTGGGAGTTGGCGACTGGAGCTGTTCCTATTCGGCCATCTTGCCTGAACTACAATTGACTTTTGAACAAGGCAGGGATTAGTAGTGCCAGCCACTGCATAGTCGAAAAGCCCCATGTAACTTTTGACTCCACCAAAACTTAACCACATATAGCCTACTGTTGACTGGAAGCCTTACTGATAACAAATTAGGTGATTAAGATGTTTTCTGTTATGTATATTATGTACTGTATTCTTTAAGAAAGTAAGCTAGAGAAAAGAAAATGTTATTAAGAAAGTCATAAGGCATAGAAATATATGCACTATTTATTAAGTGGAAGTAGATCATCATAAAGGTCTCTATCTTCATTGTCCTCCCATTTAGTATGCTGAAGAGGAGGAGGCGTTGGTCTTGCTATCTCAGATGTGGGAGAGGTGAAAGAGAATCAGCACTTAAGTGGACATGTGCAGTTCAAACCGATGTTGTTGGAGGGTCAACTTCTATTTCAAAAATTACATTGTTTAAGTATTTTTGAATATTAAAAATATATTTTCTGAGGACTAAGAGCCTCTGTTCTTTGCTGTTTGTCTCAATTTGCTTTCCCGTAAACTTTTGTTTTTAACCCAGCAATATTCATAGAGCAAAGAGCAGTTATTTGCATTAATTTCATCAGGGACTGATCTGAAACTTAGATTATGTAGGTAACATTGGCTATCTTCTATAATGGAGATTAAATGCTGCCTGTAGGAGGTAAATAGCCCTGTTTCTACAGATCTTCTATAGGACCTGACAATTATTTATTGAGCAACTGATCTTTAATGAATTTGCTGTTTCCGGGACAAAATACTTTTGTATTAAGTATTTTAAGCATTTACTCAACCAAGATTTTTGTTAAAAATTGATATTGTTGTAGTTTCAGAACATGTACTGGATTAGGTTAAGAAGTGAGCCAAATTAAATAAAAAACAAAAACAAAAAATGTAAAACAACAATGAAAAACAGTACAAGGAGAGAGAGGGGGAGAGAGAGAGAGAGAGAGAGAGAAAGCTAGAGCACCTAGGTTCACTTTTCCATATTGAAAACACATAAATCTAGAGTAAATATTTACAACACATATATGCAGAATTTTGGAGAGTCCAGGGGGCAAAAACAGTTGGCCACATGGTTTTAGCATTCCAAACTACTCGATTTTTGACAATAATTATAAAAATTAAAGCATATTTATCTGTTAAAAACAACAAAGAAGAGGATGAGCATGAATAAGGATTTTGAAACCTTTAACATCTGTATCACTCTAATATTTTTATACTTATGTGCTTCAAAAATGCTGCAGAAACATAAATCTATGAAACACTGTGACTTTTGGAAAACAATGAATACCTAGGATTTATTTATTTATTTATTGACAGAATCTTGCACTGTCGCTCCAGGCTGGAGTGCAATAGTACGATCTCGGCTCACTGCAACCTCTGCCTCCCGGGTTCAAATGATTCTCCTGCCTTAGCCTCCTCAGCTGGGACTACAAGTGCGTGCCACCATGCCCAGCTAATTTTTTGTATATTTAGTAGAGATGGGGTTTCATCATATTGGCCGGGCTGGTCTTGAACTCCTGATCTCGTGCTCCACCTGCCTCAGCCTCCCAAAGTGCTGAGACTACAGGTGTGAGCCACCCGCCCGGCCAACCTGGGTTGTTCTTAATAAGATTATAATGTGGGAGTTGAAACAATGGTATATAAAAGCTGCCAAAAGTTTCCTCCCTCCAAAAACATTGATTTTGATTTATTATCAGTTTCAATTTTGTGTTTTAGAAAAGGAGAAAGAAGCTGTTATTTATAATCCATTTGAACTATTCCACAATATAAAAGTGATATTTTCTCAAGCAAAACTAGCCCTCAATTAGAAATTACTTCTTGTATTTTAATCAGGGTATATTATATCTATCAGTCAGAAACCTGAACAATTTATTTAATACTCTGTTTTATAAAATACAAACTGGTTAGAAGTTTGATATAATGGCTGAGAAGAGAAATTAACTCTCTAGGTTTGGTTACTGATAATCTAATCTGATGAACCCAGAGACAATGAATTTATTTTGATCCTTTGTCATTTTTCACAATGATACAATTCAATGAATAGTTTTTCCAGTGATACTATTCAATGATCTTTTAAAAACTATACTTCGGAAGTCTCTGTCTCAACTCATTAATCCACTTTGTTCTGACCCTCTTGAAATCTGAGCATAATTTTCTAAGGCACCAAGCAGTGTTCTACAGAAATGACTGCAGATGCGATATCCAAAAACACAAAGTATTCTATGACCACTCAAAATAACAAGAATCAACACAAGCCACCTACTATGAACTACATTCATTATCTCATTTATTCTCATAAAAACTTCATAAGGTGAGTAATACGTTACCTGTTGCCCAGTACCAAATTCATGTTCTATACATTGTGCTTGTATATGTAAGGAAGTATGGGGGGGTAAGATAGCTGCAAAGCATAATATTTGTTGTGTTTATTAAAATTATTCTCTTTTCTACTAGATAATATGCAAAGACATTTTTGCCTATTATAGCTTCTAACACAGTACCTTGCACATAGAAAAGGCTCAATTGACATTTGTGGAAACTCGATGTTGATGCTGGACTGATAAAATACATTTTTCAATATAATTTTGAATAAAATAATACATATTGCTCTCACAGTTCACATTAAACAATTATGGACTTGTTCATTTTTATATATGTGAATAAAATATTCAAAATGCTTAACGTCTTTTTATAACACACATCTTTCAATATGTTAAAAATATTTGATTGTTTAGAATATAATATACATTAATGTTGGTGTTGGTATACAGAAAACATGGAGAAATATGAAATGTCAGTTCTATAGTGTTTCAGCTCTAATCGTTAAATTATTTAAATTTAGCTTTCACTGAACACCAAATAGAGGGTGCATGACCAAGACTGTAATACTCTGCACATATTTTAAATAACTGATAATTTGAAGTAACATAACTACATTATCATACTAAGATTCTTGTCTCTTTGAAGATCATTAAATATTAAGGAAAAATTGAAATTATATTCACAAATTATAAGAGTGAAAAAATTATGACAGTGAAAGAGGTCTGACATAACCAACTCTATCTTGCCTTTCACCTGCAAACTGCCCTTGGTCATTCCCGGGCATGGGCCAAACCAACTTTGGGAGAAATTTGGTTGATAGTTTAAATGATAATAGCCCTTCCCAAAAATCTAAACCACCTTTGTAAAACTAATAAAAGGCCACCAGGTTAGGAGAATGAGAAGGGTCTGAATTCATAGTTAACTCTTTATCAGCCATTATTCTGGAGGTCACAAGGTTTCCAACTTCCACAATTACTCCTGTAAATAACATCACCATTGTAGAATCTACGATTGGGCCTTTTGAGATATCTTATCAGGCTTCTTTGTCTCTGATGACTGGATGGCTTCACCTGAACCTGTGACCCTTGACTCAACCAGTCCTATAACTCCCAGCCAGAAGCAGACTTAGTACACAAGAATCATTTTACACACCCCTGTGATTGCATCCAAAACCAATTAGCAGCACTCATTCCCTAGCCCCTCACTGTCAAACTGTCAGAGGCATTTAAACCTGAGCAAGATCATCTTGTATAGTGGCTTGGTAAAATAAGGCTAAGACCTACTGGGCTACATTCTCAGGAGGTTAGTCATTGTAAGTCACAGGATGAAGTAGGAGGTCGGCACAAGATACAGGTCATAAAGACCTTGCTGATAAAACAGGCTGCAGTAAGAAGCTGGCTAAAACCCACCAAAACTAACATGGTGATAAAACTGATTTCTGGTTGTCCTCATTGCTCATTATACACTAATTATAATGCATTAGCATGTTAAAAGACGTGCCCACCAACACCACAACAGTTTACAGATGCCATAGCAATGTTGGGAAGTTACCTTATGTGGTCTAAAAAAGGAATGAACTCTCAGCTGCAGGTATTGCCCACCCCTTTTCCAGAAAACTCATGAACAAACTACCCCTTATTTAGCATATAATCAATAAATAACTATAGGTATTTTAGGCCAGCAGCTCAAGCCACTGTTCTGCCTATGGAGTAACCATCCTTTATTCCTTCAGTTTTTAATAAACTTGCTTTTGATGTGGGATTTTTCTGAGGCTCTTCACCAGACTCATGGCAGGGGTGCCCCATCTACTCAGCCCACCATGCTCAGCCCCTTGTGGGAGGGAACACATAAATGAGCAAGTGCAGGATCTGGCCAGCCGCTCTGGGCACCAACACAGTAGCAAGTTCAGTACAGGGCCTGTGGCCAGACCAGGCATGTCACCTGGAGGGGAATGCAGTGGTGCCCAGGTGAGGGTACCCACAACCTCGGAGCCCCAGATGGAAGGTTACAGTACTCTTTTTGTTCCACCATCTGCATTCTGATGGATAGCGGTGTGTTAGCAACTCAGTTGGCCCCTTGCCTCGTCATGTGGGGTGGCTCCCCTCTGCAAGCAAGGGCAAAGGGCCAATGTGACAGACTTTTCTGGGTACTGCATTCAGTGGGTCCTGAGCTCTTGTCCAGTCTTAGAAGAAGGAGGTCACACGAATGATTGAAGGATGGTGAAGGCAGATAATTTTGTTGAGTGATGAAAATGGCTCTCAGCGGAGAGGGGAGCTGGAAAAGGGAGGAAGAGAGAGAATTGAAGGGCAGGTTGTCTTCTCTGGGGTCAGGTTGTCTCTTCCCCAAAGCCAGGCCATCTCCCCCTCTACCGACTGAGTCTGGGGTCTTTGTAGTCACAGGATGAGGAGTGTGTACTGATTAGTTTGTGAGTATGCAAAAAAGGTTAAAGCAAAGACACCACTCCAAAGTGGGCAGGACAGAGTATAAAGCCAATTAGGAATGGGTGGGTATAAGTAAAATAGAGGAAGGATGGGCATCAATCAGAGGAAAGCATGCCAAACCAGGAGGACAAATTCTCAATCCAGTCTGATAATTTAACTGGTAGTTTGGCTTTCAGGCTTCAGACTGTCTTTGGCTTGGAGGTGGGCTTTCACCGGGGACCAAACTCTATCTGCCTAGGCATTGGCTGCCTTCTGTTGCTATCACTTTCACTTTACTCTACGGACTCACCCCAAATTCTTTCTTGTGTAAGATCCAAGAACCCTCTTTTGGGGTCTGGATCAGGACCCCTTTCTGGTAACAAAACTGTCTTTGAAAGACTCTAGCCTCCAAATTTTCTTCTTTCTTCTTTTTTTATTTTTTTTAGGCAAGTTCTCACTCTGTCACCCAGGCTGGAATGCGGTGCTGTGATCACAGCTCATTGCAGCCTTGACCTCCTGGGTTCAGGGCATCCTTGTTTCTCAGCTCCCAAGCAGCTGGGACCAATGGCACACACTACCATGCCTGGATAATTTTTGTATTTTTTGTAGAGATGGGACTTTGCTACGTTGCCCAACCTAGTCTTGAACTCCTGGACTCAAGCAATCTGCCCACATTGGCCTCTTAAGGTGTTGAGATTATAGGCATGAGCCACCTCATTCAGCCACCTTTAAATTTTCAAGGAGGCTGATCAGAGTAATAACAGAACTCCAGTCTCCCATTTAGCTGGCTCTACGTGCATTAAACTCTTTCTCTATTGCAATCCTTCTGTCTTGATAAATCAGCTTTATCTGGGCAATAAGCAAGATGAACCCATTGGGTAGTTACATAATTTTTTCATAAAATGGCTAAAATGCTTTCAATTTTTAAAAGTAAATCTCTTCTAATTGCTGGACTATGTATCCATATTTAAAAATGCTATAGCAGTATTTTATTATAGGAGGTTATTGGAAATTTCTTTTTATCTGAGTATAGACTTCGTAGCAGGTTTTGCTTCTTTGTTGTTTCTTTAATATCACCCCTTGAACCATTTGCAACAAAATTACCTAATGTTTTTGTGAAAAAAAAAATGTAAATTCTTAGACCTCCTACAGAACTAATAATTCAGAATTACTGAGTGCTGGGAGGTTGAACTTTCCAGTTTTTAAGAAACTACTTGGGTGAAGCTTATATCTCTAAAGTGTGGTACACTGAGATTTGAGAACTATTATTCTAATATTTATAGCTCATATTTTATTTTTTTTTTATTTGCAGTATTTCTAGATCACATTGAGTAACTGGTAACTGCCTATCTTTAGTTTATTCTGTTCTGGAAACTATACTCAAGTCTAACTAACTTCCATTTATTAATCTATCTACTCTCTTTCAGTTTCAGAGGATGGTATTATCTTTTAATACCCATTCATTTGTGTCACTGAGCTTTTAGTGCAAATATAGGATCAAAATTCAAGTCATCAGAATGGTTTCTGAAATTTAGCAATTTTCGTTATATTTTCTTTCAATTAATTTTTTTTATCTAGCAAGAACAAGCTGCTATTTTAACTTACTGCCTCATGTTTTGTCTACTGATTTAGGAATAGAAGCAGAATTAATCTTCAGGAGAATACTATTCTTTAATTTTGAAAAATTTGAAAACATTCCACAGAGAGAAATATTTTAATAGACCTTTTACTTATGGAAAAGTAAAAGCAAAAATGTAATTCTAGAAGGGAGAAATTTTAGTCAATAAGAAAATAAAATGGTCAGGCATGTTAGCTCTCATGTGTAATCTCAGTGCTTTGGAAGTTTGAGGTGAGAGGATTGCTTGAGACCAGGAGTTTGAGACCAGCCTAGACAACATAGCAAGACTCTTTCTTTATTAAAGAAAACTTCAAAAAATTAGCTGGGTGTAGAGTTTTCTGCCTGTGTTCCCAGCTACTCAAGGATGAGGCAGGAGAATCCCTTAAGCCCAGGACGTTCAAGTTGCAGTGAACTGTAATTGCACCACCACACTCTAGCCTGGTAACAGAGCAAGCTCCTGTGTTGAGAAAGAAAGAAAGAAGGAGAGAAAGAAAGAAAGAAGGAAAGAAAGAAAGAAAGAAAGAAGAAAGAAAGAAAGAAAGAAAGAAAGAAAGAAAGAAAGAAAGAAAGAAAGAAAGGAAGGAAGGAAGGAAGGAAGGAAGGAAGGAGGGAAGGAAGGAAGGAAGGAAGGAGAGAGAGAGAGAGAAAGAAAGAAAGAAAGAAAGAAAGAAAGAAAGAAAGAAAAGAAAGAAAGAAAGAAAGAAAGAAAGAAAGAAGAAAGAAAGAAGGAAGGAAGGAAGGAAGGAAGGAAGGAAGGAAGGAAGAAGGAAGGAAGGAAGGAAGGAAGGAGAGAGAGAGAGAAAGAAAGAAAGAAAGAAAGAAAGAAAGAAAGAAAGAAAGAAAGAAAGAAATAGAAAGAAAGAAAGAAGAAAGAAAAGAAAGGAAAATAAAAAGAAAATAAACTACTCTCTATAATAATGTAGACAGCAATCCTCACTATGAACCAGAAGGAACCTCAGCAAGTATTTAGACATCAATGAGATTTCACTATCAGCTGTATCAGTTGAGAGTGTTCCCTTTATAGCGTGGCAAGCTGTTTCCTGAAGCAATAGAGAGAAGCAAGATCAAGGAAAAATCTAGAAAGAGCCTCTGTAGAAAAGCAGAGCAATGATCTCTAATCACAATGCTATCAAATACTCCAGGTTAAATTTTCCTTTATAGCATTAAAATTTTCCTCAAATCCACAAGATTCCAATAGTTTTCTTAATGCCATAGCCTGGTGTTTATTCTGCCTTGTGGATTCCCATAACGCAAAATGCCATTAAAAAAGGAACAGACCATGAGAAGTGGGCCTCCGATACACATGAAGCCTGGCATCATCAGAATAACAAGGGGCAACAGTCAGGGATAATAGTTAGGACATTTAATAAGTCCCTGGAAATTCCTAGAAACATAATTTTATTTTTAGTCTAAGATGCTATCATTTTAAGGTGCACCATTATTTTATTCGCTACAATATAGAAAAGACTAACACTGCCAATTAAAATGTCATACAACAGTTCTGTATAAATTAAATATTTATGTTATATTGAAGGAACACTTTTAGACTTATTTAAACACAAATCTTTAAAAATTACATATCACTCTTACATGTGCATAAAATAATGAAAGTATAGGCAATTAAATTAAGACAGGTCTACAGTGTCTTTATATCAAGTCTGACTTTTCTGAGTCCCTTTTAGACGCCAAGTCATTAATATATTGTTTTTTTCCAGTAATAATGTAGTGATGCAGCCTATCTTCAAAGACTGCTCTACTCTTGACTCAGATTTTCTCCCAAGCCATTGATAACTAGTTTTGAAGCTGTTGCTTTTTAAATCTTGCTGTCAGACTCATGGGAAGGTTTTTATACAACATATTCTTTCCTCAAATTATCCTTACATTTAAATGTTCAGAATGGCGAGATGATACATAGGCCAGTTATGCCATTGTGAATATCTACCAAGGTCATATGTGTAATGAACAAGGACAGCTATTTCTGCTGCTAGCTGGCAGTGATTTGCAAGATTTTGTTGACTGTAGGACATATCCTACTTCAATGATGTTAAAAGGTGAACAAATGTACACTTCAGATTTAGTAAAATGTAGTACAGCACTTACAGTGAACACTAGGCTTCTGGCACCCACACAAAATGAAGATTTGGAGTTTTAGCTGAGTACTAAAGAAGGACCATCCTCCTACTGAAGAAGGAAGAATTTAAGGATATATAAGTTGAGGTGTACTTGTATTCATCTGTGATTTTTGCAAGTAACTTATTGCTACATGTATTTTTTAAATATGCGTTGTCCTTCTTCCTAAAATGGTTTCACCATAATAAGTGAAATGTCAGCTTGTCACATTAAATTATAAATTATAAATTACCATCTCCTCAGTCCTCTACATATCCTTCAACTTCATTATGACACTGTCCTTCAGAGATAAGGAACAGGAAGGTTTTAATGAAAACTTCAGCTAATGTAATAATTAGGGAAGGATGAGCTAATTAAGAAAGGTACAAAGAATGATTAAAAATTATACTTAAATTGTACAGATTAAATGAAGGCAGAGACTTTCTTTAAGAAATTCAACCTAGCCTACTATTTAATTTTAAAATCATAGTAAATATTAAGATGTTTGTAAAAATTGCATTATAACATATGTATTTTCTTTCATTTAGAAACAGAAATTAGAATACACTTCATAAAAAGAGAGACTTTGATGATGTGTTTTACAGCCTAACTATAGTACTCTGGGTAAATACACTTCTCTAGCAAGTACCTTACACTATTGTCCAAAATATTGAGATATTACATTTGTCCATTTTTTTGCCATCTGGAGTTATCTACCAGAATCATACATGTGATGGCAATGAAAATGACAGGCACTTCAAAACTGTTGTCTGACCGACCTGTTATAAATATTGTAATCTAAGGTACAGAATCTGTGAACACTTTTTAAATGTAATTGAGAATGATAAAAGACAATTTGACTTTAGGAAATCTGACTCCCAGGACGTTGACTTCATTCTTATATTTTTATGTAGACTGATCTACAGTATCTGAAAGAGAATGTCTAGGTGGTAGTGTTCATGTCTTCTGTCTTCTATACCAAGATGATTGATTCAGTTTCTTAGCTTTTTGGTTGCATGTTGTCTTCATATTCTGCTACTTCTTTCTCCTTCAATGTTCCCACAAAGCCCAAACTATTATATAATGTGTACAGAAAACAAGTTCAATATAAAGTAGTCATCAGAATTGGTCTGGGTTTGTGTAGCAGAAAAAAAAATTATTCTTTTTTTTTTTTAACTTCAAGTCTTATACTGGATTGACTTTGCAAGGACAAATTAACAAGACCAGAAATAAAGGGTCAACAAATTTTCTGCTTATAATTGTATCATTTAAATTTTAAGGGATATTTATTTTCATGCACATTTTCATAAGCAAGTTGCACGCCAGTCTGTCTTTGAAATTATCATTTGTATTATTAATATGAAATTAATAATAAATGATATTCAACACTAGCAATTGAGTGCATCCAGAGAAAAACAATGCAGATGAAGGATTTATGAACACTATTGGATGAATAATTTTTTTAAAACTTATTGGTTGATTGATGTTCTAACGTATATATACATTGTGGAATGGTTAAATCTAGCCAACTAATGTGCATAAATCAGTAGTTCTGCTATACACAAACAGCAACCAAGCTGAAAATCAAATCAAGAACTCAACCCCTTTTACAAGAGCTCCAAAAAAATTAAAATTCTTAGGAACATACCTAACCAAGGAGGTAAAATACCTTTACAAGGAAAACTATAAACACTATTGAAATAAATCATAAATGATACAAACAAATGAAATACATCTCATACGTATGGATTGGTAGAATCAATATTGTGAAAATGACCATACTGCCAAAGAAATCTAAAAATTCAATGCAATTCCCATCAAAATACCACAACCATTCTTCACACAGCTAGAAAAAAAATCCTGAAATTCACATGGAACCAAAAAATGTCCACATAGCAAAAGCAAGATTAAGCAAAAAGAACAAATCTAAAGGCATCACATTACCCAACTTCAAACTATACTGTAAGGTCATAGTCACCAGGACAGCATGGGACTGGTATAAAAATAGGCACATAGACCAGTGGAACAGAATAGAGAACCCAGAAATAAAGTCAAATACCTACAGCCGGATGATCTTCAACAAAGCAATTGAAAACATAATGTGGGGAAAGGACACCCTATTCCACAAATGGTGCTGGAAGAATGAAACTGGATCCTCATCTCTCACCTTATACAAAAATCAACTCAAGATGGATCAAAGACTTAAATCTAAGACCTGAAACCATATAAATTCTACAAAGTAACATCAGAAAAATCCTTCTAGACATTGTCTGTGACAAAGACTTCACGACCAAGAAACAAACAGTAAATGAAACTAAAACAAAGATAAGTAGATGGTACTTGATTAAACTGAAAAGTTTCTGCAAAGCAAAAGAAATGATCAGCAGAGTTAACAGACAACCCAGAAAGTGAAAGAAAATTTTCACAATCTATACATCCAACAAAAGACTAATATCCAGAATCTACAAGGAACTTAAACAAATCAACAAGCAAAAACCAAATAATCCTATCAAAAACTGGGCTAAGGACATCAATAAACAATTCTTAAAAGAAGATATGCAAATGGACAACAAGCTTATGGAAAAATGCTCAGCATCACTAATTATCAGAGAAATTCAAATCAAAACCACAATGTGATACCACTTTACTCATGCAAGAATGGTCATAATAAAAATATCAAAAAATAACTGATGTTGGCATGGCAGTGGTGAAAAGGGAACACTTTGACATTGTTGGTGGGAATGCAAACTATTACAACCACTATGGAAGGCAGTGTGGAGATTCCTTAAAATCTAAACGTCGATCTGCCATTTGATCCAGCAATCCCACTACTAGGTATCTACCAAGAGGAAAAGAAGTAATTATACGAAAAAAATACTTGCACACACATGTTTATAGCAGCACAATTTGCAATTGCAAAAATATGGAACCAGCCCAGATGACCATCAGTCAATTACTGGATAAAGAAAATGTGATATTGGGGAGAATATTTTTGCTAGTTGGTTTTCTCATCCAGTTAATCTTGACCATTCTACTTTTTAATTTTCTTTCAGCTGACTAGGTTAAAAGGAGTTTGTGGACCACACTTCCTACATTCATATTTATGCAACTGAAACTATGCACAAAGAGTTCTAATACATTTGTTTCTCATTTTATTCAATGAACACAGGCCATCTCTATGAAAATAAGGATGATCCGGAATAAAGGGAAACAAGGCATAAAGGAAAATAGAGACCAGAGGTGACAGAAATCAAGCAAGCAAGCAAACAAACCCCCTTAAGAGTCTATCTATGTAGGCGGAAAATTCCGAACGAAGGTAAAGGAAGAGTGACTTATTAAATCAAGTTTCCTCAGTAGTCTGCTTTTCTTTCTTGGTAATGGGTAGGAGAGAAGTCTGAGACATGGAGAATTCATCTTCCATAGCTGTGTTTTGCTGCTACTATTTTTCCAATCTATATTTGTCATTTTGGGGGATGGAAATAATTCCTCAAAGAGTACAATTTCCAAAATGATAGACTGTAATTTGGACCATAGGGAGAGCTGTTCTGTTAGTTAACTGATTCACTAAAGAAGATTCTGATTCTGTATAATAAATTATTCTGAGAAAGTTGAATGGAAATCAATATAATGTGTATTTCTTTAAATTGGTAATATACATACAATTTTATGTATCAATTTAAAATAAATAAGTTGAAAAAAGGTTATTCATCCAATAGTGTTCATAAATCCTTCATCCTCATTGTTTTTCTCTGGATGCACTCAATTGCTAGTGTTGAATCTCACTTATTATTAATTTTATATTAGTAATAAAAATGATAATTTCAAACACAGACTGTGTACAACTTGCTTATGAAAATGTGCATGTGAATAAACATCACTTATAATCTGAATGATATGATTATCAGCAGAAAATTTGATGATCCTTTATTTCTGGTCTTGTTAATTTGTTCTTGCAAAGTCAATCTAGTACAAAACTTGAAGTTGAAAAAAAGAATAAATACATTTTTTTCATGTTACACAAACCCAAACCAATTGTGATGACTAATTTATATTGAACTTGCTTTCTGTACACATTATATAATAGTTTGAGCTTTGTGGGAACATTAAAGGAGAAAGAGCAGACTATGAAGACAACATGCAACCAAAAAGCTAAGAAACTGAATCAATCATCTTGGTATAGAAGACAGAAGACACAAACACTACTACCTAGACATTTTGTTTCAGCACCGTAGATCACTCTACATAAATATGTAAGAATCAAGTCAGTGTCTCGGGAGTCAGATTTCCTAAAGTCACATTGCCCAAGTTGTCAATTAGCTATTTGAAAAAGGTGACTAATGGATTGTCTTTCCCGCATATTAGTAGAAAACAAGGTCCCCATTTGTGTTAACCTTTTAATCTGAATAATTTCAGTAGTGATAAGGAGCACTCATTGTGGTTTTAGAAGTTCCCTATGAATCTATGGTTAGCTAAACTATTTTTCCTTGGGCATATTCATTGCATAGGTTACTTAATTTTGTCAGATTATTAAGGCATAATTTGGGGAACCCAGAGTATCTTCAAGAGAATTTGGACAATATAAGACTACTTACCTCTAAAGAGAGAGAAATAAATAGAGCTTATTTTCTGTTCATTTTGTTTTGTTTCGTGTTACTTTGTTTTTTTTTTTGTGTGTGGGGTTTTTTTTGTTTTTTTTTATTTTATGTGTATGGGATTAGAGGCAGCAGTGATAAACAGTATGCAACATGCAAATGTAATTAAGAGCATTCCAGAGAACAATGACAGAACTAAAATACTGAATAGAAAACTGACATTATGCCTGATCTGTTTTAGGAGAATAGGTATTTTGAACTGACATAAGGATGGTAAGGCCTAGTTGAATTTAATGAGATAGGAAAAGGGAGCAGAATAGAAGTGGCATACATGCTGCTAACATCAAGGATTTGGGGCTTTTTTCAATTTTTTTTCCCTTCCTAAATAATAACTGCACTATTTTTGGAATAGGCATGAGTTCCTATTTAAGTTGTAATTATTTTTTCTTGTGAAATCTCTTACAGTGGTAACAACTAGAAACAAAATTGTTGAAAAAATCAAAGCTTTGAAACAAACTAATCAAAAGGAAAAACTGCATGTGGCATTATTAGTGCAGTAGTTACATATATTCAAATTTTTTAATGGATAAAATTTTCAATTCAATTTGATTTAAAAGTCATTTAAGATCTGTTTGGTTTTGTATAGATTGATGAATGGCCAGAATCAGATGAGGAAGGGCATGGGTTGGGCATAAAGCACAAATACTTTTGTTTTTCTTTATGTTTCAAGGCTAAAGTTTTTTAAATGTGGGAACTTCTAAACATTTGTATGGATATAATTGAATTGTAGAATATGATCTCAAAGACATTAGAGGAAAAACTCTTTTTATAGGGCAATGATAATAATCCAAGTTCCCCATAGCCCAATTAAAAGAAGTAGCCCTCCAGTGCAAAGAAGGAGGGAAAGAAAGTCCTCTTCTCACATTATTTTTTCTTGAGTGTGAATGGAAGAGTATAGGTCCACGCTACTCAAAGTACAGTCTATGGACCAATAGTTTCAGTATCACCCAGGAACTTGTTAGAAACACAGAACCTCAGGCCCCATGCCCGACCTTCTGAATCAGAATTAGCATTCAACAAAATAACCAGGTAATTCATATGCATCTTAGCCGCTGAAGGGGTCGTTACAAACCCTGGTACTGTCAATTAGTGCTATCCAATATAACTTTGTTCAGTGATGGAAATGCTCTGTGTAATTTAATACAATAGTCACCAGCCACAAGTAGCTATTAGGCACTTCAAATATGGCAACAGTTAATGAGAAACTGATCTTTGTATTTTATGAAATGTTAACTCATTTAAATTTAAATAGACATTGGTTGTCAGTGGTACCATATTGTAGAGTGAAGTTGTATCTTTTTATTAAAATGTATTTATGAGACTAACATAAGCCTCTGAAGCTGTGGGACATTTGTTCCTTTTCTATCATCAGCCCTCACAGGGCTTGCATAGTACACTGATACTTCTAAGTGTTATTTATATATTTATGTATCATTTGCACTATTCCTAGGATGTACTTATATTACACTACAGTTATTTGTGTACCTGGCTGTTGCTCACCATGTTCCCACCATCAACCTAACACACCAAGAAGAGTAACTAGAAGCTTCTCGAGAGAGAGATAAGTCTTAATGATCTCTGTATTCCTGTACACCCACTACCAACTTTGGCACGTATCAGGTACTCTATGCACATGCATTGAATTAAATAGGCAAAGAAATTAGCCCATAGGTATTCATCTTAATAAGACATAGAAAAGCATAGTACATTTAATTTAACATTATCTCAAACAATATCCATTAATGCTCATCCCACCAAAAAATAAAACAAAACAAAACAAACAAAAAACCAGCCAAACAAACAGAAATAATAACAACAATAAAATGTTGCATAGCTCTAATCCATTTTAGCCCTTTAAAATCAGGCTGATGTAAGGAAAATGCTGATACAGATTACTAAACCCATTGCACATCCTGGCTAGGTTATTTATGAATAATATGCAAATGAATATTTTGTACTATCTTTTCTGAATTGGCAAGAGCGCCAGAAGTGGACCTGGGATGCAGAAGAGGGAAGGCCTCCCTGAGGGACTGGCTGGCTGAGACACTGAGGGTAAACAGCCAAATTCTCCAAGTCCCAAGCTGATATGAGCTAAAAAATCAACTGCAGACGGCAAATAACCCTGGGGTCCCCGGCAGCAGGTGGGGAGCCTGACCCTCATGCCGGGGTAGGAATATCCAAATGCTTTTCTGACCAGCAGTTCAAACAGCCAGGTAAACAGCTTGGGGCCCAAGCAGATGGCTTTTTAAAGCTGCCTTCCCCACTCTCCCAACCCCAGAGATGGGGCATACTGCCTGTGTCAATAATGGCTTCTGACTTTGGACTCAACAGTCCTTCTCATCACAACTCTCAAATTGTGTGGTTTGTGAATAAACTATGACTATACTATAACCCAATCATGTGCTTTGGTTATTTCCACTGCTTTGTAAATCAAGATATGTCTAATTTAAGACTGGAACTATCCATCCCTTTATATTATTTGAATTCATCACACCTTAGGAAATAGATATTCTGATATATCGAAATATTTTATTGATGAATTTCATACTCATCATTCATTTTTTTAAAAAATGATTTCCCAATATTTATTAAGAGTTCTGGCAAACAGAGGCCTTTTGTTTGTTTTCATCTTTCATTACAGAAATTGTCAAACTTATGCAGAAATGGAGATAATTGATAAAAATCCACATACCTAGCACCCAGCTTCAAAAATGTTAATCTATCTCATCTCATTATTTCTCTTTATATTATCTCAACTTATCTATCTCTCCCATTATTTTCTCTCTCACACATTTATTTATTTTTCAAATGGACTATTTTAAGCCAAATCTCATCATACTGGTATTTCACCCATAAGCACATCACTACAAATCTTTAACAGTGAAAGAATTAAAAAAAAAAAAAAAAGAACAATACCATCATCACAACCAAATAAAACAATAATTTATTGTCTAATATTCAATTCTTTTTCAATTTTCCCTTGTTAGCTCAAAATTACCTTCTTATATTTAGCTGATTTGAATCAGAATCTAAGAAAGGTACAAACTGTATTTGTCTGGGATGCGACTCTTAAAATACTACTTTTAAAAATCGCGGTTAAAAACACTTAATGAGATCTATCCCCTTAACAAATTTGAAGGGTACAACACAGTAATGTTAACTATAGGCACAATGTGTACAGTATATCTCTAGAATTTATTAATCTTGCATAGCTGAAACTTTTTACCCTTAGTATAGCAACTCCTATCTTCCCTCCCCTAAACTCCTGGCAAGCACCATTCTACTCTCTGTTTCTATGTGTTTGGCTATTTTAGATTCCTCAGGGAAGTGAAATCATGCAGTATTTTTCCTGTGACTGGCTTATTTCACTTAGCATAATGTCCTCAAATTTTAATCATGTGGTCACAGATGGCAGGATTTACTTCTTTTTATAAAGCTAAATAATATTCCATTGTGTGTCTGTATCACATTTTAATCAATAACAATTCCTCCTCCCATGTTTTAATGGCACGTTTTGTCAAAGAAACTGTATTATTTGTGCTATAAAATTTCCCAAATTCTGAATTTGACTAATTGTATTCTTGTGGTATTCTTTAATATGTTCCTTTCTTAGCTCCTATATTTTTTGTAAACCTGTGGTCTGATACAGAGATGTATTCGATTCAAGTTCAAAGTTCTTTAGCAAGAATTCTTCTTTATGGTTCTCTGGCCTGTTATTGCATTACACCTGAAAGTTTCTTCACAAAGTAGGTCTCTGAAAATGGAAGTAACTCATGGCGTTAAGTCCTTTTTCAATGAATATTTGAAGTTTACTCAAGGGTTAAAGTGAACATGGATACTAGTGAGGCTTTTTCAAAACATTCATAGTATAAGAGGAAATGTGCCTTAGAATTTTTAATCCTAATTAATGGGATTTTCTTAGTTTCAGAGAGAACTGGATTAACACAATAACAAAAATTAATTTCCGCATTTCTCAGGTGAACTGTTTCATAGGTAGCAAATGTATACATGAGTTTGGAGAAATACATTTACAAGATAGACCTCAAGATTCATCTGTGGTTCCTCCGCAGAGGATGGGACCAACATCCATCCAAAATTTGGTTTGGATGTGGAGACTGATGATACCGTTCATGATACGTACAAGATGGTGTGAAGAAATTTATTATGCACATAGTGGAGCTTTCTGGGGAGAGCAGGAAAGGCTCAAAAACAGATATGAAAATGACTCAGGAGAACATGGAGGGTGCTATAGCTCTGTTTTTATTGTAATTAGGGGATGAGGATAGGAAGAGGATTCCTCTGTGTGGTTTGAACTTGCCATATCCAAGCTTCCTTACTGGTGTTCCCAGATGTTGGACAAAAGGGGAAGGGACTGGGGTGGGCTTAAAAATGGTCACAATCAAGTATCCAAAACAGTCTGACTATTTTGTAAATTAGCTATTTGATTTGATATTTGAAAAATACAATGAACAGAAAAAACTAAGACATTTGGAAAATTTTGCTTATAGATATATATTTTTTTCATGATTGTGTGTGTTCAAACAATACCATAACTAACATTTATGGAGACCCCCTCTCTCTGCAGGACACTACTTGTTTACTGTATTATCCATATAATACTATATTTATAACAATCACATGAGTTGACTATTTTTTTAACCTTACTTTTCCACATAAAGAAATTGAGGTCCCAAGACATTAAGTTGTGCACATGTACTCTAGAACTTAAAGTAAAACAAACAAACAAAAACAAACAAACAAAAAAAAAAACAAAAAAAAACCCCACGTACTCAATGTCATATAGCTAAAAGTGGTGGAGCCAGGATTGAAATTCATGCATGTGGCTCCAGAAAGATATTCCTAACGACTATGTATATACCTAGAGGCTCTAAGCTTTACGTACATAAAAATCTATTCTCATTAAAGTTTATGTGACTGGACTAACCAAAATTTGTTAGAGCATAGTCTTAGAAATCACATCTTAATCATAATTAAGAAATCACACCATAATATTACTCACTCCAAAACTAAGAATGATACAATGCAGTCATTAAAAGTTTGGCATTAGAAAGACCCAAGTTTCCAATACAAAAAATTTAGCTGGGCGTGATGGCAGGTGCTTGTAATCCCAGCTACTAGGGAAGCTGAGGTAGAAGAATCACTTGAACTTGTGAGGTGGAGGTTGCAGTGAGCCAAGATCACACCACTGCACTCCAGCCTGGGTGACAGAGTGAGACTCCATCTCAAAAAAAAAATAAAATAAAATAAAATAAAAATAAAAAAAAAAAAAGAAAAGAAAAGAAAAGATAAAAGAAAGACCCAGAATTCCACCTGGCAAGTATTTTAGTATTTTAGCCTGGCATTAAAGATTGGTTAATGTCCTTACCTTGACTGCCCAATTTAAGGTTTAATATCTCTTGACGTTAAATGGTTTCCCAACAGTAGCTCCAAGGTTTTAGCAATTTTGTGAAAACTATCTTTGAAGGTGTAAAAATTATATTTGCTTTTATAACTTGCTATAAGTAGATTTTACTTGCAGTTTTGAAACTATTTTTGAAGAGCCATAAGCAGGAAAAAATAACTTCATAAAAGCAAGTTGTACCCTTCCATCCTGTAGGAGAACATAGAGGATTACTTCTTTTTTAAGTAGCTCATACAACCTGAAGCAAAGGCTTCTAGAGTCACAGAACCATTTTTGTTGACTCTATTCTTCAATAAAATCTACTGACGCTATGTCCAACAAACAGGATCAATTTAGTCATTTTTTTTATCTCCAATATGGTCAAAATAATTACATGATTAGCAATACTTTCTGTCTTGCAGACTGGAGTTTTGTCGTTATAGCAGATGCTAGGAATTGTGCTATATTGTCTTACCACTGAAATGAAATAAGTTAACGTTGATTTTGTGCTCTATTCCCTCTCAGTTTGTACTGCACTGCCCCCTGGAGGATAGAACTCATCATAGCGCATGCATTGTAATTTTAGGAAAAATCTTACACTCCTCCACAAAAACTGTGCTTCAAGAATGTGTGGTTCATGACAGTAACACTAGAAAAAATAGAAAATTTGAAATATATATAATTTATTTTAATATTTTAATTGGCATTATTGAGCAATGTTGTTGGTTTATGTGAAGTATTTTAACTTTAAATAATTATGTATTTTAAGAGTCTAAATTTTTCCCTATCTTACAATAATTTGAACTCTGAATCTATCAGATCTACTTTCCTAATATTGTTTTCCCTTTTTATTTTGAATATATGTGGAATTTCCTAAAGAATAGGTTTTTTTTTTTTTTTTTTTTTGGAATTCACTTGCCATTAGTTTTCATACACAGTCAAGGTTAGTTCTTTAAAAATGTACATATGTATGGTGTTTTACTCTGTTTTCACACTGCTGTAACGATATACCTGAGACTGATTAACTTATAAATAAAAATGGTTTAATTGACTCGCAATTCCGCATGGCTGGGGAGGCTTTGAGAAACTTACAGTCATGGCATAAGGTGAAGGGGAAACAAGGCACGTCTTACCGCAGAAAAGCGGGGGGGGGGGGGGGGAAGAGAGAGAAAGAGAGAGAGAGAGACAGATATCAAGGGAAATTGCCACTTTTAAGTCATCATATCTCGTGAAAAGTCGCTCACTACCACGAAAACAGTATGGGGTAAACCGCCCCCAGGATCCAATCACCTACAACTAGGCCCCTCCCTCCACACGTAGGGATTAAAATTCGAGACAAGATTTGGGTGGGGACAGAGCCAAACCACATCAAATGGTTAGGTTATAAAAATGATCTATTGAAATATTTTTAGGGAAAATAAATCTATTGAACTTCACTGTTAATATCTGTTAATATCAGTGCAACCAAGAAAGAAAGATGGGGAAAAAAATCTCTCAAGCATATCTCAATGACTTTAAAAAACATCTTGTACTTTGAAAGTGATTGTTTTTTAAAAGTCACTGTCACAGAAACAAACTCAGGGTGAACTTCATGAGACAAAATATATGAAAAATGACAGTAACAGAATTGACATTGGTCTGTATGAATTTGGTGTAATCAGAGAAGTTACTTAATGGTATTGTGTGTGTGTGTGTGTGTGTGTGTGTGCACACTTTAGGCAGGCACTCCAAGATTTCTTTGGCTGGGACCTTTGGACTGTGAAGTACATTAATTTAACCAAAAGAACATAGGAATCTTTTGGATTTCTTCTATTTTCCTTTTTATTTTTAATCTAGATTTTTTTTCACTTAACAAAAGTATATACACGCTGACCTCAGACTGCTAACTAAAGTCTCATACAGGCAAATTCTCATGTAAAACTTTCAATTTGCCAGTCCAAATCAGGATTAGTGACCAAAAAAGATACAGCAAAAAGGGTAAGGGTTGCTTACTCTTATAGCTGTTTTCAACTCTTATAACTTTAAGGCTATTCTACATTGTCCTATGTCAAGATCTAAAAGTGAACAAATCACTTTCTTTTTCTTTTCTTTCTTTCTTTCTTTTTTTTTTTTTTTTTTTTTTCCCTGGGCTCAAGCACTCAAGCAATCCTCCCACTTCAGCCTTCCCAGTAGCTGGAACTACGGTTGCGTGCTACCACGCCCAGCTAATTTTTGTAGAAACAGGGATTCACCATGATGCTCAGGATACTCTTGAACTGCTGGCCTCAAGCGATTTACCAGCCTCAGCCTCCCAAAGTGCTGGGATCACAGGTGTGAGCCACTGAGCTCGGCCCAGATCACTTTCAATTTGCTTTTGAGCTATAATATAGGCCCAGTCCAAATAGCCAACTAATACAAACAAATCAAAACACGAGAATCACTTTCCAAATGATATTGCACGCAGGAGGTATGATTTAAGAGAAACCAGGGAGTGCAGCAGGGAAAAAAAAAAAAGAGGGAAGTTCACTTTTTATAATTGTACTTCTATTACTGGGTTAGTTAGATATTAAAAATACATGTTAATTTCTAAATCAATAACCTGAAATCTATAGAATTGTGTTAAAGAAGTATTGCTTTTTAATATTTATTAAATGAATACATGGATTCATTCATTTAGTAAATATTAGTTTATTGAATGTCAGATTTGTGCAAATTATGGTGCTGTTCACTTTGATTATCTAAAACAGAAAACACTGTGCTTTGATATGTATGACTTAAAATCTCTATTCATTGTCCCTTTCTCCACTTGGATTGTCAATATCCACCTAAAATGTGTGAGAATTTGAAATTCCAATGGGAATTAGCTTACATAAGCCAGAATCAGATGCAAGATTATACCACATATTTAGGGTTTGATTTTTACCTATTATAAAATTATTATTTATTTAGCAAACCATCAGAGTATATTTGCTCTTTTCTTCTGGATATACACCTTTTACAGTAAGTGCTCACTCTGCCTATCAGATTTCATTTAAATTCATTCAGTAAGTCAGGGAGTCCCTGTGTCAGTATATCATTATGTCATTGCATTACATTGCTTTTCTGGTGCATTTTAGCATTCTTAAAATAAAGTTAATTCTGAACTCATTACCACTAATTGCAAATTTTCTTTTATCCCATTCTGACTATGGAAATATTTTAATAAGTTTATGCCAATAATTTTATAACCTAATATTCATGTACTTTATCTGTAAATCACTATAACCTGAAGTAATCTAGCTACATATATGATTTATTTAATATTGTTTAGTGATCCCAGAGGGGTTACAACATATTTCAGAGTCTTATGTGCATGAGTTTTCACTTTTCTTAGAATTTTATAGTAAGATTTTGGCTTTCTGTGTTTAATTTTTAAAATAACATTTAAAAGAAAATTTTGAGGTTGCCAAACCCCTTGCTCATCACATAGAATTGCTTAGAATTGCTAACTTCTACATAGTGCATATATGGCTTCTCATTTGCTGATTTCTTCACTGTAATAGAAATGTTGCAAATATGATCACCATCACCCCCCAAATACATTTCCATCCTCACCCTTGAAGACTTTGAGATGCAAGTTTCACCTATAATTGCACTAGTATAATTTTAAGTTGTTCTCTGTATTACAAAAATTGTTTTAACTAGAATGAATAAACTTTGCCCCAATTTTGACTGCCGATCTCATTGTTCAATTGCAGAGTTAGATTCATACATCTACCCGTTTACTTTCTTGGCTAAATATACTTACCCTTGATTAACTGTCATAAAGTATGGTTACTATGAAATATATACACAAGTGGATTTTACTGAAATGAACTTTGAGGAATCCTGTGTAGGAACTGATTGAATGTGTTTTTCTTTTTAAAAAAAAATTATACTTTATGTTCTAAGGTACATGTGCACAACATGCAGGTTTGTTACATATATATACGTGTGCCATGTTGGTGTGCTACACCCATTAACTCGTCATTTACATTAGGTATATCTCCTAATGCTATCCCTCCTAATGCTATTCCAGCTCCCCTGACCCCACAACAGGCCCCTGTGTGTGATGTTACCCTTCCTGTGTCCAAGTGTTCTCATTGTTCAATTCCCAGTAAGAAAATGTGGCACATATACACCATGGAATATGCAGTCATAAAAAAGGATGAGTTCGTGTCCTTTATAAGGACATGGATGCAGCTGGAAACCAAAATTCTCAGCAAACTATCGCAAGAGCAAAAAACCAAACACCGCATGTTCTCACTGAATGTGTTTTTCAAAATCTAAGCAGCTGAAATGAGGTACACGATTTCAGGTCTCCACTTTTTTCACTAATTTTAAATACACTGCCATCAATAAGCATAGCAAAAGGCAAAACACATGTGATACAATGTATTTTCTTAACCAAGATGGAACTCCACTGTTAACAATAAGGCAAATTATTTTGTCCTTTGAGACAAAGTCATGAGAGCAAATACTGTCATATGAGTGTCTTTGAGGGGTAAAATCTGGTAATAAGTCTAACTGAAGCTCCATATCCTAAATGGGATTAATATATAAATATCTAAGGAGTGAATTTATTTAATTAATCTTAAGCAATCCACACCTCTCCAGTCTTTACATCTGGGGCAACTTTGACTTTTGATCCATGTCTTTTAAAAGCTTCTGATAGAACTAGATATTATCAGCATAGAGAGCAGTTTTACATCCACTACTCATAGGAATTATCTATACCTTAAGCTAATGATCTTTAGCATCTTTGTTAATAGCCCTGAAGAGGGCGTATAACCCACTAATGCATTTTTGTAGATGATCTAAAGGTAGGAGTTTCAGTGTATACCAGTTAAAACCAGAAAACTGTTGTAATTGACCTTGAAAGGTTAAAAGAATAAAGAGGAAAAAAAAGTTTAATAAAAAAAGTTTAAAAATATGAACTTCTGAAAATTAATAAAAAATCATTTGGATTACTCACATAAATATGAAATTCACAACAACTTGGAAAAGTATATACAGAATATTACCCATAGTTGTTTTAGAACAAGACAGAAGTTTAAGTATAATGCTTATTTTAAAACTGTACTAATTTAAATTGTATCTATACGATTGTTTTTAACTTAGGAAAGCAATTACTTTTTTTAATATAATTGAGAAGTTAAATCTTTTATCAGTTGAAATTGACTTAATCTAATAAACCTCAGGTTATTTTTGTTCCTGATTTTTTTACTTCCTAGAAACCAAGCCAGGGAATGGATGGTCTCTTCAACAAACGGCACTGGGAAAACTATCTATCTACATGTAAAATAGTAAAATTGGGCCTTTACCTTACACCACATATAAAGATTACTCAAAATGAATCAAAGACCTAAATGTTAAGAAGGCTACCAAATGCTTAGAAGAAAACATAGGAGGAAGTTTCATGACATTGGATTTAGCAGATTTCTTGAATATGATATCAAAAGCATAGGTAACAAAAGCATAGGTAACAAAGGAAACACTATATTATTCGGACTTGTCAAAATTAAAAACTGTTGTGAATCAAAGGGCATTTTCAGTGAGCAAAAATGCAACCCACAAATAGGAAAATATATTTGCAAATCTTACCTCTGATAAAAATTAATATCCAGAATATATAATTACTACAACTCAAAATGAAAAAAGCAAATAACCTGATTTTAAAATGGCAAAATAACTTGAATAGACATTTCTCCAAAAAGATAAACAAATGGCCAGTAAGCCCAGGAAAAATGCCAAATATCACTAATCATTAGGAAAATGAAAATCAAAACCACAATGAGATAACACTTCACACCCACTAGAACGGCGATTAAAAACAAACAAACAACAACAACAACAACAAAACACCAAAACCAGAAAATACCAAATGTTGACAAGGATGTGGAGAAATTGAAACTCTTATGCACTGTTGGTTGGGATTTAAAATGGTGTAGTTGCTGTGGAAAACAGTATGGAGATTCCTCAAAAAATTAAACATAGAATTAACACGTGATCCAGTAAATCTACTTTTGGGTTTACATTCAAAATAATTGAAAGCAGAGATTCAAGCAGATATTTGTGCCATGTTCATAGTAGCTTTATTCACAACAGAAAAAAAAAGGTAGAAACAACCAAAATGTTCATCAACTGATGATTGAATAAACACAATGCCATATATTCCTACTGTGATGGTTAATTCTTTTTTTTTCTTTTTTTAACCATCGACATAATCACTTTATTAGATTTTAATAGTAATTAAGAGCTTTTTCACAGTTACTAAAGAACACTGTCAATTACATATAAAATATTTTTAAGTGTTATAATATCACATAAAGAGTTTATCAATTTTTTGTTTTTATTTTTATTTATTTATTTTTATTTTTCGATTATATTTAAGTTCTAGGGTACATGTGCACAATGTGAAGGTTTGTTACATATGTATGCATGTGCCGTGTTGGTTTGCTGCACCCATTAACTCGTCACTTACATTAGGTATTTCTCCTAATGCTATCCCTCCCCCATCCCCTCATCCCACAAAAGGTCCCCGTGTGTGATGTTCCCCACCCTGTGTCCAAGTGTTGTCATTGTTCAATTTCCACTTATGAGTGAGAACATGCGGTATTTGGTTTTCTGTCCTTGTGATAGTTTGCTCAGAATGATGGTTTCCAACTTCATCCACGTCCCTGCAAAGGACGTGAACTCATCCTTTTTTATGGCTGCATAGTGTTCCATGGTGTATATGTGCCACATTGTCTTAATCCAGTGTGTCATTGATGGACATTTGGGTTGGTTCCAAGTCTTTGCAATTGTGAATCATGCCACAATAAACATACGTATGCATGTGTCTTTATAGTAGCATGATTTATAATCCTTTGGGTATATACCCAGTAATGGGATTCCTGGGTCAAATGCTATTTCTAGTTCTAGATCCTTGAGGAATCACCACACTGTCTTCCACAATGGTTGAACTAGTTTACAGTCCCACCAACAGCGTAAAAGCGTTCCTATTTCTCCACATCCTCTCCAGCACCTGTTGTTTCCTGACTTTTTAATGATTGCCATTCTAACTGGTGTGAGATGGTATCTCATTGTGGTTTTGATTTGCATTTCTCTGATGACCAGTAATGAAGAGCATTTTGTTATGTGTCTGTTGGTTGCATAAATGTCTTCTTTTGAAAAGTGTCTGTTCATATCCTTTGCCCACTTTTTGATGGGGTTGTTTGATTTTTTTTCTTGTAAATTTGTTTAAGTTCTTTGTAGACCACTTTTCGATGAGTGATGTTCATTCTATGTGTCAACTTGGAGAATGCTTGGGGATGAAATTAATATTTAAATTGGTAAACTTCGAGTCAGTAGATTGCCCTCCATAATGGGGGGGTTTGTCTTATCCAATCAGTTGATGTCCTGAATAAAACAAAAAGAATGACCTTCCGGAGCAAGAGGCAGTTCTCCAGCAGACTATTTTCAGAGTTCATGCATACCATCAGCTCCCCTGTCTCTCCACCTGCTGGTCTTGGGGTGGGAATGACACCATTAGCTCTTGGGTTTCAAGCATGCTGGTCCAGACTGCAGATTTTGGACCTTCCAGCCTCCATAATCATGTGAGCCAATTTCTTGTAATAAATCTCTTAATATGGAAATTGATTCTGTTTCTCTGGAGAACCCTAATACACCTACAATGGAATGTAACTCAACATTAAAAAGGAATAAAGCACTGATACATGATAAAACATGAATGAACCTCAAAGACTTTATGCTAACTAAAATAAGCCAGAAACAAAGGACAAATATTTTAAGATTCTATTTATGTGAGGTACTAAGAATAGTCCGATTTACAGAGACATAAGGTAGAATAGTGTTTCTAGTCTACAAAGTTTGGGGAGAAAGGGAAATTGGAAGTTATTATTTAATGTGTACAGAGTTTCAGTTTGGGAGGATGAAAAAGTTCTGGTGATGAATGGTGGAACTGATAGCACAATAATGTGAATGTACTTAGTGCTGTTGTACACTTCAAAAAATGATTAAACTGGTATAGCAAGTTTTATGTTATATATATTAAAAAGCAATCAATATTATATTTCATTGACTTGCAAATACATCTAAAGCCATTTGTATGGAATCACAGAACTTAGATTTGGAAGAGATCTTAGCAGCTCTACCATTGAATCGCTTGTTTTATACTTAAATACCTGTTCTTCTTTCCCAAATAGACTTAGTTTCTGCCAGAATAACACTAAGATGGAAGGTCCTCTCTTCCTGTGGGAACGTGTTCCTTCATTCAAAGGACTCTTTCAAATGATCAGATGGTTCTTCCTCAAATCTAAGCCAAATCTATCTCCCCATATCTTCCCCATGTTATATATATTTGCAGCCCCCAAGCCAATCCCTGAGCAAGACCAATATAGCATCAAGTGTACACCCTCCGGAATGAAAATAGCTATTGGATTCACAATGTCTTGTCTTCCCCAGTCTATAAATTCCTCATGATTTTTCAATTGTTTATCTTATGCTCCAGTTCTTACACAGGCCTTGCACTGCGGGCTCCTCATTTCCTCTCTGATCTCTTGCCTTCCTACCCATCCATTCACCCACTCTGACCGAGCTACACTGGCCCCCTTGTTCATCATGGAATACACTGGGCATGCTCCTGATTTTACCTTGGCCATGCCCTCTGGCTAGAATACTCTTACCCTAGATATTTACACCGTTCCCACCCTTACCTTCTTCACTCTTTGCTCAAATGTCCCTTTTCAATGAAGCCTATTTTGGCCTCCCTGTGGAAAATGATAATCTGCCCCTACCCACTCTGAATGTCCTGGCCTTCCTACTCTACTGTATTTGTTTCCATAGCTCTTATTGCGTACTGGCATACTATATAATTAACCTATTGGAATTAACCTATCACTGTATCCCACCATCAAACATAAGCTCACAAGGGCAGGGAATTTTGTCTATTTATTCACAGATACGTCACAGATGCCTACATAGTGCCTGCCCATGATATGTTTATTATTCGTCATATTTTTACATGTTTAATAAATATATGTGGAATGAAAGAATGGCTACTTTTAGACTAGTTAAGAGTGTAGGCTTGGGGCATCCAGATGCCTACATTTAAATCCTGCCTCCATTGCTTATGAGTTAGTGACATCGAGCAAATTATTTGATTTTCAATTTGTACTTCTCTAAAGTTTATATATATATTTTTCAGTATTATTATTTTTCTCTTCACAATGCTCTATATTTTTCTTTAGAATTCTTCCTGGTAGACAAGTTGCAGAATATTGATGCACATATGCCAGTAATATGCCACCCCACACAGTGATTTTACAGAACGCTTGTTCTGTGGGATACTACTAGATGTGGCACCCAGAGAAAGTCATGTGGTCAAACACATTTGATAAATGCTGGAAGGAACCAAGTCAAATGGCTTTTTGTTTTTAACCCTGTAGGATTTCTCAAAGCTTTTAATATTTTAATGTGCAATATAATCATCCCCAAGTTGGAGAATATGGTACACAGTGTTTCCTAAAAATAATCTTAGAAATCTATTTTTCTGCTCATGGAGCGTATCAGAGGAGTAGTGCCCTAAGAAACGTACTTTGGAAACTTCCTTCACCACCACCAAGGATAATCATGGGCAGGAGAGACACGGAAAGCTCTGGCTGAGCACGATCAACTTTTCTGTTCATCCAGTCTTTGCTTGTTTCCCAGTCCTAATGTGGTATGTGTCAAAATCTTTGTTTTTGTTCCACTTATATTTACCTGTAAAAATTCTCAAGATCTCAGTTGCTACGGTTAGGTCCTATACTTTACTTTCAGAGTTTCTTGATACTAACCTTCTTTCTGTTTTGTGTGCTCTGATAGCCCAGGATTTCACTCATTTATAACACTGCAATGTTCAGTCTTGCTGGCAGGAATCTTATTTCAAACATAAGTCAGCTGCTGCATTTACCTTTAATGACTCATGACATTCTCCTTCTCATCACCTTCCCTGCCTTCCTGCATTCATTCTAACACTGGCACCCTAATCACAAAGCACCCCATCACCTCTGGACCACTCAGTGGGCACCTGAAGTGTAAACCCCTGAGGTCATTTCAGTCACTACTAAGGAAGGGAAGGAGTGAAGTTCCAGGCTGCATAGTCTGTAAGAAAAGTCAGAACAGGCCAGGCACGGTGCCTCTTGCTTATAATCTCAGAACTTTGGGAGGCTGAGGCAGTCAGATCACTTGAGGTCAGGAGTTCAAGACCAGCCTGGCCAACATGGTGAAACCCTGTCTCTACTAAAACACACAAATTAGCTGGGCATGGTGGCGGGCACCTGTAGTCCAGCTACTCAGGAGGCTGAGGCAGGAGGAGAATCACTTGAACCCAGGACGCAGAGGTTGCTGCAAGCCAAGATCCCCCGCTGCACTCCAGCCTGGGCGACAGAGGTGAGACTCCGTCTCAAAAAAAGGTCAGACCTGCAACTGAGTAGGAGCCAAAGAGAACAGGCTGTGCCTACACAGTGCTCCCAAAGGCTCTAATCAAAGGAGCTTAAGAGGGCAGGAAGAAGCTGATGTCCACCAACTTCACTCTGCAGATGCAGCTGGAATACACGGCAGGTACAGGAAACAAAAGAGTGCCTGAACATGGTTAGGCTGGTACTAGCAAAGGAAATTGTTCTAATGTTCATAAACTTTAGTATTTAAAAATAAGTTAAATGCCAATGACTTTTAATTTTATATAGCTTCTGACCATTGTCTACAATAAGATCCTTGTATTAATATGAATCAAATGCTGACTAATTTTGCTGTAATATTGCATTCATTAATGTAGATTTTAACTATCTCTTCTCTGAAATCACTGTCATTGTGTTTTCTGTTTATTGAGCATCCCCGTCCTTATATCATATCCCCAGGGTTGCCAGAATTAGCAAATAAAAATACAGGATACCCAGTTAAATTTAAATTTCTGATAACCAATGAATGTATTTTGGTTGCAAGGGACATATTTAATTATATAAATTACCTTGAATTCGAGATAAATAAAACAGAATTTTTAGTATAAGTATGTCCCATACAACTAAAGTTTATTTATTATTAAAACTTCAAATTTAACTGAATGTCTTGATTTTATCTGGCAACTTTACACACCTCCCAATTTTGACTATTGACTTTATCTGGGACTTTCAAATAGCAAACTGTGGCCCCAAAAGTGGACTTTCTCAAACCCCGGTAAGCCCATCTCTTTGGAACCCCCCATCTCCCATTAATCCAGAACATTAGCATCTATGTCTTAAGGTATGCCAGCCAGTACACTTTTGATAGTGTTTGCACTTGGAAACAAATACTATACTCTACTCGAGATGTGACCTGAGCCAAACATAACAGGACTAACACCTTCCTCTTTGCGGACTCTATTGCTGTTAAGGGGCCTAAAAGTAATGTCGGCCTATTGGTCAGCTTCATCATATAGGTAGCTAACATTGATCTTCACGTAATTAATATTTCTTGTGTCTTTTTTTCATACGTTCAGCTGAATGATATTTTATCCTGTTTTTTTTCTCAAAACTTACTTAATTCTGGCTTTAAATGTCTTAACTCTATTTCAAAAGCCCATAGCAACAAAAGCCCATAGCAACAGTTTTTACTTGTCCTTTTTTGTAAAAAAAAAAAAAAAAAAAAAAAAAAAAAAAAAGTAGTTATTTAATCACAGATTTAATAGGTATATACAAGATCAAACCTGGGGGAATGAACATATGATAGGAGAGTTGGATCAAATTCTTGTAATCATGATAATCCATTCGGGAAGTGTATTTGTACTTTTAATTTCTGAACTTCTATGAGAATAGGTGAATAGACCCATTGGCATTGCTAGTTATCCCCTTCCTTCCTGATTTCTAATCAGACTTGTTTGAGCTTGCTTTGTTAGAACTTCATGTTATCGCTGAATTTTTTTCTCAGAATTTCAAAAATGTAATTCTTTAACGTATACGTCAATCTGTGCCCATGTTTTAGGTACTTTACATGTTATCTCTTTGGATTCTCATATAACCATGGGAGGCAAGTTACACTATTTCTAATTCACAGGTGAGGGAACAGAGATTCAATGAAATCAAGAGACTTGTCCAGGTCAAGACATGCAGCGAAAGTCAAAGTGCTAGAAAGGGAAGAGGCAAAGACGGACATTTGCAGACTAGATGACTGGATGAAATGCTAACATCTGAAACAGCAATGGGGGCACCACCTCTGGAGAAAAGGGAAAGCCTTGGGGCCTTCCAAGGGACCACGAGGACAAGATGTTGACCTCACAGCAGCAGCTGCCTGACTGCTCAATGAACTCGTCTTCAGGCAGACTTCGAATAGATCTTTGCCACTAGGAGATAAAATAGAAGATTGTACAGGCCAAGTATGAATGAGGCTAACCTGGCATGTGGTTGCCAAATATCTGGAATATGTAAAACACAAAAGAATTTTTATAAAACAGTAAATAAAACTTAAATTTTAAAAGAAAATATAAATTTCTTCAGGTGTCTGAGGAAGTTTAACTTTTTATATGCTGTCTCAAATGGTATTATAGACTTGTAGCATTGGAAAAGGATCTTAGAAATCACTATATTGGCATCATTGTTAATAGTTTATCTCTAAGTGGATAATAATTTTAATTCGTGACAGAGTATACTCCCCATTATCAACAATTACCTTTCTATCTATACAGAGTCTCTCTCTCTCTCTCTTTCTCTCTCTCTCTCTTTCTCTCTCTCTGTCTCTCTCTCTGTCTGTCTTCCGTTATCTACAATTACCTTTCTATTTGTTCAGTAATTTTCCTTCTTAAGGCTACTTGGTAGGTCTGCGACGTTTGCTCTTTGTAAATAGGCAACATGCCATCTAGTGGTCACACGCTGAATTGCAACCAGGAGTCCCTCAGAAAGCATGCACTTACTTAATGTCAATGGAACTTGCAGGACTTGCATAACAGCTAACTGGGTCAACCAGGCACTAATCCACATGTCTCAGACACGTAGAATATCTCTGTCATTTAGTCAAAATACTCTATGCGGCCTTTTCCTTTTTATTTTTTAGTCACACCTTTTTAAAATCAGTTTGGTTTCCCAAACCAGACAGTAAGCACTGGGCTGACCCATGTATCCAAATGCATCATGCTGTCCTAGAATAATTATCTACCCAAGTACTAATATTAAAATATTTAGTAACAGAGTGACATTCCCTAAGATACTGTCCAGTTTCCTGAGAGTCTGTCATAGTGTCCAGAAGTTGGTGGCTTGATAAGTTCTGTTACTAGTTATCTTCCAGTGAATATAAATTTAGCTACTTAAGATGACTCAAGGGGCTAGTTATAAGGTGATTATCATCTGCCTTAAAGTTGATCTTATTTGAAATTAACATAGCAACACTAGTTTCCTTTTCTTTAGTATTTATCAGTGTATGTTTTATCATCACTTTACTTTCAGCCTTTCTGTGTTTTGATGCTTAGATGCTCTCAGGAGACAAAGCTAGAACAAAACAAATTTAATCTTAAAATCTGCATTTTATTAATTCAGTTACATTTTTGTGATTATTAGCATGTATTTGGACATCTATCATCTTTTTTTTTTTTACTATTTTACACCCTTTCTTGCTTAACTTTCTACTTGTTTTGTAATTTCCCTTTTATTCTTCTACTACCTTAGAAATTATGTATTTTATTTTCATTTTCTTTAGCAGTTGTCCTTTTATTTTTAACATCCATTCTTGATATAACAAAGTATAACATTCAATAATATCTCTGTCCCTTAAAAATATTAGAACAATTTACTTTTTAACTTACTCCTCTCTTTAAGGGTAGCTGTCTAGTATTTTAGATACTACTTGCTTTGGAAGTCTTCAAAATCAGATACTTTTTTTTTTTTTTTTTTTTTTTTTTTTTTGGAGACGGAGTCTTGCTCTGTCGCCCGGGCTGGAGTGCAGTGGCCGGATCTCAGCTCACTGCAAGCTCCGCCTCCCGGGTTTACGCCATTCTCCTGCCTCAGCCTCCTGAGTAGCTGGGACTACAGGCGCCCGCCACTTCGCCCGGCTAGTTTTTTGTGTTTTTAGTAGAGACGGGGTTTCACCGTGTTAGCCAGGATGGTCTCGATCTCCTGACCTCGTGATCCGCCCATCTCGGCCTCCCAAAGTGCTGGGATTACAGGCTTGAGCCACCGCGCCCGGCCCAAAATCAGATACTTTTTGCAATCAAAGGTTATTGAGTTTTATCAAAATGTTTAAAATTTCTTTAGGGAAAATCACTTCATGCATCATCATTCTTTTTTTCATCAGAATTCTCTTTTGTACGTACTTAAATGTATCACTTAATTTTTCTTTCAGTAAAATCCACAAACTGAAAAGCTCTCAGACATTGCCTGAAAAATATGCCTTTATTTTGCCTTTCCTCGATCATTTAGCTGGGTATAAAAGTCCATTTGTTCAATCATTTCTCCTGACTCTTTTGAAAGTATCTTTCCATCACCTGTGGTAGCTCTTGATGGTGATAAACAGTTTTCATTCTGCTTACCTTTCCTTAGTATATGATGTGTCTTTTCTTTTGAAACCTTTAAATTTCTTTTTATTTTTATGTTTTGCAGTTTCATAATAACCAACTCGTTGTGGAATTTATTGCATTTTCTTGCTCTGGATTTGTGTGCCACTTAAATCTAAAATCTTATTTTTTCCCTTACATTTGGACAGACTTTCAGGCAGTATTTCTGTAAATATTGCTTCACTGCTAGTCTCTACCTCTCCTTCTAGAACACCTTCCAAACAAACATCAGATTTTCTCACTCTATCTTCCGCATCTCTTAATATTCACTCATTGTGATGGTTAATTTTATGTGACAACTTGGCTGTGCTAAAGCGCCCAGTTGTATTGATCAACAACCAGTTCAGATGTTGAAGTATTTTTAAAATATATGATTAATATTTAAATCAGTCGACTTTGAATAAAGCAGATTATCCTTCACAATGTCATGGGCCTCACTTAATCATTAAAGGGCTTAAGAGAAGAGGTTAAGATATTCAGAAGGGGAGGAAATTCTGCCTCCAGACTACCTTCCAACTTAAGAACTTAAGACTGCAACATGACTCTTCTCTGGGTCTCCAGTCTGCTGGCCTGCCCAGCAGATTTGAAACTGCCAGCTTCCACAATAGCATAAGCCAATTCCTTAAAATAAATCTGTTGCCCTCTTCTCTGTGTGTGTTTCTGCCTCTCCCTCACATGTTTGGACTTACTTCTATCACTTTGTTTTACTATTTTCCCTCCTTTCTTTGCTTAATTATCTGCATGTCTATATATCTATCTATCTACATATACACACATAGAGAGAGGCATATTTATAGATGTATCTATATCTATATAGATAGAGGCATATATATGCATTTTATATATGTATATATGCATTTTATATATGTATATATTTATACATGTGTATATATACTTTTTATATATGCATTTATATACATATATTTATATATATATATATAGAGAGAGAGATCATATTGCTTCTGTTTCTCTGCAAGATCCTGACTAATACAATCATATTTTCAATTCCATCTCTCTGTGCTACCTTTGACATATACTGAGTGATTTCTTCATCTTCAACATCCTGCTTACTAACACCACTTCAGCAGTTCCTAATCTGTTTACCTCTTGCATTAAATTATTTTTTTCTAAATAACATTTAAATTTTGTTTGGTCCTTTTTTTCTAGTTTTCCTGTGTAGGCCATAGCATTCTATCATATATTAACATTTTCATTCCAGCTTTTTCTGTCTTTAAAAATTATTTCAAAATGCTTATTCTATAATATTTTAGATGGTTTATCATATCCATATTTAGAGTAGGGGGTGAAATCTCTGTGTGTTGCCCCTGCTAAATGTATACCATGGTAGTTTGATTCTTCATGGGATTCAGGTTATTTTTCTGTGGAAAATTTGTGATTCTTAAGTTGCAAAAATGTCTGTTCCAGACTGGCTTCTCCAAAAGCCCTGGAAGTTTCTATGATTCTCATCCTTGAGCCCTCCTTGAGAACTGGCTCACTGTGCTGTCTTCATCTCTCACCCCACCTAATCTGGATCAGACACTATCTAGATCATCTTCCTTCGAGCAAGATTTTGTAGAGTACTTCTTGATATCACTTATCTGAGTTTGTAATTAAATATTTATTAGTATGGTTATTAGACAAAAATCTGTCACTTCCTCATCTTCAATAGACCCTTAATTCTGCCAGTAGAGAAAATATTTATATTTTTATTTACCCACTTGACATAGTGCCAGACATATAATAGTCATTACGTTAAATATCAATTCATTGACTGAATGAATGAGCAATAAGCACATTATTTTCTGCTAACTACCAGAGTGTTCTTCCTGAATACATTTCATTCAGATACTGAATAGATAAAAGCTTTTGAAACTATTATTATTTTGTCCTATCCCTGCTATTGTTGGTGCTTCTATGGCTGAAACGTTCAAATGCCTGAAATAGCCATATACTCATATATTACTAATTAAGGAATTTCTATCTGAGTTTTTGAAATTTTGAATTTGGAGTCATGTAAAATCACCAAAAGCTATCTTCCATATGTCCACAAAGCACACAAGTGTCTCCAAAAGAACTGCAAGTTCTCCCACACATGAGGAAATGTTTGATCAGGGCAAATATCCAGAAGTGATCACAAACAAGAATGAGATTCCTAACTCATGGTTTGGGGAAGATCAATCATTTTCTGAGGTTTGAAGACTGCAGCATAGTAGCATCTTAACGCTCAAGTGAGACGTTTGATTCCAGAAAGCTTCTGAGTTTTAGAAAGGAAGTGTGATAAGGGTTTAGCTTAAAGTAGATTGGTACCAGTTTTTATTATCTAACATTATGGGAATGTTAATTTTAGGGTATAAATGAAACATCGGTTACCTCTCTCTAGCATTCTCCAATGTCCCTGTATCAGGGGAAATTCGGCCCCTGATATTTCATGTGGGTCCTTTTCTATTTTCCGTAAGTGTCTGCTGGTCTAAGAAATAAAGGGAAAGATTACAAAAGAGAGAAATTTTAAAGCTGGGTGTCCAGGGGAGACATCACATTTCTACAGTTTCCATGATGCCCTCCAAGCCGCAAAACCAGCAAGTTTTTATTAGTGATTTTCAAAAGAGTAGGGAATGTACAAACAGGGTGTGGGTCACAGAGATCACATGCTTCACAAGGTAATAAAATATCACAAGGCAAATAGGGGCAGGGTGAGATCACAGGGCCAGGGTGAAATTAAAATTGCTAATGAAGTTTCCTGCACGGATTGTCATTGATAACATCTTATCAGGAGATAGGGTTTGAGAGCAGACAACCGGTCTGATCAAAATGTATTAGGCAAGAATTTCCTCGTCCTAATAGGCCTGGGAGCACTACAGGAGACCAGGGCTTATTTCATCCCTTATCTGCAACCATAAAAGGCAAATGTTGACAAAGCAGTCATTTCAGAAGCCTCTCCTTAGGAATGCATTCTCTTTCTCAGGGATGTTCCTTGCTGAGAAAAAGAACTCAGTGATATTTCTCCTATTTCCTTTTGAAAGAAGAGAAATATGGCTCTGTTCTGCCTGCCCTACAGCAGCCAGACTTTAAGGTTATCTCCCTTGTTTCCTGAAAATCGCTGTTATCCTATTCTTCAGGTGCCCAGATTTCATATTCAAATACACATGCTCTACAAACAATTTGTGCAGTTAACGCAATCGTCACAGGGTCCTGAGGCGACATTCATACTCAGCTTACGAAGATGACAGGATTAATAGATTAAAGTAAAGACAGGCATAGGAAATCACAAGATTATTGATTGGGGAAGTGATAAGTGTCCATGAAATCTTCACAATTTATGTTCTTCTGACATGGCTTCAGCCCGTCCCTCTGTTTGGGGTCCCTGACTTCCTGCAACATCCCTGTGTACTATAATAGTCATTAAGGGGAGTAAATACAGCTACTGCATTATGAAGCCAAAGAAAGATCCTTATTGCTGGATTACTAGTTGTTGGCATCTCATAGAAGGTCCAGTTTCATGTTAACAGGTATGTGTATGTACAGTCATGTGTTGCTGAACAACAGTGATACTCTCTGAGAAATGCATTGGCGATTTTGCCATTCTGTAAACATCATAAAGTGAACTTACACCAACCTAGGTGGCACAGCCTACTACACACCTAGGCTATATGGTATGGCCTGTTGCTTCATGGCTACACATCTGTACAACATGTTCCTGTACTGAAACTGTAGGCAATTGTAACACAATGGCAAGTTTGTGAATCTAAACATATCCAAACAGAAAAGATGCAGTAAAAAATACTGTACAACAGATAAAAAAAGGTGCACGTGTATAGGGCACTTACCATGAATGGAGCTTGCAGGACTGGAAGCTGCTCTAGGTGAGTGGTGAGTGAATGTGAAGGCCTAGGACATTACTGCACACTACTGTAGAATTTGCAAACACTGTACACTCATGTTACACTCAATTTATTGAAAAAATTTCTTTTTTCAATAATAAATTACCCTTATTATTGTAATATTTTACTTTATACACTTTTAATTTAAAAAGTTTGACTTGTAATAACACTTACATAAAAACACAAACACGTTGTAGAGCTATACAAAACTATTTCCCTTATCTTCTTATTCTATTAGCTTTTAACAGGTTTTTTTTGCATTTTATTTTATTTTTTTATTTTTTTATCATTATACTTTAAGTTCTAGGGTACATGTGCATAACGTGCAGGGTTGTTACATATGTATACTTGTGCCATGTTGGTGTGCTGCACCCATCAACTCATCAGCACCCATCAATTCGTCATTTACATCAGGTATAACTCCCAATGCAATCCCTCCCCTCTCCCCCGTCCCCGTGATAGGCCCCGGTGTGTGATGTTCCCCTTCCAGAGTTCAAGTGATCTCATTGTTCAGTTCCCACCTATGAATGAGAACATGCAGTGTTTGGTTTTCTGTTCTTGTGATAGTTTGCTGAGAATGATGGTCTCCAGCTGCATCCATGTCCCTACAAAGAACACAAACTCATCCTTTTTTATGGCTGCATAGTATTCCATGGTGTATATGTGCCACATTTTCTTAATCCAGTCTGTCACTGATGGACATTTGGGTTGATTCCAAATCTTTGCTATTGTGAATAGTGCCGCAATAACTTAAAATTTAAAACTTTTTTTAACTTCTTAAGCTTTTTTGTTAAAAACTGAGGCACAAACACACACACATTTTGCTAGGCCTACAGAAGGCCAGGGTATCACTGTCTTCCACCTCTACATCTTGTCCCACTGGAAGGTCTTCAGGGTCAATAACATGCAGGGAGCTGCCACTTCCTATGGTAACAACACTTCTTCTGGAATACCTCCTGAAGAACTGCCTGAGAATGTTCTACACTTAACTTTTTGTGTTTCCAGGAAGGAGTACACTCTAAAATAATGATTAAAAAGTGTAGGCCAGGCGTGGTGGCTCACACCTGTAATCCTAGCACTTTGGGAGGCCAAGGCAGGTGGATCACGAGGTCAGGAGATGGAGACCATCCTGGCTAACACAGTGAAAACCCATCTCTACTAAAAATACAAAAGAAATTAGCCAGGCGTGATGGCGGGTGCCTGTAGTCCCAGCTACTAGGGAGGCTGAGGCAGGAGAATGGCGGGAACTCGCGAGGCGGAGATTGCAGAGAGCCGAGATCACGTCACTGTACTCCAGCCTGGGCGACAGAGTGAGATTCTGTCTCAAAAAAATAAAAATAAAATAAAAATAAAAGTGTAGTATAGTAAATATATAAACCAGTAACATAGTTGTTTGTTATCATTATCAAGTATTATATACTATACACAATTGGATGTGCTAGACTTTACCAACTGGCAGCACCGGTATCACCATACACCCATGAGTAACACATCATTGTCCTATGATGTTTGGGCAGCTATAAAGTCACTGGGCAACAGGATAATTTCAGCTCCATTACAAACGTATGGAACCTCTGTGGACTATGCAGTTTGTCATTGGCTAAAACGTCGTTCTGCAGCACATGACTCTGTGTGTGTGTGTGTCTGTGTGTGTAATTCTGCTGGTCCACATACTTACAGTCAAATTAGTTTTAAATAGCAGTATCCTTTTCAATTGCTTGGGGATCCCATCTGATTAACTGGTGTCATTGCTAAACCAGTGATTACATAACTCAGTTGTTAGCTATTTTAACTTGTATATGTGTATGTATATGAGGTAAGATGAAAAGATAAATGGGTGGGAAAGCCACCTGTTGCATGGATGTATTTGGTTGAGTCAAACTATACATAGCCTCACATAAGTGGTTTCTAAGCAATGAATGAATTTTTAAAAATATTCAGACCTTGACATTAAAAATAACCAGGTCTGTAGACCTCTGTTACATTGTCTCCCTTAAAAGAATGTTGAATTAATTTTAATTTTCTAACTGGCATGACTCATAGCTTAAATGTTTTAATTTATCATAAAGACAAAGCAAAAGTTTTAATCAGAAGTATAATTTAATTATTGCAAATGTAATGGTTGGTCAATTACTAGTGGCCATTTTTCTTTCTTTTTTTTTTTCTTTTAGCCTCATAAATAGTCATCTGGCATTAAATATTTGTGATCTAGGCCAGTAACCTTTTTCAATCTCACAGGACCTTTTTTAATTAAACTATATCTTTGTCCCATGTCCGTAATCCTCTCACTGACATTTTATATACAAGACACCTTGCTGAAAAAAGGTCAAGCAGTACAGTTATAAATGGAAAAGAGATTAAAAGAATTCTCAAGCCATAGTGTGATCTAAGAGCAAGTTAAATATGGAGCAGGTCTTAGTAGACATGCTCAGTAGACAAGGAGGAATCCTCTGGGTAGATTTTAATGATTGGGGTAGGAAAGCAAATGAAAATTATTTTCATGGCAAAAATAAAAAAAAATGCACGTTTTTTCATAGACCACAGTAATTATTGTAAAAGACCACCATAAGGTTTTAGTAGCCATAAAATGTTCAGGAAAACAATTGCAAAATACATTCATGGTGTTTGTATAATTCTTGCCTACAAAGACATTTTTGTTGCTCCGCTAAACCTGGCAAATGTCAGTCTAGTGTTAAGGTTAATTAACTCTAGAAGTTAAAAAAACAAAAAGAAAGAAAGAAAAGTTGAAATGTATATGCATCAATGAAGAATAAGAACAAAATTCAAAAACTGAGTAAAGAAGTGGGAGTAAACAAATGCCACATTACTGAAAATTCTATTTTTACCTATATATTTAATAGTAGTTATTGTGTTGAAAGGTAAATACATTTACAGAAGTGAGTTACATTATTTTCACCAGAACATTAAGCAGAAATTGAAAACGGATTTTCCCCCCTTAATATTCTCCAGCTGGCATGTTATGACTAAAACTTGCTGAATCCATGCCACACTGTGATGCATTTAATGGTGTACATGGGTACAACTAAACAATACATTACTTGTAATGTCTGAAATAACCCAGCAAAGCATGGTACTCAAGTGTTGAAATACCACTGTCTGCTTCTCAAAGGTTGCTTAGTTATACCCAAGAGGCCAACCTTCTCTGAAAAGCCTTAACTGCTAATTTCTTTCTGTCACTTTTATATGGTCCAGTCATAAAAGGGTACTTTTTTTGTTCCTATGTCATCAGAATGGTGTTATTTAGATGTTAATGCAAGAGGCAAAGCAGTTTACACAGGAGCTTTAATCATAGGACTTGATTAGTGCTTTCAGGGTTTTTAGCGTTTGTTTATAAACAGTATATTTGGTTCAGTCAAACATCCCTTAATTTCTAAAAAAAGAAAAGAGGCCAAAAAATACAATAACCTGAAACTAGAGCTTCAACTCTGACTTAAGCTGAACCTCTGTGGGTGTCTCCCAGGCTTTGGGTTTCTGGGTGGAATCTTTGCTGGTGCTAAATGGAAAGGTTACTGTTTGTATCCTTCAGCTATTATAAGACTGCTGGCAGGGACAGAACTGTCAGGATCCAGCAGGCCATTCCCTGTCCAAAGTAACTGGATGCTGTGTTTCAGAAATGTGATAGTTGACAGACTGACATTATGACGCTTGTAACCCAGCCTGTGTCCCAAGCTTCAAATCAGCTATCAATCCAAACAATAAGAACAATTTCTAGGCATAAAAACTTGGAGGTTGTTTTGCTTGTACATTTGCTTAGTGGAAAATGTTTTATCTTAGTAATGTGGGTTATGTTTCTAAAAATCAGGCAACTTAAACCAGTTCATTTAATTCACCTGGTTATTTTCAGCATGTTCTACTGGAATTCAGCCTTTTTTCTTTTCAAATGATTTGCTCCTCTAGATATAATTGTAGACCTTAACCAGTTGCAAAGACAGAAAAATTCAGTTAATAAAGTAGTTGCTTTTCCTGAATGAACACTTTCAACCAATTTTCTGAACTGACAGAAATGACTCTTTTGCCATTGGTCATGTTTGGCTATTGGCATGCAAACTATGTTAACTTTTGTCTGAAATAAGTTAAAATGAACCTAGGCAGTCAAGACAAATTGAGTATTTGATAAACGATTTTTGTTCAGTTTACTTTCTTAACAGGTTTGCCTGTAAAATAGTCAAAAACAACTTAGTAGGAGATAAATTATGAAAAATAATCTATTGAATTATATTCTATGCAAAGCACTTCTTCTCAATACCTCATTATTACTGTTTTTGTCATTGTTGGCAGGTTGATGCTCAGGAAACTAAGATTTGAGAGAGGTTATATAATTTGCCTAAGGTCATAAAAATAGTAAGTTGGTTTATGTCCAAACTCGTGTTTTCCTGCTTACAATACTCTTCTCCATTTAATAAACTGTCTGCACTGTCTTCAAGAATAACAATATTAAAATATAAATTTATGATTTATGAACTTCCCATGTATATCATTTTACCTAGCTATAATAGACAAGGCTTTTAGTTTTATTTCATCCATAGACCAATAAAGTAAACAATTGAGAATATCAAATATTGGCATATGTTAAAATTGTATTCGAGGAGTTCTGTTTAAAAAGAAAAGCATGTATATTGTATTCTAATGCATGGGCTTATATATAGGAAATAGAATTTAAAAGTATAAATTTAGAATGCCTATCTAATGAGTTATCATTGAGAGTATTTCCTTCTGCTTCATAAAAGCTGTAATTTTCCACAACTCTGAAGATATTCAGCAAAGTATATTCACTACCAGAAAAAGAACAAAATGTTTGTGATGTGGTAAATACACTAGGAGTTTGCTAGATGGTGCTGCAACATATATTTGTAAAACTCTACTAAATGTGTCTGAATAGGAAATGTTCTTGCAATTAGAAATATTCAGACCTATATAGATATTTAAAGTTGTCTTATTATGATATCAGATTTGCTATTAGATTTCAATCTTCATTTTCATTTAATTTGCCCTATATTTAACAAATTCGTTTTTGTTATTATAGGCTATTTTAACATATCCTAGGCACAATAAGCCACTGCAGAATAGCAAAGTTCAATTTCTTATATTACGTTTCTTGTCATAAAGACTTTTTCCAGCTATACTAGTAGTACCTGAGCATAATCCAAAATAAAATGATTTTATTTTAAATGTGCTAATAATTCAGTATAAACCAAAACTACTTTAGAGTCCTTACTAATCTGAAGCATAAAGTTATCTCTTATTTATGGCATTTGAAAATCTTACATGTATGTTAATTAAATGGATTTAAAGCAACATAAAAAGAAGTGTTTCATTGTTTTTAAAACTTTATTTTTAAAATCTCAACAATATCAGAACTATGACTATTAACCTTAATTGTGCATGTGTGCCATCCAACCTACATGCTAGACCATCTCCTGCATAATTAAGTCTCAGTACTAGAGAAGTAGTAGCTATGTACAAAAAAAGAATGGATTAATACCCTTATTTCAAAAGGCTTCAGAGAGAGTGTGCCTTTCTTGCTCTTCCATCTTCTATCTTTGAGGATAGAGCAACAAGTCGCCATCTTGGAAGTAGGGAAACAGGGCCCTCCGCAGACATAAAATTTGATCCAGGACTTCTAGCCGTCAGAACTGTGAGAAACATATTTCCATTGATTATAAATTACACAGTCTGTGGTATTTTGTTATAACAGCAAAAAGTGGACTAAAACACCCATGCTATAAGAAAGTTGGTTTAGCTTCATTGATATGAGAAAAAGTAGATTTTAAAGCAAAAATAGATACTAAAGATAAACAGGGTATTTCCTAATGTTATCTTCTACCATGAAGGGAAAATTATTCTAAATTTGTATGCACTTGATAATAGTTTCAAAACTATAAATAAGAAAGCTATATAAATAAAAAGCAGTAAAATCTACAGTCAAGTTACAGGAAAATTCTAACAGTTTCCTCAGTAAATGAAATAATATGTAGATAAATCATGACTAGTTGTAATAAGCAAACTTGGCCATAATGAACATATAGAGAACACTGAATACAATTGCAGAATATTTTTGAGTGCGTAGAAATCATTTAACAAAATTTACCTTATTCTGAAATGTATCAATTCTCCAACAAACTAAGATTGAAATTGCACAGTGAAATAAAGTTAAATATCAATAACAAATACATAAAAGGCAACTAGAGGCCGGGCGCGGTGGCTCACGCCTGTAATTCCAGCGCTTTGGGAGGCTGAGCGGGGTGGATCACAAAGTCAGGAGTTCAAGACCAGCCTGGTCAACATGGTAAAACCCTGTCTCTACTATAAAAAGAATACAAAAATTAGCCTGGGGTGGTGGTGCATGCCTGTAGTCCCAGCTACCCAGGAGGCTGAGTCAGGATACTTGCTTGAACCCGGGAGAGAGAGGTTGCAGTGAGCTGAGATTGCACCACTGCACTCCAGACTGGGTGACAGAGCAAGAAAAAAAAAAGGCAATTAGAAGTGCATCCGAATGTTTGGATATTAAGCAATTATTTCTAGATAATCACTGGATAAAAGAAATCACAAGAAAGGTTAGAAAATATTTTGACTGGATAATAAACCAAACATCTATCACATCTTGTGGGGTGTCTCTAAAATGATAATTTGAATGTATTTATGCCAATAAATCTGAGACTTTTATGAACAAAGAACTCCTAAAATAATACAATTTCTGAAAACTGACACAGAACAAAATATAAAATCTAAATTACTCAGTATCCAGTTAAGAAAACACATGTGTAATTAAAAACCCTTCTCAAAAGAGAACCTTAGGCTCTATTGGCATCCTCAGTAAATATTTCCAACGTAAGAAGTAACACCAAACTTATAGAAACTCTTTCAGAGCACAGAACAAGACACATTTCCCAACATATAAGGTGAATAACTTTGAGATGAAAATCTGACAAAAGCATTGTAAGAAAGCATAATTATAAGATAATCTCTCTCATGACTACAGATATAGAAATTTTCAAGAAATTATTAGCCAAAAGAATTTCCAGAGCTAAGGTACGAATGTCGCCACTTTCCCAATACCAACAATAAACAAGTTGAACTTGAAATTTAAAACACAGTACCATTTACATTAAGATCCCACAAAATGAAATATTTAGGTATAAATCTAACGTAATATGTGCAAGATCTATTTGAAGAATACTATAAAAATCTGATAAAAGTAATGAAAGAACTAAATAAATAGAGAGACAGTCTATGTTCATGGATAGGAAGATTAAATATTGTCAAGATGTCAGTTCTTCCAAACTTGATCTATAGATTCAATTTAATCCAAATCGAGATCCCAGCAAGTTATTTTGTGGAGATTGAGAAACTGATTCTAATTTTAATATGGAGATGCAAAAGACTCAGAATAGCCAACTCAATGTTGAAAAAGAAAAAAGTTGGAAAACTGGCACTTCCAACTTCAAGATTTGCCATAAAGCTACAGTAATCAAGACCATGTGGTATTCATGAAAGAATAGACAAATAGATAAATGGAACAGAACAGACAGCCTCAAAGTAGACCTACGCAAATATAGTTAACTGATCTATGAAAAAGGAAAATAGGTGATACAATGGAGAAAAGATAATCTTTTTAACAAATGGTGCTGGAATAACTAGACATCTATGTGTTCTCAAAATGAAAATGTAAGACTAATTCTAACAAGTAAGACTACACGAAAAAGAGAAAACATTATTAAGACAAATTAAAGGAGCTACATATTTTCTGTGTTCAACTTCATAGAGACACACCCATAATATGCATATAAATAAAATTCCATAACTTTTTTCTGTCTTCCCTGTTGCCTAAAACGTTTCAAAGTCAGACTTATCTTCAATATATGTAGTCATATTTAGTGATGATCTTTCTGATTCAAATTTTAGTAACTTCCTTGGACAAATAAATTAACCTTTCAAAGTCAGACTTATCTTAAATGTATGTAGTCATATTTAGTGATGATCTTTCTGATTCAGACTTCAATAACTTCCTTGGACAAATAAATTAACCTATACAATTTAAAAATATCTTTATCCCTAATTATTCCTTTTTTTGTTGAGGTAATTTCATTTTCCACACTAAATGCAAAGCCTCTTGTGAAGGTGAAATATCAAGCTATATTTTGCTAATACCTCAGATAACAGCAAAGTACAATGAGAATAGGTTGGGGTGCAGGAAAGGAAGAATACAGGAGACAGGAGGGGTTTAAAGACAAATGTTTAATAATGCTTTACAAACCCTGCTAGCACCATACAGATCCTTTTATTAAAATTAATTCTCACTTATTACAGTTAAGAATAAAGAAAGGAATACTTATTTACTAAGGTAAGTTTCTTAGAGGAAAAAAAAGGCTACTATAGAGATCTTGCTTTTTTTTTGAATGATCAAATTCTATTTTCCTCTACAGCCCCATTCTTGACCCACAAATCAGTTCTACTGCCTTCTTCTGAATATCATGAATATTATCAATATAAAACTGTAACTTAGTCAATTTTGTTTTCTGCAACACTTACACATTTCAGTATTTAAGACATGTATTATGTTATAGGCTGTACATTCCACAGTCCTAAAGTAGGAAATACCATGTTTTTCAGTGTCATTCTTTGTGGGATATAATTGTTATAACGTTAAATTGTAGACACTCAGAAACCATGCCTCTGGTCATATTCTTGAAACTTCTCAGAGATTTCAATATCTGAAGATTAGAAAAGAATCTACATATAATCAAGTCTAACCCCATCATATTACAGATGAGAAAACTGGGGTTTCCTCTTCTAAAAGCACAGAGTTATAAATGATGAAGAGCCTAGAATCCTGCCTCACTGGCCCAATCCTTGAAGTGTTCTTTTGTGGAGAATAAAAATCATTCATTTTTTTTTTCTCATCTTTGCCAAGTGAATGTTTCATTGTTCAACTGAGCTGACAGAACAGATGAAGGCAAAAGAGGCAATACTCAGGAGCACAGTTACTGATAAATAATTACAACAAGGACATTATAATTATTTAATTAAAATCTGCGCATGGGGAGAGATTATGAGTCTTTCAGCTTGCTACCTCATTTAGATGATACTAGTCATTAACCAGTTTAGCTGGAGTCAGCGCCTAAATGTCCACATACTCCACTTTATCTTTGAAACCTGTGCAGTCAGCAGCCATGGCTGCATGCTCTGTATCCTGCTGCTGGTGCACACAGGCACACTCTCTAATAGCTTAAGAGACACTTGAATGTCTTACCTACCCATAGCCATCTCATAAACCTTCTCTGGAATTCTGAAGATTTTCCTTTGAAACAGTGCCCAGAATTTTTGGAGAAATTTACTCTTGTTAAGAACACAGTAAAACTTCTGTGAAAAAAAAAAAAAAAAGAAATTAACAGCATCAGGTCAGTTCGAAGTTGTCTCTAGAAGGGTTTCTTTTCTGATGCATTGAAAGGAACATGTTTAAGAAAAAGGAATCACCTATATGGTAGTTCTATGCCACCAATCCCAAAGAAAATTCTGTGGTAAAACTCTGGGGTATCAGTATTTGGATGCCCACATGGAAATTAAAGTGCCTGTTCTTCAACTGTTTCCATTAAAAGAAAGAAAAGAAAAAAGGGAACTTTATTATCACTGATGAGACTGCTGGGACAAAGGACATAAGGGAGGAAAGCACTGATATTAATTTGTTATTGGATCTCTCTCTTGCTTTCTCTTTCTTTATTTATTTTGGTTTTACTTTGATAAGTCATTTGTTTTACTCTGCCTCGGCCCAATTCTGGAGATACATTTCTAAAAATGTAACAAATTACTCTGTTTCTAAAATCAGCTTGAAGTAGGACACCCTTGCAAATCAATAAGTCCCACAGGAACAGTAGCTAAGAAAAATAAGACAACTAGAACGGTGGTCAAGTAGAAATTTTAATACAAATTTAAAATGTGATTTTTGGACCCTTCTTGGATCCTTGAAAATGTAATATGATGCGACCACCCAAACTGGTAATTCATCTCTGGGAACTTGAGAATGAATAGCAGTTTTGCAATTGTATGCAATCTAAAGAAGTTATGTAGACAACGTCTTAGGTCTTTTAAGGTCTCCCCATAATATAAATTTCATGAATCCTAAAAGTTGCAAATATGGTGAAAAATACAAAAAACAAATATGCCAATACTTTTTTGGGATGCTTAATTTATCCGAACCACTTTGTTGGCATAGAAGAGGAATATGTTGTCCATCTAGGAGAAATTAGATCTGGACTAAGTAGAAAGGGGTCAGACTTTTAGGGTCCATTTGATCTATTTTAATAGTCACTTATTGATACATAGGTTCATATGTCTTTCTCTGTACATTTCTTCTTATATGAAAACCTACCTTCTCTCTTCGCTCTTATTAATATATCTTCTGCTACAGCAACTGTCTCTAGTTCCAGGAACCAATCTAGTTTCTGTCTTGGGGATTTAGCCCTTGTACTTCTCTCACCTGGAATATGTTCTTTTTACATACTTTCAAATTTCTAGCTCCTTTTTGTCATTTATTAGCTTAAACATTACCTCCTCAGAGAGGCATTTCCTTACCACCCCACTTAAAGTATGTAACCACCTCTTATTCTACATCAAAACATCTTGTTTGTTATCTTTCTATCACTCATCAGTATTTTTAACTACATAAGCTTTTATTTTATTACTCATATATGCACTGTTTATCTGTGACTTTAAGCTCCACAAATAGAAATGCCATATTGGTCTTACCCATTTCTGTAGTACCATTATCTAGCATAGTATATGAATGAATAAATGAATGAAACTCAAATAATTTAGAAGTATTAAACAGAAAGCTTCATTTAAATAACTTTGCTCCTTTTTTGTTTTCTCTTTTAATCTGAGAGAATTAAATTATTGACTAGTGGTTGAATATAATTGACAAGTATTGTCTAGATCTCAGTACATTACCATGTAACTTTCATCCTTATTCCTACGAAATATTTTGTTTCTTTTGATTGTTTAGTATTTTTCTTCAGCGAATTTCATTTTATGTTTGACCACTTCTCTAATTGAATGATACGATTAAAATTTGAACATTGTCTCACAAAAACAATATAATACGTTATTTTAATTTACCTTTATTTTTACTATTTCTTTGTTTTATTGGGATCTTGATTTTTATTCTTTATTTTACTTGATCTCTATCATTTCCCTCAAAGTCTTCAACTGCTCTTCCAGCTCAAAATTCTCAAGTCAATCATTAGAGAATCTATGCTTACTTATAAGATTACTTTTGCAATAAATAAAGACTGAGAAAAATGTTCCAGTAACTAGCCTGTTATACGAAGTTTTTAAAATTAGGATATATCCTTTTCTTAAAGTAGGCATGTATCATTAATCCCAGCACTTAGGGAGGCCGAGACGGGTGGATCACGAGGTCAGGAGATCGAGACCATCCTGGCTAACACGGTGAAACCCCGTCTCTACTAAAAATACAAAAAACTAGCCGGGCGAGGTGGCGGGCGCCTGTAGTCCCAGCTACTCCGGAGGCTGAGGCAGGAGAATGGCGTGAACCCGGGAGGCGGAACTTGCAGTGAGCTGAGATCCGGCCACTGCACTCCAGTCCGGGCTACAGAGCAAGACTCCGTCTCAAAAAAAAATAAATAAATAAATAAAAATTAAGATCTTTCTGGTGCCACAAGCACACAATGGGGAAAGGACAATCTCTTCAACAAATGGTGCTGAAAAAACTGAATATCCACATACAGAAGAATGAAAATAGACCCTTATCTCACCCTTATCCAAGAATCAACACAAAAATGGATTATAGACTTAAACACAAGGCCTAAAAACTATAAAACTACTAGAGCAAAACAGAAGGGAAATGCTCCATGACACTGGACTGCAATGATGTTAGGATATGACCCCAAAAAGCACAGGCAATAAAAGTAAAAATAGGTAAATGGTATTTCATTAAACTAAAAAGCTTTTCCACAGCAAAAAAAAAAAAAATTGATAAAGTCAAGAGATGACCCACAGATTGGGAGAAAATATTTACAAATCATACATCAGTAAAGGGACTAATAAGCAAAATGTACAAGGAACTTAAACTACTCTATAACAAGAAAACAAATAACCCTATCTAAAAATGGGCAAAGAACTTTGTTACAGTTTGGCAGTTTCCCCACCCAAATCTCATCATGAATTGTAGCTCCCATAATTCCCATGTGTTGTTGGAGGGATCCAGTGGGAGATAATTGAATCATGAGGGCAGTTTTCCCCCATACTGTTCTCGTGATAGTGAATAAGTCTCACGAAATCTGATGGTTTTATGAGGGGACACCCTTTTTGCTTGGTTCTTATGTCTCTCTTGCCTGCTGACATGTAAGACATGCTTTTTCTCTTCCTTCACCTTCTGTCATGATTGTGAGGCCTCCCCAGCCACATGGAACTGTGAGCCCATTAAACCTCTTTTTCTTTATTAATTACCCTGTCTTGGGTATGTCTTTATTAGCAGCATGAGAACAGACTAATACAGACTTGAGTAAACATTTCTCATAAAAAGACATACGAATGGCCAACAGATACATGAGAAAATACTCAACATCTCTAATCATCAGAAAAATGCAAATTAAGTTACAATGAGATATCACTTGACATCTGTTAGTATGGCTATTATTAAAAGATGAAAAATAACAAGTGCTGGAGAGGACATGAAAGAAAAATAAACGTTATTCCCAGTAGTGGTACTGTAAATTAATACAGCCATTGTGGAAAACAGTATGGAGGTTCCTCAAAAGACTAAAAATAGAATTACCATATGATCCAATAATCTTACTACAGGGTATATAGTCAAAGGAATTGAAATAAGTATGTCAAAGAGATGACTGCACTCTCATGTTCATTGCAACATTATTCACAGTAGCCAAGATATGGAAACGACCTAAGTGTCCAACACAGAAGAATGGATTTTTAAAATGTGGTATGTGTATACGTATATATCCATATGAAATACTAATACAATACACTATACTATTATAGGATAGTATACTATAATACTAATAGTATATAGAATGCTATTCAGTCTTTAAAAAGATAAAATTTTGTTCATTTCTGACAACATGGATAAATCTAGAAGCCATGATAAGTAAAGTAAGCCAGGCACAGAGAGACAAATTCAGTATGAACCCATGTGGAATCTAAAAAGTCAAATTCATAGACATTAAGTAGAATGGTGGCTACGAAAGGATGGAGTTGGTGTGGCTGGAGAAAGGGGAGATACTAGTTAACAGGTACAAGTTTCAGTTAGCTAAGAGGAGTAAGTTCTGGTGTCCCATTGCACAGCACAGTGACAATAGTTAATATTAAATGATGTATTGTATATTTCAAAATAGCTAAAAGGGAGGATTTTAAATGATCTCACCACAAAGAAATTATATTTGAGGTGATGAATATGCTAATTAGCTTGACTCATTCTACAATATATACATGTATGGAAACATCATATTGTACCCTATAAATATATAAAATTATTATTTATCAATTTAAAACAAAATAAAACTTTAAAAATTAAGACCTTTCTAAATTGGTTTGTTTGCTCATTGTATAATAACCTGAAAAATGTTTTAATTAACATATAAATTTTTTATCATATAAAATAATAAACAAGCTTTGAACAATATTTATTATTTTGTTTTGCAGTTTCATGTATTCCTGAGACAGGTATGAGATTACTATTTATAAGTAAGAACAAAGACAATTCTAGAGCCAAATATATATATAGTTCTTCAATTATTCATTATTTTGAATTTTCTATTAATATCCCCCGGTCAGAGACATGAATACTTATGTTTGCTTAAATGTTTCATTTTTCTTCAAAGCATTTAATGAAGACCAAAAATTCATTAGGAAATAATAAAACACGTAAATAGTACTAGAAAGGCAAATATTATAATTTCACCCTGGATCTAAGTATTTCCGTGTTATGTCATCTCTCTGCCTCAAGATTTCTGAAATAAAATTTTTTCTCATTCCTGTGTGTATCCCTGAAGTTCCTACTTAGAGCCTTGGTTCTATAAGTACTCATTCAACATTTGTTGAAAAGAATTGAATTAAAACTCCCTGCGTTGTGAATTACCAGCTTTAAAAATGTGTAAGATTAAGTAATCTGAAACATTTAAAGTGAAAGCTCACTGAAGTCACGGAGACTCTAAAATCTCACTATATACAGTCCTCGCTGGGTATATGCAAGTGATTTGTTCTAGGACTCCCACATATGCCAAACTCCAGTTATGCACAAGCCTCATAGTCACCCTCAGAACCCATACATACAAAAAATCAACCCTCCGTAAATATGGATTTCACATTCCAGAAATACTGTATTTTTAATCTGCATTTGGTTGAAAAAAAAATCACGTATAAATGGACCTCTGCAGTTCAGACCCGTGTTGTGCAAGGGCCAACTTTATATCCATATTGTTATTACAAAATTTATGCATGTTGTGTTTCCAATCTAAACCAATTGCATGATAGAAATAGGCTTTCCCCAAACAACCTGTTCAGAACATATGTCCATTTCAAAAATAACACCATTTTGGAAACCTGTGCAGTTAGACTCAACAACATACAAGAGATTAGCTGATCCAGAAGGAACCCACATCCACTTACAAACCTTTAACACAAATTAGCAGCAAAAAGGGCTGAAAAAAAAAGAAAAAACAAAACAAAACTGTAGCTAATAACACAGTGGATCTCATGCAGAAAAACTGGCATTACAGTTTCTGAAATATCACTGCAAAGTTTTGCTTCTCAACTAAGGTTGACTCTCTCTATTAGGGTAACCTCATGGGAGATGTTATTACATCACCTTCTACACGTGATCTGCACATGGTTGTTAAAGACTTTTAAATCTAATGTGCACTGACCTCTTGAACATTTGTGCTCACTGACGGTTTCCAATTTCTTCTATGTCAAATGGTGACCTTAACATTCTATTTCATGGATATAACTACTAGAATTGAGCTGACATGATAAATGACTATTCTTGCAACCCCTGGTCATTTTTTTTATTTTTCACAGATTCAGTTGATAGTTTGGTCTTTTATTCTCCTTTTTAATGATGATTTCATTGTTAATTTGCATGACCCTAAGGAAAAAAAAAAAAGAAATACTCAAATAATTTAATTAGCAAAAATAACCTCTGTATTTCATGATTTAATACTATTGATCAATTTCTTTGATTTTTTAAAATTAATTCAGGAATAGTGTGTGCAACTGCATCTGCTCATGATATCTAAAATTCCATCATCTTCCATATTTGAAAATTGTATCATTTACCCTTTCCTACTCAGTCCTACAGTTCTCATACTTGCCTCCAGATATTTTTAAATGCTTTTATGGCTTAGATTACTACCAGAATTTTTTCCTCTAGGCCTCTCACCATAGGTTAGTTTCAACGGTGTATCTTTCTTATTGAAGTTTTTCTTCCCACTACTTGATACTAAGCCTGAACCCAATGTTTTCTCTCCAGGTCCTGCTATCTTCAAAGTGTCTGTCATTGGTTATTTTCAGGGGCAAAATAACTTTTTTCCTAGCTTATTACAGTAAAAAATGGAGACTCAATTAGTTATGTCCGCATAAGTTATCTTTATTTCCTGAAAGATTATTTTTTATTTTCCAAGATTTTAGCAACCCTAATTAACATTTGATGTTTAGTTTAGCTGTCAGCTTACTGAATTTGTAGCTCCATGTTTGCCTAAATAAATTTGGTATTCAGCTACAAGATAGATGAGAGTTTTTAATGTTAACATCTTTCTATTATTTAAAAACAAAAAGGCTAAATGTTACAGTCAAAAACTAAGCTAGATCCTAAATTATTAATCTGTTTCCATTTAGATATCATCCATAGAACATTTTATAATCTGAAACAAATAGTCTGTTGTATGATCATTACATTTTACTGAAAGAGTTAAAATATTTTCTAAGTGTCTTTTAAGTGTCTATGCCCTGTACACATAAAAAAATAGCTTATTTAGCTTGATAAACATAGCCAAATACATATTTAAGCTATTTTGAAAATAATGGAAAAATCTTATTAATAGCTGTTATCTCTTTTGGGGTATGGTGAATAATAATTTAGGGCAGGTGAGAGCAAAGCAATTTAACATTTCCCTTGTTGGTTCCTTTGACCTACTAGTTTGGAGGTCTCTGCAACACCCTTGAGCTTTTTCCACAGGATAAAGCGATAGTTGCTAAGACTCTGCCAAAACGTTCCCTATTTCACTGTTAGGTTCTACTTGTATCTTTTTTAGGTATTTATTTTTAATATATTCCTGTCGCCAAGAAGAAAAATATTATATGTACATATGCACACACACACATACTAGTTTCTTTAGACATCAACTTCCTCTAGATTGAAGTTAGTATTGCTCAAAGGAATGATGCTCTCGAAGACAATCTTGTGTAATAATTCATGTGTTTGATGAAAGAAGTATAGTTGATGCTTGAACAACATGGATTTGAACTGCATGGGTCCACTTATATGTGGACTTTTTACAATAAAAGTTATACCAAGTGTGCCTGCCTCTCCTTCCCCCACTTCTGCCTCCTGCACCTCTTCCACCCTGACACAGCAAGATCAAACCCTTCTCTTCCTCTACTTCCTCAGCCAACTCAACATGAAAATGATGTTTGTTTATGGTCCATTTTCACTTAATGAGTAGTAAATATATTTTCTCTTTTTTTGTAATTTTCTTAATAATATTTTCTTTTCTCTGGTTTACTTTATTATAAGAACACAGTATAGGCCAGGCACAATGACTCATGCCTGTATTCCAGCACGTTTGGAGGCCTAGGCAGGTGAATCTCTTAGGCCCAGAAGTTTGAGAGCAGCCTGGGCAATATGGTGAAACCCTGTCTCTACAAAAAAATAAGAATTAACTGGGCATTGTGGTGTGCGCTTATAGTCCTAGCTACTTGGGAGCCTGAGGTGGGAGGATCACTTTAGCCCAGCAGGTCCAGGCTGCAGTAAGCCGCGATTGTGCCACTGCACTCATGGCACCTTTGTTGAGACTGTCTCAAAAAAATAAAAAAAAATTAAAAAAAAGAACACAGTATATAATACATATAACATACAAAATATATGTTAATTGGTTAATGTTATCGGTAAGTCTTCTGGTCAACAGTAATCTATTAGTAGTTAAGTTTTGGGAGAGTCAAAAGCTATATGCTGTTTTTCGACTGCATGGAGGATCACAGCCCTTAACCTTCGAGTTGTTCAATGTTATGATGGTTAATACTGAGTGTCAACTTGATTGGATTGAAGGATGCAAAGTATTGTTCCTGGGTGTATCGTGAGGGTGTTGTCAGAGATTAACATTTGAGTCAGTGGACTGGGAAAGGGAGACCCACCCTCAATCTGGATGGGCACAATCTAATCAGCTGCCTGCGCAGACAGAATAAGAAGCAGGCAGAAGAATGTGGAGCGATTAGACTGGCTTAGTCTCTGAGCCTACATCTTTCTCCCAAACCGGATGCTTCCTGCCCTTCAACATCGTTCTTTAAGTTCTTCAGCTTTGGGACTTGGAATGGCTTCCTCGCTTTTCAGCTTGCAGATAGCCTATTGTGGGACCTCATCTTGTGATTGTGTGAGTTAATACTCCTTAATAAACTTCCCTTTATATCTATACTATTAATTCTGTCCCACTAGAGAGCCCTGACTAATACAAAGGTCAATTGTACATGTTGCCTCTATTTTAAATTGTATAATTACTCATTGGCTTTGAGTCACCAATGTGGTAAACTTCCACTATCATGGTCATTTCCATCTTCAACCACTCTCAGTATTACTAGGCCAAGAGAATAGACTCATATAAATACATTTTAAAGAAAATTAAATAAATTTCTACAGGAAATAATTAACTGGAGTAGACAACTCGATTTCACTTAGAATGTATCTAAATCTTTTTATGCTCTTGGTTCGTGGTTGACTGTGTATTTTCACGGCTCAGAGCCAAAACCAAACCAAAGCATGATCTGGTAAAGAGGTTCTTAGCGCTGTGAGTCAGCCAGCCTGGGTTACAGTTTTAGCTGTATCATTACCTAACTGTGAATTTAGATAATCCCTGAAATTTCCTGGCTCTCAGTTTCCTTATCTGTAGTGTGAAGTGTTTGGACTGGGTTATCTGAGATTTCCTGAAAGCTCTGTGATTGAAAAAATTCTAAACAGAATTGAGAAAAAGTGGTCTGACTTCAGTAAATTTCCATTCCCAATTTTGCCTTATTCCCTTCTGAGGTGCTAGGTACATTTATACTGCGCAAGACCTATGTGATATGTTACTTACTGCCTGACTCCTGACAAGTTTGTGCTGGTGACCTCTGAGCCTAGGCGATATCTGCTTTTCCTTGAAATAATTCAGACCACCAATAAATGCAGCCCGAGATTAAAGTAATATCCAAATACCTAATCTTTCTTATTATAATCTCCTTCTTGGTCTCCTTCAGTAACTCAAGTGTTCTGCAATAATACTAGCAGAAATTCACCATTTTCAATGATACTTTAAATTAGTATAATTTTTATAAAAAGTAACTTTATAATAAGAAACAGGAGGATTTCCAATTTTTTCATAATCTTTAACCCAGAAATTCAACTTCGTTTTTACAAGTATCAGGAGAGGTGCATAAATATATGAATACAGTGCTATTCCTCAACAAGCAAGGATAGGAATTGAAAACAACAGAATTATCCAAAATATGATATATGTTAAACAGTTATGACAGACTCTTATTGTCTTAGTGTGTTAGGGCTGCTAAGAAAAAATGTCATAAACTGGGTGGCTTATAAACAACATAAATTTATTTCTCACAGTTCTGGAGGCTAGGAAGGCCAGGATCAAAGCATCAACAGATTTCACATCTGGTGAGGGCCTGTTTCCTGGTTCATAGATGGCACCTTCACCCTGTGTCCTAAAATGGTGAAAGAGGCAAACTCCCTCAGGCCTTTTATCTATATCTATATCTATATCTATATCTATATCTATATCTATATCTATATCTATATCTATAAAGGCTCTAATCCTACTTATGAGGGCTCCACTCTCATGACCTGATCATTCCCCAAAAGGCCCCACCTCCTAATACCATTGCCTTGAGGGTTAGGATTTCAACATATAAATTTTGCGGGAACACAGACATTCAAACCATAGCTCTGGGCTAAGATAGGATTTATTTTTCTATTCTTGGATGGTTTGTCTAAGATAGGCATTATCTCTTGATATTTGGTACAACACAGCAGTGAAAATGTGAAGAGCTTTTGTGTTTGTATTTGTTTTTGTTTATGTTTTTGTTTGGAAGTTAGTTTTCTTGTTTTTGTGGGTATATTTTTTTGTGTAGCTAGATTTGTTAAAGCAAGCTTTTTATTTTGTGATAATTGTAGATTCATCTGTACTTATAAGAAATCATACAAAAAGATACTATGTACTCAGTTTCCCCAGTGGTAACATCTTGCAAACTATAGTACAATATCATAACCAGGATATTGACATGGAGACAATCAAGACAGAAAACATTTGTATCATTGCAAGGTCCCCTCATGTTTCTCCTTTATATCCATACCGACTTCACTCTGATACCACAAGCTCCTTAATACCTCACAACCACGAACCTTTTTTTTCATTTCCACACTTTCGTCATTTCAAGATTGTTATATAAGTGGATTCATGTAGTATATAAATTAAGGGGACTGGCTTTTTCACTCAATGTACTGCTCTGGAAATTTTTCCATGTTGTTGTATGTATGATGTGTTCCTTTCTTTTTCTTTTTCTTTTTTTTTTTTTTTTTTAAGCAGAGTCTCGCTCTGTCACCCAGGCTGGAGTACAGTGGTGCCATCTTGGCTCACTGCAACCTCCGACTCCTGGGGTCAGGCCATTCTCCTGCTTTAGCTTCCCAACTGGCTAGGACTACAGGCGCCCGCCACCACGCCTGGCTAATGTTTTCATATTTTTAGTAGAGACTGGGTTTCACCGTGTTAGCCGGGATGGTCTCGATCTCCTGACCTTGTGATTCGCCCACCTCTGCCTCCCAAAGCGTTGGGATTACAGGTGTGAACCCCCGCCTCTGACCCCATCATATGTTCCTTTCTATTGCTGAGTAGTATCCCATGATATGAATGTACCCTGGTTTAACTGTTGAAGGATATCTGGGTTGTTTCCAGTTTGGGGCTATTATGAACAAAACTACTATAAACATTCATTTACAGGTTGTTGTGTGACTACAGACTTTCATTAATGTGGGGTTAATGCTCACGAGTGCAATTATTGGGTCAATATGTTAGTTGTATATTCAGATTTTCTTTAAGGAATTGCCAAACTATTTTCCAGAGTAACTGTATCATTTTATATTTCAACCAGTAATATAGATGTTACCTGGTTTCTACACATCCCTACAAGTATTTACTACTGTCACTATTCTTTGTTTTATCTGTTCTGATGTGTAGGTAGTGATATCTCATTCTGGTTTTAATTTGCATTTTTCTTATAGCTGATAATGCTGATTGTATTTTCATATGCTTATTTGCAATCTGAATGTTCTCTTGGATAAATATTTCTTCATGGAATTTGCCCATTTTTCTAATTAGATTTCTTTACCATTGACTTTTTAAAGTTCTCTATTCTAGATATAAATTCTTTGTAGAATATGTATGTGGTTTTAAAATATTCTCGTCCACCTGTAACTTGTCATTCTGTTCTTTTAACAGGTTCTTTTGCAGAGTAAACATTTTTATTTAATGAAACCAAATTTATCAGTTTTTTCTTTAATGATTGGTGCTTTTGGTGTCAAGTCTAAGAACTCACAGCCTAGCCATAGATCTCAAATATTTTTCTCACATTTTTTTTTCCTCAAAATTGTATAGTGCTACAATTTACATTTGTCTGTAATCTATTTTGAATTAATTTTTGTATAAGCAAGTGAGATTTATGTTGCAGTTCATTTTTTTACCTATGTATTTCCTATATATATTGTATTGTATAATAAGGAATTTGGCTAGCTTTCGTCCCTGGTTTCTGAAAGGTACTCTCTAAATATTTGCAATTTTCAGAATGATAAGAGTCTGCTATTCATGGTGGGCTCTAATAGTTTATGCTAGTAAGGTGACTCGTGGGCTCCTGGATAGTTTCGGAATGAAAACTGATCATGCTGGAAATACCTGTCTGCAATTAGGGAATTGAGGCTTTGAGTAATGTGACACTAGTCTGTTCTTTCAAACTCCAAGGATGGAGGGGGACTGGAGATTGAATTCAATCATGTGGTCAATGATTCAATCAATCATGAATCAATTGATTCATCAATCAATTCTTGAGGAAAAACTCTAGACGCCCAAAGCTCCACGAGCACCATGGTTGGTGGTACACATCCATGTGCCAGGAGGAGTGACGTCCCAAGGGCACTGAAGTTTCACATATGAGACTCTCCTAGACCTTGCCCTATTTGTCTCTTCATTTGACTTGTCCTGAATTATATCCTTTAGAATAAAACTCTAATAAAAAAATGCACTTTTCTGAGTTCTGCGATTTGTTCTAGCAAAGTACCAAACCCGAGGAGTTAATGGGAACGCCTGAATGGATTTGTAGCCAGTTGGTCAGAATCGCAGGTAGCCTAGAAGCCCTGGATTTTGTTGCTGATGTCTGAAGTAAGGGGAGTTTTGTGGAGGACTGTGACATTATCTCTTTGATTTGACCTACATTTGGGTAGTGTCAGGATTGCATTGCAAATTGCTATGGCACCATTTTTTGAAAAAAGTATCTTCATTGAATAGCTTTTGCACTTTTGTCAAAAATAAGTTGAGCATATTTGTATAGGTCTAGTTTTGGATTCTCTGTTCCATTGCATTGATTCATGTGTTTCTTCCTTCACCAATACCACACAATCTTGTTTGCTATAGTGATATAATAAGTCTTGAAATACTCCCACTTTATTCTATTTTTAAAAATTGCTTTAGCTAATTCATTTGCCATTCCATAATAATTTTAGAATAATTTGTCTATATTTACACACAAAAATATCTTGCTGGGATTTTTATAAGAATTGCATTAAACATAAATATCAATTTGGGGAGAATTGACATCATTACACTGTGGAGTCTTGCAATCCATAAACATGTATAGCTCCCATGTATTTATATCTTTGCTTAATGTTTTCATCAGTGTTGTATGGTTTTCAGCATACAGTTCTAAATATGTTTTGTTAGTTTTATACCTATTTCATTTTTTGACTAATTGTAAGTGGTATTATGTTTTAAATTTTGGTGTTCATATGTTCATTGCAAGTAGTAAAATTATAATTTATTTTTGTATGCTATCTTACATCCTTTGCTGAACTTTCTGAACTCAGGATTTTGTTGTTTTGTTTTTGTTTTTATGAATTGTTTTCTAGTAATTTTCTAGATTCCTTGGGATTTTCTACATGATTTTAATTATGTCACCTGAAAATAGGAACTATTTTATATCTTCCTTTCTAATCTGTGCACCTTTTATTTCCTTTTCTTGCCATAATGCACAGAAATTCTACCACTATGTTGAATAATAGTAATGGGAGAGGACATCCTTGCTTCATTGTCTACCTTTGGGGGAAAGAGTCTTTCACCATCAAATACAATGTTAGCTGCAGGTTTTTCGTAGATGCTCTTTATCAAGTTGAAGAAGTTCCCCTCTAGTTCTAATTTCCTGAGAGTTTTTATCCAGAATGGATGTTGGCTTTGGTCAAATGGTTTTTCTGCATATGTTGATATGGTTACAGTACTTTTCTTCTTTTAGTTTCTTAACATGGATTACACTGATTAATTTTTTAATGTTAAACCAGTTTTGCATCCCCCCAATAAACTCCTCTTGGTCAAGGTTATCATTTTTAGATATTGCTAAATCCTATTTGCTAGTATTTCTTGAGCATTTTTACTTGTATATCTTTTGAGATATATTGGCCTATAATTTCTTTTAATGTACTATGTTTGGTTTGATGTCAGGGTAATTCTAACTTCTCGAAATGAATTGGGAATTGTTTCTTCCTCCTCTGTTTTCTGGAATAAATTGTACATGGTTGTTACTAATACTTTAAAGCTTAGAAGAAGTCTCTAGTCTGAGAACTCCAATCTGGGCTTGGAGATTTCTTTCAAGAGAGTATTTTAATTACACATTCAATTTCCTTAATATTTACAGTGTTATTCAAATTATCTATTTCAAATTGAATGAACTGTGGTAGCTTATGATTTTTGAAGAATTAGTCATTGTATCTAAATTGTCAAATCAATATATGAAGAGTTGTTTTTGGTACTCTCTTATTAGCCTTTTAAGGTCTGCAGTATCTGTAGTGATATTCCCTATTTCTTTTCTGATATTGGCATTTTCTGTCTTCTTCCTTTTTCACTCTTACAAGAGTTTTGTCAGTCGTATCAATCTTTTTAAATAGCAAGACTTTTTTATTTCATTGGTATTCCCTGTTGTTTCTCTATTTTCAATGTCATTGATTTCTGCTCTTCATTTTATTCTTTATCATCTGTTTGGGGTTCATATTGCTCTTGTTTTTCTCGAGTCTTCAGGTGAAAACTCAGTTCTTTGGTTTGAAACTTTTTTCCTTTTCTAATGAATGCATTTTTGGCCATTTTTGTTTGGTTTATGTTGTTGTTGTTTTCTGTTTTCTTTTTCCTGCCTTCCTGTAGATTGTTTATACATTTTATTAGATTCCATTGTAATTCATTTATAGTGTTTTTGGGGTGTGTATCTTGTTTTTTTTAGTGATTATTGTAGGTATTGGTAGATATAGAGATACATATAGATAAGTTATACATAATCACAGACTACTGGTGTCTTCACTTTATCAGACTGAGTGAAGTGTAGAAATCTTACTTCCCTCTACATCTCTTTACGCTCTTTGTTTTATAATATAATTGTATTATATATTTCCTCTCTATATTTAGAAACATGCAATATAGTTTATTATAATTTTTGCTTCAACACTCAAACAATTTAGAAAGCCCAAGAGGAAAATGATAGTTTGTTGTGTTGACCAATATTTTTGCTTACAGTGTTTTTTTGCTTTTTCTGATGTTGCAAGTCTGCTTCTTCAGCACCAAATCTTGGATATATGAAGTAAAAATAAAACATGAAGAACTCACCACTTTGTCTTGACATGGATCCCAAAGTCTCTAGCTGACTTGCCCTCTTTTCTGTACCTTTAAGAGTGTTTTGTTTATTTGATGTGTAATGTCCAGGATCTTTAGTTGTACTTAGCCCGAGAAAAAGGGGAAAGTACATCTCCTTTTACCTCCCAGAAGCTGAATTCCTCTATTTAGATTTTAAACAACCATTATAATTGTGTTAATAGTGCTGATATAACTCTTTAGGTGATAGGTGGTAAACAGCATAAAGTCTAGACTCAAATTAGGTCCAAATGTCAAATATGCTACTTGATTGCCTATCAGAATTAATCTTGGCCTAGTTTCTTAAGCTTTCTACCTCAATTGTATAATGTAAAGAAAATGATAATTTTAGGATCTACAACATAGGATTAGTGTGAGGATCTTGAATGCAAATTCTTAGAAAATAGGCTGGATATAGGAAGTGCCCAGTAAATTTTACTATTATTTTAGCTATTCTTACAATTATTAATTTAATGAAGTTCATTTATTGCATTTTATATGATCAGTTTTTATAAGTGTAACATTTTTGCTTAGGAAGAAAATTGTGCTTTCTGATTGTTGGATCCCTGGTTCTGTGTATGTCTATTGCATTACACTTGTTAATTTTGTTGCTGAAATCTGTTTATTTTATTCTGTTAATTTAATGGTTATAGATGGAAACATGTTAAATTTTCCCATTATGCTAGATTTGCTTTTTGTAATTATTTTAATTTTTATTTATACGCTTTACAACTATGTTACTCTATGAACAGTAAAAAACAGAAAAATTATGCATTGGCTATGTTTCCCCTAATATAACTTTTTGCCTAAAAGCAGCTCACTATCATCTCTCCACTGAAAATGACTGGTATAGTTTTGTATCCTTTTTTTCGCTTAGATTTTTAGATATATAACATAAACAGTTTCTGGGAAACATTATTTTAACAACTATGTCAATTTTCATTGTTCAGATTTACCATATTATTTGAAATTTCCCTATTGCTAAACATTAGTGTCATTCATATTTTTAATATATTTTATTATGTATCATGCTGCATATTTTATTATCACTTGTAAATGATATGGCTCAGAGGCCAAGAAAACTTTTCTCTAAAAAGACAAATAGGAAATACTGTAGACTTTATGGGCTACATGGTCTCTGTTGAAACTATCCAATTCTACCATTGTAGCATAAAAGCTGCAGGGGAAATTCATAAACGAGTGAGCATGACTATGTTAAAATAAAATGTTATTTATAAATACAAGCAATGAGTCAGATTTTTCCCATAGGCTAAAGATTATGACTCCAGATACACCTGTCTACTAAGTCATCTAAACATAATTAAAACTAATTGTATAGTGCAATAAAATTTACATTCAAACTATATTAATATCAGTACATTCTTTGACACTTTATATTTTTCCCACAGTTATTGACTATTTGAATTCTTTATTCAATTTTATGTATAACATACTGATACAGTTTGGCTCTGTGTCCCTGCCCAAGTCTCATCTTGAATTGCAATCCCCACATATTAAGGGGAGGAAGACACCAGGATCATGGGGGCAGCTTACCCATCCGCTGTTCTCTGATAGTGAGTGAGTTCTCATGAGATGTGATGGTTTTGCAAGTGTTTGACAGTTCCTCTTTCACAAGCTCTCTCTCCTGCTGCCTTGCGAAGAAAGTACCTGCTTCCCCTTCCACCATGATTGTAAGTTTCATGAGGCCTTCCCAGTCATATGGAACTGTGAGTCAATTAAACCTCTTTCCTTTCTAAATTCCTCAGAAGTTATTTATAGCAGTGTGAAAGTGGACTAATACACATACATTTGGGTTATGTTTTTTGGTACACTCTGAAAAATCTGTCTTTTAATTGGCACATTTAGAACAGTGATGTTCAAAGCAATTCTTGATGTAGTTTGATTAATATGTGTCACATTTTTTACTGTTTCCATTTGCTTCCCTTGTTCTTTGTTTCTGTTTTTGTCCTCTGCTCTTTTTCTGCCTCATGAGGCTTCAATTGAGCATTTTGTGATTCAATTTTTTCTTATTTTTATCTATCAGTTATACTTTATTGTTTCAGTGGTTGCCCTAGAGTTTGCAATACATTTACAACTAACCCACGTTCACATTAAATATAACACTATACCTCTTAATAGGTAGTGTAAGTAGCTGTTAATAAAAAATAATTATCATTCCTCCCTCCCATCCCTCATATCTTTGTTGTCCATCTATTTGGACAGCAGCACACACACATACACACACACACACACATATAAACACACACAAGACCTATATATGGGCATATATAAACACATATATTGTTATTATTTCAAGAAAATTATCTGCCAGATCAATTAAGAATAAGAAAAATCAAATATTTTGTTTTACCTTCATTTATTCCTTTTCTGATGCTCATTCTTTGTTTATATAGATCTGAGTTTTTAATCTATATCACTTTCCTTCTCTCTGAAGAACTTTAACCATTTTATAAGACACGTCTACTGGCAACAAAATCCCTCAATTTTTATTTGTCTGAGAAAGTCTTCATTTCTCTCTCACTTTGAAAAATAAAATTTCAGGGTACAAAATTCTGGGTTAATGAGTTTTTTTGCTCAGTGCTTTAAATATTTCACTCTACTCTCTTCTTCCTTGCATGGTTTCTGAGAAGTTGGATGTAATACCTACCTTTGTTCCTCTATAGGTAAAGTGTTTATTTCCTCTGGCTTTTTTTTTTTTTTCCCCAGGATTTTCTTTATGTTTGATTTTGTGTGGTTTGAAAATGGTATGTCTAGATGTTGTGTTTTTGGAATTTATCCTGCCTGGTGTTCTCTGAGTCTCCTAAATCTGTGGGTTCATGTCTGACATTAATTTGGAGAATTTTTCAGTCAGTATTACTTCAAATTTCTTTTGTTCCCATCTCTCTTTCTTATCCTGCTGCTATTCCCATTATGCATAAATGATATCTTTTAAAGTTGCCCTACAGCACTTGGCTATTCTGTTCTGGCTTTTTCAGTCTGTGTTCTCTTGCCTTTTCAGTTTTGAAAGTTGTTATAGATACATCCCCAAGTTCAGAGAGTCTCTCCTCAACTCTGTGCAATCATGCTACTAATAAGTCCATCAAAGGCATTATTCATTTCTGTTACATGATTTTGATCTCTAGAATGTCTTCTTGGTGCTTTCTTAGAATTTCTTCTCCTTAATTACATTGCGCATCTGTTCTTGCATGCTGTCTACTTTATCCATTAGAGCCCTAGCATATTAATCATAGTTATTTTAAATTCCTGGTTGGACAATTTCAACATCCCTGACACACATGGTTCTCATGCTTGCTCTATCTCACAAAAACCTGTGTTTTTTGTCCTTTAGTATATCTTGTATTTTTTGCATTTAGTTGTACATGATGCACCACATAAAAGGAACTGCTGTAAATAGGTCTTTAGTAATGTGGAGGCACGTTGGGGCAGCGGGAATACCTATAGTTCTGTGATTGGGTCTCAGTCTTTAGTGAGCTTGTGCCTCTGGACTGTGAAAATCACAAGTGTTTTTCAATTCTTCTCTAACCTAGATGAAACAGAAAGGATACAATGGGTTGACATTGGGTATTTTTCTTTCCCCAGATCAGTTAGGAGCTGATAATACACCAGCAGATTAGGTCCTGGTTAACTAGTTTCTCCTGAGGGTAGGCCTTGAAAAAAAAAAAAAAAAAGAAAGAAAGGGAGGCAAAGAAAAGAAAAGAAAGAAAAAAAAAAAGAAAAGAAAAAAGACTACAGAGTGCTCTGGTATGTTTCAAAATAGATCCTCATCTTGCTTAAAACATGAGGGGATGTTTCTCCAATATTTTCCTATGAGAACCTGATTGATATTCTGGTTGAGATAAAACTCATAAAATTGTAGGTTCTCCTCTGTGACTGGGTCCAGCGTAGTTTTTAATTCTCAGACTTTTCCACACTGAGCCTCCAGCAATTTGTCAATTCCAATTCATGTATTCCTACCGCAGCAGTGGTTCCTGCTGGTCTCCACTCATGAGACTCTGCACCTGGAAGCCATGTCTCCCTATATTGGCCTGTCTGTCTCTCCAGTCTCGTGGGCAGTAGTTTGCCCTGTGTATTTACCTCTCTTACAGATCGAAGAAGAGTGTTGAGTTTTCAATCTGTTCAGCTTTTTACTGTTGTTAGGACAGCGTGGGAACTTAAGCTCCTTGCATACATTGGTGGAAAGCAGAAGTCCGTTTTATTCAATTTTGATAATTTATATAACATATATTTTTCAAAAATCATGTATTATATTGCAATTTAAATTTATTAGCATAAGAGTACAAATACAGTTATTTGTTTTTAATTTTCTCCGTTGCTTTAAATTCTTCACTTTTAGTTAAAAGTGCTCTTGTGTTTTCCTTGTGTGTTGAATGCAAGAAAAGGTTTTGAGCCAGGTCACACTGAAGCTCTAGAATATTGTTTTGAATTAATGTATATGATTTCTGTTTCAGAACAGTATTGTAAGGGAAGTTAAGATTACAGACCATCTGTCACAGATTGAAATCTTACTTGTGCCACTTCCAGTCTTTGTGACCGTGGGTGGTCATTAACTCTCCAAGAGTCCCCTTTCCTCCTCTCAGATAGATAAGATAAAATTTACCAGATAGTGTTGCAGTAAGGGTGAACACTGATATATAAAATAACAGTTATAAAATTATAAAATAATAAGTGCATGAAGGCAATTAGTACAGTCTCTGTCTTCTAGGAGGTACTTCTGAATGTTATTTTTTAGCTACTTTAGAATACAATAAAGGACTATATTATAATGATGTTTATATTTTCAAATTTATTAATAAAATATTTTAGTTTCTGTTTTCAGTGAATTTGTCATGAATATTATATAATATGTAATTATTAATGTTAATTACTAAGGAAGTTCTTTGATAAAGTAATTTCTCAAAAAGAATGCAAGCCAAAGTAAATAAATTCATCATATTCGCTTTATTAAGTGGATATTCATTTTCTTATGTGTCCTCTCTGTTCATATTTGACCATTATGCTCTCATTATCTTGACACATCCCATGTTTAATCTCCATTTTTCATGCTTTCTCCTCTCTTGCTATTGCCCATAGATCCACCCTTTATCAGTCCACATGCATAAGAATTTTCAATATTTAAACACAAAAACAATTTGGAAATTTTAGGCTTGATGATAAGTGATTAAGATTTTTAAATACTTTCATTAAGCAAGGGGGTTCAGCTATGTTAAAGAGGCCTAAAAACACTTCATTCCAATGTTTTGTTTTTCAATCTAGGTCTTGCCCTGTGACATAATTGGCTAGAAACTGAAACTGACCAGAAACATAACATATCATGTGCATTTGGGCAACTGTTTGCAGGAGCAGAAGTTAATCTTAAGCAAGTGTGCTACCCACAACTGCCAAAACTTGTCCTTAAAAGGATGTTTTTCCACTTACTAAGTTATATTCAGTATACGGATTTGTCCATCATATAAAATTCTCTTTCTTCTTTTAGGTAAACGAAGGAAAAAAATAATATTTAGACTGAAACATTGTTAAGTAGCTATGCAAATACATCTCTTAATTCTCTGTCAATTAATGTTAAACCAATGCTCTTTCCCTGAATATCTGCTTTACATCTTTCTCTTTTTCTCTATAACATCACTCAACCTGTAGCCAGTGTTTTTTCTTATTTATTTATTTATTTATTCATTGATTTATTTATACCTATGTTTGAAGTTCCTACTACGTGCCAGAGATTTTTTTTTTCAGGTGCTAGAACTACAACAGTGAACATAACAAACAGGAAAATCACTATAGATTATGTAGAACGTTTATGCTAGTGGGGAAAATAGATGGTAAATAAAGTGTGACAAGAATGGAAGAGCAAAGCGTGCAAGGAGAATGGATAGTTGGGGAGCACAAACCTTAAACATTTTACTGAAGTGTAGTATACACACAGAAAAGTGCACTAATTATAAATGTGCAGCTCAATGAATTTTCATCATGTGAGCACACTTAGTTAACCATCATCAGGATTAAGCAGCAGAACATCAGGAGAGTTTCAGTAGCCCTTCATGCCCCATTCCAGGCATTTTGTCCCCACAACACACTTCCCCACCCCTACCTGCTGCTGAGGGTAACACTATCCTGTGTTCACTCCGAAGCCCTGCCACACTGGCAAGAACTGTATGGTATGCCTTCTGGTAGGATGAGAACATTCTATTTGAGACGCAAGAGAAGATCAGATTTCCTCATTTCATGACTGCTACAGTGCTTTTCTCATTATACAACAACACGAAAATCCCCATCGCCCAGCGTCTTAAGCTCTTGAGACTTAACCATTTCATAGCCACTATAAAGACACAGTTTTAACTAACTGCCAAAGTATATTATGTAATCACAAAAGGATGCAATGAAGTAGAGACTATAATTATTCCACATCTAGAGTTGATGAAAGTGAGGATAAGTTATTTAGCAAAAGTCCAGGATTAATAAATGACTGAGTCAGGACTATAACCCAAATAAGTCTGATTCTAAAGCATAAATTCTTTTTCTTTTTAATTTAATTTAATTTAATTTAATTTTAAGTTCCAGGATACACGTGCAAGACATGCAGGTTTGTTATATAGGTAAATGTGTGCCATGGTAGTTTGCTGCACCTATCAACCCATCACCTAGGTATTAAGCCCCACAGTAAAGCATAAATTCTTAATGAATCTTAGTCTGTTCTCTCACTCTGTACCAGATTTCAATAACTGTGATATTATTGAAACACTCTCTTTTATTTTGCCTCAAATGTCTCACATTCAGCAATTCATTGTGAAAATTGTATTCATCATTTGGTACTTTTGGAAGTCAAATGTAGAAGAAAAGATAAAGAAGAAGGCTGTTAGAAATGATGTATCCAGTAAAAACAAATATTCTAGAAATCTGCATGCAGACCCTTCCACCTTAGATGCTGTACTATATCCTTGGCATTTAACTATTTAAAATCATGTGAAAATTTCCTCTTGGCTATGTTTGGATTCACAAATAACCATTTCCTGAAAAGTTCATGTATTACACCTTCTGAAATATTTTTAACTTTTAAAATCAATAACGTTTACCTGGAATTGGGTCATTAAGTTGGCATGGGATAGTTTATTTATATTTAAAGGCTTAAAATCAAAATCCTTTTAAAAAGTGACCATCCCTTAATCAATGAAGGTAGAATTTCCAAAGAATAGATTTTAACTATCATTATGCTTATAGCAGAAACAATGTTCTCTGATAAATTCACATCAAGAAAGATTATGATTTCATCTTTTTAGTTTTTTACCTGAATATTGTGCTTCTAGGAGACAAAACACAGTTACTTTAATAAAAAACATTTGTCCCCATAGTTCAAGTATAGAGTAACAGGTTGATGATGAAATAGAATTTTTTTCTTCAGAATCAAACTCTCATATTATTCCTGATATATTAATACATAGTACTCTGTGCCTTTGATTTAAACAGTCTTTAAGCAAGAAGAAAAGCTTATTAAAATTAATTTTTCCCTTAGGAATTATTCTGGAATTTCACACACACTACACAAGTGAAATGGTTTTTTAAAACTCATGCTTTTTGTTATCCTAATTGTTTTACACATCTTGGCAACTTTTCAAACCCTGCATAAAACAGGGGTTCATTAGGAGTCATTAAAAGAAAATATTTTTCTTGGAAATGCATTAAAGCGTTTGCGCATTATTTTATGCCATTTTCAGAAAAGAGATGTAAATTGTGACTAAGCATGAAGCAAAAAGGGTCACTTAACAATAATGCAGGAAACAGCCTCTCAGCGACAGCATTTCAGAAATGAGAAGTTGATGGGATTTGGAAATTGAATCATTATTCCCTTATATAAATGTTTAATATTGTATTTTTACTTTTTTAGCTATTACGTGGTTAGGCAATGTTTTTATTTATTTTTCAGTATTAGAACAAGAAAATACATATAAGTAAAACAAATAATAAAATCAAAATCAAAGATGAAGATTGTATGCATAGTTTACTCTTACCAAATGATTTCTTGAAAGAACATGGATATGGATAGGACAGGGATGGGAGTAGAAGGAAGTTAAGGTAATTTAGCACAAGTATGCAGTTCGGTGGTGACTTGTTGAAAAAAGAAAAAAGATAGTTATGTATTTTGGCATTACCCATGCAAACGGATATGGGTCAATTTGTATTAAATCATACAAACTGATATATCTGATTTTACAGCTACTTTATGGAGGATCCAAAGTAGTACTATTACATCCCTAAGAACAACAACAAAATAATTAAATCATTGTCATTTAAATGAAGCACAAATAGGAACAGCACATAAAATGCATTCCCTAAGTTTATTTTTTGGAGCAACCTGCTTTGCTGAGTCATATACAATTATACGTGTGCTTAGGACTTAAATCAATCGTTAGAACCCTGTAGTAGTGACATTTACACTCTGAGCATGCCTATATGATTTCCATAATAAGCTAGACAATAAATCAGATCATCAAATGGATTGTCTGAGCCAAACACATAAGCCTGCCAATGCTGACTTTTGATCGTATGACAAGGGAAGGGTCATCTTAACCACTGTAACAGGGATTACTTCAATACCTACCACTATGTGTGAGCCAAGTCGTAGAAGTCATTTTGCTCCTTCATGTAAAGATTGCCTTAACCTCTCCCTTTGGTGGGAGAGGGATGATATATATATATATACACACACACCCATTTCAACATTTGTTTTTAAATAATGAGATTTACAGAAATGTTACAAAGATAGTATTGCAAAACCTTCATCAGCATCTCCTATTGTTGCCACCTCATATAACCATGCACATTTATCAAAACAATTAAATTAATATTACTGGAATTACAGACTATACACTATTATAAAACCATTAACTAAGCTACAGACTTTATTCAGATATTGTATATTTTTCCACTGATGTCCTTTTTATTTTCCTAGATCTACTTCAGGTTACCTCATTCTATTCAGTCATATTTCCTTAGTCTCCTCCAATCTGTGATAATTTATCCGTCTTTCCTCATCTTTCATGACCTTGATACTTTCAAAGAGTTGGGGTCCAGTATTTTGTAGAATTTTCCTCAGTTTGGGCTTGTCTGCTGTTTTCTCATGATTAGCTTGGGGTTATAAGATTGGGGAAAGAATATCACAGAGATGATGTGACCCTCTGATTGCATTATATGAGGTCAACTCCTTCTGTTAAAATTCAATCTAATTTAGTACCCATTAGAAATCATTTTCGTGGTACAGACTTCTGGGTATGCAAGCCACAGTCATATTAGCCTTTCTTAGTCTAATAAAAATCACTGAAAACGTAAAAAGAATGTCAAGGCAATTTTGTGGACTAAGTAGAATATTAACAGGGGCTAAGAAACTCTGAAAATTGTTTTCAAGAGTCTCAGAGTCATTTTATGCTATTTATTTATTTATTTATTTATTTATTTATTTATTTAAGACGGAGTCTCCCACTGTCACCCAGGTTGGAGTGCAGTGGCACGATCTCGGCTCACTCGACTCCGCCTCCCGGGTTCATGCCATTCTCCTGCCTCAGCCTCCAGAGTAGCTGGACTAAGGCGCCTGCCACCATGCCCGGCTAATTTTTTGTATTTTTAGTAGAGACAAGGTTTCACTATGTTAGCCAGGATGGTCTCGATCTCCTGACTTCGTGATCCGCCCGTCTCGGCCTACCAAAGTGCTGGGATTACAGGTGTGAGCCACTGCACCTGAATATTTTATGCTATTTTAATTGAACACCCCCCACCATGCAGAATTGACATCTGTGTTTTTAGTCAACTCAATTAAGAATAAATAACATCAATGACAACTGTATTTTGTTTACTATTTGTAACTTACCCATGTTCAATGAATATTCACACTAAGGCAGCTTCTGCATCAGGAGAAAGGTAATGATTAATTCAGTGTTCGCTGAACTTGGCCTGATAGATGGTGAGGGGATTGTATCCAAAGACGCATTTATACTCATCTTACTTAGCTGAAAATACGCTTTGTTAAACATTTTGTTTACAAATCAGCCATGGGTTTCACACAATTTAGTTACACAGGTAGACTTTGGAGCCTGACAGTTTGGTTCAAATTCTTGTCCCTCCCCTTTGAGCTGCCGAGTCACTATTCCTTGCCCCATAATTTCCTCTGTTTCTAGGATTAAGAATATTAAGTTGAGTTAATGTACATAAAACCCTAGAACAACAATGGCTGGCACACAGTAATTACTCCATAAATGTTAGCTACTATCATCATTATTCAAAATTATATGTGCTTATTAGTAAATATTCTATGTATCATATTTTAGTGAGAACAAATAAAACACAGAACTTTTTAATGGGAAAGGAGCATTATATAAACAAAAAATATTCTCATATAGTTTGCCCAGCCTTTTTTATATTATTCATCATATGTGTTTTTCTCTATTTCAGTGTTAAATGCTTAGTTCCCCATTTAAGATTAAACTCATGTTTACTTTTCAAATTATATCCTTCCTTCAGTTCCAATTTATTTTACTAACATTTATATCATGTTTAATTTTCAGATATCAGGCCTCTTGGCATCTAAACATTCCCCCATTAATGTTGACTTTTAGATTCAAAAGTTGGCTTACAAATTCTGGAGAATTTCATATTTATTTCTGGTATACCATGGCAGTCAAAACCATTTATTTATGACCCTTAAATAGTGTATTTAGTAGCTTATCTGCTAATAAAAATGGGAAATCAAAAGATTGTAAATAAACTCATAAAGGTTTTGCAGAATAGAATATGAAACACTGTTTACATAAATAAAAAGTAATTACGTAATTTTTTAACGGTTTGATTTGCCTGGTTTTGTCTGTGCATGTAGGATAGCCTTCTACGTAAGATCAACATTTGCTTCTCTGAATCAGAGGATCCTAGAGGCTACGCAGAATAACACTACAATAAATTTAAACTCCCATGAAAATCCAGTTTTTCAATCTTCACTGTGAAGAAATTATATCTGTTAGATGATACAAACACTCCTGATTAAATGAAGGAGTTTCTTGTCACTCATCTACCTTGCAAATGCCATGACAATGATCAAGGAAACAAAGAGAAATTTGTCCTTGAAGCTCTTATATAAAAGTGATTAAAAACTTTCTCAGAAATCTCTGCCAAGTCCCTCATCAAGTCTCATTGACTTCCATTGGGCTGCATGTCCATTCCTTGCTCACCTGCCACGGGGACCCACTGTTTGAAGCTGGCCTTGGTCCAGCTTGTCCAGATGTAGATTAACTGAAGGCAGAAGGTTGAAAAGTGAAATCTCAGTTCTGTTAGGAAGAAGGGAGGCGAGGGATGATGAGTAGGCAATCAAAAATATATATGATGGTAACATTGGTTACAAATTAATTAAACAAATATTTCTGTGTGCCTGTTTATTACATGAGAGACACTAGTCTTAAGAGCTGAGGCTCTAGTGGAAGCAAGAGAAATGGTCTCTGCCTCCATGAACTTACATTCTGCTTGGTGAATACAGACCTCAAATTAATGACATAATTTCAATAGTTAATATGTGCTATGAAGAAACTAAAATAGGGTAATAGAGTAGAATATGTGTGAGATGCTCATTTTAGGGAGAGTGGAAAGGAAAGGCCTCTCTAAGGTGGTGACTTTCAAGCTGGAAGTTGAATGGTGAGAGGAGGTAGCCAGGTGATGACCTGAAAGAATGCTTCAGTCAGAGAGAATAACAAGTGTGAAGTCCCTGAGAAAAGTGTGGCCTTTTCCAGTGTAAGGAGGAAGGCTGGCAGAGATAGAGCTTCTTGAAGGAGATAGGCATGAAGTCTGAGAAGTCACTGGAACAGCTCTTGTGAGGCTTTACCAGTCATCAGAAGAAGCTCACATTTTATTGTTTAACTGTGGAAGCCACTGGGCACCCTATGGACCTGTCAGATGGACTGTTTTAAAATTCACTCTGATATGTAGATGTGGCATTGGATTTGTGGGGAGAAAATAGAGAAGCATCAAAAGGAAGTAAAGCTTTCTGGTGTCTATCTCACAGTTTCACTGATATTCATTTGTATTTCCCAAATGAACTGATCTCTTTAATCATGGGATTAAAGAGATCGTGGGGTCAGAGGCCACTCATTTGAATACCCAAATGATTCAAAGTTTTTGTTTGTTTGTTTGTTTGTTTTGCATTGAATCATTAGTCAGTTTTTCATATGCAGCTATTCTACAAAATGGGTCATTTTCTAATTATAGAAAACCCACACCATTAACTTGAAAACACAATTTTATAACTGTCTTATATGAAATTTGGGCTTTATTGCAGAAGCACTGAGGTAGTCAACACGGAGCTTGTATAGCAACACATATCAATAATAATAAGCCCAGGCACAAACATATACATTGGTTTGGAAATCTTTCTTATAATAAAGCTTGCATTAGGATGAGACAGGAAAACTTAGAAATAAACTTGGATATTGACATAGTTATTTGGCAGTTCAAAATTTTTAATTAGTTTAAATATTTAAATAAATTACTTCTTTCCTATTTATATTCCCCACACAGGCTACTGTGCAAAATAAATTTACTCACCCATACAACGCTCATATTGGCTGAGAAGCATTCCAAATGAGCAGCTTTGTCATGGCCGGGACCACAAGTGAGAAGTAACTGCTATTCATTCTACAGTCTAAACTGTCAACTCCATCTTCCTTCTGCATAAAAATAAACATTTTTCTCCACAATAAAGACTTTTTTATAAAGGCAATAAAACAACTCAAGGGAGCATTGTTATCATGAGCTAATCACCCCCTTGGGGAATTAGAGACACTTAGCTGCACCCAGTGCCTCAGAGCACCTGAGGGCTGTGATTATTTCATGATAACCTCCCAGTCTGTCAGGCCTTGTTGGTTAATTAGAAAATATTCAGCTTGGTAATACGGTATTTGAAGATTCTTTTGGAAGTTACATAAGCAAACACAGTTTATAAAACATACAAACACCACCCACACACATGATAGCAGCATAAATTTGATAATTAGCATTGCCTCCAAATGAACTCAGGATTTAAATAACTGGGAAAAAATATAGAGTCCAAGAACTAAACCCTGAGGCACTACTTTAACAATGAGTAACTCTGATGAATTTGACCAGAAAATCTTTGAGAAAAACTGACAAAAATTACATAACGTGGTCTCTTTCCAATCAATAAATGGCTGTGGCACTTCAATCCTTCTTATAACATTCAGTTGCTCATTGTTTAAAAAAGAATTGGGGCGGAATAATAAATACATATCATTAATAATAAATCCAAACACAAACATATGCATTAGTTTGGAAAAGTTTATCGTAATAAAGCTTGCATTAGGATGACACAGGAAAACTTGGAAATAAACTTGGATATTGACATAGTTATTAGGCAGTTCAAATTTTTAATTAGTTTAAATATTTAAATAAACTACTTCTTTCCTATTTATATTCCCAACACAGGCTACTGTACAGAATAAATTTACTAACCCATACCATGAGTGTAATTCCTATGAATCTCATAAATTATGGCATTATATTAATAAATGAGTAAATACTTTTATAAAAGGTGCCATATAACTGAAAATATTTTATAGCACTATCACGTTTTACAACTACCAGAAAATTAAGGAAAATGATTTGAATGTTTTGCTTTTCTTTGTTTTCTTATGGTAATTAAACAGGGACAAATGAGATGGACCTGAATAATAATAATTCCAAGTAGAGTTTAAATTTTGAAAATTAAGCTTATGATGTACTATGCTAAGTAATATGCTAAGAAGAGATGATGGGACTTTAAGGGGAATAGTAGGAGTTTAGGATAAGTGTCTAAAGATAGATAAAAGGGAGATAAATTGAAATACATTTCTGAGAGAGATTATACATTTTTCCCTCAAGACATTGTCAAAATGACAACAAACAAAACAGGATTTGTTGAGTCACCAATATGTGGCAAATGCCCTTACTACCTGATCCTATATAGAAGTCAAAATTCACACAAGATAGAACCTTTGTAATTTAGGAGTTTATGTTTTTGTTGGGCACCAAATATTTCACATGTCTGAAATTTATAAATGTTATATAAGTCAACACAAACAATAAGTTAGTCCGGGATCTCATTGCTTGTCCAACAGAATCACCAGGGAACGTTAAAACACACATACACACACAAATTCTTAGACCCTGAGAAATTCTAACTCAGCAGATCTGTGGAGAGAGTGTGTGACTCATATTTAACAGCTATATTTGGAAAAAACTTCTATGTTGTTGAGGAAATATAATTAAAAGCAAAACCTTCCCAACCCAAAAACCTCTTCACAAAGGTAGATGGGAAAGGTAACAGTTTTATTATTGGATAAAGCATTAAACCAGAATACGATGCCTATCACAGGAAATCTACTAAGAGATCATAAAAAAAGAAAGAAATTTCACCCTTACATAAAAGCAAACAGATACGACCCATTTCACACATGTTTTCAGGGCAAACGATAACTACTGCTTAAGTAAGAACATTTGACAGCATCATTTGTTTTACATATTTCATTCTAAATTCACCTAGTAACTGGGTTTACACAAAGGAGAAACAAACTCATGTCTTTATGACAGGTGGTAGTTTTGAACTGGGAGCAAGGTAGCCACCAGTTAGGCTTCTATCTTCACAAAGAAACTGGAGAGAGGGGTGCCATCTCCCTTGATGGTTACATTTCAAAAGGATGGCTCCCAGACCCTTGAGAAAGACATTCTTGGGTTGTAAAACTGGCAAGCAACTTTTTAAAAGATTTACATATATCTTGAAGGACAGAGAAAGAATTTACAATTATAAGTTTATGCTCTAAGAAATGAGCATTATATAATAGTATAGTATAGATATATCCTATTACATTTCCAGGATTCAGTATAATATTATTAACTGTAGTCTTCATGCTATACATCAGATCTCAAGGCTTCATCCTACAAAACTTCCTACACTTTGATCTACTTCTCCTTGTTCTCCACCTACCCACTCCCACCCCTGCCCTCAATAACCACTGTTCTACACTGTTTCTACATATTTGATTTTTTTTAAGATTTTACGTATAATTGAGATCATACAGTATCTATCTTTCTTTGACTTATTTCACTTAACATAATTCCTTAGAGATTCATCCATATTATCATGAATGGCTATATATATATATATATATATTTATTTATATTTATATCTATATATACACCATATATAAATGGTATATGTAGCCATTTATATGTGTAACCACCAATATATGTAACCACCATTTGGGCTATTATGAATAATGTTGCAATGAACTTAGGAATACAGATATCTCTACAAGGTGCTGAGTTCATTTCCTTTGGGTTCATACCCAGAAAAAGATTTCAGGGACATATGGCAGTTCTATTTTTAAATTTTTTTTTTTTTAAGCAAACTTCATATTGTTTTTCATAACAGCTGCATGAATTTATATTCCCACCAATAATATAAAAGGGTTCTTTTTTCACCATACCCTTGTCAACACTTATCTGTTACCTTTTTGATAATAGCCATCCTAACAGTTGAAATAATATCTCATTGTGGTTTTAATTTGCATTTCCCTTATAATTAGTTACGTTGAGAACCTTTTCATATATATATATGTGGATCATTTTTATGTCTCTTTGAAGAAATGTTTAGTTAGGTCCTTTCCCCACTTTTAAATAGGGTAATTTCCTGTTTATTTTTTTATATTTTTTTGCTATTGAGTTGTGTGAAGTTCTTATATAGTTTGGATATTAACCACTTATCAAATTTATAATTCACAAATATTTTCTCCAAAACCATTGGTTGACTTTTATTTATTGTTTCCTTTGCTGTGCAGAAGTTTTTTAGTTTGATGTAGTACCACTTCTTTATTTTTGGTTGTGTTTGCCTGAATTTTTGGTGAGATATCAAAAAAATTACTCTCATTTGTTTTCTTCTAGAAGTTTTACAGTTCCAGGTCTTACAATTAGATCTTTGATCCATTTTGAGTTGATTTTTGCATCTGATGTAAGATAAGGAGCAAATTTCATTCTTTTGTATACGGAGATCCAGTTTTCTTAACACCATTTATTGAAGAAACTTTCCCCATTGTGTTTTATTGTTGCCTTTGTTGAAAATATTTATGGGCTCTCTACTGTGTTCCACTGGTCTATGTGACTGTTTTTATACCAGGATTATACAATTTTGATGATGATAGCTTTGTGATATAATTTGAAATCAGAAAGTGTGATGCCTCCAACTTTTCTTTCTCAAGATTGCTTTGGCTACTTGGCATCTTTTGAAGTTTCATTTAATTTTTAAGACTTTTTTCTTTTCTTTTTTTTTTTTCTTTTGAATCAAATAAGTAATATTATTTAATTAGACATTCTTCTTGTGGTTAGTTGCTACTTTTTCTTTTTATTATTATTATTATTATTATACTTTAAGTTCTAGGGTACATGTGCACAACGTGCAGGTTTGTTACATATGTATACTTGTGCCATGTTGCTGTGCTGCACCCATCAACTCATCAGCACCCATCAACTCGTCATTTACATCAGGTATAACTCCCAATGCAGTCCCTCCCCCCTCCCCCCTCCCCATGATAGGCCCCGGTGTGTGATGTTCCCCTTCCAGAGTCCAAGTGATCTCATTGTTCAGTTCCCACCTATGAGTGAGAACATGCGGTGTTTGGTTTTCTGTTCTTGTGATAGTTTGCTAAGAATGATGGTTTCCAGCTGCATCCATGTCCCTACAAAGGACACAAACTCATCCTTTTTTATGGCTGCATAGTATTCCATGGTGCATATGTGCCACATTTTCTCAATCCAGTCTGTCACCGATGGACATTTGGGTTGATTCCAAGTCTTTGCTATTGTGAATAGTGCCGCAATAAACATACGTATGCATGTGTCTTTATAGTAGTATGATTTATAATCCTTTGGGTATATACCCAGTAATGGGATGGCTGGGTCATATGGTACATCTAGTTCTAGATCCTTGAGGAATCGCCATACTGTTTTCCATAATGGTTGAACTAGTTTACAATCCCACCAACAGTGTAAAAGTGTTCCTATTTCTCCACTTCCTCTCCAGCACCTGTTGTTTCCTGACTTTTTAATGATCGCCATTCTAACTGGTGTGAGATGATATCTCATTGTGGTTTTGATTTGCATTTCTCTGATGGCCAGTGATGATGAGCATTTTTTCATGTGTCTGTTTGCTGTATGAATGTCTTCTTTTGAGAAATGTCTGTTCATATCCTTTGCCCACTTTTGGATGGGGTTGTTTGTTTTTTTCTTATAAATTTGTTTGAGTTCTTTGTAGGTTCTGGATATTAGCCCTTTGTCAGATGAGTAGATTGCAAAAATTTTCTCCCATTCTGTAGGTTGCCTGTTCACTCTGATGGTAGTTTCTTTTGCTGTGCAGAAGCTCTTTAGTTTAATGAGATCCCATTTGTCAATTTTGGCTTTTGCTGCCGTTGCTTTTGGTGTTTTAGACATGAAGTCTTTGCCCATGCCTATGTCCTGAATGGTACTACCTAGGTTTTCCTCTAGGATTTTTATGGTATTAGGTCTAACATTTAAGTCTCTAATCCATCTTGAATTAATTTTCGTATAAGGAGTAAGGAAAGGATCCAGTTTCAGCTTTCTACTTATGGCTAGCCAATTTTCCCAGCACCATTTATTAAATAGGGAATCCTTTCCCCATTTCTTGTTTCTCTCAGGTTTGTCAAAGATCAGATGGCTGTAGATGTGTGGTATTATTTCTGAGGACTCTTATTCTGTTCCATTGGTCTATATCTCTGTTTTGGTACCAGTACCATGCTGTTTTGGTTACTGTAGACTTGTAGTATAGTTTGAAGTCAGGTAGCGTGATGCCTCCAGCTTTGTTGTTTTGACTTAAGATTGTCTTGGAGATGCGGGCTCTTTTTTGGTTCCATATGAACTTTAAAGCAGTTTTTTCCAATTCTGTGAAGAAACTCGTTGGTAGCTTGATGGGGATGGCATTGAATCTATAAATAACCTTGGGCAGTATGGCCATTTTCACGATATTGATTCTTCCTATCCATGAGCATGGTATGTTCTTCCATTTGTTTGTGTCCTCTTTTATTTCACCGAGCAGAGAAGAATCAAATTGATGCAATAAAAAATGATAAAGGGGATATCACCACCGACCCCACAGAAATACAAACCACCATCAGAGAATACTATAAACACCTCTATGCAAATAAACTGGAAAATCTAGAAGAAATGGATAATTTCCTGGACACTTACACTCTTCCAAGACTAAACCAGGAAGAAGTTGAATCCCTGAATAGACCAATAGCAGGCTCTGAAATTGAGGCAATAATTAATAGCTTACCAACCAAAAAAAAGTCCAGGACCAGATGGATTCACAGCTGAATTCTACCAGAGGTACAAGGAGGAGCTGGTACCATTCCTTCTGAAACTATTCCAAACAATAGAAAAAGAGGGAATCCTCCCTAACTCATTTTATGAGGCCAACATCATCCTGATACCAAAGCCTGGCAGAGACACAACAAAAAAAGAGAATTTTAGACCAATATCCCTGATGAACATCGATGCAAAAATCCTCAATAAAATACTGGCAAACCGGATTCAGCAACACATCAAAAAGCTTATCCACCATAATCAAGTGGGCTTCATCCCTGGGATGCAAGGCTGGTTCAACATTCGCAAATCAATAAACATAATCCAGCATATAAACAGAACCAAAGACAAGAACCACATGATTATCTCAATAGATGCAGAAAAGGCTTCTGACAAAGTTCAACAGCCCTTCATGCTAAAAACGCTCAATAAATTCGGTATTGACGGAACGTACCTCAAAATAATAAGAGCTATTTATGACAAACCCACAGCCAATATCATACTGAATGGGCAAAAACTGGAAAAATTCCCTTTGAAAACTGGCACAAGACAGGGATGCCCTCTCTCACCACTCCTATTCAACATAGTGTTGGAAGTTCTGGCTAGGGCAATCAGGCAAGAGAAAGAAATCAAGGGTATTAAGTTAGGAAAAGAAGAAGTCAAATTGTCCCTCTTTGCAGATGACATGATTGTATATTTAGAAAACCCTATTGTCTCAGCCCAAAATCTCCTTAAGCTGATAAGCAACTTCAGCAAAGTCTCAGGATACAAAATTAATGTGCAAAAATCACAAGCATTCTTATACACCAGTAACAGACAAACAGAGAGCCAAATCATGAATGAACTTCCATTCACAATTGCTTCAAAGAGAATAAAATACCTAGGAATCCAACTTACAAGGGATGTAAAGGACCTCTTCAAGGAGATTTTTTTTCTATTTCTGTGAAAAACACCATTGGAATTTTGATAGGAATTTCACTGAATCTATAGATCACTTTGGATAGTATGGGCATTTAAACAATACTAGTTTTTCCAGTCCATGATCCCATGACATCTTTTCATTTATTTGTGTCTTCTTCAATTTCTTTCATCAACGTTCTGTAGTTTCCAGTGTAAAGATTTTTCACCTCCTTGGTTAAATTTATTCCCAAGCATTTTTTTCTTTTTGATGCCATTATAAATAGGGTTGTGTTCTTCATTTCTTTTTCTGATAGGTCATTATCGGTGTACAGAAATGCAACTAATTTTTATGTGTTGATTTGTATCCTGCTACTTCAGCAAATTCATTTATTAGTTCTAACAGTTATATGGAGTATTTAGATTTTTCCACGTGTAGGATCATGTCATCTGCAAATAGGGATAATTTAACTTCTTTCTTTCCAATCTGAATTCCCTTTTTTTCTTACCTCATTGCTCTTGCTGGTACTATGTACTAGAAGTAATGAGAGCAAGCATCTTTGCCTTATATTGAACCTTAAAAGGAAAGTTTTTAGTGTTTCCCATTGATTATCATACATGCCATTTATTATTTTAGCACATTTTATTCTACAACTAATTTCTTGAGTTTTTGTTATGGAAGAATGTTGAACTTTGTCTAATATTTTTCTGCATCTATTGAGATGATCATGTGGTTTTAATTTTTCATTTTGTTAATGTGATGCATCACATTGACCAATTGCTTACGTTAAACCAAGCTTGCATCCCAAGGATAAATCCCACTCAGTCATAATATACAATCTTTTTATTATAATCTTATTGAATTTTATTTTCTAGTATTTTATTGAGGATTTTTGCTTCTATGTTCTTCAGAGATATTGACATAAAGTTTTCTTGTGGTGTTTTTGTCTACCTTTGGGGTCAGAGTAAATCTGGACTCAGAAAAAGAGTTTGGAAATATTTCCTTTTTTTATTTATTGGAAGAGTTTAAGAAGGATTGATAGTCATTCTTTTTTTAATGTTTGGTAGCATTTAGCCATGAAGCCATCTGGTCCTGAGCTTTTCTTTGTTGAGAGGTTTTAAATTACTACTTCAATCTCTTTATTTTTTTATTGGTCTATTCAACCTTTCTATTTCTTCTTGATTCAATTGTGGTATGTTATATGTTTCCAGGAATTTATCAAATCCTTAGTTGGATTAGTTTTTTTTTAAAGAGGAAAGACTGAAAATCAGAAATGAAAATGGAGAAGTTACAACAGATGCCTCAGAAATAAAGAAAATCATAAGGGGACTATTATGAACAACTATAGGCAAACAAATTGGATAACCTAGAGGAAATGGAATGTATATTTTGACCATAAACTAAATGAACTAGACTTTAAAGTGACTGAGAGAAGGGTTATATTTTAAGCCTACCTCCTAGTAGAGGACTTTGTCCACATATGCTCAGTAAATACTTAATGAGATCAAAGGTATGTAAGATCTTCAAGAATGTAGACATTGAGGAAATCTTGGAAGTCTGAAGAGTAATGTATCTTTAAACATTACTTTCTTCCTTTCACTAGCTTCTTTGTTTTCTTCCTATAATAATTGGCATAGAAAAAAAAATCCCAGAAGGCAATTCAGAAGTCTCCTAAAGTGATTGCATTTGCAGGCAAAGTTATATCTAAAAATAGACCAGTTCTACTTTGTGAAACCACAGGAAGAGAACTACAATAACATGAAAATACTAAACATACTGTCTCGTACCTTCACATTCTGGGTATTTGTTCACTTGCTTTATGTGGTTGTACTCCATAAACTAGAAAGTTTTAACATAGACATATTTAACATAGACAGATTCCATTGAATCTGTGGTTAAAATAACTCCCAAATAGAGAAACTCATCAGTAATTGTAAATGAATGTTTTATTTTAACCAAAATGATGTTTACACTTAGGCTTTGCCAATATATAACCTTTATTAGGTTGCTAAGAAAAAATGTTTTGGGAATATACTTTCTGTCTATGTACACTAGGAAGCATCTTTATTCTAGTCTCACACAATTGATAGTTTGGCTGGGTGCTTTAAGCTAAGCTAAAATTTGAAAGTATTGCTTCATTATTTTCTAATTCTCAGTGTTATTTTTAAGATAATTCCAACTGCATTCTGATTTCCAGTTACTGTTTATGATCTGTCATGTGTCTGTCACTTTTTGGATCCTCTATTTTTATAGGAGTAGCTTCATGTTGTTTTGCAATGTCTTGAGAATGTCCCTTGTCAAGGATCTGTTTTCATTCATTGTATTAGGAAGGAGTGTGCCCTTTAAAGATGAGAGGTGGTAGTGAGTTTCTCAGGAAGAATGAGGAGCCCCAAGGACCCAATTGCTCTGAATAAGACCATCAGTCTCATCCTCCACCTTCTGTCAATTAGCTGATGCTTCTAGTCACTGTTTTTCAGAGTTTCTGGAAGCAAATTATCAATGCTTTTCTTGCTTTCTCTTTTCTTCTTACATACATATCTTACATTGCCTCAGTTCCACCTTAAGTTAGTTACCAATCTTCCTTTTGATTTCTTTCTTTTAGAGTTTTGTTGAAAGGTTTTATACATTTTTCATCTCTTCCCCAATATTTTATTCTTCCTTTTAGCCTAAAATTTTACTTTTGTCTTTACTGTCATTTCAATGGGGTTTGAGGGATAGGAGATAAACACAAGAAGCAAATCTATTATGTTTAAACAGATGTCCAATTTAACTCTAAGGCAAGAACCCATGAACTTAAACATTGCTAATACTGGCCTTAAAATACTTTCCATCTAGTCCTCCAAAAAAAGAGGAGGGTAAAGGGTAAAGATACAGAAACCTTTAAAAGAAGAAGTCTTTCTTCAATACCTCCTGCCTTTCTCTACCTCCTCTACTCCTGTACTTCCTTTTGAAATGGGAAACATTCCCTTGTCCCCCAGTAGGGCATGCAGTGGGGGTGTGGCTCACTTATTCAGTGCCCAGCTGCTCAAACCTCTAGGGGAACATACAGAAGTGCAGGCTGTGGGGCTCCGACCTCACGGCTGTGTCTAGGGGTAAATGTTTACAGCTCCTGAAGCCCCAGTGGGCGTGTGTTACAGGGTGCTTTTTTAGTTTTGCTCATTTCAGTTTTTCCATCTCTAGGATTGTGTTAACCAGCTCAGTTAGACCCTCTATCTTGTCATAAGGACAGAAGGCTTTCTGTATACTGGGTTCTTGCCTTGGTGTACCAGAAGAATCAGATCACACCTGGGCTTGAAGAATGAGTGCAAGGTTTTATTAAGCTGAAGTAGCACTCAGCAGATGGGGAGCCAGAAGGGAGATGGTTTTCCCCTGGAGTCGGGGCACTCAGTGGCCCGGGCGGCCTGGGCTGTCTTCTGACTGCCCTGGCCAAACTGTGCTTAGTTCTGCCAGTTGGTGGCCCATCAGTCTGCCAGCGCCTGTTGATGCATTGCTTTCAAAGTCCAGCTGCCTGTGTGTTCCTCCACCTATACACTCCTCTCAACATCCAGGTGCCTCCGTGGGTTCCTCTGCTGATGTCCTCCTCTCCAACTCCAGCTGCCTCTGTCTCTGCCTTGCTAGGGTCTCAGGTGGCTGGGGGTGTGGCAGGTCAGGGTGGTCTTGGGAAATGCAACATTTGGGTAGGAAATGCCTGTGCTCACCTAGGTCCATGGGGGTGGAGTCCTAGACAGGGACCACACCCTCGTCTACCCAGCACTTCCCTTCCCCTCTTCCGTATAACTTAAAAGGAATGATGCTCTTCCCTTCCCAGCACTTCCATATCACTGTCATATCCCTTTCTCTTCCTGGAAGCTACTTATACTAAACAGGTCTATTGTACTTCTTTTTTACTCCCTGGCATATTTTTCTCCTTCCCATAAATATCTGTAGTAATTTTACTTTATATTACTTTTTCTCAAGCAAATGATATTGTATTTATCTAATTTTATGAATATTGGAATGCATATCATTCATGTTAGAAGGATTTATACCACAGAGACAAAATGAGTAATATTTTGTATCATATTTGTAAATATCATTTATGTGAACTCTTTATTTCTCTATTCCCAAAGGAGACAAGATACCTCAGAAGAAAGGGACCAATGTGTTTCCTCACTTGACCAAGTAGTGTGCGATGAGAATAGAAATTCAAACATTTTACCAGCAAAACCTTCATTAAAAGTCTCATCCACTCCTAATCTCCTTTTCCTTTACTTCCATCATAAAAGAAACAAACATGAAAATAAATAAGTACAGCAAAAAAACTGTATTAACATTTGTACTGTCATTAATAAGGTGTGATACAGAGTGCTAAATGCATATTCACACAGATTTCTGTGGGCTCCAATTCAATAGAGCATTATCTCCACAATGGCATTTTATGCTATTACAAAGATAATTGTGCTAAAAAAATAAAAGTGCTATGCAAATATAACTGAGTCATGTAGGCTTCGTATTGTCTAACACCCACTGTATAATAATAATAGAACCTTGTATTTATAGAATTATTTTCTGTAAGGAACTGAAAGAACTTTCTAGGCATAGTTTCAATATGTATGTTTCACAAATAAAATAGACATAAAGGATAAAAGTATAAGTTCAAAAAGTGATTTTATTTACTCATCGCTTTTAAAATAAGGAAATAGTATTTAAAACAAATATTAGGTATTTTATAAATGACTTTAAACAGTATAGAATGCTACCTAAAGTGACATCCATATAAGCAATTATGTTTAAAATAACCAGTTACTAGTAAGTTAGTGATACACTTTACTGATTGTTTAACTGAATTCAACCATCTCCCTTTTCTACCCAACCTTTTCCAGTCCTTCACCTCCTTAGATATCTTGTATTTGAACCTGGCAAACAATTAATGGGCCTTCAACTTAAAATGAAAATCACACTATTTACTCCCTGCTGTGTTGCCTGGGCTATGCTGAGTATTAATAATAAGGCCGAAGAAAGCGGGAGAGTCGAAGTCTACTTTGATCATAAATTAAGCAATGGTTTAATGTGTCACACATACTAATCTCCATCACAATACCTCTCTACCATTATTCCCTCTTTCATTTTGGAAATTTTAGTGTTCAAATCAGGCCTCCCTTGTCCTCTCTGAATTTAGCATTTGTTCTGTCCCACAACCTCCAAACGATCAAAACTGCCACTCCTCTTCTTTGGCATGGCAAGGGATGCACCCATTTCCTACTGATTAAATAGATGCTGCTGCAGATAACTGACCTTGAATCATCTTGTATTAAAATGACTGATTCTGGTATTAGAATTATAGATTATGATAACTGTAAATGACTGCAAAGCTTTGGAAATCTGCTTTAAAATTCTTAGAAGATCTGTTACCCATCAGGAAAATAAGATTTAACATAGTCTTTATTGGGGCAATGATTGGTAAAAAAATAAAATAATTTCATGTTATGTCCTACTGAGTTAAATATTTCAATAATCTGGTTACACACATCTCTTCAGAGCTTTATAGAGTGAGGCACAGAGTTATAGTGATGGGTTACTGCTTTCATTAGTACTTAATTTTTAAAACTCAGAGACAGGTGTTAACTCACTATAACAGCATGGGTTATGATAGGAAGGAATATTGTATCAAACTACTGTCTGAATATAAAGTGCCTACAGGAGTGCCTATAAAAGCAGTTTCCAATATTTTCAAATCATCAAGTAAATTATTAAGGACCCTTTTAAATATTTTTCTATTTTGCATCTAAACAGTCTCATTCTCCAATCTGCTATAAGTTTATTTTTTACTAACTGAAATGTTATTATTTTTTACTTGTCCATCAAATAGCTCTTCTAAATATTACTCTTAAGATACTATCCTCTTAAAGGCGACAGCATTGTCTGTCTTGTTCACAACTATATTCCTAGCTCCTTGCTAATGGCATATATTCAATAAATATTTGTTGACTAGGCATGGTGGCTCATGCCTGTAACCCTAGCACTTTGGGAGGCCAGGGCAGGCGGATTGCTTGAGGCCAGAAGTTTGAGACCAGCCTGGCCAATATGGTGAAGCCCCGTCTTTACTAAAAATACAAAAATTAGCCAGACATGGTGTTACACGCCTGTAATCCCAGCTACTCCATAGGCTAAGGCATGAGAATTGCTCGAACCTGGGACGTGGAGGTTGTAGTGAGCTGAGATCGCACCACTGCACCCCAGCCTGGGTGACAGAGGAAGACTCTGTCTCAATAAATACATAAATAAGTAAAATAAATATTTGTTGATTGACTGAACATAGCCCTTGCCCAGGCATCTTGTATATAATTCCTACTAAGCATATGATATTTATGAATTCTAAGTATTTCATTTCTTATAGGCACAGCAGGATTGTGACACTGAAATGGTATCTTTTCAGTCCAAATTACAGAACCTTAATAAAACCTTTGCTTTACCACAGAGCTGATGTACAATTTTCCAAATTGAATATGACTTCCCAAAAGAAATAAATGATGTACTGTTGCCAAAATAAAACCAATGTGCTGCATCAAAACTACATAATAAATGTATATAAATGCCAGATGGCAAGATAATAATAGTGTTTAATGTTCCTCAGTTTTTACTTTCATTTGGTAAAATGAGTTATAATCTAATTTACTATTTCTTTGTTGTCAAAATAAGTATCAATATCGAATAGTGTTATCACAACATTATTATGCTTACCAAAGACAATTAAATACACTATAATTTATTAATTTTTTATTTCCAACAAGTTCTTGGAGACAGAAAGCACCAGACCTGGATTTTGTCTACATTTCTCACTGGATCAAAATTTGTCTATTTAAGAAGTCCAAAATGTTAAAGGTTTTCATGAAACTTTGCATCTATCTTTTACACAAATCCAAAGCTATTAATTTTCCACATTCAAAATGATTAACTATGGAAATTAGTAATAGCACTCAAATGCTTCTACTTGACCCTTAGTCTACCTTGGAAGGACATCCTCAAATTATAAACAACTCTAATTTAGGGAAGAAAAGTAAAACATAAATTTGAGCCTTTTGGAAAACAATACAATCTCTCCAACACTAATTTTAATTAGTATGTATTACATGGGTAATATCCCTTCTACTAAAATCAAGAAAGAAAATCTCTCACCCAAATTTGAAAAGTTAAACCAATCAAGATTCTAACACTAACAGCAATAGCCCTGAAGGATATTTCCTTTGTAGGAATATAAATTTGAAGGATTTGAAACCTGGAAAAGCTGGATTGTATAATTCAGAAAGCAATAAATGTAACTCACCATGATTTAAAAGTGATTTTAAAAATTGGGGAAATAATCGGAACACTTTTGAGTTATTGTGAACATTTGTCTTAACCCCCAATGGCCGCTAGATGGCACCTAGTATTTGGCAACCATAACACTTCTGTATTCTAGCGCTTAAAATAACTATAGCACCAGGTCAGTTCTGACAGAGCAAAAATTAATCCTGCCACAGACATGTAACACTTCCCTGTCAGATATCTAAATTTAAAGTGCATGTGGTTTTCTGGTCACTCAAGAAAATATACAATACCATTTTATTTTTCCCAGGTACTTGATTTGCATCATTCAAAAGTAGGGATTGGGAGTATTTTGCCCTAGATATGCTCTATTCTTTAAGCATTGGTTTAATTCTGCTGAGTCCAAGTTAAGATAACATTTAAAATAGATGTTCTAAAATTAAATGAGTCCATTGTGACCAACACTACCTTAAAGGGATTTAGAGTAATAGATCCCTGTTTTATTCATGTATTAATTATTCAATAAACATTTTTGAAAATATATATGACAAAACCTTGTGCTTTGTACAGTAGCCTCTGTATATACTACTGTTTATCTTTTTAGAACACTTCATTGTGAAATAAGAACAAAAAATGAAAATAAACTCCCTATTTAAATGTATACGTGTTGTCTAACAAGCTAAAAGAATGGAAATATTCAAATGATTATATATTTCATATCATTGATGAATTCAGATTAATAAGACAGATGAAAAATGATTTCCAAGGTAAAACAAAAACATGATTTTTAAGTGTTCAACTGAGATGTTAATCTTTTTACTCCTGGTTGTATATTTTCGTACTGAGGAACAATATAGGTGTGGTATGGCCATGAGAAGAGAAATGTCCTCCTGCTTTCAAAAACACCAATTGCTCTTGTGTCTCTGTTTTCTTTCTCCTATGATTCTTGTCCTTCCTTCTCATTCTATTTTGCCACCTTATTTCTTTTGCCATCCTCTTCTCACTCTACCCATTCTCTTCTCTCTCTATGCAGTCCCCAGGGTCTTCTCATCTCTGTTCCTGGATTTGGCAAACACCATCCACACTAGTGATATTCCTGTTTTTCCCATTCAGCTTTCTCTTCTGAGAAATATATATGTGCTTACTTGACATACCACCTATATATTTGATAGACAACTCAAAATCACTCGACTCAAAACCGAAATTTTAGTCTTCCCACTCGACCTCCTCACCCTTTTGAATGACTCTCATTTACCCACTCAAGCCACAAACTTGGAAGTCCTTAGATTTTTCCCTTTTCCTCACATTTTAGATCTATAAGTTCTGTAGTCCTTATCTTTTAAATATTTCCTACACCTAATCCCTCCTCTTTGTTACATGCAAACCCTTACTATTGCAAGTAACATTTTCCTTCCTTGATTGACCACCTACCTGCTTCTGCAAATTCATCTTCATTCTCTGTCTAGGCTCTAAATTTGCAGTTGACTGAAATACTCAGATTTCTACTCCTTTTTATCTCTTCTGTCTCTTTACACTGGCTGTTCCCTTTGCCTATCCACTGCCTTGATTTTCCTGCTTGGTAAATTTGTATTCTTCAGAGTTCAGCACATCTGTGGAGTTTTCCTTGATATCACCAGATAGAGGTGGCCATGGTACCAAATTAACACCTTGACACAATGACCATCTGAGCTTTAGCTTTGTCATAAAGAAAATGGATAAATCATGCATCTACATAGTGGCATTTTTAAGAGCAATAAATGAATAATGTCCTCAGAAAAATTCCTGGTATATAATAAACTTTCGATGTCAGACATTATTATTATTACTACCAGTAGGATACTGTTACTATTACTAATAAATTGCCCTCAGTATGCCAGGTTCTGACTAGGTGCTAGAAATATATGACAAATACATATTATTCACATGTCTGTTCTTCTTATAGACATTAAGATATTTGAGATCAGAAAATTCACTTTATTTAACTTTAAATATCAAATGCCTGACATAATTCCTGATACAGACTGGGGTCCTAAATAAATTAAGAAAGGATTGGTAGCATGTCAAATTCCTTTAACCTGATTATTTTCATCATCATGTCAGGATGTCAATCTCAGGAAAAGGTAGATTCTCTAATTTGAATATATGGAGGAAATAGGGGGAAAAAACTATATATTTCTATAAGACAGAATGCATAGCTTAGGATTAATATACAACCACTGCTTTATTATATATGTGCACTATTCAGTTGGAGGTTAGAGTATAACAGGGTCTTGCTATCATGCTATAATTTCAGGATCAATATTAAAGAAGAATCGCATCTTTGATATTTTTATTTCTTCTGACCCTGACAGTAATGAATTCACTTGAATGTAGTACAAGTTAAACTAGCCTTATGCCAAATTCTACTTTTCAGGGTATGTAGAAAAGATGATGTTATCTGTCTTCACACTATTTCCAATATCCATCTTACAAAGGTATAAAAAACGGATGCGTATTAAAAAGTCTGAATAGAAGATGTTGGTATTGATTTAAGTCAAATGCATTAAGATTTTCAAAAGGAATTAACATGTAGGTGAGTTTTATGGCCTTTCCCCAGAAATACTAGGTGTAGCTGTGTCACTGCTTATACATAGCTGGGAGTCTTCATTTTAATAATGTATTTCCCTGTTATTTTATTTATTATTTTAAAAAGTATAAATATACTTTTTTCAAATATATTGATGACACTAAACAATTAAACAATAAAAATAATGAAGTAAAATTGCAAAAATGACAAGAATTGTATACGAACAAAATATTTTAATTAATTCCATGATGTAAACTTGGCACAACACATTTTACACTGACACAGTCATTTATATTGTGTTTCCTTCTCCTCCTGTCTTCACTGGTAAGCAGAAAAAAATTTAAACCAGAATTACAACATAATTACTGATTAGTTAAAAGTTTTCCTACTCGTAATTGCTCTATGGAAAATACTAAATTAAACCATAATTTCCAAAAGATAAAATTAAAATTATGCATTTGGTTGAGCATAGAATTTGGTAAAAAAGACAAGACAGACACAACAGAACAATGAGAAAGAAAAGAAAATTCATCTATTGATGTTGTAATCATGGAACTCCTTATTTTCTTGTCTTGTCTAAGTACCTTCTCAAAGATATCAATGCTTTTCTCACCTTATGTGAATATCATAAGAAAAGCACCTACATTGGCCTCTTCCCCTCGTAAACATTCACTGAAATGACTCTAAGGCATATGAATGGGAAAAAATTTATAAATGTTCCAAGAATAAGAATAACTTTCATTCAATTTTTTCAGCAATTTTTTAATTTAGGTATGTGCCAAATTAACACCTTGGCACAATGGACATCTGGGCTTTAATTTTATCATAAACAAAGTGGGCAAATCATGCATCTACATCATTGCATTTTTGTAATGTTTTTGTTTTAATTTAGATTAATTGTTTACACAAAATTATATATACCTTTCTCTGGTTAAACATAATGAATGATGCAACAAGAGTTATTTGTTGAATAAACACTTGTTTGTTCAGTTGCTTATTGTAGTGTTTTAACCCCAATCAGAAATTTTAAAAATTTAAAAAATAATAATTTTACTTGTGGAAAAACAAGTATTTACACAAATAATTTTATATTCTCGTCTCAAAACAAAAGCTATTCACATCAGTAATGAAACTAGGGATGAGCAGTTAACAGTTCATTTAAATGGTCTAATGTAAAAAATCAAGGCTTTACCCAATTCAGAAGTTAGGTAATTGAAAACAAGACAGCCAGGTTGTATTGGTCTGTTCTCATGCTGCTATAAAAAATTGCCTGAGACTGGGTAATTTATAAAGAAAAGAGGTTTAATTGACTCACAGTTCTGCAGGGCTGGGGAGACCTTAGGAAACTTGAAATCATGGCAGAAGGGGAAGCAAACACATCTTTCTTCACCTGCAACAGGAAGGAAAAGATTGAGTTCCCAGTGAAGGGGGAAACCCCTTATAAAACTGTCAGATCTCATGAGAACTAACTCAGTAGCATGAGAACAGGATGGGGGAAACTGCCCCATGATTCAATTATCTCCACCTGGTCCCTCCCATGACATGTGGGGATTATGGGAACTACAATTCAACATAATATTTGTGTGGGTGGGGACACAGACAAATCATATCACAGGTTGACCTCATTACATTAAGAAAGAAAAAAGAAGAATTTGACTTGCTCTAGTTTACTATTTCTCACTGAAACTAAGATTATCACTCTTCAAGTAACTAAATTATTCATGAAAGTATGAGCATACTTATGAAAATTTGAAAAATGTAGAAAAAAATTTCCAAATTACTCAAAAACTACCATATATTATTGTCTTGGTTAATTTATTTCTAGAGTGTTTTTATATACTTATTGTGCCAGAGATTTTCAGTTATTTCCCACCTTTTCTTTCTTGTTAGACAAAACTCCCTTTCACAACAGAGGCTGAAAATACCAAGTGCTTGTTTTCCCAGACTCCCTTGCAGAAAGGACATGTGGCCAGTGGGAGCTGAGAGGTAGTCTGACTAAGGTAGGGCAGTTATTTCTTCTGGGAAATATTTTACTTCCTGTTAAAATAGGAACATGTGAGAAGGATTTGAGGAGAAAAATGTTCAGCCATCTTATGACCATCAGGTGACAGCTAAGAGAAATTCACACAGCACTGACCTTTGAGAGTCAACATTGAAATAGCATACCTTTATTAAGCTGTGTACTTAGTGAAGTGAGAAAAAATAAGCACTTATTGTTTACACCACTTTCAGTCAGATATTCTGTTACCTGTAGTGAAAAATATCATAAATAGCATATTTATATAGGTAGTTATGATCACAGTATGCATAAAATTTTATGTCTTGTTTTTGTCATACAATATTTTATTATTTTCTTACATTTCAATATAGTCCTTAGAATTATTGTTTCATGGCTGCATGATGTGACTTCATATGAACTTATTACAATGACAGTTTCTACAAGACTCACAAATATTATTGCAAATGAAATCATACTAAGACCAATACCTCCAGTTCTGGTGTTTTTGAACGCTCATTGCCTACATGACAATGTTACTTTCTAAAGCAGGGGTCTATGAATGGGCAAGCCCTGCTGTAATTATCTGGAATATTTAGGTTATATTTTGTGCCAGTGTTCATTTATGGAAATACAAGGCTGAAAAGTTTGAAATAGATGTTTTTCTTGTTATTTAAGTTTCTTTAAAAGATAACTGACTGCTTAAATGAAATAATAATAATAGTGTGAGGTGTATAACATATGTAAAAATAAAATGTAAAGCAACAAAAGCACACAACCAGGAGAGAAATGAATGTATATAATTATAGTTTCTATATTAAACATGAAGTGGTATAATATCACTTGAAGGTAAACTGTGATTATTTTAAACTGTTTACTGTAAATCCTAGTGCAATTATCAAAGTAAAGTAAGGAAATAAAAGCACCCAAATAAATAAAATCAAATCATAAAAAACACTTTCTTAAAGGAAGGCAGAAAAAAAGGAAAGGGGGAAAAAAAGATGGGATACTAGAAAGCAAATTGCAAGATAATAGACTTAAACCTGACCATATTGATAACCAGATACAGTGAGAATAACCTACCCACCCCAATTCAAAGGTAGATTCTGTTAAATTGGCTAAAAAAGCAAAACCCAATGATATGTTGCTGACAAGAAAAAACACTTTAAAGACACAAATAGATTAAAAATAAAAGTATGAAAAATATTATAGCATGCTAATGTTGTTTTAAGGAAAATGACTATATAAATATCAGACAAAATATATTTCAGAGCAAAGAATGATAATGAGAATTCTTTTAAACATTTCATAATGATAAAGGGACAATTCATTAAGAGTACAAAACATTCCTAAGTATTTGTGCATCTAATAACAGAGTTCCAAAAGCTATGAACAAAGAAAAGAAACAACAACTGATAGAACTGCAAGAAGACATAGACAAATCCATGACACAGGACAAAGATTTAAGTACCACATTCTCAATAAATAATTAATGGAACAAGTGGACAGAAAAATCAGTATGGATATAGAAGATTTGAAAAACATCATCAATGAATTTGACCTTTGCCTGACATTTGTAGAACATTTCTCCCAACAACAGCAGAATTCACATTCTTTTTAAGTGCACATAGAACACTTACACAGATAGACTATAATATGGAACATGAAACAAGTTTCAATAAATTTTAAATGATTCAAATCATACAAAGTATGTTCTCTGATCATAATGATCAGAGAACAATTATTAGTAGAAAGGTTTCTTTGAATTTCCAAAGATATGAAAACACCTTTGTATAAAGAAGAAATAAAAAATAAAATTAGAAAGCATTTTTAATTAAACAGTGAAAAACACAACAGGCCGAAATTTATGCTTGGCTGCTAAAGCAGTGCTTAATAGCACTAACAAGTTTCTAGGCTAAACACACAGATTAGAAAAGAAGAAAGGTCTCCAATCAATATCCTCAGCTTTTAGCTTAAAAGCTACAAAGAGAAAATAAAACCAAAGCCAAAGTAGCAAAAGAAAAGAAATAATAAAGATTAGAACAGAAATAAATGAAAAATAAAACAGAAAAACCACAGAGGAAATCAATACAAGCAAAAGCTAGCCCTCTGAGCATAGCAATAAAATTGATAAACTTTAATTCAAGTTGATCAGAAATAAAAGAGAAATCACAAATTACAAATATCGGGAATGAGAGAGATGACATTACCACAGAATCTACAGATATTTAAAAGGTAAAAATAAATGATTGTGAATAACTTTATTCCAGTGAATTAGACAACTTAGTTGAAATGAACCAATTCCTTAAAAAACACAAACTACTAAAGCTCATTCAAAAGGTAATATATAACCCGAATATTTCTTTATCTACCAAAGAAACTTAATTTTTAGTTAAAAATCTTTGCATAGAGAAAACACCAAGTTAATTTTTTTTTTTTTTTTTTTTTTTTTTTGGCATCTTGCTGTGTCACCCAGGCTGGAGTGCTGTGACACGGTCTCAGCTCACTGCAACCTTCGCCTCCCGGGTTCACACCATTCTCCTGCCTCAGCCTCCCAAGTAGCTGGGACTACAGGCACCTGCCACCACGCCCACCTAATTTTTGTATTTTTTATAGAGGCAGGGTTTCACCATGTTAGCCAGGATGGTCTCGATCTCCTGACCTCATGATCCGCCTGCCTCGGCCTCCCAAAGTGCTGGGATTATAGGCATGAGCCACCGCGCCTGGCCCTCAAATGGGTTTTATTGGTGAACTCTAACAAATATTTAAAGGAAAAAAATGTTATCACTTCCAAATAAACCTTTCTAGACCTAATATTCTAGTCTTGACAATATATAATACAACTTACTAAATGAATGATCACCTACCAGGTACTCTACTAACATTATTTTACTTAGTACTCACAAGAAACCTAATTTCACAAGTAACAAAAATCAGGTCTAAGAGATTAATTAATTTACCCACCTTCCTAAGGTGTGGGTAAGGAAGTGACAAAGCAAGGATTTTATAATTCATATATCCATAATCTTTTCATTATTCCCTAGTGAATCTCTTGTAATTCCTGAAATATATTTTTTGATACTTCTTTGCATTTTTACATACTGTTCCCTCTGCATGGAATGCATTTCTTCACTTCTTCACTTGGTAAACTTTTATTCAACCTTCAAGTCTCAGCATGCCTCTGAAACATGTATTCTCAGACACTACTGGTATCAGTGTAAACTGTAAACTATCTGGATAAAAATTTGAAAAAAATTAATCATAATTCTAAATTATATTTTTTATCAGAAGATTCACATGTATAAATTTATCCTCAGAAAAACAAATTGAACTAGCATATAAAGGGCATATAGAAAAATGATTATTATAGCACTAATATTTTATAATGCTTTCCAGCAACATGGTGAACTGAGTGAACCCAGAAATCGCTCTTCCCATACATATGTAGATGTACTAGACAAAATAAAACAAAAATACATAAATCACAGCCAAGCATTAAAAAAGAAGAAAAGGAAAGAATAAAAGAATGGAAAAATCCTTACTTCTGAAAAATGAAGAGAACAATCGAAGTTGTAGATACGTAACTGATGCCATGACAGGAGACTAGGGTATCAGACATGACACAGTTCTGAAGCTTTGGGAAATGAATTATTACTACTCATATGGGAGTAGGAAAGTACCCTTAAACCAGTTCACGAAGAGTAGTTGAGACTGAGTGTCCTGGAAATGCCTCACAGCCTTGAAGGATGCCACAATGACATAAAGGGGAGTTGAAAACAGAGTCACAAGAGCCAAAAAACGTGGGCCAGGTGTGTAGTTCATGCCTGTAAACCCAGCACTTTGAGATGTCAAGGTGGGAGAATTGCTTGAGGCCAGGAGTGCGAGACCAGCTCAGGCAACACATAGTGAGATCCCATCTGTACTTTTTTTTTTTTTAATTAGTCAGTCATGGTGACACGCCTCTATAGTCCTAGCTACTTAGGAGGCTAAGGTGGCAGGATATCTTGAGCCCAGGAATTAGAGGCTGCAGGGAGCTGTGATCATGCCACTGCACTCCAACTTGGGCGACGGAGTGAGGCCTTGCTTCAACAAGGAAAGAAAGTTGCAAAGTATCTTGCTGGGTACTAAATTTTTATAATGTGTTTTCATTTTATCTAATAATTTACTGGGTTCTACATAGGTATGATCACTTTTCAGACAAGTTATAAACACTCTTTCTCGCTACCGTTCCAAATATATTTAGAAATTTGTATTTTATTAACCCTGATCCATTATGCTTACAACCCTTCACATAGAACCCTCAGTTTCCAGCCAGTATGAGCTTGGAAGGAGATGATG